>NC_083734.1:32660645-33287523 GCF_028564815.1 Eubalaena glacialis
GGTTTGACCAAATTTTGGTTTAACACTTCAATCCAAGTGTTTATGCTAGAGCACTGGCAGAGTGGAGACAAACGACACCTACCAGCCATGTAATGAGTTAGGGACATTATCCTCCCTATGATGTAAGACTGAATCTCCCCTGGAATAAATAAATCTATAGGAAACATTCTTGCAATCAATAGTCACCATGCCCAAGGACAGGAATTCAGTGCTAATTGATACAAAAATAGTGGTTTTGTGGTACCTGCATATAAAAATGTCCAAAGGAAATATGTTCCTCTTTACCCCCCTTCTTTATGTGTCTATGATAAAGAGGAAGTGAGCAAATATAGGACCCAAAGACAGAAAAGGGCAGAGTTAGCATTCTTTGAGTTTACCAGTCACCTCAGTTAGTTCTATAACATGCAAGTGGCAATATGAAATTTTCAGTTTACTCTCTTTTTCCCCCTGGAGCATTCTAAATACTGTACTTGTAGATATTTCCAAGTTAAGATGGTGCTCAGTGCTCAGACTTTCAATAATACATATAATCTGTTGACATTTCATTTTAGAGATGCATAAAAACCTCTGCAAATGCAAGGAGTTCTACAACAAAGTGGAAGGTATTAATATAATGGGTACAATAATTCTGAAGAAGAAAAAAAACCCTGTATATTATAATTTGGAGTCATTTGGCACCTCTGGGTCTATTCTGGAAAAGACTTTAAATGAGACAATAAGAGGAAACTAATTTACAATTTGAAATAAGCAGAGCTCATGTTTCCATATTGCTAAAAGGCAAGGTTAGATGAACACTGTACAGTTATCATAAAATTTTTATCAAGAAGCTGCAGTACCTTTAATAATTCATTATTTTACCTTCTTGCAAGAACCCCTCTAAAGGTTGGGTTATGTTTTAATCTTGGAAGAATTGATTTTGGAGAGAAATCTTTCTCTAATTACATGGTGACAAATCTATTATCAAGGAGTCATTATTAATATAAACTAATTCTATCCCTCCTCTTTATACATCTTTGTACTGATAAAACATTCTCCTTCCTACCTACATCAACTTAATGGCATATTGAGGGAAATACAAAATTGCATATTTAAATTACCCTGAGAGGTTTAAAGAAATTTTAATATATATGCTGATGTTTCTTATGAAGATCTAACATTAACAGGCATGTACCTTGCTTCATTAAATAGAGGATTCCCTTCTAACATCTTAATGAATGCAATTCTGTACATAAATACATAACCTAAATACATAATCTGTCAAGAACCTGACAATCCATCTTAGAAAGCATTTTATTTAAGAATAGTAAGAATAACGTAGAAAAATAGTAAAAAATAGTAAAAAAAAAAAAAAAAAAGTAAAAAATTACGCAACCAGTCATCCCAACTTCAGCGCACAGATGAATGATCAAATGTGGGCATGGTTGGCTGACCATTCTTAGATGTAAAGATGCCACTGGTCTTTTGTTAGACACAATTTAATTGCACAACACATCTTCCTAACTATCATCCTGACTTCACGGTATCTTGTCAGATTATTCTCGAAGTCATTATCCAGTGACTGAGTGAGTTGATGTCAAAAATGAAAATATGGCTCACAGTGGGGAGGAACAAAAACCCAACACTTCATTAACTAAAAAAATATATAAGTCAGGGAGCTTGATTCCATAATAAAATTTTCTGGCCTGAGCTTAGCATCCCTAAATTAACCAAATGTGTAATTTTAAAAAGTGTTAGAGCATTCCAGCATCCATGCCATGATATGTAATTTCCACATTATGGATTTTAAAAACTTAAGCTAGGGAATAAGGAAAGACAAAACAACACAACAAAAAGTTTCGGCAGTTTCCTCATTTGGTGATCCCAATAATTAGCAAATAAATATTTATGAAAAGTAAACATTTTTCTTTCAAATGTTATATTTATGAAACAAATTATGAATGTTATGTATGGTAGGAAGAAAATGTTTTTTTCATTGAAAAATCATAAGAAACAATTGTGTTCAATTTTCATATAAAATCGTGAATTCATCAGTAGAGAGATATTTTGCAAAGCATCAGCCCAATTTCTGCCCTCTCCACCTCAGCTGCATAATTCGATCTTTTAATAAGCTAAACACACACAAAATGTCCAGTACACCAAAGAACATTTACTCATTTACTCAAAAGGCCTAAAGAAGTGGGAAGTCACTTGACAAGAGCCCAAAGGGAATTGCCAAAGGGAATTTTTCTCTTTAAAACAAATAAGATTTTGGCCTCAAGAGAAAAACAAAAGCCCATTTTTGTTTCCTCCCTCCATGTCCTCCACCCCACACACTCAGAGCTGATCTGTGAGGGGAATGAGAGGAACACATGAATGAGAGGGACCTTTCTGTAGCAGCACTAAGAGTGAAGTCCTCTTTGAACATAATTCTTTTCAGACCCTTGCAAGTTGGGAACACAGTATGTGTGTAAATGTGTGTGTATATCTGATAGAGAGAGCTGGGAATGCAGAGGCCTGTAACTATAAGGAAAAAACCTGTTTGTAGGGCCTACATTCCTGGTACTATACTTGGTAGGTGGGTATCTCTCTCCCCCTCTCATATGTATATGTCTGTGATTGTGCATGTATACATATATATATATATAGAGAGAGAGAGAGAGAGAGAGAGAGAGAGAGAGAGATTATATATTATATATACATAGAAATTTGGAGAACAGTATGGAGGTTCCTTAAAAAACTAAAAATAGAATTACCATATGACCCAGCAATGCCATTACTGGGCATATACCCAGAGAAAACCATAATTCAAAAAGACACGTGCACCCCAATGTTCATTGCAACACTATTTACAATAGCCAGGACATGGAAGCAACTTAAGTGCCCATCGACAGACGAATGGATAAAGATGTGGTAAATGTATACAATGGAATATTGTCAGCCATAAAAAGGAATGAAATTGGGTCATTTGTAGAGACGTGGATGGATCTAGAGACTGTCATACAGAGTGAAGTAAGTCAGAAAGAGAAAAACAAATATTATATATTAACGTATATATGTGGAACCTAGATAAATGGTACAGATGAACCAGTTTGCAGGGCAGAAATAGAGACACAGATGTAGAGAACAAACATATGGACACCAAGGAGGGAAAGTGGTGGGGGGTGGGGGTGATGGTGGGATGAATTGGGAGATTGGGATTGACATATATACACTAATATGTATAAAATAGGTAACTAATAAGAACATGTTGTATAAAAATAAATTAATTAAATTAAATTAAAAAAAAGAAATTTGGTTTTTCAGTTAAAAGTCTCAGTTTACTCATCTGTAAATGGGTTAATATTAGAAGCTAATTTGTATGATTCTTGGGAATATAAAATGAGATAAAATACTTAAGATCATCACAGGGTTTAGCATATAGTAGTTGGCCAATAAATGCTATCATTTAGGAATTCTCCTGATCTGCTGAAACCTGGAGATTCTATGTAGGAGCTCATTCATTCATTCATTATCTTGTATTTGCTGTTGGGACATAATGCTCTATATATACCAGGGAATATAGCTGTGAAAAAGATAAATGTGGTCTTAATGTTCTTGGGTCCTATAACGTGGTAACAAATTACAACTGATAAGTATCTGGCAAACAATGCACACTCAATGTGTAATTAAGCACACAGAGAGAGATAGTATGAGTGTTTATAAAAGGAGGCTTGATCGGATCTGCAAGAACAGGAAGAATTCTCTAGGGAAAAAAAGGTTAAGCAAAGACCTGAAGGATAAGCCAGTGATTTACATGGAGACAAGAGGAAGGTGGTTCCACGGCAGAGGAAATTTGTGTGAAAGTCCCATAAAAGAGAAAGCATAGCTTTTTGAAAGAGTGTATTGATGAACAACACCAGGTAAATGTGGAGTCCTGTCACGCAAGGCCTCACAAACTGCATCAGAGATTTAGGGCCTGTCCCTGAGAGTAATGGGTGGCTAGGAATATTTTAATAATTAAAATGATCAGATTTTCATATTGAATTGTTTTCCTTGGTAGCAGCATGGAAAATGGACTGAAGAGACCAAGATTTTAAGCTGGGAGACCCACTGGGAATCTAATGCTTTCATCAGATGGGAGAATGTAGTGGCTTAGATGAGCATATGGAGGTAGTAGAAGTGGAGTAAAGCGGATGATTCAAGAAAGGTGGGAGAACCCACTTAACTAAATAATGTCAAATTAAATACAGATAGGCAAGGTGCTAGATGATAAATTTGTTTAGAATGAGATCCAAGTCAGCCACTGAGGGACAATGGAAGTCTCTGGCATCCCCTTACCTAATGGAATGGGAGAATCAGGAAGAGATTTCAAATTACTATCAAGTGGCTGAGATTCAGGATGCAAGGCAAGACCTCCAGTTCCCATGGAGAGCTAAGGGATCAATCTGTAAGGTAAGTCAGTGGTATAAAGACTAGGGAAATGGGGAAATAGACTGATGAAGGGAAGTTGTGGGATGGTTGCTACATTCTTCATGAAAACAAAAAAAACTTTTAATCTGCCATCGAAATTGGTTTTATTCCTTCATGTTCCAAGTTCCAAAGCACTTCCAATTACCTTGTATTTTTGAAGACCATGAAGCTCAACATCTCAAGTTCATTTTTTAAAATACAATTTTAATTCATTGCAAGAATTTTTTTCAAAAGTACTGCATGTCAGTGGGCAAATTAATAAGGAAGAATAATTTTAGAATGTCACACTGTTTTTACTTAAAAGGAGAAAAAACATGCTTTGATATGATATTTCCAGACTAGAATCAGAAAACCAAGTTTATTCTTCATTTCCCAAAAGAGCATTTTCCTGCTTTAAAATACTCAGAAATTTTGCATTTGGTATGTGGCTGGCTTTGCAGCCTTAAATTAATGATTATTATTTGGAAATGTTAATTAAAATGACAACATTTTTCTACAGATCTCAGCAAGAGACTTTTATATTTACCTTGTAGCTGCAGTTTGTCTTCTAAGATTCAGAGATAATATCTGGGTGTCATTAAGATGGATCCATCAACACTTTTGACATGATAGATGGCTTTGGGAGCTGATAATGGGCATTTGAGCCATCCACCTCTGGGTCACTAGTTCAGATATGGCTCAGTCTAAGAATGAATGAGACATTATTCTCCCAGTGCTATGAAGAACGTTCTCTTGGATAAACCTGCAATGCGTGGCCAATTTCTAGGACAAAGTTGATCTAATTACAGTGCCATTTCACATTAATTAACCCTATTTTGAAACAATGTAAGCAGCTCTTTGAAAATGATGCAAAGAAAATGATGCATATCTTTTTTTTTTTTTTAATATAATAGAACCAAATCTATTGATGTTTACTTTTAGGTAAACATTGGCAGAAAATCTGAGAAAAAAGAGAAATTGGCCTTATTTCTTAGTGAGTTACTTTATCTCTTCCACTGCTACTGACAATACACCAGGTTTGGAGAGGACACAGATTGAAACAAGCCCAAGTAGTATTGGTTATTCCTCACATGACCTGGAAAACTGTTGACTTGGGATCATGGTGGAAAGGAAGGAAGTTGTACCCTATATAATTACTACAAGTCTTTGACATTTGCCTCATTCTGCTCATCTATAAAATGAGAATGGTAATAATGGCATCAGCTCCTAGGCTTGTTATGAATGTTGAATAAAATAATGCCTGCAAAATCTTAGCATATTGCCTGGCTCAATAAATAGATCATGGTGACAACAATGATGATGATGATGCTGTTGCTTCAGCTGCTGCTGATGCTGATGAGGAGGAGGAGAAAAACTGAGTGTATTTGACTTATGGAGTCATTTTGTGCTTGTATGGGAAAAAAAATGATCAGACAAACTACATGGTTGAAGCAGACATAAAACATTAGGGCACTAAACAGTCAGTTACAGATATTTTAAAGGAAAATACGTGAAGGGTGAAAGTCTACCTCACAACTTGACCTTTAGTCATCTTGCAACCATGTAATTCTTAATTTTATAAAGAACAATCTCCCTTCTCAGAACACACTCTCTGATGTCCATTTTGTATTCATACAGAAGGTGCTTAGTGTGGCAGATCCTCTGGAGTTCTGAGGTCAGTGCATTGTAAAGAAAGGGTACCAAATTCTTGGTCAAAAGAGCCAGCGATGAATTCTAACTCTGCCACTTCTTTGAAATATGGTCTTAGACTATTGCAACCATTTTGGGATTCAATTCTCCAATCCTTAAAATAAAGATATTAATAGCTACCTATTACTGATTGCCTACTATAAACCAGCACAGGTATGCTACGTTTTTAAATGTCTTTTTTTTTAATATGTCTGAGAAAGAATTTTGTAAACTGTAAATGTAGCAATCCATATTTCCACATTTAACAATCAAGGGAGGTACCATGAAGGAATAAGGATTAGAAAATCAATAATTATGAAAGTATATTTTGGCAATTAGCATTCAGGGATAGAAATAAATGATATTTCCGCCAGTTAATTTCTCTGGAGTCTTAGATAAAGCTCTCCCAGAAGCTGACCTTGAGTCAAGGGTTTGGATGCAAAAAATTCATAAAGGAAACATGCCTAGGAAAAAGCAGTAACCCCTGACAGGAAATAGGACAGATAAAAGGAAAAGCCAAATCAGGTTCAATTTCAGGGGAAGTCTCAGATTCAGCCTCAGCCTTCAGGAAGCTCCAGAAGAGTCTTGTTCAATAGAGTTTTGTATGATGATGAAAATGTTCTATACCTGCACTGTATGAGCACTTGAAATGTGGCTGGTACATCTGAGAAAGTAATTTTTTTTTATTTCCTAGGGACTCACAATGTTGTAATCAAGGGGTTGGCTAGACAATGTTCCCATCCTTGTGGTCAATTAGGAAATATTCTACTTAACTCACTTAGGTTGCTGACAGAATTAATTTCCTTGTGACTGTATGACCAAGGGCCCTAGTTTCTGGCTGTCAGCTGGAGACCACAGTCAGGTCCTAGATGCTGCCCACAGTTCTCTTCCATGTGGCCTTTCCCATAGGCAGTTCACAATAGGGACACTTGCTTCTTCAAGGCCAATGGGAGAATCTCTCTCTCTCTCACTCTCTCATTCAGCTAAGACATATAACCAGATCTAATTAAGGAAGTTTGATCCCATCACCTTTGTTTTTCATATTCTATTGAACAAAAGCAAGTTACAGGTTCTGGTCACATTCAGGTGAGGGAACTATTAAGGGAATGACTCAGTAGGGGCCCTCTTAAGGTTTATCCACAATACTTCCTCATTTTAACACTGGATATTTTAAAAAGAATATAAAATACATTATCCCATTGAATCTTCACAAAAAGTACTATAAATTAGCTAAATTGAGGATTATTATCAATATTTTTAAACAAAGAGAAGAAAACTGAGGTTAAGTGAGTTTAAACCACTTGCCCACAATGCATAGGTTGTTATTAGCAAAGCTGAGAATCCATAAATTTTTATTTTCAATCCTGTCTTTTTCTGCCACATCATGTTATACTACAGTGATTCCCAAATTTCGGTCACTTGAGAGCCATCTTCACACATTTTACCTATCTGCAGGCTGACCTAATGCTATATAGGTAGTTATTTCAAAAATAGTTTATTTTCTTTGTTTAAATACATTAATTTTAATAATAATATTGGTTCTGCAAATGAAAGACATCAGCTGTCATAAAAAGAAAAAGAAAAAGATAAATATACAGATATTAAAGTTAATATTATTTGTTTGTGTCCTACTTAAATTCATATTGCATGCAGCTAGTATATGCCATGCAGGGGAAAAATCAATAACAAGTACATTGTAGAATATCTCAAAAGGCATCCTCCCTTCTGTTCCTAATTTTAACTTGCAAGGAGGATTTGCGGTGTACAGGAATGTATTTCTACTTTCCAAAGAAGATATGTTGTCTATAAGGTAGCAAGGAGCCCAGCACATGCTCTGGACACTCCTCCTCTGGCTGCCTCAAAAAACAAGAGTGGTGTCTCTCCACAGGCACTGGTGTGACTTGGAATGAGGGAGCATCAATAGGAGAAAATGCAATTAGCTAATATAATGAACTCCAGCACATTTCGCATGTCTCCTTTCCTTCCTATCTCCAAGCTATACAAAGCTCTATGTATTTTGCCTATCAAGAAATGCAAACATGTTGTAACTTCCTCCTCCTCCCTCTTTCCTTCAACATCTTTCCTCACAAATTTGGAGAATGGCAGGGAGAAGCCTTATCCTTATTCTTTTTCTTTCCATCCTTTTTCCACAAATGAGCTGTCCCAAGGCTCCGCCTCTCTAGAGATGGCTCTCTTTCTGTTCAAATTCACTCTAAAAAGCTTCCATAACACTCTTTCATGTCATTTGCTTTTAGTGTTGCTTTTTAATGCAGATTCCCACAATTGTATTTGCTACTGAAACTTTATTCTATCAGGCTTACCACATACTACTAGGAATATGCTTTCCTAAATTAGCATACAAATCTTAAGCTCATATTTTGTCACAACAAATGGGACAGATATGCTAATTCTATTCTCTTATCTTCACTTAGTTTACTGATGGGAAGTAAGGTTTATAAAAAATAAATATAAATGTACTGAGACAGAACAAATATGCTGCTTATGTATAAAAAACATGTTTGAATAGTTGACCAACCCCAGCTAGTTTCTCCATAATTCTCTTAACCACTAAAGAAACAAGGAAGGAAACATTTACCTGGGTGTAGGAGAAAGTAGGAACCCCACAATATCAGTATTGCCTATAACATCAAGATGGGCCATTTAAATCAAGAATAGTAGCAACAGCTGATATTTGCATTGGAAAGCTCTTCTGCATTTATGCCATGCTTGTATTTGATCCTTGGCATAACCCTGATATGTATTTGCTTGACCCATGACCCCTGAAATAAATCAAATCCTTCATGAAAACCTGAAATATAGGTTTGGGATAATGATCTCTGAATGATTATTTGCCACTACTAAGAATCTTCCTGTTTGCCTACAAGATCTATTGCTCATTGCTTGTATCACCTTGGATAGCTGACTTCTTAATACCAAAACCCAATGTCTACTTCTGAAGCATCTATTTATTTCAATGACCCTTGTAGATTTTCTCTTCCAGTTTTCTGCCCCACCCCAGTTCCAACTTTGCACACTCCTTTAATTTTCATGCATCCAAACTTTGACAAGAAACACATCCTGCATTAGCCTTAACTTGATGGAATTGACAGACTAGACTATCATAATTACCCTCTGGAAGGATCAGAGTTTGTAGCTATACATGAGCATGTTTATACTCATGACTTGAACATAGTTATTGTGAATGACCAGATTAAGAATAAGTTTATAGGAGTTGGTGGTTGAAGTGGAGTAGAGGAAAGATTACCAAAAGTAAAGAAGCCCTAGCTAGCTCTTAAGTGGTTGATAAATAATCCATTTGGATCTTGAAGTCACTAAAGGTGAATAGGAATTAGCGATAGGAAAACAGTGAATCAAATGCTAAACTTATAAGTTAATAAGTTTACTATATAAAAGCAAAAAGGGATGCTACCAAATGTAAAGTTGTAATGGCATGGATTTTCCCAGAGACGGTAACCCTAACCCTTACCACTTTCTAAAAAGCTTCTGATTCTCTATCTAGATTTCTTTCTTCTGAATCAGATGGAGATGGGTTTAAATCTCAACTCTGTTATTTAATATTGTGTTCATTTGGCGGGTTCCTCTACCTTTTCTGCCATGTAAGATAGCAATGCTAATTCCTACCTATTAGCAATGTTAAACAAATCAAACAGGGTTATGTATGGAAAATGGCATTTCTTCTTGTTGGAACCTGTTCTTAGGAAGATCTTAGGAACTTTCACTAAGATGCCAATCCCAGAAGCATTTTCCTGTGCCTTAGGTAAGCTAGGTAACCTTTGGTAAGCAGTTTATTTAACATTGATACTACTTTTCAGGGATGATTCTGGACTAAATATCATACATATATGCAAAGTGCCTTGGATTTAGTGTATACTCAAAATTAAATAGAAAGATATGTCAATGTCTTAAAATAATGACATCCTCAAGGACAAATTCAGATGGTAGAGGGTTGGCATTGATTCCAAACCACCAAGGTATTCCTACACTTTCCAGCAAAATAGACAGGTTTTACTTCTGAAAAATGACTAAAATGAGGAAGGTAGGTATTTACGTATGCCTATTGTAGTACTTGGTTCCTCCCTCTTTTCCAGCTCCTGAACCCTCTCTCCAAATAGACAAAAAAACCCACTCTTTAACCTTTCATTTCCTCAAACTCTCTTCTAGTTTGCAGTTTAGATCAATAGTCTTTTATATGTCGTGCTTTTTCTTGAGTCAAAGTATCCTTGACCCCTCCTTTGGAAAAGACTGTGTGTGTTTGTATGTGAAAATAAGTGGAGAAGCCTGGGAGTAGAGGGGTTGCTGATGGAAAATTAGGGCAAAAACTAGGCAACACTGGTAAGAAGACAAAAGAACAGCAAGCTAGATTTTTCCCTATGAAAGGGAAGTCTCAGTTTAGCATTCATAAATGATGCTTTATGAGATGATAGAAACACTCAAAATCCTCACAGATATAGAATAGGTACAGAGTAAACTGTTTATATAATGTGAGAGAGTAGACTAAACACATTATAAATCAGTGCCATCTACATGTCATTCCACAAACATTTAGGGGTACCTAATATCTGTGCCAATTGCAATACTAGGCAGATGGATTTGAGCAAAGTCTTTGTCCTCCAAAGGCTCACAACCAAGTGGAAGAGATACACACATAAATAACTACTTATTAACATGTTATCTGGATCCAATTGCCCTGCACAAAGAAAAAGAGAAAAAAATGCATGACTCTGAGGAAATAGTGCCTGGATTCAGTGCTCAGGCTCATGGTAAAATCATTAGGGACTACATAAAAATGTATTAAAAAGTAAATAAAAGCCACTCATAAATTCACCTCCAGTAGGTACTATAATTAGTTTGCTAGGGCTGTCATAAGAAAGTACCATAGTCTTAAACAACAGAAATTTATTGTCTTATAATTCTGGAGGCTGGAAGTCCAAGATCAAGATATTGACAAGGTTGGTTTCTTCTGAGGCCTCTCTTCTTGGCTTGAAGACAGCCATTTTCTCCCTGTGTCTTCGCATTGTCTTTCCTCAGTTTATGTGTCCATGTGCTAATCTCTTCTTCTTACATGGACACCGGTCATGTTGGATTAGGGCCTGATCTAATGACCTCATTTAACTTTAATTACTTCTTTAAAGACCTTATCTCCAAATATAGTCACATTGTGAGGTACTAGGGAATATGAATTTAGGAAGGACATATGTAGCCCATAACAGGTATATGCTTTAATATTTTGATATACTTTTCTTTAATATTTGTACAAATACATATTTTAAATGTATATGCATGTAAACAAAGCTTGGATGAAAATACTTAAAATATCCATCTATTTTCTTGTAACGTTGTAAAGGCAATTATTTCCACGTATCTTCAAATATTCTGTGAAAACCTCATTTTGATATCTGAGTATTTTTTGTGTACCTATACCATTTCCTTATTGAAAATTTAAATTGTATCTGCTTTTTGACATTATAAATGATGCTATCATTTAAAAAATGGTATATAATTCCTTGATTACAATTGTTGTTTGGTCAAATTTCTCAAAGTAGGATTATTGCATCAAAACTATGCATACTTTAAAGGGTTTTTATAAATGTATTGGCAAATTATTTTCTGGAAAGGACATACCATTCACATTCTTACTAGTTGCACACATCAGTGCTGGTTTAACATGTTTCATTTAGAAATGCAATATGAAAACTCAGTCATAATAAAAATAACATCTGTTCAGTTTTCAGAGAAGGGAAACAATAAGTGGGTATGTCACCAGGAAAAAGTACAGCCAGTTGACTACCAGAGAGCCTCTACCTTAATGAATTCACTAAAATCCAAACATGGGTTCTTAATGTGGCTAAATCATTTGTTAAACATACTATGAATTATACATGGCTGAGAGAGAATTGGAATCTGGGTCTCTTCTTAGTGGTCAGTGAATGTGTCTCAGGGACAGGGATGTTTTTATATCACCCTTGTATAATTTGTTGAATGCATTGTAAACTCAAGAGAAAAAAAGAACTATAATGTATATAGATGAGACCAATTTTTTACTGTTTAATTTAAAAGTAAGAATGAGAGTTCAGTGTAGGTTTGCCTTACCTCATTTATTATAACATTTGCAACCCCAAATTTGTGAAATCATTTGTCTCTCTGAAAGACAGAAAGACATTCAAAGTTCCTGCATCTGCATAAAATCAGGAAACATAAAAAGTAAAATTGAATCTTTTTAGACTAAGAAAATAAAATATGATTTAACTCTATTTAAGTTTGAAATCATTATGTATGCAAAGTTTAACCCAATGTCAGAACTCAACAGTAAAAGGTTAAAAAAAAAAAAAGAAGTCTTGTATTTATATAGTTCCTGCAATAAAATTGGGGATAAGAATTCACAGGGCTATTCTGAGGTTATTTCAGTTTTTTTATTAATTCATTCACCAAGTTTTAATTAAATAAGGATTTATTTTTAGCACTTGTTATCAAGATAATTAGACATTGTCACTGCCCTCAAGTGAGGGGTAGTTATTGCTATCATGGGGTTCAAAGAAATTAGGGCAGAGCAAGATGATAAGAGCCTTGCACTGATGGAAGTGGAGGAGTTAAAGAGTGATTTATTCTTTCTGGAGGTTTTGGTTGTAAACTCTATGACGGCCAAGATTAGTGTCTGTCCTTTTACAGCTGCATCCCTAGCACCTAGCATAATGTCATTCTCTAGGTTAAAAATAAATAAGTAAATAGGTACAAAAGTTTATTTAGAATATTCTAATTTTGTAATTAAAATAATAAAAAGAGGCCAACTGAATGTGAAACACCACAGATGAAGAAAAATTGAAGATGAGTCCTTCATTAGTATGAGAAAGTTTTATTATTAATTTTGAAATTTTATGTAATAGCTGATCATTTAAAAACTTAATCATATTTATAAACAATTATTGCAGTATAATTGGCATACAATAAGCTGCAAATATTTAAACTGTAAAATAAATAAATAAATAGTGTAATGGGTGAAGTACTTGTTCAAAAATGGAATGTATCATTTTGCACCCCAATGTTCATAGCAGCATTATTTAAAATTGCCAAGGTATGGAAGTAACCTAAGTGTCCATCAACAGATGAATGAATAAAGATGTGGTATATATATATATAATGAAATACTATTCAGCCATTAAAAAAAGAATGAAATTTTGCCATTTGCAGCAACATGGATGGACTTGGAGGGCATTATGCTAAGTGAAATAAGTCAGGCAGAGAAAGACAAATACTGTATGATATCACTTATATGTGGAATCTAAAAAAATACAACAAACTAGTGAATTTAACAACAACAACAAAAAAAGAAGCAGACTTACAGAGATAAAGAACAAATTAGTGGTAACCAGAGAAAGGGAGGGGAAATATGAGGTGAGAGAGTGGGAGGTACAAACTATTGCATATAAGATAAACTCAAGGATGTATTGTAAAACACAGGGAATGTAGCCAATATTTTGTAATAACTGTAAGTGGAAAGTAACCTTTTAAAATGATATAAAAATTTTAAAAATTAAAAAATAAATTACTGCAAAAAATGAAATGTATCTTTAATTATTAAATAATTTTTATTTATATCACTATAGTAGCTGTACCTGTAGCTGTACCCAGTGACTATTGAAAGGTTTCTTGAAACCTCAGGAAGATTAGCATTCAAATTTAAGTTTCCATGTTATTAATTTGATTATCTCTCCTTATAGAAATGAAAACTGAAAGTGTATCCACTTGTTTAGTGTGTACTGAGAGATCAGAGAATTCTAGCATAGATTGTTTCCAAATCTTCCTAACACTAACAGATTCATATTCTCAACCTACCAGTTTCATCCCTACATTTCTGCTGACTTTCAAAGCCCCTTTAAATTGAACCCATCCCAGAAACTTGCATGAAGATGGTGGAGTAAGAAGACCCTGAGCTCACCTCCCCCCCATGAACTAACAATAGAGCAACCCTCCCTGAGAATTACCTGAAGACTAACAGAAT
The DNA here is from genome assembly GCF_028564815.1 of Eubalaena glacialis. Lineage (NCBI taxonomy): Eukaryota > Metazoa > Chordata > Mammalia > Artiodactyla > Balaenidae > Eubalaena > Eubalaena glacialis. The sequence continues at coordinate 32,674,759 of NC_083734.1, forward strand.
GGCTCTACTACAACCAAGGTTATAAAGAAGTAGCCTCTGGTGGGAGAGGAGAAGTGAACTAATTAGGACCCACACCATGGGTGGGTGATCCAGAAAAGAAGAGGGATATCAGAGGCTGAGGGATCCTCTCTAAGGAGCAAGGTGTTAAGCCCCCTAATGGGAACCCCAAACCTCAGGTCTCGCACAGGGAAGGCCAGCCAGCCTGGCTGGTTTGAAAACTAGCGAGGCTTACCAGAGAGCTGTAGCGAACCTAGGCTCAGCCCTTGAAGAGTGCACATGCAGAATTTCTTGCTCTTAGTCCCAGCATAGAAGCAACAGCTTGAGAATTTGTTGTGCTCTGGCCAGCCTGACAGAACCTCCCCAGCATGCCCCCTAGCCTGCACAGGGCTCCTGCTCCAGGCCCTCTTGCGCTGACACTGCTCTCAAACAAGGTGGAAACCATCATTTTGCCCAGGGAGAAGTGGAGCTAGCTCAGATTTATGGCTGCTGTTCCTGGGGCCTTGGCTATGACCCCAACTAAGGCAGAGACTGCCATCACATCAGGGAGAAGCAGAACTAACTTAGATTTGCAGCTGCAGTCCCTTGGGCCCTGACCCCACCACTGACTAAGGTGAAGACTGCCATCTCTCTGGGAAGAAGTGCAGCTAGATCAGATTTGTGGCTGCAGTTCCTGGGGCCTTGGCTATGATCCCAACCAAGGTAGAGACTGCCAGCACACCAGGGTGTGGAGGAACTAGCTTAGTACTATGGCTCTAGCCTCTCAGTCCCGGCCCTGACCTCATCAAGGCAGAGATAGCCATCACACAGGTGAGAAACAGAGCTAGCTTAGAACCATGGCTCCAGCTTCTTAGGCCCTGGCCCCACCCCAGACCAAGGTGGATGCCACCATTATGCCAGGGATAAGTAAAGTTAGCTCAGATTTTAGTTAGGAACACCTTGGACCCCAGCCCCACGTGCTGACAGGGCAGTGACTGTCATCAAGCCTGGAGAGGCCCTGGCTCACACCTTGCTCCAGCTCTAGCCCTTCTCACTCTTGCCCTAGGCCTCACCACGGTGGCAGCCGCTAGCACATCCCACCAAAACCACTAGGCACACGTGGAAAAGTATAGAGCCATATACAAGGGAACCCCCATAAGACTATCAACTGATTTTCAGCAGAAACTTTCCAAGCCAGAAGGGAGTGACATGACATATTTAAAGTACTAAAAGGAAAAAATATATATACAACAAAGAACACACTACCCAGCAAGGTTATCATTCAGAAATGAAGGATAGTTTCTGAGACAATGAAAAACCAAAAGAGTTTATCACCATTAAACTGGCCTTCAAGAAATGTTAAAAGTTCTTCTTTTAGTGAAAAAGAAATGGTTATAACAAGTTTTCTTTAATTTGAGGAAAAAACTCACTGGTAAAAGTAAATATATAGTAAAGGCAGTTGATCAACCACTTAAATAAGCTAGTACAAAGATTAAAAAACAAAAATTGTAAAATCAACTATAACAACAATAAACAATTAAGTAATACACCTAAGATGTAAAATATGACACCTAAACATAAAACATAGGGAGGAGGAGTTAAAAGGAGAGACCTTTAGGAATATGTTTGAACTTAAATGACTATTAGTCTAAGACAAGTAGATGTATTTTATAGGTTGATATAATTAACCTCATGGTAACCACAAATCAAAATACTACAAAAGACAAACAGAAAGGAATGCAAACATTGTAATAAATTTTAAAAAATTATCAAAACACAAGGGAAGAGACTAAAAGAAGAATAAAAGAACAGAGAACTACAAAAACAGCCAGAAAGCTGGTAATGAAATGGCAATAAGCACATATTTATTAATAATCATTTTAAATGCAAATAGACTAAATCTGCCAATCAAAAGACATAGGGTGGTTGATCGGATTAAAAAGAAAAAGACCTCTCTCCATCCTGCCTACAAGAGACTCACTTCAGAGCTAAAAACACACATACACTGAAATTGAAGGGATGTAAAAAGATATTCCATGCAAATGAAAACAAAAAAAAGCCACAGTATCAATACCTATATCAGACAAAATAGACTTTAAAACAAAATCTATAACAAAGGACAAAGAAGGGAATTAATAATGATAAGTGGGATAATCCATGAAGGAAATATTTATATATATATGTGCATCTAATAAAGGAAGACCTAAATATATAAAGCAAATATTAACAGATATAAAAGGAGAAATTGACAGTAACACAATAATAGTGGGGTATTTTATTATTTTTTAAATAAATTTACTTATTTATTATTTTTGGCTGTGTTGGGTCTTTGTTGCTGCGCATGGGCTTTCTCTAGTTGTGGTGAGCAAGGACTACTCTTCGTTGCACTGTGCGGGTTTCTCATTGCAGTGGCTTCTCTTGTGGCAGAGCACAGGCTATAGGCATGCAGGCTTCAGTAGTTGTGGCATGTGGGCTCAGTAGTTGTGGTTCATGGGCTCTAGAGCTCAGGCTCAGTAGTTGTGGCACACAAACTTAGTTGCTCTGAGACATTTGGGATCTTCCCGGACCAGGGATCGAACCTGTGTTCCCTGCATTGGCAGGCAGATTCTTAACCACTGTACCATCAGAGAAGCCCCAATAGTGGGGTATTTTATTACTCTACTTTCATCAATAAATAGATCATCCAGAAAATTAATAAGGATACCATGGTCCTAAATGACACATTGGACCAGATAAACTTAATAGATATCTGCAAAACATTCACCAAAAGCAGCAGAATACACATTATTTTCAAGTACACATGGAACTTTCTCCAGGATAGATCACATGCTAAGCCACAAACAAGTCTCAATAAATTTAAAAAGATTTAAATTACGTGAGATATCTTTTTTTCTTTAGCTCAACCATATGAAAATAGACATCAGTTAGGAAGAAAACTGGAAGAAAAACCACAAAAATGTAGACTTAACAACATGTTACTAAACAACCAATGGGTCAATGAACAAATCAAAATGGAAATTTAAAAAATACATTGAGATGAATGAAAATAGAAATACAACTTTCTAAAATCCAAGGGGTGAAGTGAAAGCAGTTCCAAAAGGGAAGATTAAAGCAGTAAAGGCTTACCTCAGGAAACAAGAGAAATCTCAAATAAACAACCTAACTTTCCATCTGATGTACTTAGAAAAAGAAGAGCAAACAAAGTCTAAAGTCATCAAAAGGAAGAAAATAATAAAGAACAGAAATAAATAAAATAGAGACAAAAAAATAGAAAAGCCCAATGAAACCCAAAGCTGAATATTTGAAAAGATAAAAAATGGATAAACCTTGAGATAGACTCATTAAGAAAAAAAGAGAGGAGGTCAAAATAAACAAAATTATAAATGAAAGAAGATACAACCAATATTACAAAATTACACAAAGTCATAAAGGAATATTATGAGTAGTTAAATGCAACAAATTGGACAACCTGGAAGAAATAAATAAATTCCTAGAAACATACAACCTTCCAAGACTGAATCAGGGAAAAATAGAAAATCAATGACTAGTAGTGAAATTGAATCAGCAATAAAAACTCTAAACAAACAAAAATCTAGGACAAGACAGCTTCACAGTGGAATTCTATTAAACATTTAATGATGAGTTAATACCTATCCTTTTCAAACTATTCCCAAATATTTAAGAAGCAGAAACACTTCCAAACTCATTATATGAGGCCAACATCACCCTGGTACCAAATCCGGACAAAGATGCTGGAAAAAAAAGATACATGCCAATATCTCTGATGAACATAGATGCAATAATTCTCAACAAAACATTAGCAAACCAAATTTAACAATACAGTAAAATGATCATATCGTGATCTAATGGGATTTATCCTAGGAATTCAAGGATGGTTCAATATCCACAAATCAATCAATGTGATAAACTACATTAACAAAACAAAGAATAAAATCACATGGGAATCCCAAATGATGCAGAAAAAGCATTTGACAATATTCAACATTCATTCATAATAAAAACTCTCAACTTTGGTATAGAGGGAACAAACCTGAACATAATAATGCCATGTATGACAAACCCACAGCTGATATCATATTCAAAGGTGAAAAGCTAAAGTCTTTTCCTCTAAGATCAAGAACAAGACAGATGCCCACTCTCACTACTTTTATTTAGCATAGCACTGGAAGTCATATTCACAGCAATCAGACAAGGAAAAGAAATAAAAGACATCTAAATAGAAAGGAAGAATAAAACTGTCACTGTTTGAAGAGGAAATGATACTGTCTATAGAAAATCCTAAAGTGTCCACAAAACAAACAAACAAACAAACAAAAACTATTAGACATAAGAAACAAATCCAGTAAAGTTTCAGGAAACAAGACTAATATAAAGCAATTTGTTGCATATCTATACACTAATAATGAACTATCAGAAATAGAAATCAAGAAAACTGCCCAATTTACAATTGAATCAAAAATAACAAACTACCTAGGAATAAATTTCACCAAGGAGATGAAAGGCCTGTAAAGACAGTGATATAGGAAACTGAAGATGATATGCATAAATAGAAAGATATCTCAAGCTCATGAGTTGGACGAATTAATATTGTTAAAATGTCCATACTACACAAAGCAGTCTTCAGATTTAATGTGGTCCCTACAAAATACTCATGACATTTTTCACAGCCAAGAAGATATAATCCTAAAATTTGTAAGGAATCACAGAAGACCCAGGTCTTGAGAAAAAAGAACAGAAATGGAGGTATGAGGCTTCCTCATTTCAGACTATACTACAAAGCTACAGTAATCAGAACACTATGGTACTGGCACAAAAATAGACACATATATGAATGAAACAGAATAGAGAGCCCAGATATAAACCCACACTCATGCAGTCAATTAATTTATGACAAAGCAGGCAAGAATATGCAATGGGGAAGTGACAGTCTCTTAAATAAATGATGTTGGCTAAACTGGACAACTGCATGTATAAGAATTAAATAGAATATTTCTCACACCATATACAAAAATAAGTTAAAATGCATTAAAGACCTAAATGTAAGACCTGAAACTATAAAACCCCTAGAAGAAAACATAGGAGTACACTCTTTGACATTGGTCTTAGCAATTTTTTGGATCTATCTCATCAGGCAAGGGAAACAAAAGCAAAAATAAACAAGTGGGACCCAATCACACCTAAACACTTTTGTACAGTGAAGGAAACCATCAAAATATGAAAAGACAACCTAATGAATGGGAGAAGATATTTTCAAATGATGTGTCTGATAAGGAGTTAATATCCAAAATATGTAAAGAACTTATACACTCAATATAAAAAAAAAATTTTTTTAATGGGTAGAGGACCTGAATGGGCATTTTTCCAAAGAAAACATACAGATGGCCAAAAGGCACATGAAAAGATGCTCAACTTCACTAATCATCAGGGAAATGCAAATCAAAATTACAATGAGATATCACCATACACCTGTCAAATTGGCTACTAACAAAAAATCACAAATAACAAATGTTGGTGAGCATGTGGAGAAAAGGGAGCTCTTGTACACTGCTGGTGGGAATTAAATTGGTATAGCCACTATGGAAAACAGTATGGACATTCCTCCAAAAATTAAAAATAGAACTATTAACGATCCAGTAGCACCCACCCCCGCTAACCTGGAATGGCACAGACAGATCCAGTCACTAGCAATTCCACCAGTGGGTCCCAGGACCCACCTCTGTTGACCTGGAGGGGCACAGACAGATCCAGCCACTGGGAGTTCTGCCAGCAGGTCCCAGGATCTGCCCATGCTGTCCTGGGAGGGTGCAGACATCTCTCCCTATAAGGAAATCCACCAGTGGGTGCCGGGACATGCCCCACAGCCCCAGGACAGTGCAGAAAACTTCCACAACTGGTAAATACATCATTGGGTGCCAGAACCTGCACTGCTGTCCTGGGAGGACACAGATAGCTCTTGCTAAAGGGAAATCTGCCAGTGGGTGCTGGGACCTGCACTGCTACCCTGGGAGGGTCAAGATAAATCACCTCACTAGGAAATCCATCAGCAGGGGCCAAGAACTGCCCCAAAGTTCTGGGAGTGTGCAGAAAACTCTTGCTACTAGGAAATCTGCCAGTGGGTGCCAGGACCCACCCTGCTGTCCTGGAGGGCACACATAGCTCTCCCCACAAGGAAATTTGCCCAGAGGAAGGGCTGAAACCACAGCTGAGCCCCAGGAGCTATGTGACTAAGGAAGAAGAGCTGAAATCTATCCTCGCAGCTGCATGAACTCTGGAGTTACACCTCCTCTGATGGCTTCCTAAATTCAATGTCTGTGAAACATCTGAAAGGACAAAAAGCACTCTTGCTGCTGGGACAGGTCTGGCTTTAGCAGCTCTGGGCTCTGTGGGTATGTACATGGGGGTGGGGGGTTGGGCCAGCCCAGAGTCTGAGCTGCCTCTATAGCTCACACAGCAGGTCCAGGTGCACAACTACTGCAGCCCTGAGACCTGACCTCAGAGGATCTGTGTCAGTGACCTGGTGAAAACAACACCTGACAGTCACCAGGGTCAATTGCCAGCATACCCACAGTTAAAGAGAGACCATGAGCAGTGCCAACAACAGTGTACCTTGTGAGCCCACACAACAGGTGAAAGGGGACACAACAGAGCACATTCACAGGTGAACAGCTCCAGAGGAGAAATACTTGGTGGTTTCTCTCCCAGTGGGAGTGCTCCAATCCCACCTACCTCACACCACAGATCAGAAGCACAGCTAAGAAACAGATCTGGGGGCTTCTACTCCAACAACTAGGGAACACACCCCACCCCTGACAGTTCAGTGACAACCACAGAGTAAAGGGAAGGGCCCACTCAATATCCAGGGCAGGCTCTGATCACTATAACACCAGTCAAACCCCCTATCAAGGGGATAATGGCACAAGCCTCTGGACCAACCTCACCCACCAGGGGGCAGACAGCAGAAGCAAGAGGAACTATGATCCTGCAGCCTGTGGAAAGGAGACCATAAATATGGTAATTTCAACAAAATGAGAAGACAAAGAAATATGTTGCAGATGAAGGAGCAAGATAAAAACCTATAAGAACAACTAAACAAAGAGGAGATAAGCAATCTATCAGAAAAATAACTCAGAGTAATTATAGTAAAGATGATCCAAGATTTCAGAATAAGAATGGAGTCATGGATCAAGAAGATACAAGAAGTGTTTAACAAAGACCTAGAAGAACTAAAGAACAAAGAAACAGAGATGAACAATACAATAACTGAAATTAAAAATACACTAGAAGGAATCAGTAGCAGAATAACTGAGGCAGAAGAATGGATAAGTGACCAGTAAGACAGAATGGTGGAAATCTCTGCCATGGAACAGAATGAACAGAAAAGAATGAAAAGAAGTCAGGACAGTCTCAGAGGACTCTGGGACAAAATCACCAACATTTGAATTAAAGAGATCCCAGAAAAAGAAGAAGAAGAAAAAAAAAAAGGACCTGAAAAAATATTTAAAGAAATCATAGTCAAAAACTTCCCTAACATGAGAGCAGAAATAGTCACCCAAGTCCAGGTAGTGCAGAGAGTCTCATACAGGATAAACCCAAGGAGGAACACACTGAGACATATAGTAATCAAACTAATCACACAGGATGAGACACACACTAATCACTTCCCCTTGTTGCTAACATTAAAAGTGCAAGGGAAAAGCAACAGATAACATACAAGGGAATCCCTGTAAGATTGTCAGCTGATTTTTCAGCAGAAACTCTGTAGGCCAGAATGGAGTGGCATAATATACTTAAAGTGATGAAAGGGAAAAACCTATAATCAAGAATACCTGGCAGGACTTTCATTCAGATTCTATGGAAAATTCAAAAGCTTTACAGACAAGCAAAAGCTAAGAGAATTCAGCACCACCAAACCAGCTTTAAAACAAATGCTAAAGAAACTTCTCTAGGCAGGAAACACAATAGAAAAGAACAAAAGAGGAAAGGAAGGAAAAAGACCTACAAAAACAAACACAAAACAATTAAGAAAATGGCAATAGGAACATACATATTGATAACTATATTAAATGTAAATGGATTTAATGCTCCAACCAAAAGACATAGACTGGCTGAATGGAAACAAAAAACCCAAAAAAAAATATATATGCTGTCTACAAGAGACCACTTCAGACCTAGGGCCACATACAGCCTGAAAGTGAGGGGACGGAAAAAGATATTCCATGCAAATGGAAATCAAAAGAAAGTAGGAGTAGTGATACTCCTACCAGACAAAATAGACTTTAAAATAAAGACTGTTACCGGAGAAAAGGAAGGACACTACATAATGATCAAGGGATCAATGCAAGAAAAGTTCTAACAGTTGTAAGTATATATGTACCAGACATGGGAGGACCTCAATAAATAAGGCAAATGCTAACAGCCATAAAAAGAGAAATTGACAGTAACACAATAATAGGGGGGGACTTTAAGACCCCACTTACACCAACAGACAGATCATCCAGACAGAAAATTAATAAGGAAGCACTAGCTTTAAATGACACAATAGGTCAGATAGACTTAATTGATAATTATAGGACATTCCATCCAAAAGCAGCAGAATACACTTTCTTCTCAAGTGCACAGGAACATTATTCAGGAGAGACCACATCTTGGGTCACAAATCAAACCTTGGTTAATTTAAGAAAATTGAAATCATATCAAGCTTGTTTTCTGACAACAATGTTATTACATTAGAAATAAATTACAGGGAAAATACTGTAAAAAACACAAACACATGGAGGCTAAACAATATGCTACTAAATAACCAAGAGATCACTGAAGAAATCAAAGAGGAAATCTAAAAATAACTAGAAACAAATGACAATGAAAACACGATGACCAAAAACCTATGGGTCTGCACATCCATTCCCTACATCTGCGTCTCTATTCCTGCCCTGAAAATAGGTTTATCTGTACCATTTTTCTAGATTCCACATACATGCATTAATATATATTTGTTTTTCTCTTTCTGACTCACTTCACTCTGTATGACAGATTCTAGGTCCATCCACGTCTCTACAAATGACCCAACTTCATTCTTTTTTATGGCAGAATAATAATCCATTGTATATATGTACCACATCGTCTTTATCCATTCATCTGTGGATGGACATTTAGGTTGCTTCCATGTGCTGGCTATTGTAAATAGTGTTGCAATGAATGTTGGGGTACATGTGTCTTTTTTTTTTTAAACATCTTTATTGGAGTATAACTGCTTTACAATGGTGTGTTAGTTTCTGCTTTATAACAAAGTGAATCAGCTATACATATACATATATCACCATATCTCCTCCCTCTTGCATCTCTCTCTCATCCTCCCTATCCCACCCCTCTAGGTGGTCACAAAGCAACGAGCTGATCTCCCTGTGCTATACGGCTGCTTCCCACTAGCTATCTATTTTACATTTGGTAGTATATATTAGTCCATGCCACTCTCTCACTTCGTCCCAGCTTACCCTTCCCCCTCCCCGTGATGGTTTTCTCAGGGTATATGCCCAGAAGTGGGATTGCTGGGTCATATGGTAGTTCTATTTTTAGTTTTTTAAGGAACCTCCATACTGTTCTCCATAGTGGCTTTATCAATTTACATTCTCACCAACAGTGCTAGAGGGTTCCCTTTTCTCCATGCCCTCTCCAGCTTTTTAAATAAAACTTTGCTCTGAAGGATTTAATTAATTTACAAACTTTCCTGGGCATCATATCTTTAATCTGATACTTGTCATGTAGTACATTAATCTATTGAAGGATTTTGACAACTTTTGAAGGCTATGCCCTTAAATGACTCTTTCCTAAGGTTGATTCTGTCATTCAAATTTGGCTTTTTCAGCATTGCCAGGCCATACATTTCTGGAATTTTTCTATTCTCTTTAATTTCTACTTTCAACCAGCCAATTCTTTGTGGGTTTAGCTCTTTATTTCTGTAATCTCAAACTAAATGCATAAAACAATCACAAACACACACTACTATCACTTTGATTTTCATCCTTTCCTCTCAAGCTCTTGTTCATCAGGTATACCATCTCCCTTCAAAGTAACCATGGAAGACAGTTTTACCAAGTGTTCTGCCATCACATAGCAAAGATTGCCATTACTCCAGCCTGTTTTCCTACTGTCTTTGCCCTCTATCTTTTTTAGTTTTTCTGTGACCACATAACACCAGTGACACAATTTTATAATCAGTTAGGAAAGGCTAGATACTCTGCACTACAAATTAACCTCTAAATACCAGTGCCTTAACACAACAAGTGTTTGTTTCCTTCACATGTAGTGTATCCAACACAGTTGTCAGGGGATGCCCCACTATGCTCTATGTGGTCCCTAGGTATCCAAACTGAATGAAGTTGTATCATCTACAATCCAACTTGTCACTGCTACATGGGAAGAGAAATCTTGAGAACTCACCTTGCTTTTCTGTGCGTTAGCCTGGAAATAATACATGTCACTTTAGCTCAGAACAAGTTATGTTGATCTGCTTAACTGCATGAGTGCTGGGAAACATAGGGAATACATGAAATATGTGGTGAGCATTTCTATTTCTGCCACATAAGCCTTCTTCTAAAAATCCAGAGTCAGGTTTATTACTTGAAGCCCTTGCTTCAGAATTATTTTAGTGTCCACAAGGAAAATGATATCCATGGAGACTTTTTTTTCCCACTACCACCCCACAAATTGAATATCTTCTCATGCAGTCTGAAAGTTTGCTTGAAATTAGAACCAACTTAATTCCTCTTGCAGTGGAAAATGCCTCAATATAAATGAATGGTTGTACCTATACTGTAACGGCAGTTTAGATCCATTTAACTGAAACTTGAGTACAACTTCAGACATTTTGAAGAATTTCTTCATTTTAAAGCTGCTATATTTACTGACATTTGCACGCCCTTGGAATCTGGTCCTCTTGTTTATTAGAGATGCTAAAATGAAAGTTTGCCACCTGATTAATTTTAATAGTTTAGAAACCTGTGGATAATGTATATTGGCTGCCAAGCTTGAGATAATTACTATTGGTTCTGTTGCAAAGATGTTAGAAATAACGTCTGCCCTTTGCAAATGAAGCACAGAGAAGCTGGAAGGATGGAATTACAAAAGCAAGTGTGAAGAAGCAAAAACCGTTTTGTCTTTCTTTGTGACTTCCACTGCTGCTGGGATCTGATAAATTCATTCAGGAATTCTTTCTGTATTTCATATGTTTTATTTTAGCATTATAGTTAAGGAATAAATGAAAGGCTTTTGTGTATAACTGGATCCCATTCAAAGCCAGGAAGAGTTCAGAAGTCTCTTACTGAAGCCAGCTGTAGGTTGCAGTAATTTTCAAAGAGGTTTGGACAACTAAACAGCATCTTAAGGCACCAGGAGTTTACAATTTGTATTAGAGATTTATATTGGAAGAGATCTCACAGTTGGGAGATTTATTCACATATTACAGGTTTTTTTTCCCCAATGGTCGTTCTTTGTCAAGACCTGTTACATAATTTGCAAGACTCAGTGCAAAATAAAAATGCTGAAAGTCTTATTCAAAAATCAAGAAGAACGTGTAATTAAAATATTAAAATAGGGAAGACCTACAAGATGGCAAAGGATTAAGATGTGGAGACCACCTTCCTCCCCACAAATACATCAAAAATACATCTACATGTGGAACAACTCATACAGAACACCTCCTGAACGCTGGCAGAAGATCTCAGACTTCCCAAAAGGCAAGAAACTCCCCACGTACATGAGTAAGGCAAAAGCAAGAAGAAAAAACAGAGACAAAAGAATAGGGACAGGACTTGAACCTCTGGGAGGGAGCTGTGAAGGAGGAAAATTTCCATACACTAGGAAGCCCCTTCACTGGTGGAGACAGGGAGTAGGTGGGGGGGAAGCTTCAGAGCCATGGAAGAGAGCACAGCAACAAAAGTGCAGAAGGCAAAGTGGAGAGTCTCTTGCAGAGAGGCTTGGTGCTGACCAGCACTCACCAGCCTGAGTGGCTTGTCTGCTCACCCGCCAGGGCAGGTGGGGGCTGGGAGCTGAGGCTCTGGTGTCAGAGGTCAGATCCCAGGGAGAAGACAGGGGTTGTCTGTGTGAACACAGCCTGAAAGGGGCTGGTGCACCACAACAACTGGGAGGGAATCTGGGCAAAAGTCTGGAACTGCCTAAGAGTCAAGAGACCATAGTTTTGGGGTGCACGAGGATAGGGAATTCAGAGCACTGCCTAAACAAACTTCAGAGACAGATGCGAGCCATGGCTATCATTGTGAATACCAGAGAAGGGAATGAAATGCTAACGTTGCTGCTGTAGCCACCAAGAATCCTGTGTGCAAGCACAGTTTACTATCTACACCTCTCCTTCCAGGATCCTTTGCAGTCTGCCACTGCCAGGGTCCCGTGATCCAGGGACAACGTCCCCGGGAGAACACATGACACATCTCAGGTTGCAACATCACATTGGCCTCTGCCAATGCAGGCTCACCACGCATTCCATACCCCTCCCTCCCCTCGACCTGAGTGACCCAGAACCACTTAATCAGCTGCTCCTTTAACCCCCTCCTGTCTGGGCAAAGAAAAGATGCCAGAGGGCAACCTACATGCAGAGGTGGGGCCAAATCCAAAGCTGAACCCCAGGAGATGTGAGAACCTAGAAGAGAAAGGGAAATTTCTCCATGCAGCCTCAGACACAGCGGATTAAATTTCCACAGTCAACTTGATGTACCTTGCATCTGTGGAAAACCTGAATAGGCAATGAATCATTGCAAAACTGAGGTGGTGGACTTTGGGAACAACTGTAGACTTGGGGTTTGCTGTATGCAACTGACTAGTTTCTGATTTATATGGTTATCTTAGTTTAGATTTTAGCGCTTGTTATCATGGGTGGATTTGTTTATTACTTTGGTTGCTCTCTTCTTTTCTTTTATTACTTTTTAATTTTTTTATTTTAAAATATTTATTAATTTTTTATTTTAATAACTTTATTTTATTTTATTTTTCTTTCTTTTCTCCCTTTTCTTCTGAGCCATGTGTCTGACAGGGTCTTGGTGCTCCAGCCAGCTGTCAGGCCTGAGCCTCTGTGATGGAAGAGGCGAGTTCAGGACATTGGACTACCAGAGACCTCCTGGCTCCACATAATAACAATTGGTGAGAGCTCTCCCAGAGATCTCCATCTCAATGTTAAGACCCAGATCCTCTCAATGACCAACAACCTCCAGTGATGGACACCCCATGCCAAATAAATAGGAAGACAGGAACAAAACCACACACATTAGAAGAGAGGCTGCCTAAAATCATACTAAGTTGACAGACACACCAAAATACACCACCAGACATGGTCCTGCCCACCAAAGACAAGATCCAGCCTCATCCACCAGAACACAGGCACCACTGCTTTCCACCAGGAAGCCTACACAACCTCCTTAACCAACCTTATGAATGGGGGCAGACACCAAAAACAACAGGAACTATGAGCCTGCAGACTGAGAAAAAGAGACCCCAAACACTGTAATTTAAGCAAAATGAGAAGACAGAGAAATACGTAGCAGATGAAGGAGCAAAATGAAAGCCCACCACACCAAACAAATGAAGAGGAAATAGGCAGTCTACCTGCAAAAGAATTCAGAGTAATGATAGTAAAGATGATCCAAAATCTTGAAAATAGAATGGAGAAAATACAAGAAAAGTTTAACAGTGACCTAGAAGAACTAGAGAGCAAGCAAACAATGATGAACAACACAATAAATGAAATTAAAAATTATCTGGAAGGAATCAATATCAGAATAACTGAGGCAGAAGAACGGATAAGTGATCTGGAAGATAAAATAGTGGAAATAATTACAGCAGAGCAAAATAGAGAAAAAAGAATGAAAAGAATTGAGGACAGTCTCAGAAACCTCTCGGACAACATTCAACACACCAGCATTCGAATTATAGGGGTCACAGAAAAAAAAAAAAGAGAAAAAGAAAGGGTCTGAAAAAATATTTGAAGAGATTATAATTGAAAACTTCCCTAATATGAGAAAGGAAAGAGTCAATCAAGTCCAGAAAGTGCAGAGAATCCCATACAGAATAAATCCAAGGAGAAACATGCCAAGACACATATTAATCAAACTATCAAAAAATGATACAAAGAAAAAATATTAAAAGCAGCAAGAGAAAAGCAACAAATAACTTACCAGGGAATCCCCATAAGGTTAACAGCTGATTTTTCAAAAGAAACTCTGCAAGCCAGAAGGGAGTGGCAGGACATATGTAAAGTGATGAAAGGGAAAAACCTACAACCAAGATTACTCTACACAGCAAGGATCTCATTCAGATTCAATGGAGAAATTAAAATCTTTACAGACAAGCAAAAGCTAAGACAATACAGCAACACCAAATCAGCTTTACAAAAAATGCTAAAGGAATTTCTCTAGGCAGGAAACATGAGAGAAGGAAAAGACCTACAACAACAAACCCAAAACAATTAAGAAAATGGTAATAAGAACATAACATATTGATAATTACCTTAAATGTAAATGGATTAAATGCTCCAACCAAAAGACATAGACAGGCTGACTGGATACAAAAACAAGGCCCATATATATGCTGTCTACAAGAGAAAAACTTCACACCTAGGGACACATGCAGACTGAAAGTGAGGGGATGGAAAAAGTTATTCCATGCAAATGGATATCAAAAGAAAGCTGGAGTAGCAATTCTCATCAGACAAAACAGACTTTAAAATAAAGACTATTACAAAAGACAAAGAAGGACACTACAAAATGTTCAAGAGATCAATCCAGAAGAAGATATAACAATTGTAAATATTTATGCACCCAACATAGGAGCACCTCAATACATGAGGAAAATGCTAACAGCCATAAAAGGGGAAATTGACAGTAACACAATAATAGTAGGGAACTTTAACACCCCACTTTCACCAATGGACAGATCAACCAAAATGAAAATAAATAAGGAATCACAAGCTTTAAATGACTCATTAAACAAGATGGACTTAATTGATATTGATAGGACATTCCAACCAAAAAAACAGAATACACTTTCTTCTCAAGTGCTCATGGAACACTCTCCAGGATAGATCATATCTTGGGTCACAAATGAAGCCTTGGTAAATTTAAGAAAATTGAAATTGTTTCAAGTATCTATTCCAACTACAATGCTATGAGACTAGATATCAATTACAGGGGGAAAAATGTAAATAATACAAACACATGGTGCTTAAACAATACACTACTAAATAACCAAGAGATCACTGAAGAAATCAAAGAGGAAATCAAAAAATACCTAGAAACAAATGACAATGAAAACACAATGGCCCAAAACCTATGGTATGCAGCAAAAGCTGTTCTAAGAGGCAAGTTTATAGCAATACAATCCTACCTCAAGAAACAAGAAACATCTCAAATAAACAACCTAACCTTACACCTAATGCAATCAGAGAAAGAAGAACAAAAAAACCCCAAAGTTATCAGACGGAAAGAAATCATAATGATCAGATAAGAAAAAAATTTTTAAAAAATGAAGAAAACAAGAGCAAAGATCATGAAAACTAAAATCTGGTTCTTTAAGAAGATAAAGAAAATTGGTAAACCATTAGCCGGACTCATGAAGAAAAAAAAGGAGAAGACTCAAATCAACAGAATTAGAAATGAAAAAGAAGTAACAACTGACACTGCAGAAATGCAAAGGATCATGAGAGATTACTACAAGCAACTGTATGCCAATAAAATGGACAACCTGGAAGAAATGGACAAATTCTTAGAAAAGCACAACCTTCTGAGACTGAACCAGGAAGAAATAGAAAATATAAACAGACCAATCACAAGCACTGAAATTGAAACTGTGATTAAAAATCTTCCAACAGGGCTTCCCTGGTGGCGCAGTGGTTGAGAATCTGCCTGCCAGTGTAGGGGACACAGGTTCGAGCCCTGGTCTGGGAGGGTCCCACATGCCGTGGAGCGGCTAAGCCCGTGAGCCACAACTACTGAGCCTGTGCATCTGGAGCCTGTGCTCCACAACAAGAGAGGTCACGACAGTGAAAGGTCCGCACACCGTGATGAAGAGTGGCCCCCGCTTGCCACAACTAGAGAAAGTCCTCACGCAGAAACGAAGACCCAACACAGCCAAAAATAAAATAAATTAATTAACTAAAAAAAAAAAAAATCTTCCAACAAAAAAAAAGCCGAGGACCTGATGGGTTCACAGGTGAATTCTATCAAAATAGAGAAAAGCTAACAGCTATCCTTCTCAAAATCTTCCAAAATATAACAGAGGGAGGAACACTCCCAAACTCATTCTATGAGGCCACAGTCACCCTGATACTAAAACAAGACAAAGGTGTTACAAAAAAACGCCACAAAACTACAGGACAATATCACTGATGAAAATAGATGCAAAAATCCTCAACAAAATGCTAGCAAACAGAATCCAGCAGCATCTTAAAAGGATCATACACCATGATCAAGTGGGGTTTATCCCAGGAATCCAAGCATTCTTCAATATATGCAAATCAAGCAATGTGATACACCATATTAACAAATTGAAGGAGAAAAACCATATGATAATCTCAATTGATGCAGAAAAAGCTTTCGACAAATTCAACACCCATTTATGGTAAAAACCTTCCAGAAAGTAGGCAAAGAGGGAAATTACCTCAACATAATAAAGGCCATATATGACAAACCCACAGCCCACATCATTCTTAATGGTGAAAAACGTAAACAATTTCCACTAAGATCAAGAACAGGACAAGGTTGCCCACTCTCAGCACTATTATTCAACATAGGTTTGGAAGTTTTAGCCACAGCAATCAGAGAAGAAAAAGAAATAAAAGGAATCCACATTGGAAAAGAAGTAAAACTGTTACTGGTTGCATATGACATGGTACTATACATAGAGTATACATCCTAAAGATGCTACTAGAAAACTACTAGAGCTAATCAATGAATTTGGTAAAGTAGCAGGATACAAAATTAATGCACAGAAATCTCTTGAATTCCTATACACTAATGATGAAAAATCAGAAAGACAAATTAAGGAATCACTCCCATTTACCAATGCAACAAAAAGAATAAAATACCTAGGAATAAACCTACCTAAGGAGACAAAAGACCTGTATGCAAAAAACTTGATGACACTGATGAAAGAAATTAAAGATGATACAAACAGATGAAGAGAAATAGCATGTTCTTGGATTGGAAGAATCAGCATTGTGAAAATGACTATACTACCCAAAGCAATCTACAGATTCAATGCAATCCCTATCAAACTACCACCGACATTTTTCACAGAACTAGAACAAAAAATTTCACAATTTGTGTGGAAACACAAAAGACCCCGAATAGCCAAAGCATTCTTGAGATAGAAAAACGGAGCTGGTGAATTAGGCTCCCTGACTTCAGACTATACTACAAAGCTACAGTAACCAAGACAGTATGGTACTGGCACAAAAACAGAAATATAGATCAATGGAACAGGATAGAAAGCCCAGAGATAAACCCATGCACATATGGTCACCTTATTTTTGATAAAGGAGGCAAGAATATGCAATGGAGAAAAGACAGCCTGTTCAATAAGTGATGCTGGTAAAACTGGACAGTTACATGTAAAAGAATGAAATTAGAACAGTCCATAACACCATATACAAAAATAAACTCAAAATGGATTAAAGACCTAAATGTAAGACCAGACACTATCAAACTCTTAGAGGAAAACATAGGCAGAACACTCTATGACATAAATCACAGCAAGATTCTTTTTGACCCACCTCCTAAAGATATGGAAATAAAAACAAAAATAAACAAATGGGACCTAATGAAACTTAAAAGATTTGCACAGCAAAGGAAACCATAAATAAGACAAAAAGATAACTCTCTGAATGGGAGAAAATATTTGCAAATGAAGCAACTGACAAAGGATTAATCTCCAAAATTTACAAGCAGCACATGCAGTTCAATATCAGAAAAACAAACAACCCAAACCAAAAATAGGCAGAAAACCTAAATAGACATTTCTCCAAAGAAGATATACAGATTGCCAACAAACACATGAAAGGACACTCAACATCACCAATCATTAGAGAAATGCAAATCAAAACTACAATGAGGTATCACCTCACACCAGTCCAAATGGCCACCATCAAAAAATCTACAAACTAATGTTGTAGAAGAGTGTGAAGAAAAGGGAACCCTCTTGCACTGTTGGTGGCAATGTAAATTGATACAACCACTACAGAGAACAGTATGGAGGTCCTTCAAAAACTAAAAATAGAACTACCATATGACCCAAAAATTCCACTACTGGGCATGTACCCTGAGAAAACCATAATTCAAAAAGAGACATGTACTCCAATGTTCATTGCAGCACTATTTACAATAGCCAGAACATGGAAACAACCTAAGTGTCCATCGACTGATGAATGGATAAAGAAGATGTGGCACATACATACAGTGGAATATAACTCCACCATAAAAAGAAACAA
Source organism: Eubalaena glacialis (assembly GCF_028564815.1). Lineage (NCBI taxonomy): Eukaryota > Metazoa > Chordata > Mammalia > Artiodactyla > Balaenidae > Eubalaena > Eubalaena glacialis. The sequence goes on from NC_083734.1 coordinate 32,693,243, forward strand.
AATTGAGTTATTTGTAGTGAGGTGGATGGACCTAGAGACTGTCATACAGAGTGAAGTATGTCAAAAAGAGAAAAAAAAATACTTATGCTAACACATATATATGGAATCTAAAAAAAAAAAAAAAAGGTTTGAAGAACCTAGGGGCAGGACAGGAATAAACATGCAGACATAGAGAATGGACTTGGGGACATGGGGAGGGGGAAGGGTAAGATGAGATGAAATGAGAGAGTGGCATTGACATATATACACTACCAAATGTAAAATAGATAGCTAGTGGGAAGCATCTATGTAGCATAGAGAGATCAGCTCGGTGTTTTGTGACCACCTAGAGGGGTGGAATAGGGAGTTTGGGAGGAAGACACAAGAGGGAGAGGATATGGGGATATATGTATATGTATAGTTGATTCACTTTGTTATACAGCAGCAACTAATACAACAATGCAAAGCAATTATACTCCAAGAAAGATGTTAGAAATATTAAAATATAGAGCCCTTTTTCCTTTTCTTTGTGGTCTCTCATGTTTTGTCATGGTGGGTTTTTTTATTTTTGTCTGTTTGGGTTTTTTTGCTATTTAATTCTAAATAAAGAAAGTTAAAATCTTAAATTATTAGCAGGGATTTCACTCTCCATATTATATCATGCAATGACACTTTTAAATGCAAATATCATATCATTTAACTGTATACCAAATCACTAAAATAATGTAATACCTATTTTGTGGCTTATCCCCGGAGAGTGCCTGGAGCTAGCAGAAGGGGAAAACACAAACAATACTCAGGAAGTCTGGAAGGAGGAATAGAAGATGCTCCCAGGCATGGAACAGGCCAAGGAAGCATGGGGATACTTGTGGTGAACCAGAACCTCACAGATGCCCAGGCTCTGCCAGATGATATGGGCCACATGCACACTTGCTCTGCCTAACAGTTGCCTGAAATACTTACCATATACTGGCTAGGACAGAAACTGGGGAAGTGGAGCCAGGTATTTCCCTTTCGCATAGACCCATTTTCCCAGACTGCTGTGTCTGAGCAACCCACAAGGGTATTGCAACCTTCATATCTTTATGCCCTTGGTACCTAGATTGGGGGCAGGTTAGAGGCTCTCCACCTATTCACTGCTGAGTTATCGGGATGGGGACAGTAACCACTAAGCCCTCCCTGTGCCCCAGAGGCCATGGAGCATCTGTGCCTAACTCCAACCCCCATCAATACTCAGGTCCCCACCAGGGGCAGAAGGTAGCAAGGAGACCAGGGTGAAGCAGGTAAAGCCAAGCAGGCCTGAGCACCAAGATAAGGGGAGAAGGCAGCTGACAATTCATCTTGGAGAGACAGTTGGAGGCAGTAATGTGAGCTGAGACAAGATTCAGGCTTCTGTTCCATTATTCAAATAGACTTTGCTTATAAAACACAAATTCAAAGATAAAATTATTAAGAATTTCAATACAGCAACTGAAGGATGTTAAACTCCAAGCATAGATCCTTCTGAGTCAGGGCTCTGTGCAACTGCACTAGCCACATGTCCACAAAGCTGGCATTATTCTTCCTTCTTAAGAAATGGTCTTCTTGTCATCATTCAGTAGTGCTAGAGTGGTGGCCAGCTACTGAGGTTGTGATATTGTGTATGTCAGGATTTGAAGATGAAGACATTTTGTTGAATAGATTGTCTTTTAAAAAATCCACCATAGGAAAGTAACACACACTATATGTCTTCAGATAAGGAGAGAATATACATTTTCCTGCTCATATAGAATTATATTTGTTTGATTGTTCACTGTATTTATCAGAATAAATAAATTTATGATACAATTAAAATTAACCCTGAAATTTCAGTATCATAACATCATAAGGTTGATTTCTTACTCATGGTATATAATTTTCAGGAGTGATCAAGGAGCCCTGATCCACACTGGACTCAAAGATTCAGGCTGGCAGAGTCCCTGCCTTTTTGTGACTGTGCCCTCTGGAACCAGGGCCTCTGAAACGTCACTGTGACAGGAAAGGAGAGTAATTGAGGGTTGTGTACCAGTGTTGGAATGATTCAGTCCAGAAGTGACCAAACCACATCTGTTTATAGCAAATTAGCTAGAGTTAGTCACTATCAGTACAGTACATCTAACTAAAACAGTACATCTAACTAAAAGAGGCTTAGAAAATGTGGAAAAGCCCATAAATATTTGGTGAACAAAATTTGTCTCTGCTGCCTATGTTTTTCAGAGCATTAAATGTTATATAATTTCAGAGGTGATGAACTGATTGTGTTCATTGTTGGGAGTTAGTCTCAACTAACTCTCACCCAGTCTCTCTCTCTCTCTCTCTCTCTCTCTATCTATCTATCTTGCTGTCTCCCCACCCCACAACCTCCTTTCCCTCACATTGTGACTAACTATTGGTAGATCTCATAACTATCCTGAACCAAAGTTTTTCAGTGTGAAATAGGGTTAATAAAGTCTAGTTCACAAGATTATTACAAATGTCTGTAAAACTCCTTTGTAGATTATAACATACTATTTAAATAATGAAACATTATTGTATATCAGACTCAAAGAAAACCAAAGAGATACATTTATCATGTTCTAAGCATCAAAACTCTCAAAAAACTATTTCCTGTATTACTTTTCCACCTCTGAATCAAACCCAATAAGTGCAAAAACTCTGAACATTGTCTCAGAGGAGTTATCACCTGCATTATAGTCCTGGTCCCTAGCATGAAATGACCATAGAGCCTAGAAGTCAATATCCTAGAATTCCATTTTATCATCAGTGAAATAAAGGTTTTATATCAGCACAGGACCCATCAGTCTAATATTTAGGACAAGTCACTTATCTCCAAGATGTAACGTAAGTAAAACACTTTCTCTCCTGTAAGCTATTCCTCCCACTGGTCCAGTGGCCACAAATATGATGCACTCCTCTGCACAAGAATATTGAAGATGCCTGTTAAAAAGTGGTTTATCTGAGAGTAGGAGAAAATATGCTTTTTTTTAGCTATTGATATAATTGATTTATTTATTCTAGCCAACTTATTCAGGGATTTCCTTTTATACCTCTGATGAGAAACAATTTTTGAAAGGAAAATTATTTTGTCATGTCAAAAAACCAAACAAACAATAGCAAATGAGTTAATAGTTTCAGTAAAACCTTAAGCAAAATCTGATGAAGAGTTAATATTTCCAGACTCTGTACAGATAATATACTTTTCTAAAATGTTTGTTACAGAAACTGGTATGTAAGTTTTGCTTGAAAGGCCAGGTTAAAATTAGGCCACTCTACCTAAAGACCTGCTGAATTACAATAGGTTATTATTCAGGAAGGCATTAATGCACTGTGGACATGTTCAATACTACATTTGAAAAAATAGCCAAATATATAGAACTGTAATAACAAAGTAGACAATCTGTTTATGCTATATCAATCTAATATGTTGATTATCTAGATAATATTTAAGGAAAATATTAACTAAATGAGTATCAAATTTGCTGATCACAAAGAGAGTTGTTCTACAATAGTACAAAAGCAATAGACTTTGTGTTTGGCCAGCCAAGGAAAATCTGAAACATTCTTTTTCCTGAATAACAAAATTCGAATCAGAAAATTTACATCTTACATGTGAAGTCAAATGATAGAATTTTATTGCAAATAATTTGATAATCCTTTCTAAAACTTGGAAGAAATATAAACTTGAAACTCTCCAGTATAAATATCAGCTGGAGCTAGTGGGCTTTAAAAGATACACCTTGCTGCTGACATCCTACGTATTTACACAATGTTGTCAATATAAGTAGTACAGTACAACTTAGCATGGGGTATCATTCAGGGTTTTCCACAGGAAAAGAACCAATAGGAGATTTATTATATGTGGTTTGCTATAGGAATTGCTTCATGCAATTATGAAGGTTGAGAAGTCCCACTATCTGCAAGCTGAAGAATCCAGGTGGCATAATTCAGTCTGAGCCCAAAAGCCTAAAAACCAGGAGTTCTGAGAGCAGAAGATAGATGTCCCAGCTCAGAGAGAGGGCAAATTCACCTTTCCTCTGCCTTTTTGTTCTTTTCATGATCTTAAAAATATTGTATGATGCTCACCAATATCGGGGAGAACACTCTTCTTTACTCAGTATGTTGATTCAAATGCTAATTTCTTTCGGAAACATCATCACAGACACACTCAGAAACAATGTTTAACCAGTTATATGAGTATCCCTTAGCCGTGTCAGCGATGGCACATAAAATTATCCATCACAAGATATAATCAATTATTATGGTATCAATTAAAAGATAAATTAATTTATTCCAAGTACTGCTAAATATAAAGCAAGAAATAGAATATTCCTTAATTGATATAATCTTAGATCTCTATATACAACATTAACAATACAAGAAATAAAAGGCAACTTATATTAATTTTTATTAACTTTTATTAATAACATCGATATTGTGCCAGACGTTGAATAAAGTGCTTTATAAACATTCCTCATTTCATTCTAACAATAATCAATAAGATAATTGCATTCTTAGCCTATTTGTAATGACAAGGAATTAAATACTTGTTCAAAATGATTCAGCTAGTTAGTTTTAGATGCAATATTCAAAACACAAATCTTTCTATGTTTTTTCCTGGTCTTCTTAATCTCTCTTTGATTACTCTCTACAAATAATTAATTGTTTCAACATTTCCTTTATGATCCATGTACTTTAAGCAGACATAATTTCATGCAGATATATAATTTTCTTTTCTGCTCTTCTCACTAATACTCTATGAATTATTTAGCTTATTTATTTCTATCTAGCCTTCATAATAAAGTTTGGATAATATTGCCTTGAATGGCTGTACCTTAATACACTTAACCATTCTACTACTGATGAATAATGAACAGTTTTCCATTTTTCACTCTTATAGGTAACTATAGCATAAACAACTTTGTGCATATAATTTTAAACATCTCTTGGATTAGTTCTCTGTAATTAGTTTCCAGAAGTGGAAATAATGGTCTAGATGATTAAATAATAATCAAATGGCATAAATATCTACTAAATTATAGAAAACTAAAAATTAATAAAGTAATACTTGTGATGTTTATTGTAATTTTGTTGTTGTTATGGTTGTTGTTCTATCTTGACTTCTCCCAGTCAACTAGCCTAATTAGCTCAAGTGCTCCTATACCTATTAGAGGCATTAAGGGAGAAATGAATTAGATACTATGTTAGTTATCAATTACTACATGCCAATTATCCCAAAACTTAGTAGCCTAAACCAACAGAATTTATTATTTCAGTTTCAATGAGTCAGAGATCGAGCCATAGTTTAACTGTGTCCTCTAGACCAGTGTCTTTCACAAGACTGCAATGAAGAAGTCAGTAAGAAATGTAGTCATCTCAAGGTTCAACTGGGGAAGGATTTGTTTCCAAGCTCACTCATGTGGTTGCTGGCAGGATTCAGCTCTTCCTAAGATGTTGGATTGAGGGCCTTGGTTCTTAGGGCAAATAATATCATGGCAGCTTTCTTCATTAGGCTAAGTAAAGAGGAAGTTTCATAGAGTGCGAGAGAGAGAGCAAGAGATAAGGACTAAGACAGAAGTCACAGTCTTTTACAAGCTAATCTCTATGTGATATTTTATCACTGTTGCTATTCTCTAGAATAAGATTATTCTATTCTACTGTTTAGAAGCAAGTCATTATGTCCAGTCCATACTCAAGGAGAGGGGATTTTACAAGAATGTGAACACCAGGATACTGAGATCACTGGGACCCATTTTAGAAGCACAAAGATTCTTGTCTGCATTTTTCTTCTTTATAAAAAAGAAAAAAGCTTATAAACATCCATCCCCACTTTTCATTCTGTGATTGTTGATTGCATTTGTACAGTTCTGATTGACTCAAGCTCAGCCATTATAACTCCTTCTTAACTAATGTGTGCTGCTGATTTCTATCCTTTCTTATCACTTTAGCATATTTACCATGGTCAAAGAATCTTCCCTGAACCACACATTTATTATTTTATTCTGTTCAAAATTATAATATGTAAAGAGATACTCTAAACGTGTTTCAAAGCAGTTATTACATAATAGAGAATTTTCCACATCTATTTTCTTAGCAATTATCTTTATTTTTCCCTTTGGTACTGTATAATACAGCTAAGATTTTTACAAATAAATCTCAATTTCATTCTGAGTGGAATAAGAATTATGACTAGAATAAGAATTAATGCATGTTCACTAAATCTATAAAAGGGGTTTATGCTTCCACTAAAATTTCTAGGCATGACTTTCTATTCTTTCTTCTATTTCCATTATTTTGTTAAAATCTAGGAAAGAACTAAGGCAACACCAGGTATTTGGCACAGATTCTTTTCATCTGTCTACGTGTTAGAAAATACTGATCTCTTTCTGCTTTAGAAATCTTATAGTTGAAAATATTAAGCTTTGAAACCACTTAAAAGTTTACGTCTCATTTTAAACAAGATTTTATCCTCATTTCTATCACCTTAATCCCTATCCTAGGGTCCATTGCCAGTCCTCTATGCATATCTTTATTATATTTGTCCAAGTTTGCATGTTTCCTTTCCATTCATCTGATAAGTAATTTTGAGCAGGGATTTTTCAGCAACTAGAAGAGTTCCCAGCATAATATTGGAGTTCAAAAAATATTTGTTGAGTGAATGTTCAGTGAATGACCAAGCTTGGCATTCATACTAAAAAAATTCTACTCTGGAACCAGGGCTGTGATACTTATCAAAACAGAACAAAACAAAACAAAACAAAATGTAGAGACTCATGAGGTCCCATTGTTTTAATACCAAAAGAAATGAGGACCACAAGTATACCATTTGCTGAGGAAACAGTGGTTAGCCAAGAGAGAAGGATGAGAAACCACCTCACAAATCAAAAACATAAGCTTTCATGGAAAGAAAATGCATCCTACAGATATAAATCATCCTACAGATATAAATCATACCTCATTTAAAAAATTTTTACTTTATATTGGAGTATAGTTGCTTAACAATGTTGTGTTAGCTTCAGGTATACAGCAGAGTGATTTAGTTATATATAAACATGTATCTATTATTTTTCAAATTTTTTTACCCATTTAGGTTATTACAGTGTATTGAGCAGAGTTCCCTGTGCTATACAGTAGGTCCTTGTTGATTATCTATTCAGACATAACTCATTTTATTGCACTTTGCTCTATTGGTTTTTTGCAGATAATGCATTTTTTACAAAGTGAAAGTTTGTGGTAACCTTACCTTGCCAGGTGATGGTTATCATTTTTTAGCAACAAAGTATTTTTTTCAATTAAGGTAAGTACATCTGTTTGTTGTTGTTGTTGTTGTTGTTGTTTCTGTTTCTCTCATAATGCTATTGCACACTTAGTAGACTACCGCATAGTGTAAGCATAATTTTTGTATTCACTGGGAAACCAAAAAACTTGTGTGACTTTCTTTATTGTGATATTTGCTTTATTGTGGTGGCTTGAACTTGAACCTGCAATACCTCCAAGGTACGCTGGTAATGCACTTTTCGAGAGCTAGTTCTGAACAGGACATTCCTGTAATTATTTAGAGTGTTAGATGTTACAAATATTATTTACTCATGTACTTCCTGAGGTCTAAACCCATGGCCTCAGAGCAAAAAAATGAAATGTGGACATATGCTTTGAAGGCACAGAAGCTTGCTACTTCTAGTGTAAAGAAGGGACTAGCTTCCCAACCCAGGCCTCTAAGATGCAGGAAATAGTTTTACAATTTTCAAGGTGTACAGAACTTAAAGGAAGTTTTTCAAAGGACAAGTTCCTGGTACTTTTTTGATGTCCTTTTATTCTTTTGACATCTGAATTTTCTGAGTCCTGCTGTAGCCAGATTTTTATTTCCAGTTATACTCAGCTCCTTATTTTGGGTGAATTGTTTCATAAAAGTCATATATTGGATAAAAACCTATGAAGCCAAGTATATTCAAATTCTAAACATGGTCCAATAAGAAAATTAGGATAGACACTGAAACACAGCCATTCACAAAAAGGAAAGCATAAGGGTAACATAATTTATCTCCCTCATGCTCATTGCAACTCACATCACAATTCATAGAGCAGGTATCGGATCAAGATGGCAGAAGAGTAGGACGTGGAGCTCACCTTCTCCCTACAGATACATCAAAAATACATCTACGTGTGGAACGACTCTCACAGAACATCTAATGAACACTGGCAGAAGACCTCAGACTTCCAAAAGGGCAAGAAAATCTCCACATAACTGGGTAGGGCAAAAGAAAGAAAGAGAAAGTCCCGATTCCTTTCTCTTTCCCAAGAAAGGAATTGGGACAGGACCTGTGACTCTGGGAGGGAGCTGTGAAAGAGGAAATGTCTCTGTACACTGAGAAGTCCCCTCACTGGTGGGGAGATCAGCTGGGACAGAGGGAGATCTTCAGAGCCTTGAATGAGAGCACAGCAACAGGTCTGTGGAGGGCAAAGCAGAAAGACACCTGCACACATGGTTGGTGCCGACTGGTGGGGGCTGGGTACTGAGGCTTGGGCTTCAGAGGTCAGACCATGGGAAGAGGACTGGCGTTGGCTCTGTGATGACAGCCTGAAGGGGCTAGGGTGTACTCTGCCACAACTGAGGGAGTCTGGGAAGAAGACTGGGGCCACCAGAAAAACAAGGCACCATTGTTGGGGAGAGTGCAAGAGGAGGCAGGGTCTCACCATAGAAACTTCTTTCTCCATGCACTCTCAGGTGGCAGGGCACCACCTACACAAGCTCCAGGGCAAGCATGAACATGGCTGCCATCTTGGACTCCAGAGGTGGGCATGGACCACTGCCACTGCAGCACAACCACCAAGAGTCCTGTGAGCAGGAGCATGTCACTGTCTCCACCTTCCTGGGAGCCTGTGTTTCCCACCACTGCTGAGAGTTCCAGGATCCAGGGCTAACTTCCCCAGGAGCATGCATGGCCCACTGCTGCTGCCAAGGGCCCCACTACCCAATGCCAAACACTGCCTCCACCTCCCTGGAGGTGTGTGACCTGCCATTACTACCACCACTGAGGGCCCCATGACCCAGTGCCAAGCACTTCCCCTGCCTTCCTGGGAGCCTGAGTGAGCCATGCCCCTGCATAACTGCACACCCCCTACCAAAGGGATAACAGCAAGCACACACTGAGTAAAGAGACGGCAAGCATCCAAACCAAAAACAGCCCTCACACCAAAAAATATTAAACCCACACAAGCTACACAGGGATGCTTCCACTTATAAATAGCCCTCCAACACTACAGTAAATAATTGTTTCTCTTAAACTCACAAACTAAGAGAAATATAAGCAAAATAAAGAAGCAGAGAAACCACTTTCAGTTAAAAGAACAAGAAAATTCCCCTGAAAGAACACACAATGAAACAGACCAATTCAGTCTAATATACAAAGAGTTCAAAAAGGAGGTAAGGAAAACACTGAAGGAATTAAGAAATACTATCAACAAAAATGCAGATTACTGTAAAAAAGAACTAGAAACTATAAGGAGGAGCCAATAAAAATTAGCAAATGTATTTGCTGAGACAAAAGCTGAGCTCAAGGCAATGAATAACAGAGTGAATAGTGCAGAAGAAAGAATAAGTGACCTGGAAGATAGACTAATGGAAATTACCCAATCAAAACAGCAGACAGAAAGCCAAATGAAAAAAAAAAAGGTCTATTACAAGTGTTATTTGCTTCCTGCATCATAAATTAATAAATATACATTTATAGTCCTAAAAAAAAAGAAAGCCAAATGAAAAACAAAATGAAAGCAATGTAAGAGACCTATGGGATAATATAAAGAAGGCCAATCTACACATAATAGGAATTCCAAAATAAGAAGAAAGAGAAAAGGGGATTGAAAATGTATTAGAATAAATTATGGCCACAAATTTCCCAAACTTAAAGAAGAAAATATATCCAGACAGAGGAAGCACAGAGGGTCCCAAACAAGGGGAACCCAAACAGACCTATACCAAGACATATTATAATAAAAGTGACAAAAGTTAAAGGCAGCAAGGGAAAAACAAAGAGTTCTTTACAAGAGAACTCCCATAAGGTTATCAGCTGATCTCTCTACAGAAACGTTGCAGACCAAAAGGGAGTGGCAAGATATACGCAAAGTCCTGAAAGGGAAAAGTCTGCAACCTACAAGACTCTACCCAGCAAGATTATCATTTAGAATAGAAGGAGGATAAAGAATTTCTCAGACAAGCAAAAACTAAAATAATACAATAATACTAAACCAATCCTAAAAGAAATATTGAAAGGTCATCGCAAATAGAAAAGAAGCAAGAAGAAATAGGAAGGAGGAAATCAAAATTGGAAAGTAAATCACTCAAATTAGCCAGTATACATATCAAAAAGAAAAAACACCTATTTGTGAAAGCAATGATAAACACAAGGAACAGCAAAAGGATAAACATGAAGATGTAAAAAGGGACATCAAAATGATAAAATGTGGGGAAGGAGAGTAAGAAAACTCATATTCTTTTTCTTTTTTTTTTTTTAGAATGTGTTTGAGCCTATATGACTATCAGTCTAAAGCAAACAGATATAGGAAGGTGTTAACATACTTGAAAAACAGGACAACCACAAATCAAAAACATACAGTAGATTCACAAAAACCTAAAAGAAGAGAACAGAAGCATAAAATAAAAGGAAATCATCAAAGCACAAAAAGAAAAAGAAAAGGAACAAAGAAAAAACAAAGAATCAACTGGGAAATGAGGTTTGAAATTGCAATAAATACATATGTTTCAATAATTACCTTAAATGCCAATGGACTGAATGCTCCAATCAAAAGACATAGAGAGTCAGACTGGATAAAAAAACAAGAGCTTATAATATGCTGCCTACAAGAGACCCACCTTAGGGCAAAGGGCACACATAGATTGAAAGCGAGGGGATGGAAAAAGATATTTCATGCAAACGGAAATGACAAGAAAGGGGGAGTTACAATACTCACATCAGAAAAAAAAGACTTTAAAGCAAAGACTATAAAGAAAGGTAAAGAAGGACACTGTATAAAAGGAACAATACAAGAAGAAGATTTTACACTCATCCACATATGTACACCTAATATAGGAGCACCCAAATGCATAAAACAAATTCTAACAGACATAAGTGGACAAAGCAATAGGAATACAATAATAGTAGGTGATGTTAACACCCCACTCACATCAATGGACATATCTTCCAGACAGAGAATCAATAAGGCAGAGGTTCTAAATAATACAATAGAACAGTTAGACTTAATTGATATTTTCAGGGCAATACATCCAACAAAAACAAATTATACATTATTTTCAAATGCACACAGAACATTCTCTGGGATTGACAACATCCTAGGGCACAAAACTAAACTCAACATATTTAAGAGTATAAAAATTATTTCAGGCATGGAGACTAAATAACATGCTACTAAAAAATGAATGGGTCAAAGAAGAAATCAAAAAGGAAATTAAAAAATACCTTGAGACAAACGACAATGAAAACACAACCATACAAAATCTATGGGATGCAGCAAAAGCAGTTCTTAGAGGGAAATTCATAGTGATACAGGCCTTCATCCAAAAACAAGAAAAATCTCAAGTAAACAAACTAACCTACCACCTAAAAGAATTAGGAAAAGAAGAACAAACAAAACCTAAAGTCAGTACAAGGAAGAAAATAATAAAGATCAAGGAGGAAGTAAATAAAATAGAGATTAAAAAATAAAAAAAATCAACAAAACCAAGAGCTGGTTGTTTGGAAGTGTAAAATAAAAAAATTGACAAACCTCTGGCCAGGCTAATGAAGAAGAAAAGAGAAGAACCCAAATAAACAAAATAAGAAATGAAAAAAGAGAAATCTCAACTGATACCACAGAAATACAAAAAAAAAAAAAGAAAGAAAAGAAAAGAGAGAGAATACTGTGAATAATTATATGCCAACAAACTTGACAACCTAGAAGAAATAGACAATTTTCTAGAAACAGCCCACAAAATTAAATCAAAAAGAAATAGCTAGTTTGAACAGACCAATCACTAGAAGTGAAATAGAATCTGTAAAAAAAAGAATTCCTACAAACAGAAGTCCAGGACCAGGTGGCTTCACAGGCGAATTCTACCAGACATACAAAAAAGAACTTTTACCGATTCTTCTCATACTCTTCCAAAAGAATGAAGTGGAGGGAACACTCCCAAAGGCATTCCATGAAGCCACAATCACTCTGATATGAAAATCAGACAAAGACACCACCAAAAAAGAAAATTACAGGCCAATATCTTTGATGAATATAGATAGAAAATCTCAACAAAATATTAGCAAACTGAATCCAACAACACATAAAAAAAATCATACACCACGACCAAGTGGGATTCATCCCAGGTTCACAAGGATGGTTCAACATGTATGTCAATCAATCAATGTAATACACCACATTAACAAAAGAAAAGTCAAAAACCACATGATCATCTCAATAGATGTAGAAAAAGTATTTGAGAAAATTCAACATCAATTCATGATAAAAACTCTTACCAAAGTGGGGATAGAGGGAACATATCTCAACATAATAAAAGCCATTTATGACAAACCCACAGCCAATATAATGCTCAATGGTGAAAAGTTGAAAGCCTTCCCACTAAAATCTGGAACAAGACAAGGATGCCCACTATCACCACTTCTCTTCAATATAGTATTGGAAGTCCTAGCCACAGCAATCAGAGAAGAAAAAGAATTAAAAGGTATCCAAATTGGAAGGGAAGAGGTAAAATTGTCACTATATGCAGATGACATGATACTATATATAGAAAACCCTAAGGACTCCACACAAAAACTACCAGACCTAATAAAAGAATTCAGCAAAATAGCAGGATACAAAATTAACATTCAACAGTTGGTTGCACTCCTTTACACTAACAATGAAATATCAGAAAGGGAATGTAAAAAAATAATAACTTTTAAAATTCCACCCCCCAAAAAATAAAATACATAAGAGTAAACCTGACCAACGAGGTGAAAGTTTTATATGCTGAGAACTGTAAAACATTAATAAAGCAAATAAAAGAGGATTCAAAGAAATGGAAAGCTATCCCATGCTCTTGGATTGGAAGAATTAATATTGTTAAAATGGCAATATTACCCAAAGCAATCTACAGATTTAATGCAATCTCTATGCAATTACCCATGACATTTTTCACAGAACTAGAACAAATAATCCAAAAATTTATATGGAACCATAAAAGACCCAGAATTGCCAGAGCAATCCTGAGGAAAAAAAAAACAAAGCAGGAGACATAACTCTCCTAGATCTCAGACAATACTAGAAAGCTACAGGAAACAAAACAGTGTGGTATTGATAAAAAAAACAGGCATATGGATCAATGGAACAGGATAGAGAGCCAGAAATAAACCCACACACCTATGGTCAATTAATCTTTGACAAAGGGGGCAAGAATATAAAATGGGAAAAAGTCTCTTCAGCAAATGGTGCTGGAAAGGTTGGACAGCTGCATGTAAATCAATGAAATTAGAACACACCCTCACACCACACACAAAAATAAACTCAAAATGGCTTAAAGACTTAAAAATAATGCATGACACCATAAAACTCCCAGAAGAGAGCATAGGCAAAACATTCTCTGACAAAAATCATACCAATCTTTTCTTAGGTCAGTCACCCAAGGCAATAGAAATAAAAACAAAAAGAAACAAATGGGACCTAATCAAACTTACAAGCTTTTGCACAACAAAGGAAACCATAAAAAAAATTAAAAGACAACCTATGGAATGGGAGAAAATATTTGCAAATAATGCAACAGACAAGGGCTTAATCTCTAAAATATAAAACCAGCTCACATAACTCAAAAATAACAGAAAACAAATAACCCAATCAAAAAATGGGCAGAAGACCTTAATAGACATTTCTCTAAAGAAGACATACAGATGGCCAGTAGGCACATGAAAAGATGCTCAACATCACTAACTATTAGAGAAATGCAAATCAAAACTACAATGAGGTACCACCTCACACCAGTTAGAATGGCCATCATTAAAAAGTCTACAAATAACAAATGTTAGAAAGGGTGTGGAGAAAAGGGAACTTTCCTACACTGTTGGTGGGAATGTAAGTTGGTACAGCCACTATGGAAAATAGTATGGAGGTTCCTCAGAAAACTAAAATAGAATTACCATATGATCGAGCAATCCCACTCCCGGGAATATGTCTGGACAAAACAATAGTTCAAAAAGATACATGCACCCCAATATTCATAGCAGCACTATTCACAATAGCCAAAACATGGAAACAACCTAATTGTCAATCGACAGATGAATGGATAAAGAAGTTGTGGTATACATATCCAATGGGATACTACTCAGCCATAAAAAAGAACAAAATAATGTTATTTGCAGGAACATGATGAAACTAGTGATTATCATACTAAGTGAAGCAAGTCAGAAATAGAAAGACAAATACCTTATGATATCACTTATATGTGGAATCTAAAATATGGCACAAATGAACCTATCTACAAAAGAGAAACAGACTCAGAGACAGAGAACAGACTTGTGGTTGCCAAGGGGGAGGGGGGAGAGAGAGGGATGGACTGGCAGTTTGGGGTTGGTAGATGCAAACTATTACATTTAGAATGGATAAATAACCATTTATCCATGGATTTATTTATAAATAACCATAAATATCCATGGATAATAAGACGGTCCTAATATATAGCACAGGGAACTAAATTCAGTATCCTGTGATAAGCCATAATGGAAAAGAATATAAAAAAGAATGTAAAAAAAAAATTGTAGAGCACACTTTGTGCCTAAGTAGTTAATTTGTACAAATTGAAAGCAAAATACTGGGCCCTTGTAATGGCAGCATAATGTCACTGTGGCAGAATCAAAATGAAAACAAACTAATTCAATTCACATTGAATCAATTCACACAGCTGTAGGCTAATGGAAGTGTTCTGAGTACATTTAAGGTAGGCTGGGCTAAGCTATGACATTTGAAAGGTTACGTGTATTAAATGCATTTTCAAATTAAGAATATTTTCAACTTATGATGGGTTTTTCGGAATGTAACTCAATTGTGAGTTGAGGAAGATGTATATTTTTATTCTCAGCATTTAACACACAATGTGTGTTTGAATTAACAAATAAGTAAATCAAAGGTAAGCTAGTACTTAGAGGTAATAAATTCCATCTTCACTGAATCTTAATGTTAACTTCACCTTTGGCCTACTAGCTTTTTCAAAAATCTTTTTCTCTAAATCTTTTCCTAATTATTGCATTTTGATGAATTAGTATTTACATTTTCCAATCCAAGCTCATTGTCTAACAGATACTTTGTAATCCAAATCTAATAAAATATTTCTCCCCACTCTGAGAAGGAAGAACATTATACCTATGGTACCACGTGCAGCAACTTTGTTATTTTCTTGCACAGCTTCCTTCACCTACATCAAGAACCTTTAGGAACAATCAAAGGTCAAATTCATCTCCCACTCCCTGTTCTCACTATGTCCCCCCCCCCCCCCGATATAGATTCAAATCTATTAAAATAGATCCGTTTGGTCACTTTTGTGCTGTGATTCAAAATGTGTCAGCTATTAATTTCAAAAATGCTGGGGAAACACATGAGACTCCCTTACTCTCCATTTTTGTCCCTGCAGGATTCTTACAAGTGAGCTTGTTTTGCACAGCATAGGCCAACAATCTTATTTGGAGTTGAATACTTCATTATGGAAAGATTCAAATTCCCCAAAGTTACAATTGTGTGGAAAATAATTTATATAGAAAATCCCCTTAGCTATTTTAATGTAAGAGAGTGTCAAGTGTATGTCAAAAAGAATTAGGCTGCTTACTAACAGACAGAAAATACAGTACATAAATAGGCAGAGATGAAAGATTAGTCACTAAGACTTAAAATATCAGATTAAGTAGTTTTCACTGGTTCTCTCTCAAAGACAAAATGTCTCTTCCTTTTTATTCCCCTAGAGAAAAAAGTAGTGTTTATATGTTTTATCTTTTAATGTGACATTTTAATAAATGTGTAAATGTTAATTCAGCAATCATTCAGCCCCCAGGCTATGCCAAACACCCTGCCACACATAAGCATACATGTGTAAATAGCACATGGTATTTACTATAATTAAATTCATTATCTTGGTTTTGACCTATATCAAGAACATCATTAGTTCTATATAAATAAGAAAAATATTATAGTTCTGTTGTCAAACACATTTCTGAAACAATAGACAAAACTAGACAAAGCATTTAAATAGTAAATAAGAAATAGCATTCTAATAGCAGTTTTGCAATAAAATAACTGAGGTCATAGGAATGCCTTGTATTAGAGCAGTAATAGCAGTAGTAAAAGTGGCAGTTATTATGAAGATAGGAATAATAGTAGCAGTAGCAGAGGTAATAAGCACTTACATGTCTTAACCAATAACCAGGTAATAGGACTTATAAAAAGGGCTTTATGTAAATCAACACATTTGATTTTCATAATAGTACTATCTGGTACATATGATTATTATCCCCATTTTGCAGTTGTGGACACTGAGTGTAAGAGAGTGTAAATAAGTTTCCTGTGGTTTCATGCTAGCACCCAGTCATGGAACTGGGAATCTAAGTCTAATATTTCCAAGCTCATCTATCTTAAATGGGATTTAGAAATAAGCAGAACTGAGTTAAACTCAGTCTTTAACACTTCCTACTGAGTGAACTTTGAAAGTCACTTAAGGGTTAAAAAGGTTTTTCTGTAAAGGACCAGATAATAAATACTTTAGGCTTTGTAGGCTATACATATGGCTTTTGCTGCAACTACTCAGTTCTGCCATTATAGAGTGAAAGCAGCCATAGACAATAAGCAAAATCTTATTTCCAACAACAGTCCAACCCTTGATTTATGCAATCAGTCTGAGCTTCATGTATT
Source organism: Eubalaena glacialis (assembly GCF_028564815.1). Taxonomy (NCBI): domain Eukaryota; kingdom Metazoa; phylum Chordata; class Mammalia; order Artiodactyla; family Balaenidae; genus Eubalaena; species Eubalaena glacialis. The sequence continues at coordinate 32,710,166 of NC_083734.1, forward strand.
TTGTCGGTAAAATGGAGATGATCCTACCTTTTGTGACTGTTGTAATTGTTTTCAATAAACATGCGAAGGATGTAGTATGACACATACTAGGTGTTAAATACATGTTAGCTATTATTTTTTAATTATTATTTTTATTGTTTAGCTATTTTTCTCCTTTCTAAGACCCCAAATGAAGATAATCCCTGTATGTCTGCCCCTCAATAAAAAGTTTACCAAAAAAGACAATTTAGAAGTATAATGTGTGTGTGTGTGTGATATGCTGTTATGAGTAGATATATTAATTTATTGAAAATTTTGGAGAACCTGTCATGCACAGTATCTGATAGGTGCTGGAAATGCAAAGATCAGATAAGCATAGACTATTTTTACCAAACTTCTAATAGGGAAGATAATAAGTATACAAATAGCTATCCCAAGTTGGAGGATCTATTTTCTATTAATACATATAAACTCTATTATAAGAATTGATCTTCTTATCTTATTCCTCCATTATTAACCAGCAATTACTTTGAGGTCTACCATGGCTTGTTCTCTCTATGTTCTCAGTATTTACTATGGGTCCTTATGCATAACAATAAGTGTTGATGTGGAAATGAATAATAAATGGCAAGCAAAGTGTTAAGACATGCAATCATAATTAAAGAGATAACTTCCAAGTGGAATGATCCACAAAAATTTAAATAATCCACTAACTTTTATTAAACATCTACAGTATGCTTGATGTAGATGGTGACATAACATAGAGGTTAAAAGTGTAACTGAGAAGGACTCTATGGAGCTTTCCTAGGAAAGACCCCTCCCCATATCCTCTGCTTTAGTTCCTCTCTGAAATAACATAGATAATAGTATCTGATGCATATTTCCTGAGTTGTTTTACCAATGCTACATCCCCCACCAGATGGCAGAAATTAATTACTTGATGACCATGAGCACATAACCCCCAGAACTACTGGAGCCTCAAGATTTTTAATGTTAACCCCTGTGACATCATCCTGTTACCTCACCATGAACTAATAAGAGAATTGTGCATAAACCGATAACATACCCTGGGACTCCCCTCCCTCACTTTGCCTTTAAAACTGCTTTGCTGAAATCCATTGGGGAGCTTGAGATTTTTGAGCATTAGCTGTACCAGATTCCTTGTACGGCACTTTATAATAAATGTTGCACTCTCCGTCACCACAATCCAGTGTCAATAGATTGGCTTTACTGTGGGTGGGTGAGCAGACCCAAGTTTTGGTTCTGTAAAAATTGCATGGGAGCTTGAGTGATATTGGCATATATAGCAAGTTTCTAATAGTGAGCATAGGTAAAAATACTTAACCTTGCTATGCCTTATTTTTCTCTACTGTAAATAGAGAAATTTATACCCATTTCACAAAATTGTTGTGAGGATTGCATAAGATAATTTTATCTAAAGAGTTCATATAAGGCCCAACACATAGTACAAATAATGGCTAAGATGATAATGATGAAGATTTTGCTAATGACAATGATAAATTGTAACATTTGGAATAGGAATGGCTGAAAGTAATACAATAAGAGTAGGTTAAGCATTTATAGGGTTTTTTTTTTCACATAACAAAAGTTCCAGAATTATGCTATTGCTGGCATTAATTCAACTGCTCTGCGATCTCTTCAGGGACAGTCTCTTTCCACCATTCTTCTCTGCTATATTTTGGACTAACACTACACAGTATGTGGTTCATGACCCAGCAGCATTAGCTGAAACTCACCAGGAGCTTGTTGGAAATGTAAATTTGTGGATACCACTCACCTATTGAATCAGAACCACAAGAGTCTCAGTTGTTATTCTTATGCATGTTAGAGTTAAGAACCACAGCTTTAGCCCATATTTTCATCCTCATACCTGTTCCCTCATAACAGCAAGATGGCTTCTGTAGTTTCAAATAAAGGAAGAATGATTCTATTGAGTAAGGTTTTATCTTGTTGTTTTGTTTTTGTGGGAATGTATTTAGGAAGGGTCTGGAAAACAGTAAAGAATTTAGATAAAATGGAAATTACTTGAAAGATAGTTGTTACAACATAGACAGGGAAAATAGGTGAAAGATTGTTATGGGTCTCAAATATCAGGCCAAAGAGTTTGGATATTAATTGTCAGGGTGAGGGGGGACCTTCAAGATGGTGGAGGAGTAAGACATGGATATCAACTTCCTCCCCACAAATACATCAAAAATACATCTACATGTGGAACAACCCCTACAGAACACCTACTGAAAGCTGGCAGAAGACCTCACACTTCCCAAAAGGTAAGAAACTCCCCCACGTACCTGGGTAGGGCAAAAGAAAAAAGAAAAAACAGAGACAAAAGAATAGGGACAGAACCTGCACCTCTGAGAGGGAGCTGGGAAGGAGGAAAAGTTTCCACACACTAAAAAGCCTCTCACTGGCAGAGATGGGTGGTGGGCAGGGGGGAAGCTTCAGAACCATGGAAGAGAGCACAGCAACAGGGGTTCAGAGGGCAAAGTGGAGAGATTCCCACACAGAGGAGCATGCTGACCAGCACTCACAAGCCTGAGAGGCTTGTCTGCTCACCCATTGGGGTGGTAGGGGGCTGGGAGCTGAGGCTCAGGCTTCAGAGGTCAGACCCCAGGGAGAGGACTGGTGTTGGCTGCATGAACACAGCTTGAAGGGGGAAAGTGCACCACAGCTAACCAGGAGGGAGTCTGGGAAAAAGTCTGGAACTACCTAAGAGTCAAGAGACCATTGTTTTGGGGTGCACAAGGAGAGGGGATTCAGAACACTGCCTAAAATGAGCTTCAGAGACAGATGTGAGCTGTGGCTATTAGCACGGACACCAGAAACAGGCATGAAATGCTAAGGTGGCTGCTGCAGCCACCAAGAATCCTGTGTGTAAGCACAGGTCACTATCCATCCATCCCCTCCTGGGAGCCTGTGCAGCACACCACTGCCAGGGTCTTGTGATCCAGAGACAACTTCCTGGAAGAACACATGACATGCCTCAGGCTAGTGCAACATCATGCCAGCCTCTGCCACTGCAGGCTCTCCCTGCATCCCGTACCCCTCCCTCCCTCCAGCCAGAGTGAACCAGAGCCCCCTAATCAGACACTCCTTTAACGTCCTCCTGTCTGGGTGAAAAACAGATGCCAGAGGGCAACCTACATGCAGAAGTGGAGCCAAATCCAAAGCTGAACTCCAGGAGCTATGCGAACAAGGAAGAGAAAGGGAAATCTCTCCGTGCAGCCTCAGGAGCAGCAGTTCAAGTCTCCACAATCAACTTGTATCCTCCATCTGTAGAATAACCGAATAGACAATGAATCATCCCAAAATTGAGGTGGTAGACTTTGGTAGCAACTGTAGACTTGGGGTTTGCTTTCTGCATTTAATTTGTTCCTGGCTTTATGTTTATCTTACCTTAGTATTTAGAGCTTATTATCATTGGTAGATTTGTTTATTAATTTGGTTGCTCTCTTCCTTTTATATATATATATTTTTTCCTTTCTCACTTTTTTTGAGTGTGTATGTGTATGCTTCATTGTGTGATTTTGTCTGTATAGGTTTGCTTTTACCATTTGTCCTAGGCTTCTCTCTGTCTGTTTTGTTTTTGTTTTAGTATAGTTTTTAGCACTTGTTATCATTGGTGGATTTGTTTATTGCTTTCATTGCTCTCTTCTTTCTTTTTTTAATTACTTTTTAATTTTTTTCATTTTAATATATTTTTTATTTTTGTTTTAATAACTATATGTTATTTTATTTTTCTTTCTTTCTTTTATTATTTTTTCTCCCTTTTCTTCTGAGCCATGTGGCTGACACAGTCTTGGTGCTCTGGCCGGGGGTCAGGCCTGAGCCTCTGAGGTGGGAGAGCCGAGTTCAGGACATTGGTCCACCAGAAACCTCCTGGCCCCACATAATATCAACTGGCAAGAGCTCTTCCGGAAACCTCCATCTCAACGCTAAGACCCAGCACCACAGAACAGCCAGCAAGCTCCAGTGCTGGACGCCCCATGCCAAACAACAAGCAAGACAGGAACACAACCCCATCCACTAGCAGAGAGGCTGCCTAAAATCATACTAAGTTCACAGATACCCCAAAACATAAAACTGGACGTGGTCCTGCCCACCAGAAAGACAAGATCCAGCCTCACCCATCAGAACACAAGCACCACTCCCTTCCACCAGGAAGCCTACACAACCCACAGAACCAATATTAGTCACTGGGAGCAGACACCAAACACAACATGAATTATGAACCTGCAGCCTGCAAAAAGGAGACCCCAAACACAGTAAGTTAAGAAAAATGAGAAGACAAAAAAACACACAGCAGATGAAGGAGCAAGGTAAAAACACACCAGACCTAACAAATGAAGAGGACATAGGCAGTCTACCTGAAAAAGAATTCAGAGTAATGATAGAAAAGATGACCCAAAATCTTGGAAATAGAATGGAGAAAAGACAAGAAAGTTTTATCAAGGACCTAGAAGAACTAAAGAGCAAACAACAATGATGAACAACAAAATAAATGAAATTAAAAATTCTCTAGAAGGAATCAATAGCAGAATAACTGAGGCAGAAGAATGGATAAGTGACCTGGAAGATAAAATAATGGAAATAACTACTGCAGAGCAGAATAAAGAAAAAAAAATGAAAAGAATTGAGGACAGTCTCAGAAACCTCTGGGACAACATTAAACATACAACATTTGAATTATAGGGGTCACAGAAGAAAAGGAGAAAAAGAAACCATCTGAGAAAATATTTGAAGAGATTATAGTTGAAAACTTCCCTAATATGGGAAAGAAAAGAGTCAATTAAGTCCAGGAAGCACAGAGAGTCCCATAAAGGATAAATCCAAGGATAACACACCAAGGCATATATTAATCAAACTTTCAAAAATTAAATAAAAGAAAAAATATTAAAGGCAGCAAAGGAAAAGCAACAAATAACATGCAAGGGAATCCCCATAAAGTTAACAGCTGACCTTTCAGCAGAAACTCTGCAAGCCAGAAGGGATTGGCAGGACATATTTAAAGTGATGAAAGGGAAAAACCTACAACCATGATTACTCTACCCAGCAAGGATCTCATTTAGATTCGACAGAGAAATTAAAACCTTTACAGGAAAGCAAAAGTTCAGAGAATTGAGCAGCACTGAACCAGCTTTAGAACAAATGCTAAAGGAACTTCTCTAGGCAGGAAACACAAGAGAAGGAAAAGACGTATAATAACAAACCCCCAAAAAATTAAGGAAATGGTAATAGGAACATAACATATCAAAAATTACCTTAAATCTAAATGGATTAAATACTCCAACCAAAAGACATAGATTGGCTGAATGGATCCAAAAACAAGACCTGTATATATGCTGTCTACAAGAGACCCACTTCAGACCTAGGGACACATACAGACTGAAAGTAAGGAGATGTAAAATGATATTCCATACAAACGGAAATCAAAGAAAGCTGGAGTAACAACTCTCATATCAGACAAAATAGACTTTAAACTAAATCTTATTACAAGAGACAAAGAAGGACACTACGTAATGATCAAGGGATCAATCCAAGAAGATATAGCAATTGTAAATATTTATTCAGCCAACATAGGAGCACTTCAATATATAAGGCAAATGCCAACAGCTAGAAAAGGAGAAATCAACTGTAACACAATAATAGTAGGGGACTGTAACGCCCCACTTTCACTGATGGACAGATCATCCAAAATGAAAATAAAAAAGGAAACACAAGCTTTAAATGACCCATTAAACAAGATGGACTTAATTGATATTTATAGGACATTCCATCCAAAAACAACAGAATACAGTTTCTTCTCAAGTGCTCATGGAATATTCTCCAGGAGAGATCATATCTTGGGTCACAAATCAAGCCTTGATAAATTTAAGAAAACTGAAATCATAACAAGTATCTTCTCCAACAACAATGCTATGAGACTAGATATCAATTACAGGAACAAAACTGTAAAAAATACAAACACATGCAGGCTAAACAATACACTACTTAATAACCAAGAGATCACTGAAGAAATCAAAGAGGAAATCAAAAAATACCTAGAAACAAATGACAATGAAAACACAATGGTCCAAAACCTATGGGATGCAGCAAAAGCAGTTCTAAGAGGGAAGTTTATAACAATACAATCCTACCTCAAGAAACAAGAAAAATCTCAAATAAACAACCTATCCTTACACCTAAAGCAATGAGAGAAAGAAGAAAAAAACAACAACAAAAAAACCCCCAAAGATAGAAGAAGAAAAGAAATCATAAGAATAAGATCAGAAAAAAATGAAAAAGAAATGAAGAAAAGAAGAGCAAAGATCAATAAAACTAAAAGCTGGTTCTTTAAGAAGATAAAGAAAATTGGTAAACCATTAGCCAGACTCATGATGAAAAAAAGGGAGAAGACTCAAATCAACAGAATTAGAAATGAAAAAGAAGTAACAACTGACACTGCAGAAATACAAAGGATCATGAGAGATTACTACAAGCAACTATATGCCAATAAATATGGACAACCTGGAAGAAATGGACAAATTCTTAGAAAAGCACAACCTTCTGAGACTGAACCAGGAAGAAATAGAATATATAAACAGACCAATCACAAGCACTGAAATTGAAACTGTGATTTAAAATCTTCCAACAAACAAAAGCCCAGGACCTGATGGCTTCACAGGTGAATTCTATCAAACTTTTAGAGAAGAGCTAACAGCTATCCTGCTCAAAATCTTCCAAAATATAACAGAGGGAGGAATACTCCCAAACACATTCTAAGAGGCCACCATCACCCTGATACCAAAACAAGACAAAGGTGTTACAAAAAAAGAAAACTACAGGCCAATATCACTGATGAACATAGATGCAAAAATCCTCAACAAATTCTAGCAAACAGAATCCAACAGCACATTAAAAGGATCATACAACATGATCAAGTGGGGTTTATCCCAGGGGTGCAAGGATTCTTCAGTATATGAAAATCAATCAATGTGATAAGCCATATTAACAAACTGAAGGATGAAAACCATATTATCATCTCAATAGATGCAGATAAGTCTTTCAACAAAATTCAACACCTGTTTATGATAAAAACCCTCCAGAAAGTAGGCATAGAGGGAACTTACCTCAACATAATAAAGGCAATAAATGACAAACCCACAGCCAACATCATTCTCAATGGTAAAAACTGAAAACAGTCCCACCAAGATCAGGAACAAGACAAGGTGGCCCACTCTCACCACTATTATTAAAAATAGTTTTGGAAGTTTTAGCCACAGCAATCAGAGAAGAAAAAGAAATAAAAGGAATCCAAATTGGAAAAGAAGAAGTAAAACTGTCACTGTTTGCAGGTGGCATGATACAATGCATAGAGAACCTTAAAGATGCTACTAGATAACTACTAGAACTAATCAATGAATTTGGTTAATTAGCAGAATACAAAATTAATGCACAGAAATCTCTTGTATTCTTATTCACTAATGATGAAAACTCTGAAAGAGAAATTAAGGAAACACTCCCATTTACCATTGCAACAAAAAGAATATAATACCTAGGAATAAGCCTGCCTAAGGAGACAAAAGACCTGTATGCATAAATCTATAAGACACTGATGAAAGAAATTAAAGATGATGCAAACAGATGGAGAGATATACAATGTTTTTGGACTGGAAGAATCAACATTGTGAAAATGACTATACTACCCAAAGCAATCTACAGATTCAGTGCAATCTCTATCAAACTACCAATGGCATTTTTCACAGAATTAGAACAAAAATTTTCACAATGTGTATGGAAACACAAAAGACCCCGAATAGCCAAATCAATCTTGAGAAAGAAAAACGGAGCAGGAGGAATCAGGGTCCCTGACTTCAGACTCTACTTCAAAGCTACAGTAATCAAGACAGTATGGTACTGACACAAAAACAGAAATATAGATCAATGGAATAGGATAGAAAGCCCAGAGATAAACCCACACACATATAGTCACCTTATCTTTGATAAAGGAGGGAAGAATATACAATGGAGAAAAGACAGTCTCTTCAATAAGTGGTGCTGGGGAAGCTGTACAGCTACATGTAAAAGAATGAAATTAGAACACTCCATAACACCATACACAAAAATAAACTCAAAATGGATTAAAGACCTAAATGTAAGGCCAGATACTATAAAACTCTTAGAGGAAAGCATAGGCAGAACACTCTGTGACATAAATCACAGCAAGATCCTTTTTGACCCATCTCCTAGAGAAAGGGAAATAAACAAATGGGACCTAATGAAACTTAAAAGCTTTTGCACAGCAAAGGAAACCATAAACAAGACAAAAAGACAACCCTCAGAATGGGAGAAAATATTTGCAAATGAAGCAAACAACAAGGGATTAATCTCCAAAATATACAGGCTACTCATGCAGCTCAATATCAAAAAACAAACAACCCAATCAAAAAATGAGCAGAAAATCTAGATAGACATTTCTCCAAAGAAGACATACAGATTGCCAACAAACACATGAAAGGATACTCAACATCATTAATTATTAGAGAAATGCAAATCAAAACTACAATGAGGTATCACCTCACACCAGTCAGAATGGCCATCCTCAAAAAATTTACAAACAGTAAATGCTGGAGAGGGTGTGGAGAAAATGACCCCTCTTGCACTGTTGGTGGCAATGTAAATTGATATCACCACTATGGAAAACAGTATGGAGGTTCCTTAAAGAACTAAAAATAGAAGCACCATATGACACAGCAATCCCACCACTGGACATATACCCTGAGAAAACCATAATTCAAAAAGAGTCATGTACCACAAAGTTCATTGCAGCTCTATTTATAATAGCCAGGACATGGAAGCAACCTAAGTGTCCATCGACAGATGAATGGATAAAGAAGATGTGACACATATATACAATGGAATATTACTCAGCCATAAAAAGAAATGAAATTGAGTTATTTGCAGTGAGATGGATGGACCTAGAGTCTGTCATACAGAGTGAAGTAAATCAGAAAGAGAAAAACAAATACCGTATGCTAATGTATATATATGGAATCTTAAAAAAAAAAAAAAGGTTCTGACAAACGTAGGGGCAGAACAGAAATAAAGATGCAGACATAGAAAATGGACTTGAGGACACGGGGAGGGGGAGGGGTAAGCTGGGACGAAGTGAGAGAGTGACATGGACATATATACACTACCAAATGTAAAATAGCTAGCTAGTGAGAAGCAGCTGCATAGCACAGGGAGATCAGCTCAGTGCTTTGTGTCCATCTAGAGGGGTCGGTTAGGAAGTGTGGGAGGCAGATGTAAGAGAGAGGAGATATGGGGATATATGTGTATGTATAGCTGATTCACTTTGTTATACAGCAGAAACTAACACACCATTGTAAAGCAATTATACTCCAATAAAGATGTTAAAAAATAATAGTTGTCAGAGTGTTGGGGCAGGATCAGAATTATATTTCTGGAAAATAATTCTAACAGCATTTAAGAAAAACTGCTATAAAACCCATTTCTCTTAGGTTTTTCATGGAGTGAAACTTTCCATGTAGGATGTAGCAGCTGACACTTGCATGCCTTTCTTATGTCCTTAGTTTTGATTTTCTCTTAACAATATAATATTATTGATCACTACCTCAAAAAATAGACAAATGATTTTTAATGTCAATACAGTGAGACAAGACTTTTAAACAAGGCTTTAACCACAGACTAAATATTTGGAATAACAAAAAGAAAATAAGAATATAAATATAACCAAAATCTGGCCCAAAAGGTGTGCATTGCTGTCTGATTTACTGCTGGATTAGGGAAAGGTCCTTTTTAGATTTCCCTGAAGAACTTCAAAAAGCCTTGAAGTCCAAGAGATCCTTTTCCCACGTGCTTAAGGCCCACCTTTAAAATTCAAGTGCACAATATCATATTATTAACCATAGGCACTTTGCTGTCCCCAGAGACTGAGAATTTATTCATCTAGCGTAAGTGAAAGTTCATACTCATTGAATAACAGCTTCCCATTTCCCCCATCCATTAGCCCCTGATAACCACAATTACATTCTTTGCTTTTATGAGTTTGACTATTTTAAATACCTCTTATAACTGGAATCATGCAGTATTTGTCCTCCTGTGACTATCTTCTTTTGCAATTGGCAGGATTTCCTTCTTTTTAAAGCCTGAATAATATGCCATTGTATATATGTACCACATTTTCTTTATACATTCATCTGTCAATGGACACATAATGCCATCTTTGTCATAAATTGTTCCCATACATGTGTTAGTTGACAGTTGTGTAGATCAGCAGTGCAGGCACACCATAAATGAGTTCTCTTTTCAGTATTTTCCAATGAAAAATTCAAGGTATTATCCAGGCTGCATTACTTTCTTGAGGCTCTGGGGATTTTCCTTCCAAGCTTATTTAGGTTAATGGCAGAATTCACTTTCATGCTAAGTAACTGAGATATCAGTTTCCTTGCTGACTGTCAGACAGAACTCCTATCAGCTCACAAAAGCCACCCTCCTTCTTTGCCCCCTCCACCTCCAAAACCAGCAACAGAATATCCCGCAGGTAGAATCCCTCTCTAATTTTAAATCTCCAGGAAGAATCCAGTCCTTTTTAAAATTTTGCCTGATTAAATCAGACCAATCAAAGATAATCTCCCCTTTTAAAGGTCAATTGTTTTGGGTCCTTAATCACATTTGCAAAATTCCTTCATAACAGCACCTATATTAGTGTTTAATTGAATACTTGGGTATACACCAGGGAATAGAATAAATCTTAGGGCCTATTTTAGTATTATACCTACTATATTTTCAACATTTGGATTCCAATGTTGGCTTGAGCATCAACTCCCCAGTCATTTTGAAGGGGGGAAAACTATAGAGGAGAATTTACAAGATTTGCCTGTAGGGCAAAGCTAGAAGTAGCACATTTCACTTCTGTCTACATTCTATTCGATAGAAATTATCCATGTGTTTCAGCTTAATTGCAAGGGACGCTGGAATGTGTTTTCTGATACTGTATACAAGAAGGAAAATTAGATTTTTGTTAATACCTAGTGGTCTTCACTTTCTTCATGAATTTGAGGGTTTTACTCTCTTTATCCCACTCTTTCTCTGAGCTTACATTTCCAGGTCTGGTTATATCACAAAATCACAAACCCACCATCACTAACTTTTCAGACATAGATCTTATATGTGAGTCTGTGGGGCAGAAGTTAAGTAGAAAGCAACTTGTCTCAGGATCTATATAGTACCTCTGTTCTCTGCCTTTATTGGCAGAGAACATCATATAAGCTGCAATTGTAGGCAATGGTTGGCAGTGAACAAATCTCCTGCTTTATACACTTGCTTGGCCTGACTCAGGTCCCCTAATTAGTGCCAGCTTTTTAAAAATTCATAATTCCACTTGGAGTCAAACTCACAACTTCAGCTTCCTTTCTCTGTTTATAGACTTTAATGCCAAGAAATCTACAACTTCATCTCTGATTATAGAGTTACTTCCTTGTATTTTTTGTAAATGGAGATATATATCTTTAAGTGATATTTTTTCATATGTTAACTATCATTGGTTTATGGTGCAGAAGATCTGAAGACTTAAAATAAAAATAAACTCACAAATGCCATATTCACCAGAAATATATGAATAATGATTTTAACTTGAATCCTGTGGGTCTGTTTCTATTGCCTCTTAATTCTCCAGTTCTTTGGTTCATGTTTGCTGACTTCCTGCGTTAGTTTCCTGGGGTTGCAGAAAAAAATTATGACAAAGTGATGGCTTAAAACAACAGAAATTTATTCTATCAGTGTTGTGGAGAGTAGAAGTCCAAAATTAAGGTGTCAGCAAGACTATGTTCTCTCTGAAGGCTCTAGAGGAGAATGTATTCTATGCATTTTTCTTAGCTTCTGGTGTTGCCAGCAGTTCAGTATTTCTTGGCTTATAGATGCAAAACTTCAATCTCTGCCTCCATTGTCATGTGGCATTCTCCCTGTGTGTGTCTGTGTCTCGTCTTCTTTTCTTATAAGAACACCAATAATATTGGATTACAGTCCACCCAAATGGAGCATGATGTAATCTTAAGTTGATTACACCTGCAAAGATGCTATTTCTAAATATGGTCACATTCGTAAGTACTGAGGGTAAGGATTTCAATGCACTTTTGGAGGGACACATTCCTACCCATAACACTCCTCTTGTGCCTTGTTATTTTTGTTTTCTAATGCCATAAATGTTAGTTTAAAAACTATAAAAATTTTCTATTTCTTCCTGGTTCAGTCTTGGGAGATTGTACCTTTCTAAGAATTTTCCCGTTTCTTCTAGGTTGTCCAATTGATTGACATATAGTTGCTCTTAGTAGTCTCTTATGAGCCTTTGTTTTCTGTGGTGTCACTTGTAACTTTTCCTTTTTCATTTCTGATTTTATTGGTTTGGGCCCTCTCCCTTTTTTCTTGATGAGCCTAGCTAAATATTTATCAATTTTGTTTATCTCTTCAAAGAACCACATTTTAGTTTCATTAATCTTTTCTATTGTCTTTTTTTTAACCTCTATTTCATTTATTTCTGCTCTGATCTTTATGATCTCTTTCCTTTTACTAAATTTGGGGTTTGTTTGTTTGTCTTTCTCTAGTTGTTTTAGGTGTAAGGTTGGGTTATTTATTTGTGATTTTTCTTGTTTCCTGAGGTAAGCTTGTATCACTATGAACTTCCCTCTTAGAACTGCTCTTGCTGTGTCCCATAGGTTTTGGATCATTGTACTTTTGTTTTCATTTGTCTTTGTGTTTTCTTACTGATGTCATATCTGGATAATCAGTCCACTGATATAAGTGGGGTGTTAAATTCCCCTACTATTATTGTGTTATTGTCAATATCTCCTTTTATATCTGTTAATATTTGCCTTATATATTGAGGTGCTCTTATGTTGGTGCATATAGGAGCCAATTGTTATATCTTCTTCTTGGATTGATCAGCTCCCAAGACTGAACCAGGAAGAAATAGAAAATATGAGCAGACCAGTTACCAGAACTGAACTTGAATCAGTAATTTAAAAACTCCCAACAAATAAAAGTGCAGGACTAGATGGCTTCACAGGTAAATCCCCCAACCATTTAGAGAAGATTTAGCACCTATCCTTCTCAAACTATTCCAACAAATTACACAGGAATTAAAACTACTGAATTCATTCTATGAGGACACCATCATCCTGATGCCAAAACCTCACAAAAAAAGAAAATTACAGACCAATATCACTGATGGACATAGACACAAAAATCCTCAACAAAATACTATCAAACAGAATCCAACAACACAATAAAAGGATCATACACCATGATCAAGTGGTATTTATCCCAGGGATGCAAGAATTTTTCAATATCTGCAAGTCAATTAATGTGATACAGCACATTAATAAACTGAAGAATAAAAACCATATGATCATTTAAATAGATGCAGAAAAAGCTTTTGATAAAATTCAGCATCCATTTATGATAAAAACTCTCCAGAAAGTGGACATAGAGGGAACATACCTCAACATAATAAAGGCCATATATGACAAACTCACTGCTAACATCATACTCAATAGTGAAAAGCTGAAAACATCCCCTCTAAACTCAGGAACAAGACAAGAATGCTGAATCTCACCACTTTTATTCAACACCGTTTTGGAAGTCTTAGCCACAGCAATCAGAGAAGAAAAATAAGAAGAATCCAAATATGAAAGAAAGAAGAAAAACTGTCACTGTTTGTAGATGATATGATACTCTACCTAGAAAATTCTAAAGATGCCACCAGAAAACTTGTAGAGCTCATAAATGAATTTGGTAAAGTTGTAGGATACAAAATTAGTACACAGAAATCTCTTTCATTTCTCTACACTAAAAATGAACTATCAGAAAGAGAAATTAAGGAAACCATCCCATTTACAATCATATCAAAAGGACCTAAAATACCTAGGAATAAGACTACTTAAGGAGGAAAAAAACCTGTATTCCAAAAACTAGAAGATACTAATGAAAGAAGTCGAAGATGACACAAACAGATGGAAAGGTATATCGTTTTCTTGGATTGGAAGAATCAATATTGTTAAAATGACCATTTCACCCAAGGGAATCTACAGATTCAATGCAATTCCTATGAAATCACCACTGACATTCTCCACAGAACTGGAACAAAAAATTTTAATTGTATGGACACAAAAAAACCCCAAATAACCAAAACAATCTTGAAAAAGAAGAATGAAGCTAGAGGAAATATGCTCCCTGACTTCAGACTATTCTACAAAGCTACAGTAATCAAAAGAGTTTGGTACTAGCACAAAAACATAGATCAATGGAACAGGATAGAAAGCCTAGAAATAAACCCACACACTTATGGTCAATTATTATACAACAAAGGAGTTAGGAATATACAGTGGAGAAAAGATAGTCTCTTCAATAAATGGTGCTGGGAAAACCAGACCGCTACATGTAAAAGTATGAAATTAGAACATTTTTCAACACCATATACAAAAGTAAACTTGAAATGGATTAAAGATCTAAATGTATGCCCAGATACTATAAAAAGCAGTCCCCAACCTTTTAGGCACCAGGGACTGGTTTCGTGGAAGATAATATTTCCATGGACCAGGGTGGGGGGGGAAGGTTTTGGGATGATACAAGCACATTACATTTATTGTGCATGTTATTTCTATTATTATTACATTGTAATATATAATGAAATAATTATACAACTCACCATAATGCAGAATCAGTGGGAGTCCTGAGCTTGTTTTCACTTGCCACTCACTGATAGCCTTTTGATATGAGTCTACAAACAATTGACTTATTATGGTCTCTGTGCGGTCAAACCTCTCTGCTAATGATAATCTGTATCTGCAGCTGCTCCCCAATGCTAGCATCACTGCCTCTGCTCCACCTCAGATCATCAGGCATTAGATTCTCATAAGGAGTGAGCAACCTAGATCCCTCACATTCGCAGTTCACCTTAGGGTTCACACTCCCATGAGAATCTAATGTTACTGCTGATTTGACAGGAGGCGGAGCTCAGGCAGCAATGCAAGCTATGGGGAATGACTGTAATACAAATGAAGCTTCACTCACTCACCCCTGCTCACCTCCTGCTGTGCAGCCTTGTTCCTAACAGGCCATGGACTGATACCGGTCCATGGACCAGGGATTGGAGACCCCTGCTACAAAATTCTCAGAGGAAAACATAGGCAGAACACTTTTTGACAAAAATTGCAGCAATATTTTTTTTGGATCCATCTCTTGGAGTAATGGAAACAAAAGGGAAAATAAACATATGGTACCTAATTAAACTTAAAAGCTTTTGCACAGCAAAGGAAACCATAAACAAAACAAAAAGACAACCTACAGAATGGGGGGAAATATTTGCAAGTGATGCAACTGACAAGGGATTAATTTTCAAAATATATAAGCAGGTTATACAGCTCAATATATATATATATATATATATATATATATATAAACCCAATCCATAAATGGGCAGAAGATCTAAATAGACATTTCTCCAAAGAAGATATACAGATGGCCAACAGGCACATGAAAAGATGTTCAACATCACTAATTATTAGAGGAATGAAAATCAAAACAACAATGCAGTATCACCTCACTCCAGTTAGAATGGCCACAATCAAAAAAAATCTACAAGTAATAAATGCTGGTGAGGGTTTGGAGAAAAGGGAACCCCCCTATACTTTTGGTGGAAATATAAATTGGTTCAGCCAGTATGGAAAACAGTCTGGAGGTTCATTAAAAAACTAAAAATAGAGTTGCCATGTGATCCAGCAATCCCACTCCTGGGCATATATCCAGAAAACATGGAAACTCTAATTTGAAAAGATACATGCACCCCAATGTTCATAACAGCACTAGTTACAATAGCCAAGACATGGAAGCAACCTATGAAACTATGTCTCTCCATTGATAGATGAATGGATAAAAAAGATGTGATATATATATTATATATGTATATATGTATATGTATACATACATGTATACGTATATACTTGATGGAATATTACTCAGCCATAAAAAAGAATGAAATTATACCATTTGCAGCAACATAGATGGACCTAGAGATTATCATACTAAGCGATGTTAAGTCAGACAGATAAAGACAAATATCATATGATATCACTTATATGTGGAATCTAAAGAATAATGATACAAAGGAACTTATTTACAAAATAGATATAGACTCACAGACATAGAAAACAAACTTATGTGTACCACATCTTCTTTATCCATTCCTCTGTTGATGGACATTTAGGTCCCTTCCATGTCCTGTCTTTGTAAATAGTCCTACAATGAACATTGGGGTGCATGTATCATTTCAAATTATTGTTTTCTCCAGATGCATGCCCAGAAGTGGGATTGCAGAATCATATGGTAGCTCTATTTTTAGTTTTTTTAAGAAACTTCCATACTGTTCTCCATAGTGACTGTAACAATTTACATTCCCACCAACAGTGTAGGCGGGTTCCCTTTTCTCCACACCCTCTCCAGCATTTATTGTTTGTAGATTTTTTTGATGGTGGCCATTCTGACTGGTGTAAGGTGATACCTCATAGTAGTTTTGATTTTCATTTCTCTAATAATTAGTGATATTAAGCATCTTTTCATGCATTTTTTGTCCATCTCTATTCTTCTTTGGAGGAAACAAACTTATGGTTACCAGTGGGGAAAGGGGGTGAGGGATAAATTGGGAGATTGAGATTGATATATACACACTACTATATATAAAATACATAACTAATAAGGACCTACTGTATAGCATAGGGAACTCTACTCAATATTCAGCAATGGCCTAGAT
This sequence comes from Eubalaena glacialis, assembly GCF_028564815.1. Classification (NCBI taxonomy): domain Eukaryota; kingdom Metazoa; phylum Chordata; class Mammalia; order Artiodactyla; family Balaenidae; genus Eubalaena; species Eubalaena glacialis. The sequence continues at coordinate 32,726,973 of NC_083734.1, forward strand.
GGGAAAAGAATCTAAAAAAAGTGGATATATGTATATGTATAACTGATTCACTTTGCTGTACATCTGAAACTAACATAACATTGTAAATCAACTTTACTTCAATAAAAATTAAAAAAAAAAAAGAAAACAAACTTTTGTTTACCAAAGGGGAAAGAGAGGGAGGGATAAATTGGGTATTTGGGATTAATAGATACACACAACTATATATAAAATAGATAAACAACAAGGACCTACTATATAGCACAGGGAACTATATTCAGGATCCTTTAATAACCTATAATTGAAAATCTGAAAAAGAATATATATGTGTGTGTGTATATATATATATATATATATATATATATATATATATATATATATATATATATATATATCACTGGAACCTGAAACATTGTAGATCAACTATAGTTCAATAAAAAAAAAAAAAAATGAAATGAGCTACCAAGCCATGAAAAGACATTGAAGAAACTTAAAAACATATTACCAAAGTCTATATCCTGTATGATTACAACTATGTGACACTTCGGAAAAGGCAAAACTATGGAGACAGTAAAAAGATCAGTGGTTGCCAGGGATTAGGAGGAAGGAGAGATGAATAAACAGTGCATAGAGGATTTTTAAGACAGTGAAAACACTCTATATGATACTATAATGGGGGAGGTACATGTAATTATGAATTTGCTTAAGCCTATAGAAGGTATACAACATGAAGAGTGGACTCTAATGTAAACTATGAACTCTGGGTGATAATGATGTTCCAATAAATGTTCATCAATTATAAAAAATGCATCACTCTGGTGGAGGATGTTTTTAATGGGGGAGGCTATGCATGTGTGGGAGAGGGAACTCTCTGTACCTTCTGCTCAATATTTCTGTGACCCTAAAACTGCTCTAAAAAAGTTTATTAAAAATTAGTAAACTCTAAAAATAATTTGAGAACCACAGTGATATTATCTTCCTCCAGAGAAGATTTCATTTGTTTTTGGTAAGTGACTAAGGACATAAGCAATCAAGGATCAACTTAATACAATTTAAGTGTTTTAGACAACTTAAAACTGGACTTCAATTTCTATAAGCGCTAGTCTACTAGCACTGAACCACAAGATTCAGCCATACTCAAATGTAGCCATTTATATTCCAAATCCAAGTTGAGAAAATTAAGCTATACTTCCAATCCAAGCTTGATGGAGCCAGAGTTCCAGTTTTTGGACTCATAGACTGAGAAGACATGAAAAATATTGTTCAGCTTTTTATGTTCTTCTCATCTCTTCTAAAGTTATCTAGTATCCCTTAGCTTGGATATTAATTTCTTATCACTTTTTGATTCTCTCATGTCCTCAGGCAGCAGTTTTAAAAGACATTTTCTAATTTATTAGTACATTTTAGATGGAATGATGATTGATTTAAATTATTGATCCATCAATATTCTGGATATAATTCTAATATTTAAATATTCACAATCAAGTATGAGTAAGCATTCCTGACGTTAACTCAATATAATGACCAGATATGTTTTACATGTTGACATTTTATCACTTGGTTTATGGAAAAAAATCATTCATTATAGAGAAGCATGAACAAGGTGGCAAAATAGCTCACCTCCTCCCCCAAGCACACTAAAATTATACCTATTTACAGAGCAACTATCAATGAGAACAACCTGAAGTCTACCAGAAAAGATTTTCCACATCTAAAGATATAAAGAAGGAACCATAACAAAATGGTTAGGAGGAATAGAAACGCAGTATAACTGAGACACACACCCCCAGGGAGATGACCCACAAATAGGAGAATAATCATAATTGCAGACGTCCTCCCAAGGAATGAAAGGTCCGAATCTCACATCAGTCTCCAAAGCCTATGGATCTTACACCAGGAGGAATAGCCCCTGAATGTCTGCTTTGAAAGCCAGTGGGACTTGCATACAGGAGAGTCAAAGGGCTGTAGGAATCAGAGACTCCACTTTTAAAGGGCACACACAAAATCTCACATGCTCCAAGGACAAGCTTAGAGGCAGTAGTTTGAAAGGAGCCTGGGTCAGACTTACTTACTGATTTGGAGAGCCTCCCAGAGAGATGGGAAGCAACTGGGACTCCCCCTAGGGGTAGCACCCATTTGTGGAAGCTTGCTTTATCTCAAGGATGTTGGTGTTGGCAAGTACTATTTTGGAGTCCTCCCTCTAGCTTACTAGTGCCAGGGTCTAACCTACCCACCAGCTGGTAGGCAACCATGATGGGAACCCCCAGATCAAACAGCCAGGTGCAGGGACACATAATTCTACCCACCAGTGGGCCATCACCAGCTCTGGGATCTCTCAAGCCTCACAATCAGACAACTGAGACCCAGTTCCACCCACCAGCAGGCTGACACCAGCCTTAGGACCCCACAGGTCATGCAGCCAGACACACTGAGACCTGCCCCTTCAACACTGGGCCAGCAGTCACCCCACAAAGTAGGGTCTGCAGCCAACTGGGCCACAAGCCAGGCCTGCCAACAAGTATATCTACAATAATAAGGCCCACCACAACAGAAGAGTGCACACAGCCCACATATGGGGCAATACTAGAGCATACAGTTCTGGTGACCAGATAAGAGTGTGTTGCTTTGTCCCATAGAACATCTCCTACATCAGAACAGTTCTCCAAAATCAGGAAAATGTAAACAACTACTTAATACATAGAAATGAAGCAGAGAATTAGGTACAATGAAGAAACAGGGAAATATGTTCTGAAAAGAAGTTCAAATATAAAACCTAAATAAATAAATAAATAGAATAAACTAAGCAAAGTGGAGACAAGAAATCTACAAATAAAGACACAATAAAGAGTTCAAGATAATGATCATAAAGATGTTCAATGAACTGAGGAGAAGAATGAATGAACATAATGAAAAGTTTAAAAAAGAGTTAGAAACTTAAGGAAGAATGAAACAGAGGTGAAAAATAAAATAACTGAAATTAAAAACACACTAGAAGAAATCAGTTGATTAGTTAATATAGAAGAACAGATCATGGAATTGGATGACAGAGTAGTGGAAATCACCTAAGCTGAACAGAAAAAAGAATAAGGATAATTTAAGAGACCTTGGGACAACATCAAGAATTGAATATATTATTTGCATTATAGGGGTTACAGAAGGAGAAATATAGAGAGGGGCAGAAAACATCTGAAGACATGAAAGCTTCCCTATCCTGAAAAAGGAAACAGATATCCAGGTCCAGGAAGCAGTGTCTCAAACAAGATGAACCCAAGGAGGGCCTCACCAAGACACATTGTAATTAAAAGGGCAAAAATTAAACATAAAGAGAGAATATTAAAAGCAGCTACTAACATACAAAGGAACTCCCATAAGACTTTTTTTAAACTGAGTTCTCAGCAGAAACTCTGCAGTCAAGAAGGGAGTGGCATATATATTTCAAGTGATGAAATTAAAAAAAAAAAAAACCTTACACCAAGAATACTCTACCTAACAAAGCTATCATTCAGATTTTAAGGACATATAAAGAGTTTTACAGAAAACCAAAAGAGTCTAGCACCATTAATCAGCTTTACAAGAAATGTTAAAAGAACTTCTCTAAGTAGAAAATAGACCACTACTAGAAATATAAAAATTATGAAAAGAACAACCTCATTGGTAAAGGCAACTATACAATAAGGTAGTAGATCAACCATGTATAAAGTGAGTAGGAAGGCTAAAAGACAAAAGCAATAAAATCATGTATATCCATTGTGAGAAGTTAAGGAATACATAAAACAAAAAAGATGTAAAATATGAGGTCAAAAACATTAAATATGGGGGGGAGTAAATATATATATATTATATATATATATATTTGAAACCTCAAGGTAACCACAAACCCAAAATCTATAACAGATACACATGAAAAAGAGAAAGGAATGTAAGGATAACACTAAAGATAATTATCAAATAACAAGGGAAAAGAGCAAAAGAAGAGGAAAGAAACAAAACAAAAAACAAATAAACTACAAAAGCAACCAGAAAGCTATTAACAAAATGTCAATTAGTACGTACTTATCAATAATTACTCTAAATGTAAATGGACAGCATGCTCCAATCAAAAGATATAGGGGGAAGCAATGCATAACAATATAAGATCCATATATATGCTGCCTACAAGAGACTCACTTCAGATCTAAAACCACACACAAACCAAAAGTGAAGGAATGGAAAATGGTACTCCATGCAAATGGAAACAGAAAGCTAAGGTAGCAATATCTATATCAGATAAATTAAACTCTAAAACAAAGACTGGAACAAGAAATATTTCATAATATTAAAGGAATTAATCAAATATGAAGATATAACACTTGTAATTATATATGCACCCAACATTAGGAGCTCCTAAAAACATAAAACAAATATTAACAGATATAAAGAGAGAAATTGACTGCAGCACAATAACAGTAGGGGACTTTAACACCCCACTTACATCAATGGACAAATGATACAGACAGAAAAGCAATAAGAAAACAGTGGCCTTGGGAATTCTCTGGTGGTGCAGTGGTTAAGGATCCGCCTGCCAATGCAGGGGACATGGGTTCGAGCCCTGGTCAAGGAAAATCCCACATGTCATGGAGCAACTAAGCCCATGGGCCACAACTACTGACCCTATGTTCTAGAGCCCAAGAGCTACAACTACTGAGCCCGTGTGCCACAATTACTGAAGCCTGTGTGCCTAGAGCCCATGCTCCACAACAAGAGAAACCACCACAATGAGAAGACTGCCACACTGCAACTAAGAGTAGCCCCCACTCAGCACAACTAGAGAAAGCCCGCACATAACAATGAAGACCCAATGCAGCCAAAAATAAATTAATTTGTTAATAAAAAAAGAAAAAGAAAATAGTGGCCTTAACTAACATATTGGATCAGGCTAACAATAAATACATAGAACATTCTATCCAAAAGCAGCAGAATACACATTCCTTTCAAGCACACATGGAACATTCTTCTGGATAGATTACAAGCTAGCTCACAAAACAAGTCTCAGTAAATTTCAGAAGATTGAAATCACAGCAAGCATCTTTTCAACCACTGTTGAATCTAGAAAGTATAAGAAATAAATGGAAAGAACATAAATATGTGGAGTCTAAACAATACACTACTAATAACCAATGGGGTTTTGGAGAAATCAAAAAGGATATAAAAAATACCCTGAGACAAATTAAAATGGGAATACAATGTCCAAAATCTGTGAAAGGCATCAAAAGCATCATAAGAGAGAAATTTACAGCAATATCGGTCTACCTTAGGAAACAAGGAAAAGCTCACATAAACAAGCTAAACTTACATCTTAAGGGACTAGAAGTGAAGAACAAATGAAACACAAAGTTAGTAGAAGGAAGGAAGTAATAAAGATCAGAGCAGAAATAATGAAATAGAGACTAAAAAAATAGAAAACGTTAATGAAACTAAGAGCTATTTTGTTCAAAATATTAAAATAAAAGAACCAATAAACCTCTAACTACACTCATAAAAATAGAGAGATGGCTCAGATATTTAAAAAATCAGAAACAAAAGGGAAGTTACAACCAACATTACAGAAATAAAAACTTTCATAAGATTACTACCCACATTTATACAATAATAAATTGGACAACCTAGAAGAAATAGATAAATCCCTAGAAAGGTACAATCTTCCTTGAGTCAATTAGGAAGAAATATAAAATATGGAGAGACTGATTAGTAGTAATAAAACTGAATCAGGACAGGAGCTTCAAGATGGCAGAAGAGTAAGATGCAGAGATCACCTTCCTCCCCACAAATACATCACATGTGGAACAACTCCTATAGAACACCTACTGAACGCTGGCAGAAGACCTCAGACCTCCCAAAAGGCAAGAAACTCCCCACGTACCTGAGTAGGGCAAAAAAAAAAAAGAGAGAAGAAAAAACAGAGACAAAAGAATAGGTATGGGACCTGCACCAGTGAGAGGGAGCTGTGAAGGAGGAAAGATTTCCACACACTAGAAAGCCCTTTGTGGGCAGAGACTGTGGGTGGTAGAGGGGGGAAGCTTCAGAGCCAAGGAGGAGAGTGCAGCAACAGGGGTGTGGAGGGCAAAGTGGAGAGATTCCCACACAGAGAATCGGTGCCGACCAGCACTCACCAGCCCAAGAGGTTTGTCTGCTCACCCGCGAGGACGGGTTGGGGCTGGGAGCTGAGGCTCGGGCTTCGGTCGGATCCCAGGGAGAGGACTGGGGTTGACTGCGTGAACACAGCCTGAAGGGGGCTAGTGCACCACAGCTAGCTGGGAGGGAGTCTGGGAAAAAGTCTGGAGCTGCCGAAGAGACAAGAGACATTTTCTGCCTCTTTGTTTCCTGGTGCGCGAGGAGAAGGGATTAAGAGTGCCACTTAAAGGAGCTACAGAGACGGGTGCGAGCCGTGGCTATCAGCGGGGACCCCAGAGACCGGCATGAGATGCTAAGGCTGCTGCTGCAGCCACCAAGAAGCCTGTGAGCAAGCACAGGTCACTATACACACCTCCCCTCCCAGGAGCCTGTGCAGCCTGCCATGGCCAGGGTCCCATGATCCAGGGACAACCTCCCAGGGAGAACGCACGGCGTGCCTCAGACTGGTGCAACGTCACACTGGCCTCTTTTTTATTTTTTATTTTAATAACTTTATTTTATTTTATCTTCTTCTTCCTTTCTTTCTTTTTTTCTCCCTTTTATTCTGAGCCATGTGGAGGACAGGCTCTTGGTGCTCCAGCCAGGCAGCAGGTCTGTGCCACTGAGGTGGTAGAGCCAAGTTCAGGCCACTGGTCCACAAGAGACCTCCCAGCACCACATAATATCAAAAGGGGAAAATCTCCCAGAGATCTCCATCTCGATGCCAAGACCCAGCTCCACTCAATGACCACCAAGCTACACTGCAGGGCACCCTATGACAAACAACTAGCAAGACAGGAACACAAACCCATTCATTAGCACAGAGGCTGCCTAAAATCATAATAAGGCCACAGACACACCACCAGATGTGGACCTGCCCACCAGAAAGACAAGATCCAGCCTCATCCACCAGAACACAGGCACTAGTCCCCTCCACCTGGAAGCCTACACAACACACTGAACCAACCTTAGCCACTGGGGACAGATGGAAACTACGAACCTGCAGCCTGCAAAAAGGAGACCCCAAATACAGTAAGTTAAGAAAAATGAGAAGACAGAGAAACACATAGCAGATGAAGGAGCAGAATGAAAACCCACCAGACCTAACAAATAAAGAGGAAATAGGCAGTCTACCTGCAAAAGAATTCAGAATAATGATAGTAAAGATGATCCAAAATCTTGAAAATAGAATGGAGAAAATACAAGAAAGGTTTAACAAGGACCTAGAAGAACTAAAGAGCAAACAAACAGTGATGAACAGCACAATAAATGAAATTAAAAATTCTCTAGAAGGGATCCATAGCAGAATAACTGAGACTGAAGAACGGATAAGTGACCTGGAAGATACAATAGTGGAAATAACTACTGCAGAGAAGAATAAAGTAAAAAGAATGAAAAGAATTGAGGACAGTCTCAGAGACCTCTGGGACAACATTAAACGCACCAACATTCGAATTACAGGGGTCCCAGAAGAAGAACAGAAAAACAAAGGGACTGAGAAAATATTTGAAGAGATTATAGTTGAAAACTTCCCTAATATGGGAAAGGAAATAGTTAATCAAGGCCAGGAAGCACAGAGTCACATACAGGATAAATCCAAGGAGAAACATGCCAAGACACATATTAATCAAACTATCAAAAAATAAATACAAAGAACAAATATTAAAAGCAGCAAGGGAAAAACAACAAATAACACATAAGGGAATCCCCATAAGGTTAACAGCTGATCTTTCAGCAGAAACTCTGTGAGCCAGAAGGGAGTGGCAGGACATATTTAAAGTGATGAAGGAGAAAAACCTACAACCAATATTACTCTACCCAGCAAGGATCTCATTCAGATTTGATGGAGAAATTAAAAGCTTTACAGACAAGCAAAAGCTAAGAGAAGTCAGCACCACCAAACCAGCTTTACAACAAATGCTAAAGGAACTTCTCTAGGCAGGAAACACAAGAGAAGGAAAAAATCTACAATAATAAAACCAAAACAATTAAGAAAATGGTAATAGGAACATACATATCGATAATTACCTTAACTGTAAATGGATTAAATGCTCCAACCAAAACACGTAGATTGGCTGAATGGATACAAAAACAAGACCCATATATATGCTGTCTATAAGAGACCCACTTTAGACCTAGGGACACATACAGACTGAAAGCGAGGGGATGGAAAAAGATATTCCATGCAAATGGAAATCAAAAGAAAGCTGGAGTAGCTATACTCATATCAGATAAAATAGACTTTAAAATAAAGAATGTTACAAGAGACAAGGAAGGACACTACATAATGATCAAGGGATCAATCCAAGAAGAAGATATAACAATTATAAATATATATGCACCCAACATAGGAGCACCTCATTACATAAGGCAACTGCTAACAGCTATAAAAGAGGAAATTGACAGTAACACAATAATAGTGGGGGACTTTAACACCTCACTTACACCAATAGACAGATCATCCAAAATGAAAATAAATAAGGAAACAGAAGCTTTAAATGACACAATAGACCAGATAGATTTAATTGATATTTATAGGACATTCCATCCAAAAACAGCAGATTACACGTTCTTCTCAAGTGCGCACGGAACATTCTCCAGGATAGATCACATCTTGCGTCACAAATCAAGCCTCAGTAAATTTAAGAAAATTGAAATCATATCAAGCATCTTTTCTGACCACAATGCTATGAGATTAGAAATGAATTACAGGGGAAAAAACGTAAAAAACACAAACACAATCAAAAAATACCTAGAGACAAATGACAATGAAAACACGACAACCCAAAACCTATGGGATGCAGCAAAAGCAGTACTAAGAGGGAAGTTTATAGCTATACAAGCCTACCTAAAGAAACAAGAAAAATCTCAAGTAAACAATCTAACCTTACACCTAAAGAAACTAGAGAAAGAAGAACAAACAAAACCCAAAGTTAGCAGAAGGAAAGAAATCATAAAGATCAGAGCGGAAATAAATGAAATAGAAACAAAGAAAACAATAGCAAAGATCAATAAAACTAAAAGCTGGTTCTTTGAGAAGATAAACAAAATTGATAAGCCATTAGCCAGACTCATCAAGAAAAAGAGGGAGAGGACTCAAATCAATAAAATCAGAAATGAAAAAGGAGAAGTTACAACAGACACCGCAGAAATACAAAGCATCCTAAGAGACTAATACAAGCAACTTTATGCCAATAAAATGGACAACCTGGAAGAAATGGACAAATTCTTAGAAAGGTATAACCTTCCAAGACTGAACCAGGAAGAAGCAGAAAATATGAACAGGCCAATCACAAGTAATGAAATTGGAACTGTGATTAAAAATCTTCCAACAAACAAAAGTCCAGGACCAGATGGCTTCACAGGTGAATTCTATCAAACATTTAGAGAAGAGCTAACACCTATCCTTCTCAAACTCTTCCAAAAAATTGCAGAGGAAGGAACACTCCCAAACTCATTCTATGAGGCCACCATCACCCTGATACCAAAACCAGACAAAGACACTACAAAAAAAGAAAATTACAGACCAATATCACTGATGAATATAGATGCAAAAATCCTCAACAAAATACTAGCAAACAGAATCCAACAACACATTAAAAGGATCATACACCATGATCAAGTGGGATTTATCCCAGGGATGCAAGGATTCTTCAATATACGCAAATCAATCAATGTGATACACCATATTAACAAACTGAAGAATAAAAACCATATGATCATCTCAAAAGATGCAGAAAAAGCTTTTGACAAAATTCAACACCCATTTATGATAAAAACTCTCCAGAAAGTGGGCATAGAGGGAACCTACCTCAACATAATAAAGGCCATATATGACAAACCCACAGCAAACATCATTCTCAACGGTGAAAAACTGAAAGCATTTCCTCTAAGATCAGGAATGAGACAAGGATGTCCACTCTCACCACTATTATTCAACATAGTTCTGGAAGTCCTAGCCATGGCAATCAGAGAAGAAAAAGATATAAAAGGAATACAAATTGGAAAAGAAGAAGTAAAACTGTCACTGTTTGCAGATGACATGATACTATACATAGAGAATCCTAAAAGTGCCACCAGAAAACTGCTAGAGCTAATTAATGAATATGGTAAAGTTGCAGGATACAAAATTAATGCACAGAAATCTCTTGCATTCCTATACACTAATGATGAAAAATCTGAAAGAGAAATTATGGAAACACTCCCATTTACCTTTGCAACAAAAAGAATAAAATACCTAGGAATAAACCTACCTAGGGAGACAAAAGACCTGTATGCAGAAAACTATAAGACACTGATGAAAGAAATTAAAGATGATACCAACAGATGGAGAGATATACCATGTTCTTGGATTGGAAGAATCAACATTGTGAAAATGACTCTACTACCCAAAGCAATCTACAGATTCAATGCAATCCCTATCAAATTACCAATGGCATTTTTTACGGAGCTAGAACAAATCATCTTAAAATTTGTATGGAGACACAAAAGACCCCGAATAGCCAAAGCAATCTTGAGGGAAAAAAACGGAGCTGGAGGAATCAGACTCCCTGACTTCAGACCATACTACAAAGCTACAGTAATCCAGACAATATGGTACTGGCACAAAAACAGAAACATGGATCAATGGAAGAAGATAGAAAGCCCAGAGATAAACCCACGCACCTATGGTCAACTAATCTATGACAAAGGAGGCAAAGATATACAATGGAGAAAAGACAGTCTCTTCAATAAGTGGTGCTGGGAAAACTGGACAGCTACATGTAAAAGAATGAAATTAGAATACTCCCTAAAACCATACACAAAAATAAACTCAAAATGGATTAGAGACCTAAATGTAAGACTGGACACTATAAAACTCTTAGAGGAAAACATAGGAAGAACACTCTTTGACATAAATCACAGCAAGATCTTTTTTGATCCACCTCCTACAGTAATGGAAATAAAAACACAAATAAACAAATGGGACCTAATGAAACTTCAAAGCTTTTGCACAGCAAAGGAAACCATAAACAAGACAAAAAGACAACCCTCAGAATGGGAGAAAATATTTGCAAACGAATCAACGGACAAAGGATTAATCTCCAAAATATATAAACAGCTCATTCAGCTCAATATTAAAGAAACAAACACCCCAATCCAAAAATGGGCAGAAGACCTAAATAGACATTTCTCCAAAGAAGACATACAGATGGCCACGAAGCACATGAAAAGATGCTCAACATCACTAATTATTAGAGAAATGCAAATCAAAACTACAATGAGGTATCACCTCACACCAGTTAGAATGGGCATCATCAGAAAATCTACAAACAACAAATGCTGGAGAGGGTGTGGAGAAAAGGGAACCCTCTTGCACTGTTGGTGGTAATGTAAATTGATACAGCCACTATGGAGAACAATATGGAGGTTCCTTAAAAAACTAAAAATAGAATTACCATATGACCCAGCAATCCCACTACTGGGCAAATACCCAGAGAAAACCGTAATTCAAAAAGACACATGCACCCGAATGTTCATTGCAGCACTATTTACAATAGCCAGGTCATGGAAGCAACCTAAATGCCCATCGACAGACGAATGGATAAAGAAGATGTGGTACATATATACAATGGAATATTACTCAGCCATAAAAAGGAACGAAATTGAGTCATTTGTTGAGACGTGGATGGATCTAGAGACTGTCATACAGAGTGAAGTAAGTCAGAAAGAGAAAAACAAATATCGTATATTAACGCATGTATGTGGAACCTAGAAAAATGGTACAGATGAGCCGGTTTGCTGGGCAGAAGTTGAGACACAGATGTAGAGAACAGACATATGGACACCAAGGGGGGAAAACTGTGGTGGGGTGGGGATGGTGGTGTGCTGAATTGGGCGATTGGGATTGACATGTATACACTGATGTGTATAAAATTGATGACTAATGAGAACCTGCAGTATAAACAAACAAACAAAACAACTAATACTAAACTTTCATTGGGTTATTTGTATGGAAATATGCTAATATACATGTTTCAGACATTACATGAAATTTCTAAAAATCTTATATGTTCTGGTATAATGTTATAAGTCATAATCCTAGTTATTACTTTAAAATGTATATCTCAGAAATAACTAATTTTCTTGTCAACTACATTATTATGAACTTTCATCAAATCTTTAACCGTGGTCATTTTTAAGTCTTTTGTCATTTACAGACAGTTCTGGGTGTACTCTGATGCTTTTGTAAATATGTTCCTATAAAAGGGTTTCATCTTCAGGAAATTCATGGAAAAGACTCTGACAAGTACAGGTTTCTGGTACCTGACTGTACTGCTGAACTGAATGAATAAGCATTTTCAGAACTCTAATGAAATACTGATGAGCTCATAAAAGTGCTAACAAAAGATCAAGATGTAAAAAAAAAATTAATTACATGGGACTGAGTGAACTGATGAGGATGAGTATAATTTTTGTGACTTTCTGTTTGAATTTAAAAAAAGAAAAAATCCCACAAGGACTCAGAGGCAAAGAATATACAAATCAATTTTCACTGCAAAGTAAAGGAGCTGTTACAGTGGAGGATTACTGGACTGAATGTCAATATTATGACATAGTATGAGTGTGTTTCATGTTTGGTAATTGCAATCATTGTTGCTTTTGTTGTGGTCATCCATGTACAATGCTTAGTGTCAGTCTATTTATCTCTTGTAAAAATAAAAAAAAAAAATAAAAGAAACAGAACGTGGAAAGCCTAGAGGTTTACATACTAAGCTTCCAGGTCTTTTTCCTCAATGTTATTTTGCACAGGTAGGAGTAGGGGGGAGGAAACTTCATCCCTGAAGCACCAATTATAATATAAGCAGCCATTTGAAAAAAAAAATGAATCAGAGAAAACATTCAAGAAGGTATAGTCTGGTTATTAATTAGGGGAGGCAGAATTCAGCAGAACTCAGTTGTGCTATTTAAGATAATGAATAATCTCAGAGCTCATCTCTCTCTCTCTCTGATGAAGTATTGGACAAAGATTCAATTACAAATTGGATTTCATATAACAAATGGATAAATGATAGCATGAATTTGGAAGGAATAAGCAATTTCTGTTGAGTTGAGATTCAACCAGAGGGCAGGTTTGACAAGTAAGAAAGATATTTCAGGGCTTCTGGGGGTGTTATTTGAAGTGATTTAAGTTTACCAAGCTCAGCAGCATTAATTAAACTTAATTAAAATTAGCACAATAAAAATTAAATCCTTGCAGTTTGAACAGCAATTTTGTTGTTGTTGTTGTTTTATAAAATTAAGTCTCCCTGTACATAATGATCATCTACTATAACTTACTCTGAAGACCTCATTCTCTGAAGTTACTGCTGTGATAAATACTACTGCGAAATAATGCTCATTGAGAAAACCTTCACTTACACACAATGGTCTTTAAGTCATATTAAGAAAGCTACAGTAATCAAGACAGTTTGGTACTGGCACAAAAACAGAAATATAGATCAATGGAACAGGATAGAAAGCCCAGAGATAAACCCATACACATATGGTCACCTTATCTTTGATAAAGGAGGAAAGAATATACAGTGGAGAAAAGACAGCCTCTTCAATAAGTGGTGCTGGGAAAATTGGACAGGTACATGTAAAAGTATGAAATTAGAACACTCCCTAACACCATACACAAAAATAAACTCAAAATGGATTAAAGACCTAAGTGTAAGGCCAGACACTATCAAACTCTTAGAGGAAAACATAGGCAGAACAATGTATGACATAAGTCACAGCAAGATCCTTTTTGACCCAGGTCCTAGAGAAATGGAAATAAAAACACAAATAAACAAATGGGACCTAATGAAACTTAAAAGCTTTTGCACAGCAAAGGAAACCATAAACAAGACCAAAAGACAACCCTCAGAATGGGAGAAAATATTTGCAAATGAAGCAACGGACAAAGGATTAATCTCCAAGATTTACAAGCAGCTCATGCAGCTCAATAACAAAAAAACAAACAACCCAATCCAAAAATGGGCAGAAGACCTAAATAGACATTTCTCCAAAGAAGAGATACAGATTGCCAACAGACACATGAAAGAATGCTCAACATCATTAATCATTAGAGAAATGCAAATCAAAACTACAATGAGGTATCATCTCACACCGGTCAGAATGGCCATCATCAAAAAATCTAGAAACAATAAATGCTGGAGAGGGTGTGGAGAAAAGGGAACACTCTTGCACTGTTGGTGGGAATGTAAATTGATACAGCCACTATGGAGAACAGTATGGAGGTTCCTTAAAAAACTAAAAATAGAACTACCATATGACCCAGCAATCCCACTACTGGGCATATATCCTGAGAAAACCATAATTCAGAAAGAGTCATGTACCAAAATATTCATTGCAGCTCTGTTTACAATAGCCAGGACATGGAAGCAACCTAGGTGTCCATCATCGGATGAATGGATAAAGAAGATGTGGCACATATATACAATGGAATATTACTCAGCCATAAAAAGAAATGAAATGGAGGTGTTTGTAATGAGGTGGATGGAGTTAGAGTCTGTCATACAGAGTGAAGTAAGTCAGAAAGAGAAAAACAAATACAGTATGATAACACATATATATGGAATCTAAGGGAAAAAAAAAAAAAAAAAAAAAAAAAAAAGAGGTCATGAAGAACCTAGTGGCAAGATGGGAATAAAGACACAGACCTACTAGAGAATGGACTTGAGGATATGGGGAGGGGGAGGGGTGAGATGTGACAGGGTGAGAGAGTGTCATGGACATATATACACTACCAAATGTAAAATAGATAACTAGTGGGAAGCAGCTGCATAGCACAGGGAGATCAGCTCGGTGCTTTGTGACCACCTAGAGGGGTGGGATAGGGAGGGTGGGAAGGAGGGAGATGCAAGAGGGAAGAGATATGGCAACATATGTATATGTGTAACTGATTCACTTTGTTGTAAAGCAGAAGCTAGCACACCATTGTAAAGCAATTATACTTCAATAAAGATGTTTAAAAAAAAAAAAAAAAAAAGAAATGCTTGAACAATTCAATTATTTAAAAAAAAGAAAGGGGAAATAAATAAATCTGGGCTTAAAGAACACAGCTGAAAGACCTAGCTCTGAGATTTATTCAGGTTGTAATTTGGGACAAGTAATTTAATTTTTCTAACCCTTATTTTCTCAGTTTCTGCTCCACAGGGATAATTATCCCTGCCCTTATATCATTTTCAGGATTTAATGAGATAAAATGTGTAAATCACCTAACATTGTCTGGCAGGTTATAGATATTTAATAGATATTTTATAGATACTTAATGAATCTGAGAATGGCAGCATGAAAATACCTCAGTGAAAAAGCTGAGAGGTTTACTATTATTTAAGCAAGAAGGCAGGAAGTTTTCCCTGATTTTATGCATTTGAGATTGAGATTTTATGCATTGAGATTCTGTATAGCTGCATCCATTTCAGAGCCTAACTTGTTCTCAAGCTTGGGTAAGACACAACCTTCCCTAATCCTCTGCCAAAATTATCCTGATTCAAAACCTCCAGCTATTAAAAAATCACTCACCGTCATTAAGAGTTGTGGGTACTTCTGCAAACTGTTTCTGTTTATGCCACAATAAAAAAAGTCACATCATATCTGGTAAACTAACAACTCTGACTCTGGAATAAAACTGGTAGTCAAAAAGAGGGGCACAGTGTTGTCACTCCCAGGTGATTAAAGACCCACCCAACTGTAGAATCCAAACCAGTAGCCCACTCTGTTCTTGATTCTCTCATCCCCAGGAATATTAGCATCAGTCTTATAGACATACCATTCTGCAGAATATTTTGTTTGATTGCTAAGTCAGAAAGCATGCTGGAAAAGTCAGTCCAGGCCCTGCCTTGCTCTTCCCAACTATGTATTCAAATCTTCATTGGTCAGATTAAGTGTAGGGATTGAGAACTTCCAGGAGAAATGGTAAAGAATGAATTCATTTCAGTTTATGCATAATGCCCTTGCATGTAGTTTGGAAGAAGCACAAAGAGTCAGCACCCCTTTAACAGGAGCAAGGAATAAGAACATTTGACAGACAGAGATTTTCATTTAGACATTGCATTAGTATCTCAGTGCTGCTATACAAATTACCACAAACTGGGTAAATTAACACAAATTTATTCTTTCACAGTTGTGGCTGTCAGAAGTCTGAAATCAAGATGCCAGCAGGGCACCCTTCAAAGGCTCTAGGGAAGAATCCTTCCTTGCCTCTTCTAGCTTTTGGTTACTATAGTTATTCTTTGGCTTGTAGTAGCAAAACTTTGATCTCTGCCTCTGTCATCTATGGTCTTCTCCCTCTGTCTCTCTTCTATATTCTGCTCGTCCATCTTTTATAAGGACACATTTCACTGGATTTAGGGCCCATCTGGCTAATCCAGGATGATCTCATCTCAACATCTTTAACAACATAATTACATCTGCAAAGACCCCATTTCCAAATAAGGTCACATTCACAGTACCAGAGGTTAGGATTTGGACATATCTTTTTAGAGCCACTATTCAACCCATTGTAGACATTAAAACTTTCCTTGGCTGGGGTGCCAACAGAAGT
Organism: Eubalaena glacialis; assembly: GCF_028564815.1. Taxonomy (NCBI): domain Eukaryota; kingdom Metazoa; phylum Chordata; class Mammalia; order Artiodactyla; family Balaenidae; genus Eubalaena; species Eubalaena glacialis. Next base: position 32,743,678 of record NC_083734.1, read on the forward strand.
AAATTCAGTCACTGACAAGAAGGATCTGTGTATAGATAACTTAGAATTAGGATGATTCAAAACTAATCACTCCCTCCGCCATCCACATAGACAGTGGTTCAGTGGTTCAGGCAAAAACCTCCTCACTCCCTTTGAATACAGAAAAAAAAGCTGGTAGCAGCTTGTAAGCAGTCTTTGCCACCTATTTGTCCCTTTATCCTTTTCTCTACCATCCAAAAAAAGATACATCTTTCAAATCAATGTGCTCTCATTTGCTTCCTTATTTTCAAAATTGCATGAGTTGTCTGTCTTTCTTATTATTTTAGTGACTTGCTATGCTTGCAACCCAATTCAAGTGAAATCATTTTCTTCTCAAATCACCATATAAATAACAGCATATTTTGAAAGAAAATATTGTATATAATATATTGTATAAAGCCTAGCTGATAAAAGTTACCATCTAAGTTGATATCAGAAGCAACCTCTAAAAAATTGCTGTTTGGCTGAAATAAAGATACAGCAAGGTGTTTTGAAATGACCATAAACCCAGAGTCAAGCATTTCTGGATCTAAATCTAATTTTTTCTATATACTACCTGGATAATCCTAGATATGGTTCTCGTCTCTACTAGTTTATTTTCTCACTCATAAAATGGGGCTATCAATACTTATTTCCTACTGTTGTTGTCAGGGTTATAAAAATACAGTATCTGGCATAAAGCAGGTATATATAGGTGTAATTATCCTAAAGGATTTTTTGGAGGAGCTATATATAATAACTACCATGGAAATTATCATTCCTATCTGAAAATCTAAATTTCAAATTGCTCTCAAAAACCAATAGAAGTATTTGTGAAAACTCATTTCCTTCTTGTCATTCCTTTAGTTTTGCCAATTTTGAGACACATGTACTAGAGAGAGTATCTGCCTGCCATTTTCACTTGCTAATACTGGATTCTTAGGCCAGCACCAAGGATGTCCTAAATGTGAAGGCAGTCCCATTACAAGATGCTGAAGGTCTATCCCAACTCTCAGATTCTCAGTTATTCTAATTGCTCAAGACAAGTGACCTAACCTCTTTAATGTGTCATATATATTGTCAGCTAAACAATTTTTCCACTTATGGCATCTTCTCTTTGCTTTAGAGTAGATCAGAATAAACCTCATAATTAAAATGTGTTTAATCTACATAGATAACACTTGGCCTAACTAGTTTGGAAATATTTTATTATTACCATTGTTAATATTTTAAGACAGATAAATGAAAACATCTTTTGAATGATTGAGCATTTAGTGTCATTGAGGGAACTGGGCCAAAAACTTGACAATATGGTTTACTTAGAAAATTAGAAATTTACAATTAGCTCATTCTGTGGTTTTAGGCTTTCCATAATATCCTAAGCCATTACAGGGGTTGGGCCAGGGGCTTGTCCTAGGAAGAGTCAGGAATGGAGACCAAATCAATCACATGGAAGGCAGACCCTTGATTGAGTAAAGAGGAGTCAAAACCAGTGTATTAAGATAAAGGGTAATTAAATACCTAGGCAATAAAGGAGGCTCTGGCTCATAATATGACTTGACAAGGTAGTCTACGACACTGGAAAGAGCAATAGATTATCACTTAGACAAGTCAACAGGATAGGGCATGTATTAAAGGAGGAAAAAGGGAAAATCTACTGTTTATTAGGGGAGACTGTCTAGTCCAAAAGAAAGCACTCTGTTCAGATACCCCAGGGATGGGCAACAAGAGATAATTTAGCCAACGGGTGGCATCAAATATGGCAATAAGATGGGACTTCCCTGGTGGTCCAGTGGTTGGGACTCCACACTTCCCCTGCAGTGGCAATCCCTGGTTGGAGAACTAGGATCCCGCATGCTGTGCCGTGTGGCCAAAAAAAAAAAAAAAAATATATATATATATATATGGTAATAAGAGATATTGAGGTCATGGCAAACAGAAAGAGGGATATGAGCACTTCACTAGATCAGAAGAAATAGGAGATGATGTATTAGAATATGTGTCAGAATCTAGTACAGGTAAGAATATAGCTTTCAAGAAATAATTAAGTAGTCAACTCAACTATTGAGTATAATTCTGTCATTTGCTGAACTCCTACTATACACCTAAGCTGAATGTCTCAGCAGCCAGGATGATCCCTTGGGGCTGGAAACAGGTGGATAGCTGCTTCCGTGTGTTGAAATATAAGCAAAATGTAGAGTGAACCTATGTCTATCTTGATTACGTTTTTTGAAGGGAGAGTCAGGCATTCATAAAAGTGCCTAATGTATTATGAACCTTTAATAAATACTTGCAAAAAGATGAGTCCAAGATGTACTCAGACACTTTCTTTACCTTTTATAGTCCAATGTTAAAGGGAAAATAGACCTAGGGATAAAGACGGGGAAATAGCATCTAATCTCACAGGGTTAGAAATTGAATTTCTATTAGTACAAGACCCGCATTTTCTCTTTCATATTTTGGTAATTTCTTACATATGATAACAAATCACCACTGTTAAGTGATAACAGAGGTGTCTTATGTACTTCTTATCATCACTCAAAATATTCTATACTTCTTACCTCTTTCCATTTTAGCTAATTCGATACTGCCTTGCTCCACTTCTTAGAACCAAATGCTCAATACAAGGAGAAAATTCGTCCAAGGCAAGGTAGAAAAAGTAAATCAGTAGAAGGACAGATGGTCAAATACACAGGGTGACATTTTTTTCTGTGGATCAGGAACAGAATTAGCTTCTAAAATCTTCTATGAAATATGTATAGGAAAGGCTACCACACTTGTTATACTTTAGAATTTTTTCTTACAACTTTAAGAGAAAGAGATATCATAGATGGTATAGACAACATTCAACCAGAGACACAGGCAGTGTCATAGGAGACTATCAACAAATAGTGGCTGGTTCCCAAACAGGTCTGGGAACAAGAGCTACTTTTGCTACAGGAACAAATGTTTTCAACTTTCTGGGCCTCAGTTTCCTCATCAGTAAAACAAGAAGGCTGAACTAGATAATCTTAAAGTTACTAGCAGCATTGATTCTGACACTCAATGGGTATTCCTTCAATCTATGGCCCCCTCTCTGCTACACTCTTTATTTTAATATACTTGGCTCTAAGCTGAATGTGTTTTGCTCTCTCCCCATGGAAGTCAGTCTTCAGAAGAATGGTTATTCTCTCTACATCCATCTGAAGCTGATTTCTGAAATGAGCATCTGTTTCCACTCAGGTAAGAGGCTGCGATGAATCTGCTCTCAGAGATGTCTGCGTACTGTGTGTCAGGCAGCGAAGAGAAGGGGAGAATCAACTGGAAAGAATGAAATGCTTGAAAAATCATTAAATGCTCATCAGAAACTTTCAGAAATAGAAATAGAAAAGGAGAAGACAGACTTGAGTACTTGTCAACTGAGCAAAATGTGGACCTAATGAGACTGCTGAAAAGGAAAAGAAAACCCTGGTCTCTGTGTTCTTTCTCTCCCCAAAAACAAGCTCATCAGCTGGAGGAAAGAATTAAGAGGCAGTTTACAAAGAGTTTGTGCTGAGCTTTAGAGAGAAAATTGGATTCTGTAGTGGGGAAAAGCAGTGAGTTGAAGGGTCAATAGCAACATTTAGATGACTGATACTGCCTTATGCAACTTAAAATTCCAAAAGTACTAAAAGGAAATCAAGAGTTAAGCGTTCAAGTAAATATTGTTTTAGGGCCTCAGAAGAACTAGCCAGGCTGGAGTAATCATTTGAGTCCTAGATAATGGAGAGAAAACAATCAAATAGCCAAAAATTGTCAAAATTATATAAAACACTAAAATTATCTTAATAGTCTGTATGATAGTCAGTTTACTTAAGAGATATAATCAATGGTTGAAGAAGAGGAGGATGTCATTGATGACCTGTGGATTTGTAGGAAGCATAATTAGATGGAAGAAGGTGTCATTCACTAAGATAGACAACCCAGGAAGATAATTAGATAGGGGATTCAGAGAGCAAGTGGGGAAGATAATTGGTTATGTTTTGGACATTTAGTTTTAATAGTTCTCATGAAACATCCAAAGGTACTGGCCAAGTAGAATATTGAGAATGTAGAGGGGATGTCTAACTTGAACTACTGTAGTGAAAATCTTAGGGTGGAGAATATCACCTGCAAAGAGAGTCTTGTGTAAGAGGGGAAGTGGGCCTTGGAGAAAATATTGAAGAATTCTGATATTTAATTGCTGTACAGCTGAGGATGAATCTGCAAAGAAGACTGATAAGCAGCCAGAGAAATAGAAAAAAAAAAAAAAAAAGAACAGTGTAACAACATGGAATCAAGGAAGAGTGTTATAAGAAGAAAGCATATAACAGTGACAGAGCTACTGAAAGATCAAGTAATGTGAAGCCTAAAATTTAACAGGTTAAAGAAGATTAGTGGTTTAAAGTCATGAATGACTGAATGAGAATTGTTTTTGATGGAATGGCAAAGGTTGGTGTCATGCTACATGGACTGATGATTAAATCAGAAGTGAAGAAAGAGTATTTTTAAATATAATAATATGATAATAATAAAAAGAAGAGGAAAGATGGGGTGGCAACTGAAGAGAAATGTGAATTTGAGAGGGTTTTAATTATTTTTTATTATTATTATTAATTTAATTGTAGAGTTTCAAGGGTTTTAAAAAATTATTGTCTTACTGAAATATTTTTGACATGTAATATTTAAAGTGTAAAATTTAAGGTGTGCAACATGTTAATTTGATATATTTATATATTGTAATATGATTGCCATTACAGTGATAATTAGTACCTCTATCACATTACATAATGATCTTTTCTCTTTAGTGGTTGGAATCATTCAAGGTTATTTAGAAGCTGACAAGGAAGATCCAGATTACAGAGAGTGATTATACATACAGGAGAAAATACTTTAATGGATTTATTAGCATTTAAAAATTTAGATTTAAGTTGGTTATGAGCATAACATGAGATATAACCAGAAAAAATAAAAAACAAACAAACAGAAAAAGGAGGAGAGGTGTTTAGACTGAGTGTATTAGCTCCACTTCTTTCAGTACTAGTCAGGCTATCTGTGAAAGGCAAGGCAGTGTAGGGAAGAGTTAAGTAGTATTTACGGGCAAGGTCTTTAAACTGCTTGGTTTCAATCCCAGCTCTGCCGCTTTGACACTCTTTAGCTATGAGACTTAAGCCAAACTACATAACTCTCCATGCCAGGGTTACTTCACCAGTAAAGTGGGGGGTTATAATATCATGTGCTCTGTGTGTGTGTATAAATACTATTAGTTATATTTACATATATATGCTATTATTTTACACACACAAACACACACACACATATATCCACACACATTTTACCATATATATACATATATTTCCTTTTACTTTTGAAAAAATCAAGTAGCATAATAAGCTCTGTAAATGAGTGTTATAAATTATGATATGAGGAATATTATCCTTAAATTTTCAGTACGATAATTCTAAGTGAATATACAAGTCATATTGTTAACTTATATTTATTTAGTTTGTGCTTTTTTCTTTTTTTAAACATTTTTAACAGCTTTTTTGAGGTGAATTATGTACTATAAAATTCACTCATTTTAAGTGTACACTTAAATTATTTTTTAATAATTTTACAGAGTTGTAAAAACATCACCACAGTTTAATATTAGGACATTTCTGTTGCCACACACAAAAAAATCTTGTGGCCAATTTGCAGTTTCCACCTTTTCGATCATTAGTCCTAGGCAACCACTGCTTTTTATATCTATAGTTTTGTCATTTCTAAAATTTCATATAAATGGGATCATACAAAATATGGTCTTCTGTGTCTGGCTTCTTTCACTTAGCATAACTTTCTGCAGGTTCATTTGTATTGTAATATGTATGATTACTTCATTTCTGCTTTTTTATTTAATTTTTATTTTAGGGACTTCCTTGGCTGTCCAGTGGTTAAGACTTTGCCTTCCAATGTAGGGGGTGCAGGTTCTATCCCTGGTCGGAGAGCTAAGATCCCACATGCCTCACAGCCAAAAAACCAAAACATAAAATGGAAGCAATATTGTAACGAATTCAATAAAGACTTTAAAAAATAAAATAAAAACTTTATTTTGTATTGGACTATAGTTGATTTACAGTTTTCTGTTAGTTTCAGATGTACAGCAAAGTGATTCAGTTATACATAGTCATATATCCAGTCTTCGTCAAATTCTTTTCCCATTTAGGTTATTACAGAATATTGAGCAGAGTTCCCTATGCTATACAGTAGGTGCTTGTTGGTTATCTACATTCTATATACTAGTGTGTATATGTCAGTACCAATCTTCCAATTTATCCCTCATCCCCTTACCCCCTGGTAAACATTTATTTTCTATATATGTAACTCTATTTCTGTTTTGTAGATAAGTTCATTTGTAGCCTTTAATCAGATTCCGCATATAAGTTATATATGATATTTATCCTTCTCTGTCTGACTAACTTCACTTACTATGATAATCTCCAGGTGCATCCTTGTTGCTGGAAATGACATTATTTCATACTTTTTTATGTCTGAGAAATATATCATTGTATATATGTACCACATCTTCTTTATCCATTCCTCTGTTGATAGACATTTAGGTTGCTTCCATATCTTGGCTATTTTAAACAGTGCTGCAATGAACACTGGGGACATATATCCTTTCAAACCATGGTTTTCTCCAGATATATTCCCAAGAGTGGGATTGCTGGATCATATGGTAGCTCTCTTTTTAGTTTTTTAAGGAACCTCTATACTGTTCTTCATAGTGGCTGTACCAATTTGCATTCCCACTAATAGCGTAGGAGGGTTCCCTTTTCTCCACACCCTCTCCAGCATTTATTGTTTGTAGACTTTTTGATGATGACCATTCTGACTGGGGTGAGGTGATATCTCAATGTAGTTTTGATTTGCATTTCTCTAATTATTAGCAATGTTGAGCATCTTTTTATGTGCCTCTTGGCCATCTGTATGTCTTCTTTGGAGAAATGTCTATTTAGGTCCTCTGCCCATTTTTTGATTGGGTTGTTTGGGTTTTTTATATAGAGCCACATGAGCTGTTTGTAAATTTTGCAGATCAATCCCTTGTCAGTTGCACTGTTTACAAACATTTTCTCCAATTCTGTAGGTTGTCTTTTCATTTTGTTTATGGTTTCCTTTGCTGTGTAAAAGTTTTTGAGTTTAATTATGTCCCATATCTTAATTTTTGTTTTTATTTCCATTTCTCTAGGAGATGGATTGAAAAAGATATTGCTCTGATTTACGTCAAAGGGTGTTATGTCTTATGTTTTCCTCTAAGATTTTTATAGTACATTGTCTTACATTTAGGTCTTTAATCCATTTTGAGTTTATTTTTGTGTATGGTGTTAGGGAGTATTTTAATTTCATCCTTCTACATGTAGCTGTCCAGTTTTCCTGAACAGTTTATTGAAAAAGACGGCCTTTTCTCCATTGTATAGTCTTGCCTGTTTTGTGTAGATTAATTGATCATAGGTGTGTGGGTTTATTTCTGGGCTTCCTATCCTGTTCCATTAACCTATATTTCTGGTTTTGTGCCAGGGCCATAACGTTTTGATGACTGTAGCTTTGTAGTATAGTCTGAAGTCAGGGAGCCTGATTCCTCCAGCTCCGTTTTTCTTTCTCAAGTTTGATTTGGCTATTTGTGGTCTTTTGTGTCTCTAAACAAGTTAAAAAATATATTTGTTCACTTCTGTGAAAAATGTCATTGGTATTTTGATAGGGATTGCATTGAATCTGTAGATTGCCTTGGGTAGTAGAGTCATTTTGAGAATATTGATTCTTCCAGTCCAAGAACACAATATATCTTTCCATCTGTTTGTGCCATCTTCAGTTTCTTTCATCAGCATCTTATAGTTTTTGGAGGACAGGACTTTTGCCCCTTTGGTAGGTTTATCCCTAGGTATTTTATTCTTTCTATTGCGATGGTAAATGGGATTGTTTCTTTAATTTCTCTTCATGATCATTCATTGTTAGTGTATATAAATGCAACAAATTTCTGTGTATTAATTTTGTATCCTGCAACTTTAATGAACTCATTGATGAGTTCTAGGAGTTTTCTGGTAGCATCTTTAGGTTTTTCTATGTATAGTATCATGTCATCTGCAAACAGTGACAGTTTTACTTCTTCTTTTACAATTTGGATTCCTTTTATTTCTTTTACTTCTCTGATAGCAATGGCTAAGACTTCCAAAACTATGTTGAATAAAAGTGGCAAGAGTGGACATCCTTGTCTTGTTCCTGATCTGAGAGGAAATGTTTTCAGCTTTTCACCATTGAGTATAATGTTAACTGTATGTTTCTCATATATGGTCTTTATTATGTTGAGGTATGTTCCCTCTATGCCCAATTTCTGTAAAGTTTTTAATCATATATCAGTGTTGAATTTGTCAAAAGGTTTTCCTGCATCTATTTAGATGATCATATGGTGATCATCAAGTTGTTGATGTGGTGTATCACACTGATTGATTTGCGGATATTGAAAAATCCTTGCATTACTGAGATAAATCCAACTTGATCATGGTGTATGATCCTTTTAATGTATTGTTGGATTCGGATTGCCAGTATTTTGTTGAGGATTTTTGCATCTGTGTTCATCAGTGATATTGGCCTGTAATTTTCTTTTTTTTTTTTTTTTTGTAATATCTTCATCTGGTTTCAGTGTCAGGGCGATGGTAGACTCATAGAATGAGTTTGGGAGTGTTCGTTCTTCTGCAATTTTTTTTTTTTGAATAGTATCAGAAGGATAGGTGTTAATTTTTCTCTAAATGTTTGATAGAATTACCCTGTGAAGCCATCTGGTTTTTGACTTTTATTTGCTGGGAGTTTTTAATTCACAGTTTTAATTTTAGTACTTGTGATTGTTCTGTTCATATTTTCTATTTCATCCTGGTTCAGTCTTGGGAGATTGTATCTTTCTAAGACTTTGTTTTTTTCTTCTAGGCTGTCAATTTTATTGGCATATATTTGCTAATAGGAGTCCCTTATGATCCTTTGTATTTCTGTGGTGTATGTTGTAACTTTTTTTTCATTTCTAATTTTATTGATTTGAGCCCTCTCTCTTTTTTTTCTTGATGAGTCTGGTTAAAGGTCTATAAATTTTGTTTGTCTTCTCAAAGAACCAGCTTTTGATTTCATTGATCTTTACTATTGTTTTCTTCATTTCTATTTCATTTATTTCTGCTTTGATCATTATGATTTCTTTCCTTCTACTAAATTTGGGTTTTGTTTATTCTTCTTTCTCTAGTCACTTTAGATGTAAGGTTAAGCTGTTTATTTGAGATTTCTCTTGCTTCCTGAGGTAAGATAGTATTGCTATAAACTTCCCTCTTAGAACTGATTTTGTTGCATCCCATAGGTTTTTTTGAATAGTTTCAGTAGGATAGGTGTTAATTTTTCTCTGTTTGATAGAATTTGCCTGTGAAGCCTTCTGGTCCTGGACATTTGTTGTTGGAAGATATTTAATCACAGTTTCAATTTCAGTACTTATGATAGGTCTGTTTATATTTTCTATTTCTTCCTGATTCAGTCTTGGGAGATTGTAGTTTTCTAAGACTTTGTCCATTTCTTCTAGGTAGTCCATTTTGCTGGCATAGAGTTGCTTGTAGTAGTGTCTCATGATGCTTTGTACTTCTGTGGTTTCTGTTGTAATTTCTCCTTTTTATTTCTAATTTTATTAATTTGATCTCTCATTTTTTTTCTTTATGAATCTGGCTAAAGGTTTATCAATTTTATCTTTTCAAAGAATCTGCTTCTAGTTTTGTTTATCTTTTATATTATTTTCTTCATTTCTATTTCATTTATTTCTGCTCTGATCTTTATGATTTCTTTCCTTCTACTAACTTTGGGTTTTGTTTGTTCTTCTTCCTCTAGTTGCTTTAGGTGTACGGTTAGGTTGTTGATTTGAGATTTTTCTTGTTTCCTGAGGTAAGATTGTGTTGTCTTAAACTTCCTTCTTTGAACTGCTTTTGCTGTGTCCTATAGGTTTTGCTTTGTCATGCTTTCATTTTCATTTGTCTTAGGTATTTTTTGATTTCCTCTTTGATTTCTTCAGTGTTCCATTGGTAGTTAGGTAGCACGTTGTTTACCCTCCAGGTGTTTGTTGTTTTTTACAGTTTTTTTCCTTATACTTGATTTCTAATCTCAGTGCTGTGGTCAGAAAAGATGCTTGATATGATTTCAATTTTCTTAAGTTTACCAAGGCTAGCTTTGTGACCCAGCATGTGATCAATCCTAGAGAATGTTCTATGTGCACTTGTAAAAAAAGAAAGTTAGTAGAAGGATAGAATATTCTGCTGCTTTTTGATGGAATGGTCTATAAATAACAATTAAGTCTGTCTGCTCTAATGTGTCATTTAAGGCCTGTTTTTCCTTATTGATTTTCTGTCTGGATGACCTGTCCATTGATGAAAGTGAGGTGTTAAAGTCCCCCAGTATCATTATGTTACTGTAGATTTCTCCTCTTATGGTTGTTAATATTTACCTTATATATTGAAGTGCTACTATGTTGGATGCATATATATTTACAATTGTTATATGTTCTTCTTGGTTGATCCCTTGTTAATCAGGTAACAGTCTTTATTTTAAAGTCTATTTTTGTCTGATATGAGTATTGTTACTCCAGCTTTCTTTTGATTTATATTTGCATGGAATACCTTTTTCCATCCCCTCAATTTCCATCTTTATATGTCCCTATATCTGAAGTGGGTCTTTTGTGGATAGCATATATACAGGTCTTGTTTTGTATACATTCAACCAGTCTATGTCTTTTCATTGAAGCATTTAATCTGTTTACATTTAAGGTTATTATCAATATGTATGTTCTTATTGCTATTTTGTTAACTGTTTCAGATTTGTTTTTGTAACTCTTTTTTCTTCCCTTCCCCTTTTGTTCTCTTCTATTGTGATTTGATAACTAACTTTACTGTTGTGTTTGGATTCCTTATTCTTTTTTGTGTGTGTATCTATTGCAGATTTTCAGTTTGCAGTTACCATGAGGTTTTGATATAGCAGTCTGTATATAAGCAAGATTGTTTCAAGTTGCAGATCTTTTAATTTCAAATGTGTGTCAAATATCCTGCATTTGTGCTCTCCTCTTCTCACCATTGTGGGTTTTGATAACATATTTGTGTGTGGATGATTTTCTACCTTTACTGTATGTTTGTCTTTACCAGTAAGCTTTTCCATTGGTAATTTTCTTGTCTCTAGTTGTTGTCTTTCTTTTCCACCTAGATAAATTTCTTTAGCAAGTGTTGCAAAGCTGGTCTGGTGGTGCTGAATTCTCTAAGCTTTTGCTTGTCTTTAAAGCTTTTGATTTCTCCATCGAATCAAAATGAGAGACTTGCTGGGTAGAGTATTCTTGGGTGTAGGTTCTTTCCTTTCATCACTTGAAATATATGGTGCCAATCCCTTCTTACCTGTAGAGTTTCTGCTGAAAGATCAGCTGATAACCTTACAGGAATTCCCTTGCATGTTATTTGCTGCTTTTCCCTGTTGCTTTTATTATTTTCGTCTTTAATTTTTGTCAGTTTGATTACTATGTGTCTTGGCATGTTCCTCCTTGGGTTTATCCTGCCTGGGACTCTCTGCATTTCCTGGACTTGGGTGACTGTTTCCTTTTCCATGTTAGAGAATTTTTCAGCTTTATTTCTTCACATATTTTTTCAGGCCATTTCTCTCTCTTTTCTTCTTCTGGGACCCCAATAATGTGAATGTTGGTGTGCTTAATGTTGTTCCAGAAGTTTCTTAGGCTGTCTTTGTTTCTTTTCATTCTTTTTTCTTTATTCTGTTCCATGGCAGAGTTTTCCACTCTTTTGTCTTCCAGGTCACTTATCCATTCTTCTGTCTCAGTTATTCTGCTATTGATTCCTTCTAGTGTATTTTTCATTTTGGCTTCTGTATTGTTCATCTCTCTTTGTTTGTTCTTTAGCTCTTCTAGCTCTTTGTTAAACATTTCTTGTATCTTCTCAATCTGTGCCTCCATTCTTTTTCTGAGATCTTGGATCATCTTTACTATTAGTACTCTGAATTACTTTTTGGATAGATTGCCTATCTTCACTTCACTTTGTTGTTCTTTTGGGAGTTTATCTTGTTCCTTCATCGGGAACATATTCCTCTGCCATCTCATTTTGTCTGACTTGTAAGTTGTGGTTTCTATTCCACAGGCTGCAGGGTTGTATTTCTTCTTGCTTCTGCTGTCTTCCCCCTGGTGGATAAGGCTGGTCTAAGAGGCTTTTTCTGGCTTCCTAGTGAGAGAGACTAGTTCCTGCCCGCTGGTTTGTGGAGCTGGGTCTTGTCCCTCTGGTGGGCAAGGCCATGTCAAGGGGTGTGTTTAGCTTGCAGCTGTGAACTCAGGAAGACTTTAGGCAGCCTTTCCTCTGGTGGTTGTAGCTGTGTTCCCACCCTGTTTGTTGTTTGGCCTGAGGCTTCCCAGCACTGGAGCCTATAGGTAGTTGGGTCAAGCCAGGCCTTGGTGAGAAAGTAGCAGCCTGCAGGAGGGCTCATGCCAATGAGTACTCCTCAGAACCAGTGTCTTTGTCCCTGCAATGAGCCACAGCCACCCTCTGCCTCTGCAGGAGACCCTCTAGTACCAGCTGGTACATCTGGCCCAGGCTCTTATGAGGTCACTGCTCTTTAACCTGGGTCCTGGTATGCATAAGTCCTTGTGTTCTCCCTCCAAGATTGGAGTTTCTCTTTCTCCCAGTCCTGTGGAATCCCTCCAATCAAACCCCATTGGCCTTCAAAGCCAGATGCTCTGGAGGCTCCTCCTCCTGACACCAGACCCCCAGGCTGTGGACCCTGATGTGAGGCTCAGAACTTTTACTCCAGTGGTCGAACCTCTGTGGTATAATTATTTTCCAGTTTGCAGGTCACCCACCCGGCGGGTATGGGATTTGATTTTACCATGATTGTGCCCCTCCTACCATCTCATCATGGCTTCTTTGTCTTTATAAGTAGGATATCATTTTTTTGTAGACTACAGCTTTATTTTTTTTTTATTTATTTATTTTTTCCATGGTTGTTCAGCAGTTAGTTGTGATTTTGGTGTTTTCATGAGAAGGGGTAAGCTCATGTCCTTGTACTCTGCCATCTTGTCTCCCACTTCATTTTGTAGTCTTTTTTTTTTTTAATCAGGTTTTTCTTGCCCACATCTTGGGAATAGAGACAGCTATGTATACCACTAGCATTTCATACATGAATGCTTCATTGAAGAATCTTAAGAATCTTCTGGGAACCCACTAAGCACACTGCATCAATTTGTTTCATTTTTCTGTACAACTGTACAGATTCTATAGTCTATGCCAGGCATGGTACTAGGGCCTGACAAAATAATGATGGCTATGACACAGTCCTTGTCCTTGAGTAGCTGAATGGGGGAGATATGAACATATGAAAAAATCATGGTAAAATAGAATAATAAAGATGTTATGGGAGTACCAAGAGCTGAGGACACCAAATTAAGAGAGAGTGGCTATCTATTGTAGTTCCTCTGCTGGACAAGTGAGGGCTACTGCACAATACTCAGAATCTGAGGTCAGTTGGTTGGGGTAATGAGTCTGCATGCTGTGAAACATTGAGCCAACAGAGGTCCTAATGTAGCATGAAAGGATGAAGCTGGGATCAAGCCAAATAAACCAAAGCCAGCCTTCTCAATCTTGACTGCATACTAGAATTACCTGGAAAGTTTCTTAAAATATTTATGCCTTGGCCTTCCACTTGAATAATTAAATCAGAATTTCTGGGATATGAGGTCAGACAACAGCATATTTTAAATAATTTCTGGTTGGAATTATCATGTAGCCTAAGTAGAGAACCACTGCACTAAAATGTCCAGTCAAAGGAGAGAAGCATAGAGGTAGAAACCAGGTATGGGCACCATGGATCCTTGCTGTTCAGTGTGTTTTGTGAACCAACAACATCAGCATCACCTGGGCTCTCATACAATAAAGAATTTTGGGCCTCATCCCATTAGAATCTGCATTTTGACAAGTTTCTTCATGATTCATTTGCACACAAATTTGAGAAGTCTTGTCATAGATATTTTGGATAATTGCAGTCACCTCCTAACTCATCTTCTTGCATCTACTCTTTCTCCCCCAGAGTTTATATTAATGAGATTTTACTGCTGAGAAATAAGCATATGCTATATGTGAGCTTACTTAATTGCTGAAAAAGAGCAAAACCGTACAATGTTGAGGATAGATGTCACAAACTGTTGAAAAAACTTAGAAAGCAGATCATGTGGAATTAGAAATCAAGGGTAGAGAAACTACTCTGTACACACTTACCATACTAAAGTAGAATTGCCATGTTTTGGTAACCTAAGACCAAGATTACAACAGTTTTTAAATCAGGGTAGCAATCTTGGCAATATCCACATTTGTAAATAAAGCTCTACTTTTCTCTCCTACCTCCTAGGCCTTCTATCAAGATGACAAATTGTAACCAACACCAGGACAGTGAAGAATGTATCCATAATTTTCATGATTGGATTGGTGCTAATAATTCCAGTAATGTATTTTGTGTAAGGGAAGATCTGTTGCAGGAACAGAGCTTTAATTATTAGAGTACCTGATGCTGAAATGAAAGACCCTGTGAAAAACTGAGTCCCTGACAACCAAATAATAAAATGGCTTGAAAACAGCTCTCTTTGGAATTCATGTCTATTGCTGATTAAATTTCTCTAATGTTAAGACTATAATAAATCCATAATTTTTGAATATTAAATCTGAAGTCACAACAGCAGAAATTTCTATTTATTCTGAACTGTAGAAGTCAAATCTCCACCTTTTTCTATGTCAATAATTGGAATAGGGAGTTCAGAAAAATCTTGAAGGTACTGGCTAAAGCTGAGTTATACATCAAATATGTACAGAAAATTACTTTAAGACACAAAGTTTCCTTGTTATTTAACTCAATCATCTATAAACCTTTTTAAATATATTTTTTCACTTAATTCTTACAATGACCATATTATCACACTTTCCTGCAAAGTAATCTGAGATGCAGAAAAGATATGGGGCTGCCCAAAATCACGTAACAATTTTGGTTATATCCATACCCTTGCCAAATACATACCAAAGCCAAACCCCTGACTTCAAATCCCAAACCCATTTCCCTCCATTAAGCTACGTCACCTATTGCTTTGATTACATTCTTGACAATTTGGAACTTTTCTGTTTTATAATTGCCCAAAGAGTTTGAAGAAAAGCAGCTGAGGTTTTGAACAACTGGCTTCTACATTTTGCCACTGGGAAAATTTCTCACTTCATTCTACCAATTCCCTTAAGAAGAAGAAAAGCAATCTCTTCAAAGCATAATCACAATTCCATTCAAAGGAAATTATATTTTGTTTGTTGATTGTTGACAGAGCTCCAGTGCCTTCTCAAATAAAACTGATTCCAAAACAAATCATAGTAGATTGTGTTTATAGTGATGAAAGTTGTGTGAAGAGAGAGTCTGTTTGTCCTGTGTTAGATGTCAAGCAACTAGTCAGCCACAGTTTTGATTTGTGATACTATTTTAGTCACAAGCTATAAGTATACAAGTTCTGTTTTTCTTGTTGTTACTATGGGGTTTTTTTGTTTTTTGGGTTTTTTTGGTATGTTCTGGATTGAATTGAGCACTGATTAGCATAGCAATATTACCTCATTAAATGAATGCCAATATTTAAACAATTATGAAGGTGCAATTAAAACTTAATGTTGGGTGATTTTTGTACCCTACAGGAGAATATCTGCCCAATAACCAGGTGGGCACATGTGAATGGCTCAAGAGGAAGACCTGCTGACCTGATCTTCATGAGAGAAATCTGTACTACATGAAGGTGACACTAGAGGGTTGATTTGTTCCGAAAGGAGAAATTGAGGTAAGGGTCAAATAATACAGATATATGTATTTTAATTTTGAATCAATACAAAGAATTAAAAGCCTTCTATGATTTAAAAAAAAGAGACAGAGTAACATAATTATTCCACTTTTATCCAATTAGAGAGCATCTGCTCTGTATTTGTATGTGAATTCTTTCCTTAACTCTGGACAAATTTTCACAATGTATGGGAGATATTCAGTCCCTAGTCTTGACCTGAAGTCATCTTATTTTCCTTTTTCCTAATTTCTGACCTTGATTATATTAACTAATATTCTGTATATTTGCAAACTTCCCCCAATTCTTTTTGGAACAAGGTAGAAAATCAATTAATCAATCATTCAATTATCGTTTTCTTTGAAAAAATGTTTTCTGTCACTTTTTGTCTGCCTCCATTCTGTCTGTTCCCTAAATGCAAGGCTTTGGTATAGCTTTGTGCATAGAATAAATGATGTGGGGACCTAAAAGAATCCAATTCAACTCGATTGACAGAAATAACCTAGGGAAGACACTATCCACACTGAATCTGCCTGTTAAAAGAACATTTGGGAACAGAAATTTTATTTCATCATCTATGTATGCCCACCAACTAGAACAGTGTTTGGTTCAATGTAGATCAATGAAAAGTTTTTTTTTTTTTTAATTGAATTGAGGAATTTCAGGCAAAATGATAAAAAGCCTACTGCGTAGTACATGCTCAAAGAACCTGTCTTCAGGACAATTTCTGCAAAATTGTGGCTTTTAGGTTGAATTTCTGAGCACAGATTATAAGAATAACCCACATCCTGTAACTCTGGAATTAGTATTAACCAAAACTGTGAGATGTCAAACTATTATTGAAACACCTGGTAATTTAGTAAAAATTCCATGCAACAGTAGGAAGTATGATATACATTATCATCCTTTGCTACCCAAAGCTATTCCTCATTGAACTAGACAGAAGTCCTGCCTTTTCTCCTTTAGCATTGCAGTAGAGTAATTAAATACAGGAACTAGTGGACCTAGGTTTGAAATGAGGTTCCACCACTTACCAGTTGTGTGACTTGCCAACTGTGTGACTTGAACATGGGCAAGTCATTGGAACATTTTAAGATACACATTCCTCATCTATAAATTGGAAGAAATATTAGTGCCTACACCATAGAGTTGTGGTGAAAGTATTATATGGGGAAGAGCTTCATGGAATGTCTACATATAGTATGTATGCAATAAACCGGTTCTGATTTTCTCCTCAGTGTAACCAAGTCTACCTAGTTACCAGTCTACCTAGTTGTGCCAATGTGAATTCATCTGATAAGATTCCCTTCCCACATTCTCTGGCATTATCATTTCCCCTCTTTACTGAATCATTCTCGTTATCACACAAATAGTCTGTAACAACTTTCATTTTAAAATACCCCCTCCATCACCCTATCACCTCCTCTAGTTACCATCCTATTTTTTCCCAAATCCCACATCTAGTAAACTCCTAGTAATTCCTAGTATAAATTATCACAGTGTTTACTTCTGCACTCCCCTTTTTTTTCCTTAACCCATTTCCTTTTGGCCTTCATCCCCATCACTCTGCAAAATCCACATTTTTGAAGGTCACTAATATCCTTCATCTTCCCAAATCCATGGGTCAATGCTCAATCTTCATTATATTTGGAATCTTGGGAGAATTTGACATAGTTGATTATTTCCTCCTTCTTAAAACCCTTCAATACCTTGGTTCCTGGGAAACAACTTCTTGTGTTTCTCCTTCCTCATCAGCTGCTTCTCAGTTTTCATTGCCAGGAGCTCTTCCTCTTCCCCAAATGTAAATTTTTTAAAACTTGGTCTTTGCTTTCCTTTTTCTACATATAATCACTTCCTAGATGATTTTATCTGAGTCTATAGCCTTACAAACCTTTTGTATACTGTTGCTTACTACATTTTTACTTCTGTAATTGTCCTCTACCCTGAGTTCTCCATTAATATCAAGTGGCTCAGTATCTATACTTGGGTTTTCAAAAGGCATCTCAACTTTATCGTGTCTTTGTTTTTCTCTGAAGCTTCACCTGAATCTTTTTAGTAAATGGCATCACTAATCACACAGTCACTCATAATAAGAAAACAAAACTAAACTAAAATGTAAACTGTTTCTATGTCCCCCTTCTTACCATCTTATTAATTCAGTGCCACCCACATTGGTCATCTTACTGATCTTTAAATATACAACATAGTTTGTCTGAGGGCCATTATCTTTGATAATCCTTCTGCCTCCTTGAAATGATCTTTTCCTACATATTCACAAGTCTATCTCCTTCACATCACTTAGGTATCAACTCAAATTCACTTCCTCAGAAAGGTCTGTCCAGATCACCTTATTTAATAGTCTTCCCATAAATTTCTGTCCCCTAACCTTCTATTAATTTACTGTGTATCTTTATTTTATCATTGCTTGTAATTATATGACCCATTTGTTCATTTGTTTATTGATCGCCTCACTCACCCACCAGCATTTAAGCTCAATTAGAGCAAAGTCTTTGTCACTTTCTCCATTATGTTTCCAGTTCCTGATTATAATAAACTCTGCAAATGTATTTGTGAAATAGATGAGCAGTAGAGATGAAACTTGATTACTTGGGCCTTTGAAGGCCATATATAGAAAGTGTATATTTTATTTATTTAAAAAATGGTTATTCTTATTTGTATCCTCAAAACTCTTAGATACTAAAAGAGTGCTGAACTTGAAAGCAGAAATTCAAAAATAGTAACTCTGGCCCTGTCTTTTACAATCTGAATGCCCCCAGGGAAAGTCACTTTAACTAGAAACTCAACTCCTCAAGCTGTAAAATGGTGATAATAACATCTGCCATCACTAACCTAGAGAACTGTCAAATGAGAAAAGAAGACATCACTTATTACACCCCTACTATATATCAGGTGTTGACTCTTAAATATGTCTCTCATACGTATCTCTTTTCTGAATTATTTCAATGACTTTTGAACTCATTTTACTGACTTCACCAATGTAATCCATTTAAGATGGCCTTGGAATAATTCTAAAAATACAAATGTGATTCTATCACTAGCCAGATGACTAGGACAACTCTCTGCATTTTTCTATTGACTAGATAATAAAGTCCAGCTCCTTGGAGTTACAAAAACAAACCTTTAAGTTCTGGCACCTATCTCTTTCTCCTACCTCATTTCCTACAGCTCAGCTTTCCCCCATTCCACTGTGTGAAGTTTGCAAAATATCACCCACTCACTGGTCCTTAAATAAAATAGGGTATTTCTTGCCATTTGACTGCATTTTCTCTGTCCTCTGCCTGGGTTTATTCCCTCCATTTTTCTACCTGTCAAACCCTCATTTATCCTATAAAATTCCAAGGACATGTCATCACTTGCACATAGCCCTGTCCTTATTAAAACAATCTCCAACCTCCAGAAGAGTCAACCACCCTGTTTTATTTCTGCACCTTTTACATGCAATTATCATCCTTAATACATTGTACTAAATTTTTTTATTGTCATATATACTAAAAATTCCTTGAGGTTTGTAACCAATTCTTAATCATCTTTGCATCTATAGATAATAAAAACTGTGTTTTTTATAAAAACATGTTTTATGTGTTTATTGAAATAATTAATAAATCATCTCATATAATCTTATAACTTTCACTCTAAGAAGGTATTATTATCCCCATGCTCACTAAAGAATACTATAAAAATTTAGCATTATCCAAACCAAGACATGTTGGAACATGAAAGGGGAATTACCAAATATTTTGCTGGGAAAACAAGCATAAATTTGAAGTGTTGGAAGAAACTGGGACTTAGGGTCACCACATCTAAAAGTTCCTACATGAGCTAGCCCCTCTTTCCCTCACTCACTGTACTCCAGCTCTTCTCGCCACTTTAATGCCTCTGGAGCATACCAAGCACACTGTCACCTCAGAGCTTTTGCATTGCTATTCCCTCCGCTTGTATTGCCCTTCCCTTAGACATTTTTATGGCTTGTTCCTTGCTTCTTTCAGGTCTTTTATTAAATGTTATCTTATCATTGTGGGTTTCCCTAACCACTAGGTAAAACTATATATACACTCTAGCTCATCTCATTCTTCATCACCTAAACTTCCTTCATTTTTCCTCATAACACCAATAACCATTTGTCATACTGATCTCGGGTGGCTTCAGCCTGCTTGAAGCAGGATCTCCATTCCCCAACCAGAGATTGAAGACAAGCTGCAGCCGTGAGAGTACCAAATTCTAACCACTAGACCACGAGGGCCAGTGGCTAGTGACAAGTTCTTGGCTTATTTGCTTTGGAGAAAGGAATTTCAACAAAGAGACAGAAAGTAGTGAAAAAAGTAAAGTGTTTATGAGGAGGAAAAAATTACGTGTGGATAGACACACACAGGCAGGCTCAAAGAGTCGCACCTTTGTGGTAGTTTAAATCACTTATATGGGGGTAGTTCTTCCAGGTTTCCCCTGGCCAATCATCTTGCTTTGCCTGGCCCTGAGTCCACATTTGGCCAGACTTAGGGTTCTCCCCAGTGTGGGTGTGTATCTTTTAGCCAAGATGGATTCAAGTGCAAGGGTTTCTGGGAAGTTGATCGAACATATTACGATCTGGCACATCCTCCCTTCTCTGAGCCCTCTTTTCTGTGCTTGTGTAATTTGGGAGGTCTCCTTGACCTCAAGAATGAGAAATATGTGGTCTCTTTATCTTTTATCCAAGCAGGACTCAGCTCCTCCTTGCTCCTGCCATTATCTTTATCTTGGAGTATCTGAACACAGGTGAGAGGTTCTAGCTGCTCAGATTAGGGCCCATCCGTCTCCTGTCTCAAATCTCCCCTGAGAGATGTGGACCCCAAGAAATCTTTATTGGGAAGATGAAGGGTGAAGGTCTATCTTCTTCAGGCTGGCATGGGGGCCACAGACCCGACCTAATTGGGGACATGGAACTCTCACCCTATCTTGTGGAGGGACCCCAGGGTGACTTCTGGTGTTATTCCAGCAGGGTCTGTTTTGAGGAGTGGCTGGAATCCCTGTATTATCCTGTTGTGCCCTAGAGAAAACAAACTAAATAAGTAGATCAAAGAAGCAGGGGCTAAAGACTAGTAAAGGACTATTATAATCAGAGACTCAAGCAGGGATAAGAATCTGGTTATACATGGTCAGCATATTTTTGTTAATCTCAGGTTAAAATTTAACATGTTTCTCTATGTCTAAAATGGAAGGTCTGAACCTGTTGGTCCCAGGCCTCCTTCTTGGACTGAAATGTCTTAGTTACAGATTTACAACAGTATGGAAGACAACAAAGCCCAAGGTAAAATATAACATAAATCAGTATGGCTGGAAAGAGGAGGGTTATGAGAAAATGGAAACCTCCTGTCAGAAAGTTTTTAATACCCTGTGGAATCCAAGGGAACAAACTAGAGAACCAGTTTTCAATTTCCCCTCTCATATTGAATAATGGTTAATTGTCTGCTAAAGCCAGGTGGCTTGTTGTCGATTTTTTTTCAATGTTAGTTTCTACCTGGGAAGAGGTGTTAACATATATGCAACAAGAAGTATTGACAATTTGCACATACCCCTCTTTGTTCTGCCAATAGACAATCCAGAGCCAGTTGGTTGCCAAGCACCTCCTTGTCCAGGGAATCTAGAGATTCCTGTAAATTAGTAAGAGATTTAGCAGTCTCACTGGCTATGGTGGTAAGAGTGTGAGACAAGTTTCGAAGGACTTGGTGGGTAGCTATCCCCCACCACGGTAACAATGCATACCCAAAGAAATAGAAATCTCCATCTGGGATATTTCTGGGTAAGTCTTGAGTCACTCAGGTGAATATTTTTAATGAACTGGCCCAGTGCTTGTATTCGTTTGAGGAGTGGGTTGAGAAAAGGGTAATTAAAGTTCCCAGCATACACTGCACGGGTGTGGAATGATTGCATAGGCATTTAGTAGCCCATGGTTGTTTATCTACCTGGCATACAAAAAGGTACCCTGTCAGGGCACAGTAGACTAACTGGCTCAAAGATTTAAAGTTTAACCATCCAGTCCTGTCGTTGTGGAAATATTTTCCAACCCTATACCCAATGCGCTCCATCCATGTCCATTCTGTCAATTTCTCCTCCAGTGTGGATCCTTCTTCCACTGGGTAGTGGGTTAAGGTTTGAGCACAAATGGGCAACTGGAGCTTCAGCTTGAGTGGGGGACATCATAAAACACTGGGGTGTCTTAAAGCCAGTTTTTTGTCCCCCAATTTTGACCTCATATTCTCCTTATGCTGCTAAGGGAAGAGTTAGGCAAGTGACATTAGAATTTTTTTTCTGTAGGAAAATGAACAATTCAGACTCTGTACATGATGACGCTGAGTCTTGGGTCTTTGGTGGAAGTCAATTTCCCTCAAGAGCTTGGCTAAAATTCTTTACGAATGGACAAATGTGTCACTTTGGTTAATGACAGACAGTTCATGGCAAGCAAATCCAGAATTCTGTCAACTGAGTGGAGGAAGAAAAAGTTTGTGCAATGCTAACCAGGGAGTTGTCCATCCATCCTGTGGATGAGGGAAAGAGGTATAGAAAAGCTAAAGCAATTAATATCTTCATAGTTGCACCAATCGGTTTTGATATTGAAAAACGACTGGAAAGAAGGAGCATTAAAAGAAGTGTTGTAGTGAGTTGAAACCCAATGTTAAACATGAGGTCCTGAGGTTTTAGGTGAGTCGCATTAAAACACCCAGCATGGGCGTGGGCTTTCCCTCTTGGGTATAGGTGCAGGGCTATAGCGGCACTCGTAATAAATTCCGAAAGCATAAGTGAGAGCAAGGAGGAAAATAAATATCTAAATCTAGCAGAGCATATCAGTTATTTTGTAAGTGGACTGGAGTACTGGAAGGCAAAAAAGATAGTGGCTATGGATACTTAGCTTTGGGTCTAAGAAGTCCTTTTTTCCTTCCTGAGGGCTTTAGGTCTTGGAGAGGCTCACTCATCCACCTGGATTTTTCAGGCTGTCCAGGGTCCTCCCTTGTCCGGTGGAGACTTGGGGGAAGGGCTGGATTCACAGGAATGGCTGGAATGTGGGTCTTTGTGTTCCTGTAATATATCAGTGGAGACAAGTTTAATCCTGGGTAAATGAATCCAGCTAGTGACTCCCTGGAGTTTAACTGCTGTAGGGATGCTCAGCAGGACTTGGTAAGGACCCTTCCACTTTGGGAGGAGCTGGTCACCAGTGGACTCGTTTTTTCAGGTCTTTAAGAGCACCCATTCCCTAAGGTTTACAATGGAGTGACTGGGACTCTTACCTGGGGAGGGCTGAACTTTGTTGCCATATTCTCGACCTGGTCTATGTTTATAATGTATTTAAGATGGGTCAGTTAGCATGTTCAGCATGAGGAATGGCCTTCCATATGTCATCTCAAAGGGGCTTAACTTAGTGGTTGTTTTAGGGGCCGCCCTGGCCCTTAGGAGAGCTATTGGCTGCAGGCTATACCACAACTCTGATGTTTCCTGACAGTTTGCCCAAGGTTTTCTTTAGAGTATGATTAGCCTGTTCTACTTTTCTTGAGGACTGAGGTCTCCAGGATGAATGAAGTTGGTATCTGATTCGTAGGGCCTGTGAAAGCTGTCGGGTAACTTTTGCTACAAATGAGGGTCCATTGTCACTCTGCAGGTGGTGGGGCAAACTGAACCTAGGAATTATTTCTTTTAGAAGTGCTTTAGCCACTTCATCTGCCTTCTCTGTCCTAGTGGGGAAGGCCTCTACCCAACCAGTGAAAGTGTCTATAAAGACTAACAAGTATTTGAAGCACTGGAAAGAGGGCAGCTGAGTAAAATCTATTTGCCAGTCCTCTTCTGGGTAAGTACCACATCACTGGACTGAGCTAACAAAAGGGGGAGGCTTGAGGTGGCCTCCCAGATGATGGGTGGCACAAAGGATGCAGGCTTGAGTAACTCTTTTGATTGTATCTGTGAGCTTTTCACTTTAAAAAGTTGGAAAACAATTGTAGACATTGCATCTCTCCCCAGATGGAGAGAATCATGTAGCCATTTAATTATTTTCCATTGGTCATAAAAAGATATAAGCAATTTTTTATCTATGTGCCACCAACCATCTATTCCCTTAGTTCCCCCTTTGTCTCATGCCCTGGTCTCTTTGAAAGTTGAGTACCTGTGTATAACATTAGAAGGGGTAGGTGATGGCATTAATGCCATTTCATTTATGGGCATCAGGGCTGTTGTTTTTGCTTTCTGATCTGCCCTGTTGTTTCCTCGGGTAATTTGAGAAATTCCTTTTTGGTGCCCACGGCAGTGAATGACTGCTACCTGTTTTGGTTTTTGTGTCAGTTCTATGAGATGTAAAATCTCAGCTCCATATTTTATAGGGGAATTTGTTGTATTTAAAAGTCCTCTTCCTTTCCAGATAGCTGCATAGGCATGTAAAATAAAGAAGGCATATTTTGAGTCTGTGTATATATTTACAATTTTTCCTTCCCCTAGGGTTAAAGCTTGGATTAGAACTATCAGTTCAGACTTCTGGTCCGAGGTGTTAGGTGGAAAAAGGTTTTGCTTCTATGACACTTTGAGAATTCACAATAGCATACCCTGTCCTCCTGACTCTGTTCTTAATAAAGCTACTGCTGTCAGTAAACCATTTTTTCTCAGGGTTTTCTATAGCTTGATCTCTTAGATCAGGCCTACAGGCATAAACCTGGTCAAGGGTTTTGAGGCAAGAATGTGTTAGTTTGGGGCTTTCAGCAGGCATAAGAGTAGTTAGGTTGAGAGTGTGGCAAATTTTGAGGGTTACCTCTGGGGAGTCAAGGAGCAAAGCCTGGTAATTAGTAAGGCAGCCCCCAGTTAGCCATTGGTGATCTTTAACCTCTAGAATCCCTTGCACTTGATGGGGGGTGTGGACTTCCAGTGGCTGTCCAAAGGTAATGATGCCATGGTCCCTATTCACCCCCTTCCACTAATAAAGTAGTGGCAGCTACTGCCTGAAGGCAGCCAGGCCAACCTCAGGCCACAGAATCTGTTTGGAAAAATAGCCTGTAGGCTGAGGAACTTCCCTTAGCTTCTGTACCTGGAAACCCAGAGCTGTCCCTTGCTTTTCAGCCATGTACAAGATGAGTGGCTTTTTCAAACTGGGGAGACCCAGAGCTAGGGCTATGGTGAGGCCCTGCTTGATATTATTAAAAACCTTTTCCTGTTCCTCATTCCAAAGTAATGGTTCTATATCTGGGCCTTTAGTGACTTCAAATAAGGACTTAGTCATTAGCCCAAATCCTGGAATCCAAATTCTGCTAAATCTTGCCATGCCAAAAAAGTATGGAGATGTTTCTTTGTCTTTGGAGAACTTAGGCCTGTAATAACTTGTTTTCTATCTGGAGATAACTGTCTAATTCTGGGGTTTATAACATATCCCAGATATTTAACTTGTTGCTTTGAGATCTGTGCCTTTGTCCGAGAGACTCTGTAACCCTGGGCCCCAGTGAAATTAAGGACTTCAATGGTATTTTGATCTGAGGCTTCCATGGAGGGATTACATGTTAATATACCACCTACATACTGTAGAAGAGCCTTCTTTTAGGTGTATCTCCCTTAGTTCTCTTCCTAGGGCCTGGGCAAATAAGTGTGGGCAGTCTCAAAAGCCCTAAGGCAATACTGTCCATGTGTATTGTTGTATTTGGCCCAAGTAGGTCTTAGTCCACTTGAAGGCAAACAGATATTGTGATGAGGGATGAACTGGTATGCAAAAAAAAAAAAAAAAAAAAGCATCCTTGAGTTTGAGCACAGTAAAGCATTTAGCATCCTCAGGGATTTGGGCTAATATGTTATAAGGATTGGCTTCAAGGGGCTGAATAGGGACCATGGCATCATTTACTGCTCTAAGGTCTTGTACCATTCTATATTCCCCATATGACTAATAACTGGCAAAATAGGAGTATTGCACAGAGACTGACAGGGCACCAAGAGGCCATGTTTTAAGAATTTATCTATGAGAAGTTTTAAATCCTTCTTTGCTTCCAACTTTATGGGGTATTGTCTCTTGTCAGGGTAAGCAGCTTCTGGCCTAAGGCTAATTCTTACAGGTTGGGTGTTTATGGCCCTCCCAGGGACTCCTTTGTCCCATACTGAAGAGTTCACTGCTTGTAGAATGTGGCTGGGAATATGACCTTGCTCTTCTTCTAGCTGGTCTGTCTTAGTCAGAGTCAAGATAAGGGGCTGCTTGGGGCCTGCTAACCATAATATAGCCCCAAGGAAGCCTAGAAGGTCTCTCCTCACTAGTGGGGTAGGACACTCAGGCAAAACTAAAAAGTGTGAAATCGAAAGTTGCTCAAATTGGCAAGTGAGAGGCCCAGTAAAGTAAAGAGTGCAAAGCTTTCCATTGACAACAGTCATAGTACAGTTTTTGCAAGAAAGAGGCCCAGCATGAGAAATCAGGACAGAGTAAGTGGCTCCCGTATCAATTTAAAAAAATCAATCTTCTTACCTGCCAGGTGAAGTACCACCCAGGACTCCTTGATGGAGATAAACACCTCATAGAGGGGATCCACCAGAATCCTCTGGATGCCTCAGTCATCCAGCATGGCCATCTTAGGAGTGGGAGCCCCCCTTCCCCTTTGGGACTGAGGGCAGTCCCACTTCCAATGGCCTGTTTGTTTGCAGGCTAGACATGGCCCTGGGGGACTCTTCCTGGCATTCTCAGGACCAGTTGACTTTCATTTGAAGCATTCTCCCTTGCTGGTCTTACCTCCAGATGGATAGACTTTGTTGGCCCCCTTGGGTTGTCCTGAGGTTGCAAGGCATGCTGACAGCAATGGCTATCAGTTTTGCATGAGCCCTGGCCTGTCTTTTCTCATACTGAGTTCTCTCTTCCTCCTCAGCTTGATCTCGATTATTAAATACACCCAAAGGCCACCTCTAGGAGTTGGGGCATGGGGGTTTGTGAGCCTATTGGTAACTTTTTGAGTTTCCACCTAATATCAGGGACCGACTGGCTGAAAAAGTTTTGCCACAGCAGGTATTGACCTTCAGGAGTGGAGGGGTCAATGTTAGCATATTTTCTAAAAGGCTCCACAAGCTGTCCATGAAAGAGGGCTGGATTTTCTTTTTCCTCTTGGGCCACTCCTTTAACCCTTTCATAGTTAACTGGCTTTTTGATACACTTTCTCATTCCTTCTAATACACATTGGATCATGTGCTTCCTGGCCTCTGTTCCCTCTGAGGAATTATAATTCCAACAGGGTCCCTGATTTGTGACTGCATCTCCACCCATAACAAAATGTTTGGGTTGGTCCCTTGTAAGCTGGTCAGCATGCCCTTGGGCTGTTGCCAAAATTCTGTTTTTCCTCAGGAGTACAAGTATATAGGACTATTTGGACATCCATCCAAGTTAAATCAAAGGCCAGAGTTAGGGCCTGAAACCCTTCAGCAAACGTACTAAGGTCTTCAGAAAATCAACCCAGTCTTTGTTTGCATTGGGCTAAATGGGTTAAAGAGAAGGGCACATGTACTCTGATTGTCCCTTTACCAGGTGCCACTTCCCTAAGAGAGCATATTTTCCCTGATCCTGGGTGATAGGAAGTTCCACCAAGAGTTACCCCAGAGAGACTAGTTTCTCTTTCTTGAGGTAATGGAGGGTATAGAGGGACATGGGGAGGTGGAGTATGGGATCGTCCAGAGGGGTGCAGGGCAGTAGGTGATTCTGGAGAAGTGAGTGGCTCCAAAGAAGTAAGGTTACTGTCAGGAGAAGGGGGAGCTCAGTTTCCCTCCTGAGAGCTGGGGGGAGGGATTAGAAGGGGATCATCTAAAATGTCAGGAGAGTTATCTGATTCCCCAGGCTTTTGATTACAAGAGCCACATAAGGCAGGATTTTGGTAATGGACCATGAAGGTTTGAACATAGGGAACTTCAGTCCACTTTCCCATCTGTGGCAATAAAGATCCAATTGCAGAATGGTATTATAATTTAGAGACCCATTTTCAGGCCATTTTTCTCCATTCCCCAAATTATACAAAGGCCAGGCAGTGTTACAGTAGAATTTAAGTTTCTCCTTTCTTAGCCCTTCTATTTTAAAGTTTCCAATTCTCAAGGATACACTCCAGAGGTGTTTCTTCTGGCTTGGAAAGGGATCCTACCATGTTGGGTAACCTGCAACCAAGAACAAAAGAGCACTCCTAGAAATGGAGTCTGGTGTCCCAGAAACCAGGAGGCTTTTACCTGAAGGGGTTCAGGGCATTCCCCAAATTCCCTTCAATCTTATTGCTGATAGGGTTTGGAACTTCCTCTACTCCCCCACAGATTTCTAAACAGACGTCCCCAGTACCTTGCATAAGGTGTCCCCACATGTGGCCAGGGGAGGACATTTGAACCAGCACAGAACAGTTGCCAGCATTCCCCTTAGGAGAGATCTGTTATCTATAGAGCTTATGCACTATGACAAGTCTTCCTACACTGCGGTGTATTCCTCACAATTGAGCATCTACAAAATTTATAATGTGGGCTTCTGGGTAGCAGCCAGCCCAATAGGCTGTCCATAGCAGTGTATAGGCTGCCAAGGCCTGGAGTAAAGGGGGTCCAATAAATGCAAAGAGGAACCTGTGTAGAAATTGGAGTTGGGTGCTATGGAAGATGGCATGGGGTTCAAGACCCAGGGGCTGGGAGGGAGAGAAATTCAGTACATTTTTGGACACTGAGTGAGGTGAAACCCTATACACCAGCAGAACCCAAAATCCTTTGCCCTATATGTCTGACAGCTAAGATAAAATTGAGAAGCACCTGATGATTTTATCTGACACAGGCAACAGCAAGTTTGGCAGTGGCCAGGATGCAGTATAAGGATGATGTCCAGAAAATACTTCCCTAAAAGGACACAAGGATATGAAGTGAGAAAGAGACTTTGCTGTGTGACTAAAGTGGGAAAGAAAAGCATAGAGGAAGCTTCCATACAGGACAGAGAGAGAGAGGGAGAGAGACTTCTTAGGCTCCTTCATGCTCAGAAATCATGTTTCTACCAGGTCCCAAAGAAAGCATCAACTATCACCCAAGTGTTACTTGAATCTCCATAGCTTGAGGGTACCCCAGCCACCCTCAGTCGAGGAGAGCCATAATGCAATGGGTGGACCAAGACTATACCCTGTGGGTCTTGAAAAGAATGCAAAGAAGAGAGTGAGAGAAAGAGGGCAAGAGGGAAAGTCAGGGGCCTCAAGCTACAGCTGGGAAAAGCCTGCAGTATACCTTGAATTCCAGGGTTTCGGCACCAAAAATGATCTTGGGTCACCTCTGCCTGAACTGTCTTGAAGCAGTATCTCAGTTCTCCAACCAGAGATTGAAGACAGACCGCAGCAGTGGGAGTGCCAAATCCTAACCACTAGACCATGAGGGCCAGTGGCTAGTGACAAGACCCTGGCTTGTCTGCTTTGGAGAAAGGAATTTCAACAAAGAGACAGAAAGTAGTGAAACAAGTAAAGTGTTTATGAGGAGGAAAAAAAAGTACTTGTGGATAGACACACACAAGGTTTAATTTACAGACTATGAACAGTTAACTAGGAAAGAGATGTTTACTAGAATAGTGAGAACTTTAAAATCTTGACAGAAAGGTTTCAAAACCATTTTGTTGAAAATGAGAAGCCTCTGAAGACTTTGGACCTGGCAACTGAAATAATGGAAGCTGTAATTTAAGAAGATTAGCAAGATGAATGTGCATCTGCAGAGCCCTGACCCCTGTATAGCTAGGTTAGTCCCCTGACAATGGAGTTCTGTGTGCTCTCCCTTCTTTGAGGTTGACTTCAAATATCATTTATGCCCTTGGAATTCTTCCTTCTAGTTAAACATTCTAGATTTATCTCAATAAGCCTGAGTTCATCACATCCTATAGTATTACCTAATAAGAACCATACGGTCCTTCCAATGAGGTTAGTCCTCTATAGTTGGGTCAGATTCTCCAATTCAGGCTCCACTTAGTCCCATCTTCCTTTCATCCTTCATATTCCACAATAAAGTGGTCCCAGAATGCCTTGCAACATAACCAGAATTATTTTTTGGCCAGCTTTGATATATTATGATTCTATTACTTCCTCTGATTTTGTAGTTAGATTTCCTGAGTTAAGCCAGAAGTAATAGGACTTGACAATTTCTTGGAGAAAGGCACTGTGGCGACAAAGGCAGATATTTAATGTTGCAAATACTTTCATCTTTTCTTATTATCCAATGTTCACTTAAATTGCATGAAATAGAAAAACGTGACTTCTTTAAAATTCTATTTTAGAAAGATATCCACTGATCTAGCTGTGTCATAAAAGCAAGAGTGGAACAAACAAATTCTTTGAACCTGAAACAAACAGAAAATGTCTGGTTTCATTTCACTAAGAGATAACTCACATGGGTAGACCCTTAACATTACATAAAGAAGATTTCTTCATATGAAAACAGTAAGGACATTTTGTTGCACATTATGGATTTTCTGAGAAGTAAGTGTGCCCTGCTTAGTGCAGTTTAATACTATTTATCCACCCTGGCTGTGCTGGATTATTCTATTGTAAGCTTGGTTACACTGGGAACTGCATATTCCAGAACTCACTTCCCTATAATGTTCTGGGTTACAGTCAGACAAGTTGCATGATTTGGAGGAGGAAGGAGTAAAGCAGTAGTGATTAATACCCTCTGAAGTTTGTCATTGGTTAAAGGTAATGAGAGACAGATACAGATGGGTTGGCTGATTCCAGTTTGTCCAGGTTCTTCTCTATTCAATGTCCAGCTCTTTTCTCAACTTCCACTCTTTTTGTAGTCGGCAGAACTCTATGAAGGCCCCCAAATTCTTTCTCCTTGGTGCACTTTTCTTGTATAATGCCTTCCCATTAAGTGTGGGTGGAAACAGTAAATATGATGAGATATCACTTCCACAGTTTGGTAACTAATCAGTTGACTGTGAGTAAATGAAAAGCAAACTCATCTTGGGTAGGCCTGACCTAATCATCAGAGCCTTTAAATAAAGGTGAGTGTCAGAGAGGTTTATACCTACTACCTTTGAAAACATAGAATCCATGAATTCTACAGCTGCAATGAAATAAATTCTGCCAACAATCACATAAGAAGAGACCCCATGCCTCAGTGAGACCCCAGACCTGCCTGACCCCTTGATTGTAGCCTTGTGAGACTCTCAGAGGACCAGGCTAACCTGTGTCCAGACTCCTGACCCATGGAAACTATGAGATAATAAATGTGTATTGTTTTAAACTGGTACATTTGTGGTAATTTGTTACATAGCAAAAGATAGCTAATATACCTGCTCACCAAAAGAAACCCCAATCCTATCAGATGCCTTGCTGAAAATTCACAGAGGCAATAGCCATGAAGAGCAAATAACATTCACATTCTTCTTTACCAGCACCAGCCTCTCTTGGTAGTCTTACTCTAACAGCTGGATTGGCCAGCTTCAATATTTCCCTGAAAATACCAACTCTCCAATTCCTTCCACAATTGTGTAATGTATGTTTTGTATGATAACTTTTTCATTTTATGATACTCATAGTGGTTCTGCTCCCCTGAATGAACACTGACTGATACAATTATTGGTGCCAGAATGGGTACTGGGAAAATAGAATCTTTAGAATGGGAATCTGGAATTGGTTTTATCATCTGATTAAATTTAAGGACATTAATGACCTTATCACCAGTGTTATAGAGCACATTGGTAGCCCAAGGAATTCAGTGACAGTACAAATAATTAAATTATCACCTATAGACACCTATATTCAGCCACACATAGAGGACAATGCTTTGAGTGCTTAGGTAGTTGCTGTCATAAACATTTTTACTTACAATAAAGCATACTGAGATTATCTGGTCAATTATAAGTAACTTTAAGAAATAAAATTATGATCCTGTGGCTTAAATTCCCATTAGAATGTCCAATAAAGGACCAGAAAGCTTTTATAACTGCCCTAAAAGAAAGCCTTATTTCCCATAACAACAGGACAGGATTTCTGAAAATCAAACCAAGAGTCTAATCCTGTGAGTAACTAAAATACAATGCAGATCAAATCTACAACCTCACAGGGCTTTTTTATGTTAAATTTAGGGTATTGACTGGGAAGGAGCAGGATCTTGAAAATTTGTATGAAGGGATTTAATGGGCAGATTCTACTGAAGCTGAGAACATCACACCCTAAAAATTCTGTTCAGCTTCCTTTCCCAATAGAATCATCAGACCTTGCTCCTTTGTCGGAGTAGGTTAGTCTCCCTGTGGCTGAAGATCCTGCATTCTATTCCCCTGAGGTAGTTTCCTGTAGGAGATTGGTGGTGCTCCTCAAGACCTACTCCCATCCTCTGTCATTGCTTCCAGACCCATATCCTGGCAGGACCCATAGATTCAGATGCAAAATACAACATCTGAAAAGTAGCCATAAACACAAAACAAATTGCAAGATATTTTCAATTTTTATTGAATGGTTAGACCCAAAGTAGTAATCAAAATGGTTGACCCAATAGAAATCTTTTATGTTGGCTAATTAGACCATATTGTCTTTTGGACTAAAATAGAAGAGCAGCAAAATTAGAGTTTTGACTTATATAAGTGAAAAAGTTCTAGATCAAAATGAAATCTGTCTTGATTAGTCAAAATAGTCACAGCACCCAATTAATTTCCAGACTTGAGCCAATTTATGGACCCAGAGTCACTTGAGCAAAGAGGAATCCAAGTCTCCCTGAGAAAGAATCCTATATACTGCTAAAAATTTATACTTCAAATATTTCTCATAGTCTTCTCCAGTGTGACCAGTGACCATTTACCAGGGTAACTTGGATAGAGGGGGGAGAAGTTTATGCAGAACTTTCAGGAATTATTGGACAGTTGCTGTGAACAGACACTATAATTTCTGGAGAACTAAAATGTGACTGTCATCTACCAGTCAGAGTAGAGGCTTATGGAGACCATGTGATTATGGAGTTTTGGCCCAGGTCTACCTCACAGTGGTCCACCAAACCCAATCTGTTGTTATCTCCTCTATTCCATAATGCAAAGTTAGTAGACATACTCAGAAACTGACAAAGTCCCCACATTGGTTTCTAGACACACAATGTGAGGGCTACTCTTGTAGGAAAGGTCATATAGAAGCCACCAGAATTGACTCTACTTGCTAAAGAGTAAATCAAAGCAATATTGCATTTGGTTGAGTAATTGCAAATATTATTTCCACCTCCAACTCCTTAGAAGATACAGGATTAGTGAATCTTACCACATGCCACATGCCTATGCAGATGACAAATGGATCTTTAAAAACAAAAGTGGCTGGGGATTATTGTGAACTTAATTTAATAAGCACTGTAATTGTAGCTGATAAAATAAGTCAACACATCCACTGGCACCTGATATCCAGCTATTGTTCTGGTGAATGATTTTTCTCTATATACGTAATAGTATGAACTGGCAAAAACAATTTACTTTCAGCTGGCAAATTCAATCTCATTCATTGCCCTATCTCAGGGTTATATCAACTCTTAATCACTATGGTATAATCTAGTCTGCAGGGTCCATGATTTCCTCTCTTTTCCTTACACTGACCCACTATTTTGATGTTATCATATAACATTGTTTCTAACAGAGATTTGACCAGAGCAGCAATGGCCTCCTGCTCAGAGAATTTACTGGATTTACCATGTTCCCTAACACCCTGAAATAGCTGAATTTGTAGAATGGATTTTTGAAGACTTGGTGTAGTAACTGGGTGGCAACACGTTGCAGAGCTGGTTTGATCACCTCAAAGATATGGTAAATAATCTTTACCCACAACCACCATATGGTAGTATCTTTCTTTAGTCAGTATTCACAGATCAGGGATTCAGGAGGTGGAAGTAGGAGTGACTATACTCATTATTAGTAATCATCTAACAAAAAATATCCCCAACATAATAATTTGCGGCTCTGCTTGTTTTCAGTTCTTACTTCTCAAGAAAAAAAGTCCTCTAACAAGGGATATAATAATTATGCCATTAAACTAAAAGTTGAAACTGCCAACTGGACACTTTGATCTACTTTGAGCCAATGAAACAATGGGCAAATATAGTGTTACTCTACTGTCTGGGTGATTGATCCTGATCATTTTTCCTGACAAGAGGAAATTCAATTCCTTTTATATAATAAAAGCAGGGAGGGGCATGTCTAGAATGCAGGAGATTCTCTGTTGCACCTTTTAGTTGTCCCATCGTCAAAGTTAATGGAAAACTACAACAATCCGTATAGAAATGATGGTCTTGGTCACCTTCCCAGTCAAGGAAACATGATCAGCTGAATTGCTTGCTAAAGGTAAAAGGAATATCAAACAGGTAATGGAAGAACAA
Source organism: Eubalaena glacialis (assembly GCF_028564815.1). Classification (NCBI taxonomy): domain Eukaryota; kingdom Metazoa; phylum Chordata; class Mammalia; order Artiodactyla; family Balaenidae; genus Eubalaena; species Eubalaena glacialis. Next base: position 32,777,861 of record NC_083734.1, read on the forward strand.
AGTTATAGCTGCCAGCTATGATCATGTGAACAACTGCAGAAAAACAAATCGTAGTACCTATGACTATGTCTTCCTAATTTTGATGCAAATATATTTGTATATGGGTATTAATTGATTATTTTTGTTTTTCCCTCCTTTCTCTCTTCATTTCCCATTCTATTATAACTCAGTATGTAAGTAACAGGATGTCAAGGGTGGGGGAGGCTGTGTGTGACTCAGCTAGAAGAGAAAAAATTATGACTTTGTTATCTTCCTTTGGAAAGAAGGTTAGTGTGTTTGTAGTCTTACAAAGGAATAGTTATATCATTATAGAAGACTCATTTTGTTATTGTCTTAATTTGGAAGCTAAGTATGGGTAAAAGAGGTGTATATGTATGCCAATTTGACAAGAGGTAGATTGTGGTGGATTGTTGTGTTGTCAACTTTGTTATGCTGAGAACTACATTTTCCAGAATCTCCTTCTCTATGTAATTCTAGGTTAGAATTTGTTAAAAATTAAGTTGTATGAAGTTTGGGAGGGAAAAGCCACAAACCTCATTATATGAGGTTAGAGATGGTGAGAGAGAGATAGAGAGGTCTCAAGCAGATTTTGAGTTGGTTCAAGCTCTTTCCTACTTTGCAACTGGCTCTCCTTCCTGACTGTTGGTCCTGCTAACTAATAACACTCCAGACACACCACCAGATGCTTTGCTGCAAACTGACAGAGCTTCAGCCTTCCACAGACATTGACACCTGTTCCCTTTCCAGACATGCCTAACCTTAAGATTTCTTGCTAAGCTCTAACACTTTCACCTACCCCCATGATGGTTAATGACCTCTCTCTCTGATCTTTCAACTTCCTTTTTCAGACAGTTAATTCTCCATTTTCTTCCTCAAATATATAAGGTCTAATTCCTATGGTAAATTTTTTATACCATAATACTCATAATGGCTCTGCTTTGGATTGAACTCTGATACACCAACCTAAAAATAGAGTAATATTCATTTCTTTTGAAAATCAGCAATAATTTTGTAATACACTGAATATGGAATATTCCTTATATCAGTTTCAATGTTAGAAACAGAGCAGATTATAAAGTGCATACTTTCCTTCTTCTAGGAATTTGCTAACCCGACCTGCACAGAGTACTTCACTTTCTAAAAATGTTTCCATGACTTCCTGTGAATTTTCACCAACAGACTGATGAGATCCTTTTTTTGGGGTAGTGTCTGTCTGGTCAACTCGACCATTATAATCAATAGTATTGATTTTATCCAGGAGACCAGAATGGGAAAGTATTAAAATCTATTCCAGCTTAGCTGAGTTAGCCTCATCACATGTGCAAATTCTCATTTATTAAACTGGACCAAGGAGGTTCAGGAGACAGAAGCAAAAATTGAAGAACTTAAATATTGATATCTAGCGGAAAATTCAAGAAGAATCTGCATGTCTATGAAATATAATAGAATGGATTTAACATATAAATTATTAATAGTTTACCCTGGCATAGAGCCTTAAAGTAGCTGTCACTGCACAAGTGCTCACCAGGCTATAAGTACAATGTAATCAGCATATTGAACAAAAATGACTCATGGAATGGAATTATAAAGCCACTTTATTTTGTCTCTCATTGTTTATACTTATTTGTTTAGTGAAGCTTTGTCCTCCCCTGTCCCTACAGAAAATTCAGGCATACCTCAAAATATCACTGATAATTATTAAGTTATAAAACATTGTTTCAACTTAAGAATTAAAATGTCCAGTTCTTTATATGTTCAAAATTCCAAACATCCTTTTTTAAAATTTAATTTTATTTATTTTTTTATATAGCAGGTTCTTATTATTGATCTATTTTATACATATTAGTGTATATATGTCAATCCTAATCTCCCAATTCATCCCACCACCACCCAAACATTCTTAAGATTAAGGCTTCTGCTCTTTCCCTCACCTCTGAATTATTGTTAGAGAAACTCTGTAACAAGGGAAGAAGGTACATTTGGCCTCTTTTCTCCTTCCTCACCATCATTTTATCCCTCAGCCACATCTTGTTAATGAAAATTTCAATTTCTGACCTCTTCAGTTTGAAACATGAAGAATGAAGAGAGAAAAAGAGTTAAGAAAAGTCCTTACTTAAATGATGGCTTTTCTCTGGACCTGATAGATATTTAGAAGTAACCCTTTCTCCCATAGAATCTTTGGGACAATGCTGGAGCATTTACACCTTCAGTTCCTTTGATTTCTATTCTAATCGGTCTGGTCACTTATTCAATATCCAGCTTCTGAAAATTAGGTGATTCCTTCTTTTTATGTCTGCTGATAGCTGTTTGTCCCTCCAGGCAACCCTCTGACTCTTTGTTAGCTTTATCTTATATTTTCCAGCTATATCTTACCCATCACTGGTCCGTGATTTCTTTCCCCTGATGTATATGGGAAGAACAGGTCACTCAGTGTAGCCATTTCTGTGTCTTTTTCTGTCTATGGCCAATCAGGCCATGCCTTACACTATCCATTGCTCAGACAGGAATCAGACAACAGTCCAGTGTTTATATTAACTCTCTGAGTGGTCCCAATGAAACCCCTTTTGTAGGCATATATTGAAGGGTAGGAAAAACCTACCCTTTTCTTTGAGATGGGTAGGAGAACTCAGTGTACAACAGGAGCCCTCCCCAAAATCTCCTTTACAACTTCTCTTTTAATTTTTCTCCGTAGACCTCTTACAGCTGCTTGATGTGGATAATGAGTTTAGAACTGTCTTAAACTAACAAATATTCAGCCACCTCTTCTTGTGAATCCCTCACTATAAGTTGTCATGCTCACTTTGATGTTTGATGTCCTTTGTTTATATCCTAGGAGAAAAGTCCATTGTAAAATATAATTACATAAAGCAATTCAGTTTTTGAATCATTAATCTTTGCCCACCATATGCCTCAATTTTTGACCTGTTCCCTCAACTTCTCTAATTACCAACTTCAGTGTTTAAAGTACAATTATATTCTCTTCTCAACCACTTCAAGTAAATGTATATTTCTTTCAGAGAGTTCATGACATTATAACTATGATTTCTATATCTTAGCTTCATTCATTCATCCAATTTTTAATTAGATCATGCTGTGTACAAGGCACTGTGCTAAACATCAGGACATCAAGGCTCATTAAACTATAACCACTGCCTACAAAGCAATCACACAACTTAGATAAGAATTGTAAGAAGAGTATGTAAGAGCTACTCTAGTCACACAGAAAAAAGGAGTTACCAGAGGAGAGGATGCATAAGCAGAGTCTTCAAAGAGGAATAGAAGTTGAGGAGTAGAGAGCCATTCTAGAAAGAACAGGAAAAATATGCATCAAAGCAGACAGACATGAAAAAGGATGGGATATTAATTAGTCTTGGATGGTTCAGTATGCATGGAACAGAAAATGTGTAAGGCAGGCAATGATGATTGATAAGCTGAACAAGTATACAGAGGATGTAGCTTAAAGGAGTTTGTACACCTGTTAAAGTTTGAAATTTATATTGAAGGCAATTGGAAATACCACATTTTAAGTAGGAGTGTGCTGTATTAAGATTTAAATTTTAGAAAGATTATTCTGACTAAAGGGCTACTAATAATCAGGAGGGTAATGAAATATATTATGACAAAACATTGACATTCTCTAAAAATAAAGATTTTATACACATAAGTAAAAAGTCAAACATTACCAAGGAAAAAAATGAGACAGAGATTCAATGAAAATATATTAATCTTTACCAAAAAATCAGAAAAAGTAAATTTAAAATGAGATACTAATTTTCACCCATAAGACAAAAAGCCAGTAATGTCAGATATGATGAGAGTTTGGGAAAATAATTTCTTACTAATAAATAAGTTCTGTGGGGGTGAAAATTGGTAAAGCCATTTTGGAAGGCAATTCAGCAGTAGCTATTAAAACTGAAATTGTGCATGTCTGTGAATCAGCAGATCCTCTTCTAGGTATCTCCCATCACAAGTACTCATATGTATGTGCAAGAAGGTTGACATAAGGAAGTCCATAACTGCATTGTATGGAAAAATAAAAATTTGGAAATTATTGTAAAAAGATGCTGTGAGGTACAAATGGGATTTTTCCTTTTTCCTAGAACTAAAATGTACACATAAGAATCAAAAGTATTACAATTCCTTGCTTTCTCTAAGGACAGAGAACTGCCCAATGGAGGGGTCCAGCCATCTCCCCCTGGAGCCTACACTAAGATAGCATTTCAATAGAACAGACACATGACAACCCCTCCTACCCTATGGTCATATTAGGAGAATTGGGAAGTAAAGAAGAGTTTCTAGGGAGAGGTTCTTCAAGTTCCCATTCCCAGAAAATGAAGAGCCAGGAGAATCACTGGGAACAGTATGGAGATGTCTACAAGAAAGGGAGATTGATGTATTATCTCTGATTAGATTTCTGCTTAGTTACCAGAGAGACTCTGCTGCAAGTGAAAGGGAACAAATAAGGGAGGGATAGCCAGCTGGGGCACTGACAGTCTGCTCAATTTCCCCATCCCCATAGGTCTAGAAAGTAGATCATGCCTTGGCTCGTTATACCTGGCATCATGGGTCAGAGAAGGTAGAGAGATTAAGCTCTGCTGTCTTGCTGGGGACTGCTGCAGTGTGAAGCCATAAGACTGTTGCTTTAGAAGAATGCTGTGAGCTGTTTCTTCTGTGGACAGCCAGCTACCATTCTTCCACAATGAAATCAGTGAGCTGAGAAAATGCTTACAATCAACCCAAGAGAGGGTCTCCCAGGTTGGGCTCTTAAATAGATGTTGTGTTTTATCCCTCCCTCTCCTCTTAGCCAATACCAGGAGATAGAAGAAGGGAAAGGAAAATTGGGGGCAGAGTGGAGGATGAGGATTTAGGAGTGGTCTATTCTGCCTCCAATCCAAACCCTTTGAATCACATGCTGATCTGGGCACAGGGGTGAGGAAGAGAAAGGAGAAATCACTTTGAATCGAATATGAGATTACAGTGATAAAATGTACCTTACTGAGTCTTAAAGAACTGATGTGGGACCAATTTAATAGCAGTCAGTGACTTTACTGACTCAAATTAGTCGTCATTAAGGGGTCCCACTACCCAGCAGGAGGGGCAGGAGAGAGCTTGGCAAAGCACTGCAATTGTAGTTATTGAGAAAAATAAAACATTCTCATATACTCTTAGAGAACTGAGTATATGAGAATGAGTTTAAAATAACTATACAAGCTAGATGTCCAATAATAAGAGGAAGGATAAGTTCATCTGTAGGTACATACACTGTGATTCAGATAACATATGTAGCATTTCAAAGGAATGAAGTGGTTCAAAATTATCAATATGAATATTTCAGAAACTTGTTGGCTGGAAAAAAAAGTTTAATAACAATATAGCTGCAAGATCATTTTGAATACCTTCCATGGAGATTTTATGTATATAAATATATATACATATAATTTATATATAATTTTTAGGAGATGACTCCTTAAATGAATGTTGATTTTTTACTCAGGGAAGAGATATATGTAAAAATTGAGAGGTCAAAGTCAAGAGGACTCTAGTCTGATATACAATGTGCTGTTTTTATTCAAAAGAGACAATTTATTGATATACTACTTCTGTAACATAAACAACTTATAAACATAAAAAAGAGTGAGAGAAATTTTACTAAAATAAAAACAATCATTAATTCTGTGTGATGGAATTTGAGTGACTGCTATTTTCTTCTTTGTATTTTTCTATATTTTAAGATAACTACCCTCCAAACAGAAGGGAGCAAAGTAAAAGAATAGAATATGAAAATCAATTCACAAAAGAAGAGATAAAAAATCAACATTCAAAGTGATAATCAACCCATTAGTTACACAAATTCTAATAAAAATAATGAAACATTATTTCCCAACATATTTATTTAATTATAATAATCAAAGTGCTTGTATATAGCAGGTAGGGGTGTGTACTGTCGTGTTCCTCTGGACAGCAATTTGGTAAGACGTATTATGAGCCTTTTGAAAAGTTCATGACAATGTATGCATAAAACATTTCCAAAAGATTATTTAGTAAAATGTTAACTGCATTAATCTCTGAGTCTTAAGATAATGGATGATATTTATCTGTATTAATATGTTTTTCTATAGTAAGCATGTATTGTTTATGTCATAAACATATACATATATGTACACATATATTTGATTTTCCACTCTTTCACCTAGTATTCTCCAAGTAGGAATCCATTGTAAAGGAAAAAAAGAAATTTGTTCAAGATTTAGTGCAAAGATATCCATGGCAACATGTACATGACAACAAAAAATTGGAAACAATCTTTATGCTTAACAATAAAAGAATGTTTAAATACATTATAAAACAACCATACAATGGTATAGGAAGTAGCCTTTTATAAAAATGATATTTTCAAAACACATTGAACTACATAGGGGAAATTCTTATGACACGGTGTTGTGAGGAATAGAAAAGGAAGACAAATAGAGATGAATTACCAGGTAGTCTGAGGAACCTAACCAAGCTTGAAGTTCATACATTTGTGGAGACACCAGTCAGCTGGGCTGCATGATTTTTCACAGTTAATATTTAGCACTCCAGTCACAGAAGCACAGAAAATGGGCATCTTCTGGAAAACCAATTAAGTGCTGTTCCAGGGCTTTGAGTTTCAGTACAATCACCTTTGGTACCCTCAAACAACCAATCGCCAGAAAGTCCAGAAACCCCTCTGCCCTGGGAGATCTTCTACCCAGTAAACTTGCAGTCCTGCTGTCACATGCAGAAGTGTCAAGACTTTGGTGTCTATAGCAGGTCATATCTATGTTTGAGAGTACCTGGAAGAACTTTGAGATCTCTCTGACTCAACCCCTTACAGTCTGATTGGCAGAGTTCCTATAGAATCATTATTATTTGTGTATTCTGGGAAACAAGTTCCAAGACCAAATCCCTCACCTTCTCTGCCTTGCTTGTATTCAAGCAGATCATTGAAGTCCCTGAAAACTCATTGCCTTATTTGTTGCTTTTGTTGTTGTTTTGGTAACCCTGTAGCTGGAATTATGCCTCCATACTAATAGATGTGTATGCTAAAGATATTTTAGGTTAAATGAGGACTTTCTGGAAACATGTCTGAATTTCATGAGTCGGAGGGGTTATGAAAACTATAAACTTCCAACTAAAACCTCCTTCACTCCTTTTAAGTGACTGTAACATAATAGTCACAATTACCAAACAGCATTTTAAGCCAAGAATACATGTAGGTCTCCAGGTGAATCTTTCTAAAGCATATATTATGCTCAGATCTCACCTTCAAGGATTTTGATGCAAAATTCTGTGAGACAAGTCCCTATTTTAGTACAATTGTGTTAATGGCTAACCTAGTCCCCTTACAATTTCTCTCTCAGAAAGAGATGTATAGCTATTTTCCAGAAGGATGCTTTCTACTATCAGAGCTCTCTTAACTTCAATCTTGCATCAAGGTGCCCAACTGGGTCCTAATTTTATATGAACCATTTCAAGTACATCTAGGTTTTGAACTATGTCTCAGGATTTAAACACAGTATTAGCAGAATACTCAGGTGCTTAAATATCACTCCATGATTCTGCTTTGGTCAATTTCTCATATAAGTGAGCATCACCATCAATGGCACCTATGGCTCTCTGAAGTTGGTGCCATATACTGACTCTATATTTTAGATATCAAAATTACAAAACACTATGGAGAGTATACACCAGGCTCTGTTTACAAAGAATATTCTAATACATGGCATTAATTCTCACATTTAGTTTCAAAGCCAAGATTTCCATTGTGGAACTTTCTGGAATTTTTAAGAAATATTTTCAATCCATGTTTAGCAGAACACACAGATGCAGAACCCATGGATGTGGAGGGCTGACAGCATTTAATTACTATGAGGTTTTGGTCTGTTCAGCTATACTTATACTTGTGTAATATTTTTGCTTGGTTACAGACATGCCTGGAAGCTTGAAGTCAAACAGACTGAACCTCCTTTGTCCATGTCTCCATAAACTCATACCTGAATTGCAAGCCTCCTTGACAATAAAACTCTGATGAAAGAAAAAAGTGGTTCAAGGAGAAGATGTAGACAGAGAAAAGAGAGAAGCACAGAAGTATGAGATTGTACCAACGTCTAGAGCAGAGATGATTTAGGCTTCATGACACAAGATTTTGTAATGTGAGAGGCAGCTTTCAAAGCATCAGAGATCCAAGCTTTGTGTGAAAAATCCAGAGAGAGAAAAGGAAGAGCCCAAGAGAAAGAGGGAGAGATGTGAAGGCCTTTATCCAAGAATTTCTGCCAGAGAAAAGAAGGCACACAGAAAAACAAAAACCTAAAGATGGATTTTCTTTTGAAGGCTGTTGGGTACAAGAGATACAGACTTATTTGTATTCTTCTTGTTAGGACTCTATCTTTTAAAAAATATAGCCCAATGAGTTTCTTGGAATGGACAATTGAAAGGATCATTCTTTCTCCAAAAGAACTGTAAACTTCTGCTGGTTTGCTGACAAGTTGATGTTAACCTTTTCCTTCGATGTAATGGTAAAAGAAATAATTTTAGATGAGACTGTTGGTAAACATTGAGGTCATCATTATAGTTCTTAGAATAAATATGGAAATATGTTTCAACTCTAAATGCTGCATTACTTACAATAAAAGAATGAGTGTTTTCAAATGATTCACTTATTTTTTTGAGGCTTAAAACATTATTTCTAATCACAAATAATTGAGCCTGATGAACACCAAAGCAATCACCTATAGAGCTTGTGTTACAACTCTGGACTAGGTACTTGTTACCAGGGAAAGTGCTTATAGAAAAGTGAGTAGCAGGTGCAAGTGCAAAAAACAACAGTCTTTGAAGTTCAAGGTCTAGGGCAAGGTAAGAATTGGGGTCAGAGCAACCCCTGTAGCCAGTAATGATCCTTGATGATCATTCCCACATTGAGCCTTTTTTTTCCTGAACCCAGCAAATGAAGTTAGTTCCAAATTTGGTGTCCCAAGTCTGAATACACAGCAGGTTGCTTCACAGTTTCTCATAATGCTTTCTTTTCCTTTTGGCAATCAGGCTTTACTTGCATAGCATTTGTTAACGTAACATTCATGGTCTTGGATTATGGCTTTCTGCTTACAAAGATTTTGAAAATTTAACAAGTTTTCTTATGATGAATTCTGAAGGTGGGTCCAAGAGTCTCACTTTCTTCCTTTCTGAGGGTCTGTTTTACTGTTTTAGGTTCTCTCATCTTCTAATCCAATTCATCCAGTATCAGCTCAACATACTCCTGGCTACCTGTGGGAAATTTCCAGGTCCTTTAGATATGAGGCATTTTCTTTCACAAGACAATTTGCAAAGCTTCCATGTCTTTGGGGAAGTCACAAAGATATTGAGTATAGTTCCCTGTGATATAGAGTAGGTCCTTGTTGTTTATCTATTTCATTCATTTATTTATTTTTAACATCTTTATTGGAGTATAATTGCTTTACAACGGCATCTTAGTTTCTGCTTTATAACAAAGTGAATCCACTATACATATACATATATCCCCATATCTCCTCCCTCTTGCATCTCCCTCCCACCCTCCCTATCCCACCCCTCTAGGTGGTCACAAAGCACTGAGCTGATCCTGTGCTATGTGGCTTCTTCCCACTAGCTATCTATTTTACATTTGGTAGATATATAAGTCTATGCCACTCTCTCACTTCGTCCCAGCTTACTTTCCCCCTCCCCGTGTCCTCAAGTCTATTCTCTATGTCTGCGTCTTTATTCCTGTCCTGCTCCTAGGTTCTTCATAACCTTTTTTTTTTTTTTTTTAGATTCCATATATATGTGTTAGCATACAGTATTTGTTTTTCTCTTTCTGACTTACTTCACTCTGTATGACAGACTTTAGGTCCATCTACCTCACTACAAATAATTTCATTTCTTTTTATGGCTGAGTAATATTCCATTGTATATATGTGCCACATCTTCTTTATCCATTCATCTGTCGATGGACACTTAGGTTGCTTCCATGTCCTGGCTATTGTAAATAGAACTGCAATGAACATTGTGGTACATGACTCTTTTTGAATTACGGTTTTCTCAGGGTATATGCCCAGTACTGGGATTGCTGGGTCATATGGTAGTTCTATTTTTAGTTTTTTAAGGAACTTCCATACTGTTCTCCATAGTGGATGTATCAATTTACATTCCCACCAACAGTGCAAGAGAGTTTCCTTTTCTCCACACCCTCTCCAGCATTTATTGTTTGTAGGCCATCATCAAAAGATAAATTTTTAAATTAATTAGAACACATTTAAGTTTAACACTATAATAATACTATCTCACTCACTAATATTCTGATAGTTTCTGGAGTGGAAAAGAAAATTGTAAAATTAGTATAGTAAATTTCTGCTCATGAAAGAGGTTTTCTTCTTATAAAGTCAGTGCTGGGCCCTCTCTTAATCACCCAAGGGAGTGGTTTGTGCAGGACTGTGATTATTATTTGTGAGTAGTTTGGTGTAAAAAATATTATTGATCTAAAAAAATATTATTGATCTAACCCAACAGGCAGAAGTTTGCAAATGAGACCAAGAAAAATAAAGTGGCTTATTACATGTCAAAGAGTAAATTAAGAGAAAAGAGATTAGATTACTATGAACTCCAGTTGAAACCATCTCTACTACACAAAGGTGTCCTTTATGTAAGAAGTGAACTGAGACATGAAAATGATGGAAATCAGCAAAGTGAAGGGCAAGAGTTGCTTTTGCAAAGGTTTGTTGGAATAGACATTTAAAATGTCACATTTCTCCATGTTTCCTAAGCTTTCCTACACAAAGTTTTTAAATAAAGATGGTCTCTGTAACATAAATTGGCTAAAAATATTAACTAATTGAATTTGGACTCTCAGAGGACGTTTAATAAGTATTCTGAGCAATGAAAAAGAGTGTATAATTTTTGCTTTGACCTGTCATTCATTTTAATTTGACAAAACCACTCTTAACACACAACTCAGGTAATGCTGAAATGTCAATACATGTCCCTATTCAGACAGATCCTTAATGTGCAGTTAGTTCTTTCTCTACATTTCCATAAGAAAAACGATTCAATTTGCTAAAGTGATGACAACCAATGGAAGCTCCAGTCTTTCTACAAGTGAGAAAATCATTAGCTTTTTTCACCAAGTAATTATTGCCAATGCCTCTAGGGTGAGTAGCAAATCCCCCTTCACAAAGCTATTATTAGTGCCCTTCAGATGTCAGAGGCATATAAATTGAGGGATAAGGATGACATAGTTCAAAGTAAACCTTCAAAGCTCTCTTTGAAAAACTTTATGTAAAATGAAAATTTCCAAAAACCTGAACTCTTATAACTCAGTAAACAGTCAACAGTCATTCCTATTAAAGTCATTCTTAAGGGAGGGTTTGATGAGTGAGAAGAGGAACATTTTTCAGAATTTCTTACTTAATATTTTGATCTCCTCCTAAGCGAGCTCACAGCAAGAAAAGCCCTGTTGCTGGTTAGTGCTTAAATAAAAGTAAGCAACATTAATAACTATAACCTGTATTGCACTCTATAATTTATGAAAAATTAGACAATTTGTCCGATTTGATATTAACAAAAACCTGGGAACAAATCTAGCGCTCTTACTACCATCTATAGATAAAGATTGGGATTGAAAATAGGTTATGTACTAACTATGCATTAAATTCTGTTTGCAACAATCTTTGGTACTGATGGGCATCTCTTGACCTGGAACAATATTTCAGTATGACATAAGACCCTACAACTTCAGACTACAAACATTTGTTCATTTATCTTACAAAATATTTTGAAACTATGTAGCCTATCATACATTATATTTTCATCTAAAAGTTTCTATCATAAGATCAAATAACTGTAATGTATATAATATCTAGCATATTATAAATAATAGTATTTTAAAATAAGAGTTTTTTCTATTTTCAATATATTCAAAAGAACTTAAATACCATTTGGGATCTGACACATGCCTTTGTCCATTTACATATTACATAAAATAGGTCTTCTTTAACATTAAAAAATTTTGTATCGCTTTGGAGGTGTGGCCAAGATGACAGAGTAAGAAGACCCTGAGCTCACCTCCTCCCATGGACACACTAAAATTACAACTCTTTACTGAACAGCTATTGATGGGAATGACCTCAAGATTAGCAGAAATGATTTTCCACAAGTAAAGATATAAAGAAGGAACCACAGCAAGATGGGTAGGAGGGGCAGAGATGTGGTATAGTCAAAACTCAGACCCCCAAGTAGGCAACCCACAAAGAGGAGAATAATCATAATTGCACAGGTACTCCCCAAGGATCCAGGGGCCAGTACATAGTGCTCCCAAACTCAGGGGTCCTGCACTGGGAATAGGAGCCCCGAGAAACTTGGCTTTGAAGGCCAACAGAACTTGTGTACAGGAGGGCTGGAAGACTGTAAGAAACAGAGACTCTGCTCTTAAACAGGGCACACAATATCTCACATGCTTTGAGTCGCAGTGCAGAAAGAGTAATTTGAAAAGAGCCTGGGTCAGATTCATTTGCTAATCTTGGAAAGCCTCCTGGAGAGGCAGGAGGCAACTGGGACCCCTCCTGGGTACACAGAGACTAGTGATAGCCACTTTCGGGAGCTCATTCTACCACAAGGACACTGGTGCTGACAAGAACAATTTTGGAATCCTCCCTCTAGCCTAGTAGTGCCCATTGGGGATTGCCTGCCCACCAGTGAGCCAGCATAAGCCCTGAGATGCCCGATGACCTGCTGCCACCTGCCCCAGGTCCCCCTCACCAACAGACCAGATTCCTTGGGCCACATGGCCAGCCATGGCAGGACCTGACCCTGCCCACTAGCAGGTCAGCAGCCTCTGCACAGGGCAGGACCTGGCAGCCCACTGGGCCAGGGACCAATCCTGCCTACCACCATGCCTACAGTAGGGCCACAAGAGAAGGGCCCATGCTGCTCACATACAAAACACCCCTAGAGTATGTAGCTCTGGTGACCAGAGTGGAATTTACTGCTGGGCCCCAAAGAACATTTCAGACATAAGTCTATTTCTCCTAGATCAGGACATAATCATCCTACATATACATAGAGATAAAGCAGAGAATTAGGCAAAATGAGCAAGAGAGGAATATGTCTAATTTTTTCTCTGAATTCTCAAAACTCACACTAGCTACCATCAAGCTGAACCCCCTTCCAGATTTCCCTAAAGGCTTCTAAGCTCAAAAATTATCTTTCAATCAATCTTCTTACCATATCACTCCAAACCCAAATTTCCTAGTGCTGATAAATTTATTCATCTTGCTTTTCTAAAACAGAAAACTATAATTTAGCTGGAATCCACATGATGTGGTAAAACATTTTGTGATACTGTAGTCAGAAGTTCTGAGTCTGAATCCTGACCTCACCACTTATTATTTCAATATATTTAAGATCTAAGAACACTAGATTCTTTATATAATAGAGATATTAATAACTGATCCCCCCTCCAACTGCAAGTTTATCAAAGTCAGTTTTAAGGCTAAAACAAACTTTATAATCCTCTGGCTAAATAGCCTCATCCTACAAATTTGGAACAAGGAGCATAAAGATGTGAGTTCACTTACACAGTCATATTGGTACTTACAGGAAATAAGAAGTGATACTGGGCACAGCTGTGTTGTCTTCAAGCCACATCTTGGATATAGTTCTGTTCTACCTGTCTTTCATTCCTCTTGAACCAGCAGGCTATCCATGGCATCATCATGATGATAGCTGAAGCTAAAGAGTTTAAGCCCAACCACTTTCAGAACCCAAAGACATGTAGGTATCAAGGCAAAGATAATAGCTCCACAACAATGATCAAGCCTGAACATGGTGAGGCTACTTATGAATACTGATGGCATGAGAATATATAATTAGATTAATTTTACTACTCTTAAGTCTATTATTATACTCCCCAAAATAGACAGTGGTGTATAATAGTGTCATGAAATATATCTAATACTTGTTCATTTCCTTTGATTATTGAGAGAAAAAAATCAAGGCTTAAGATGGTGTTTTTAATCTGTTCAGGCTACTATAACAGAATATCATAGACTAGGTTACTTATAACATTTCTGGGGGCTGGGAAGTCCAAGGTCAAGGCACTAGTAGTGTCTGGTAGGGACCCACTTCCTGGTTCAGAGATAGTTGTCTTCTCACTTTAACTTCACATGATGGAAGGGACAAGGGATATTTCTGGGGTCTCTTTTATAAGGGCAATAATCCCATTTATGAGGGCTCCATCTTCATGACCTAGTCACCTCCCAAAGGCCCCACCTCCAAGTATAATCAAGTTGGGGATTGTTTCAACATATGAATTTTGGGGGAACACTAATATTAAGTCCAGCAGGGCACAAGGCAGTGTGTTTCTTTTCTGAAAATGAAGTGCTAAAGCCAGGGGATATTGGCAGTTCAGTACAAGAGGAAACTGACCAGGCAAAATAGCCAGACCCAAATTTATGTCTTCAATACAAGGGTTCAGCTCAGGGAACATAAATAGATTTTGACTCATATACCTACTCTGATTGATTTGAAATGATATCATAGATTTCTGGATTGAGAAGGATTTTGTGGTTACATTTATGTTAAGTGGAAAATAAATCTATCACCAATTACTGATAGCAGTTGTGGACATGGCAGCATAAGTGATGTGGGCTAGAAAGAGGCCAGGAGGTCAAATGGAAACACACTGGGTTTCAGGGAACCAAGAAAAAAGACTGAAGTGTATCAAGTCAGAAGAGGTAAAACAGAAATTGTCATCCAACATTCCCAAGAGTTGCCTTTCTGAAATTTTCATTCTTAAAAGATGGCCTAGATAAGAGTTCCTGGAGAAGACCAGGTAGACACATTTACATCTGAAGGGTAAAGGAAGAGAAATACAAGCTTCTACTAGAAGGACTTTTGTTCCCTTAAGGGCAGATTTTTTTTAATGCTTACAAGCCTCTTAAGATAAATAGGGGAGTTTGGGGGAATGGTAAAAAGGATTAATGGGTTTTGAGTTGTTTCTAGAGCCACACTTATGGTCCTGTAAAGACTAGATTTGTAAAACAAGGACAGTTGTTTTTAATTCCTCCAAGAATCAGGTTGCTGTCTAAATGCCCAAATGATATCAAAGGACTGACATACCTATCCACCAATGTTAGAAGCAGCCTGGAGCTTTGACTGGCAGACCAAGACTGTCCCAGCATGTGCCCCAGCCCACACCAGGTGCCCATTTGAGCCCCTCTCGCTGCAGTATTTCTCCCCACTAGGGCCATGGTGCCATTGCTAAGAAACAGTGCATACTTAGAGGGAAAATAACCAGCTCAGACCTGACCCTCAGGGCTTCTGCTCCAGCACCTTGGGACCCGACCCCATCCCTGACAGCATGTTGATGGCCACTTAGCATAGGAGAAGCCTCAGCTCACACCTGGCTCTGGATTCTAACCCATCAATCTCCAGCCCTACCTCCCACCAATTTTATACCTGCCAGCATACCCTGGGGGAAAGTTTGGTTCATGTTCACTTCAAATCCATCTCTCCTACCTAAACCACTGGGCATGTGCAGACTGCACAGGGATGCTCCCATTCGAGGACACTCCTTCAAGAGCAGGAAAAGTAACTCTTTCACCTAATTTCACAGAGGGAGAGAAAGTTAAACAAAATGAGAAGACAGAAGGATTTGTTTCAAATGAAAGAACAAGAAAAAAACACAAGAAAAACAACTAATGAAACACAGAAAAATAATTGAACAAGCTAACGAATTCAAAGACTAGTAATAAGAATGCTAACAGAATTTGGGAAAAGAATAAATGAGAACAGTGAGAATTTGAACATGGTACTAGGAACTACAAAATATAAAAAAGAACCACTCAGAGTTGAAGAATACAATAACTGAAATGAAAAATATACACTAGAAATAATTAACAGCAGACTGTGACACAGAAGAATACATAAGCAATCTGGAAGATAGAATAATGGAAATTACCCAATCAGAACAGCAAAAAGAAACTTTTTTTTTTAATGAGAGTAGTTTAAGAACCCTCTGGGAAAACATTAAGCATACTAATGTTAGCACAAGTTAGTGTGCCCAATGCACAGAGAGGCCAGACAAACTGAAAGGTTTATTGCAGGGCCATGCAAGGAGATGGGTGGCTTATGCCCTAAAAGCCCTGAGCTCCTCAAAGAGTTTTGGCAAAGCATTTTAAAAGCCAGATGAGGGAGGGGGTTTTTGGGGTATGTGATCAGCTCATGCACAATTCTCTGACTGGCTGATGGTGAGGTAACAGGGTGGTATCACATGGGTTAACATTATCAGTCCTTAGGCTCCAGGAGGCCTGGGCCTATGTGTTCATGGTCATCAAGTAGTTAACATCTTCCATTTGGTGGGGGGTTTTCACATCTGTAAAGCAACTCAGGAAATGTATATCAAATACTGTTATCTAGGAACTTCAGAGAGGAAATGGAGGAAAGGCCTGTCCCAGGAATGACCCATAGGGTCCTGCTCAGTTACAATTCCCCCCTTTTCTTTGATACTCCTCAATCTTGAGGAGAACAAGGTTTGAACTAGAAAAGGAGTAAAGGTTCAGATAAGGGGGTTAATCATAAATTGACAGAAGTACCCACAGGGTCCTGTTCAGTTACAAGTCCAGCAGAAGTTGCTTTGAGAATGGCCAGTGGTGTCTGAGTCTGACAGCTACTCCATTTTTACTTCCAAGTGCATTTCTCTCCTCAATGGCCAAAGCAGATATCATCATTAGTGATATTAATGCTTGTCTAGATATGAGAAGATACAAGAATTTGGGCTCATAAAATCTTCTGAAAATATCTAACTATCTGAAGACCTGTTCCACGTTTTTCCCAGAACACAGAGTGCCTCATTCCTGATCTCCACCCTGAACTCTTTTCAGGGGGTGTTGAAGGTCAGCAGCTACTGTGGAGAGGTAGATGGAAAGTGCCAATTTTTAGTTGGCAGGGCCCCTTCATGGTCATAAATTTGTCTATGGTTTTGGGGACATTGCATGACCATTTTGTTCCACAGTGCTAGGAATGCTCATTCCCAGGTCTGGTGAAGATTTTATTGATAGGTCACTCAATGTGCTTATCCCTGAACTAGGCCTTATTAACAGTGCCAAAAGTCTCTGGACCACCTATTTTACTAGTCTCTTGTTGCTTCTTCCCATATCTAGAGTTACACTATTACAATCATTGATCTCATATGGAACTGTATATCATTATTTTATCAGAAGCTCAGTCACACATTTGTTAATGCAAGAAACAATTTCATGAAACAGGCAATATAGGTCATGAGTTGTTGCAAATATCACCTGGTTTCCACCAGACTTGGAGAGGGGGGTGATGTGTAATTTCTTCTTTCTTGCAGCCATTCACAGGTGGGCTGGTTCAGGATGCTCACTGTGAGTGGAACAATGGTATTTTAGTTTAACATTCAAGCATGGAGGCAGGGTTCCCTAAGAGGGGCCATTACATATACTTTAAACTATAGGCAACATCCATTTAGTGATTAACTTGTAGCAAAAGCAATGAAATACAAAGTTTAAAGTAAAAGAAAGAGATCTAACATGGAGTCAGATTTGTTATTCGCTATTACAATTCCCCACTGTCAATGTCCATTCCACAGTCTTGTGGGAAAGGGGCGATGACTGCTCTTGGCTACTTCCTGCTGTACAGGGGCAATGAAGGGTGATTGTGGAATGGAATTGATCAAGCTTGGACAGGGAATATTCCTTAGAATCTTTAATAAATAACACAATTCTCTTTTCTTCTTTATAATTATTTGAACCTGATAAAACCCCTTAGCACTGTTGTTATCGAATTTATTTTTGGACTTAGGCTTTTGGTTCCCGTTCCCATTCCTATCTATTAATTTTAACTTTTTGACTGTGTCATAACTATACTTAGGGGGAAAGATTTCTTTACATCTGGAAAAACACAGATTAAAAGCCAGTAATATTTCAGGCAAAACCAAAAAATTATAACCATATTCATCAGTTTACTCAGTCCTGTATAATTAATCCTTTATACTAACAGTTTTATGAAATCAGAGTTTCCATTAGACTTTTAAAATATCTTACCTAGTTTAGCAGTATAGTTTAAAAGTTATCAAAAAAACTGCTTTTGTCAAAATGTCCTTTTTATGACTCTTTTTGAAGATGTGGCAATTTCACAAATCATCAGCTTATCTGCCTATGAATGATAAATGTCTTAAAAAAAGCAAGGTTAAAGATTTGATTACAATACTTCTTTTTTTTTTTTTTTAAACATCTTTATTGAAGTATAATTGCTTTACAATGGTGTGTTAGCTTCTGCTTTATAACAAAGTGAATCAGTTATACATATACATATGTTCCCATATCTCTTCCCTCTTGCATCTCCCTCCCTCCCACCCTCCCCATCAATACTTCTTGACAAAGAAGCTTATCCAAGTTGTTGTGACATACAACATTTTACAATAACAACTAAAATTATAACATTATACCAGGACATATCCAAATTTCAGAAATGTTATATAATTCCTAGAGTGTCTATATTAATAACATTTATTCATACCATATAATCTGAAGAGGCTTATCACTCATTTGACAATGCTTTCCGAGTAATTTAACATACCAACCAATCTTAGTTTAATTTTTTTTTCCCCTGAGGTGCCTCAGAGACCCTCTGAAGTATCCCAAAACTAGCTGAAGTCAAAGAACTTTAATTAGAATTTGATAGGAAGCTCGCCAAAAATATCAAAAAGTTTTAAAAACATTTAGTCAGGTAGAATCATAGATCACTGTGAATATTTAAAAACAAATACAGATCACTTAAAGGCAAGGAAGTTTACACAATTTGTTATCAAAGACAGCATTCTAAGTAAACTTTTCCTCTTAGCAGAGAGGAACGAAATCTAGTCCTGCACCAGTCTATTTTTAATAACAAAATCCATTTACCCAATTAAGTTTCATCTAATCGCAGCCCAACCACGCATAAAACTCCTTTTTACTCAGAATATATATCCCAATTTCCTACTGTATAGTGAAATGTTTTCTTTATTATTTTTACTAGCTTTAATTACATATTTAAATTAGAATCCCTGACTCTTAAAAACCTTAATTTTTAGTGAAAACCAAGAGGCAAGTAATTGTTACCAAAATCTGGAGAGAGTATTTTAGATAATTTTTAGAATGTAACTATTCCTATAGAGTTTACCTAAAAGCTCTTGTCTCATTTGCATTTAATTCACTCATAAAAATTTCATCATACCAAGTTATTTTTCTTGCTGACAAATTTGCAACTGATATAACAAGATTTCATTTAACTTCTACTAAACCTAGGTACAGTATAAGTGTTATACTCAATGTTGATGACTCTAAAGACAGTTCTATATTAATTAGATCAACAAACAAACTAACCTTAATTCCAGGTATTAACGTAATAGAGTATTTCCCCATTCACGTGAACTTGAAACTCACTTTGTCTAGCTTCTTTTATATTTAATTTGTAAGCACTTGAAGTCAATTAAATAGAGCTCTTTATAAATTCAATTTTGACAATACTTTCAAAAAGTAAAGATATCTCATATGTACAAAGTGTACACAGACTTATAAACAATCAATATAAGAGATCTCTTAGCTTCACTTAAAGAAAAACTCAGTTATGAAACAGGTATTACAATATAAACTTACTAGCTTACGAAGAACAGTTGAAATACATTAAAGTTGCTTGCTCAGATGACTAGGCTCTATTATTTGTTCTTGATGATCTCTTATGAAGCTTATGAATTAAATTTCAACTGAGGGTGCATTCCCAGCAGTTGTGAGGGTTTTCTTAAATGTTATTCCTGCATCCCTTTTTTTTTTTCTTCAGTTCCATGCAACACAGATTGATTAGCTAAGCTCCAGAGACCCCAGGTAGATGATATACATCTCAAAGGCACAGGAAGAGAAATACAAATTCCTCTTCTAACTACTTATATAAAATCCAGCCATCTTGGGCTGTTTTCAGGGAACTTTCTTTTTTCCAGTTGCCAAATATCCACCTCAGTTTAAACAAACAAATAACAGTAAGAGACAATAATACATATCCACTCACATTCACCTGCCCCTCTTTCAGCAAAACCAGGAAGAGAAAAAGGGATTCAGACTCAGGTACTGAGACACTCATACACATACACACACACACCCAAGATAAAAGCAATTTCTGGGGTGATGGTGGTGGGATGAATTGGGAGATTGGGATTGACATATATACACCAATACGTATAAAATAGATAACTAATAAGAACCTGCTGTATAAAAAATAAATAAAAAAATTTAAAAATGTCAAAAAAAAAAAAGAGAAATTAAAACAATCCAGGCAAGAGAAGAAAGACATTAATTTTGGCAGTTCTTAAAACACTATACCAGCTTTCCAGTGTCAGCCATTTTTAATCAACTCACTTTTTAAAACAAAAACTTCCAAATAAAACCTTTATATCATTACCACAAATGAGAAAAATATGTGGCATGCCATAAATAAAAGATAACAGTATATATGTCAATCCCAATCTCCCAATTTATAAAAGAATCTAAAAAAGAGTGGATATATGTATATGTATAACTGATCACTTTGCTGTACAGCAGAAACTAACACAAAATTGTAAATCAACTATACTCCAATAAAAATTTAAATATATATACATATATAAAACAGTAAAAAAAAAAAAAAAGCAA
Organism: Eubalaena glacialis; assembly: GCF_028564815.1. Lineage (NCBI taxonomy): Eukaryota > Metazoa > Chordata > Mammalia > Artiodactyla > Balaenidae > Eubalaena > Eubalaena glacialis. Next base: position 32,798,575 of record NC_083734.1, read on the forward strand.
TTGCAAAAGACCCACTTTGATATAATAGTTGAGCCATTAGGGGTCTTTGCTCTCCAGATATCAGCAAGTATTAAGGCATTTTCTTTCATTTAGGGAGCATACCTAAAGATCTCTTAGTTTTGCAAAAGTACCTGGGGGACTCTAAGATGGAACAGAGCTCTGCTCATCCATACTTAATTATTCACAGCCAGTGTTATCAAATATCAAGCAAACAGCAATTCAAATCGGTCTCTCAAGGTCACAGTTCCCTCGTCCCAAAAAAGGAAGTTTCCCAACCAATGCCCCATTGGAGATGAAGACAAGCAAATGACCAAAGCTAGTTCAAAAAGGGAAAATCCCAACCAACGCTCTGCCACAGATGAAACCAGTGCCATAAGAAAGGATACCCTGGTGTCATCACACACGAGCCCTTTTATTTACCAAAGACGTCTCAACTGACCAATGCAAGTACTAACACACGTACAAATGAGAAATGGAGTATTTCCTGCCATATCAGTAAACAAAGGATGTCACAGTCATCAGCGATTGCAGCCCTCCAGTGTGAGCTGGTGAGCCCTGTGGGAACTCAGGAAGGAAAGCATACCTGCCATCTAGCAGCCATAAGACTGCAGCCACACCCCAAGTTGAGCCCTGAGGAAGCTCAGGATGTGAAAACACAGAATACTGGCCCCAGATAGCTGAGGTGCATATCAAAGGAATGATTTCACTGAACCCAGACTCTTGCATCTTCCCATATATATATAAAAAAAAAAAACCCTAAATTCCATAACTTGGGATATCTGGTTTTCTTTACGTTACAATAATCTTTTGACATTCAGACTACCTGCTCTTTGTTGCAAAACTTCTATATAAGCCTCACCTCCTCAGAACAGTTCTCTCAGGGTTACTTGAGATGCTGCCTCCCAGGCTTGAAGTCCTAAAAACTCCTGCTGAATAAAACATAACCCTCAACATTTAGGTTGTGCATATTTTTTTAGTTGACAGTTGTGGCTGACCAATGAAGGAACAAGAGCAGATTCCTCTCCTTTACCTGAACTCTACGAGGATCCAGAGCCTTGGTACCAGAAGAGGCTTCTTGTGCCCATCCGCCTCCTAAGGGAGTCCAGATGAATTTGGGTGACTCTCTCCTGGTTCTAGGATCTCCCATTATTGGTTGATGATCCTAAGTTTTATTCGGGGGGAATAGGTTATCCCTGAAACAGTTTCAAGAAGAAGTACCTGGGTTATCCTCAGTCAAAAGGCATGGAAGATTTTGCTCAGTTTAGGCACTGAACAGGTTATCCTCAATGTAAAAGGCACTGGGAAGGCTCAGTTTATATGCTTAGTGGTTATCCTAAAGACTGGGAAGACTTTGCTCAGTTAAACACTGAGTAAGGTGAGACAGAGTTATTAGGGGGAAGACCAGCCTGTTATTTACCCTTGAATTGGCTACCTTAATAGAGTTTGTCAAAATAAAACTGAAATCTTTTGAGCTCCAAGGAACAAACTCTTTCCTCCTTGCCGGCAATGGCTTTCTCAGGCAACTGAGAAAGTTGCAGGAGTGTTGGAAGCAAGGCCTCATGTCATGCAGCTGTCTCTATAGGGAAACCCACTCATTTAATTAACAACCTGCTCAACCAGGGACACGAATTAGAACTGATCATTCTGCTATCTGAACACCCATGCATCTTATTGGTTTGAATCACTATTAATATATATTTTATTAATGGCCAAATGATAGATCATTTTAATGTGGAGAAATTAGTAATTTGGTGAATCTAGAGCACTCTCATTATAAACAGCTGTTTTATTGGTACCTATAAAACAAAAATCAAACTAAAGGTGGAAAAGAGAAATATATATATCTAATGGTTAACCTAAGAACTTCTTCAGTAAAGCAAGAAAAACTGGTTTGGGAAGCTTCATTTGTGCTCTTTGCTTCCCCTCAATGGGTCTTACAGATGCTAATAAAAGCATTAGAATAATTAATGTTAACAGAAGGAATCCTGTAAGGAAAGTCTAGACACTATTTCCAACAAGGTAGAAATTTTAAAAGAAATTATCTCAAATGAATAAGAAATCTTTAGATGGTTATTTAAAATAGGATAAATAAAATGGACATTTATGTGATTAAAACACAAGGTTTTGATATTACTATGCTACTTAAGGTTAAATGGGCCAAAAGGGACACCTTCCTGGTCCCCAACATTAAAAGCCAAACAAGTCAGTTCTGTTTACCCCAGTTTTAAAATATATATTTAAAGGGCTAGAAAAAAATTTTCATTAAGATACATGACCAGCAATTATTTGGGGCAACAGTTAGACCAAAGGGCCTGAGCTCCTTGGCTCAACCCCCCTCTGGGGATCCCAAAGCCTTTTATATAAAAATAAATAAAATGGGCAGGGAATAAAAAGAAAGAAAAAACTAAACTCCTCCTGTAAGATCAAAGGTTGTTGATTGGTTCCTAATGAAAACTAAAGTTAATGGTATAAAAGTTGACAGATTTGAGATGAAAGTGTATAAAATTGGGATATTTAAATGAGCTGTATACAAGATGGTTACCATCTCTTTTGTTTAATTATATTGTGAGATAGGCATATTTCACTGGGAAATACTTGCCCTGCATGGTATTATAAGACAAGGCATACTGATTGCCCCTCAGGAAATATTAAACATACCAAAGGAAACCAATAGGGTTACCTGAGCCATACAAATAAGTAAAAACTGGGAACTAACATTCAAGGGCTAATAAAAATAAAAATAGTGATTTTGCTATGGGCTTAACTTGTGAACTCAAAATGAAGGTCTTTGCTGAATGCCTTATACAGAAGGCATCATAAATTAAACTCTAAAGTTCTAGAACATAGAACTCATAAAATAAATTTCAGTTGAGTTAGAAATCTTGTCACTGATAAATCTTTTAGTATTGTTTCGGTGACAGACCTGTTCTTTGGGGAACTAAAAGCAACTGTCTTTCTCTTATAAATCTCTACAAACTAGAAAGGTAAATACAGACCACAAGGGCCTGAGACTGAGCCTAATTAGCTCAATCAGGCAAGACCTGAAACCAAGGAAAAAAAGACAAAGTGGCAATTTTAAAATTCAAACCACTGGGAATGCTCCCTCAGCCAAACTTTACAAATAGTAAAGCCTTAGTCATCTGAGCAAGCAACTTTAATGTATTCCAACAGTTCTTTGGAAACTAGTAAGTTTATACTGTAATATCTGATTCATAACTAAGTTTTTAAGTGAAGCCATGAGATCTCTAGTTTTGCCTGTTTATGTCTGTACATATTATACATATGAGATATCTTTACCTTTTGAAAGTATTATCAAAATTTAATTTATAAAGAGCTCTATTTAATTGACTTTAAGTGCTTATGAATTAAAGATAAAAGAAAATGACAAAAATGACTTTCATGTTCACGTGAACTGGGAAATATTCAATATTAAGTTGATATCTGGTATTAAAGTTTAAGTTTATTAATCTAATTAATATAGACAAGTCTTTAGAGTCATCAACATTAAGTATAATATTATATTTTACCTAGGTTTAATAAAAGTCAAATAAGACCTTATTATATCAGTTGCAAGGAAAATAACTTGATATGATGAGACTTCAAATGTAAAGGAGATAAGAACTTTTGGTAAACTCTTTAAAAAATTATATTTTAGAAATGTTTACTTAAAATGATATTTCCATATATCTGGTAACTCGAAGTTCTAGACTTGTGCTAATTTAAGTGATGGAAGTTTATTGAATAGCCAGATAATTTCCAAAAACTAATAAGACACTGAGACATCAATTACTAAATAGAGAAACTAAAGGTATTTAGGACTATTAATGAGAATGTTTGGTGCCACCCTGAGATGTTCTCTATAAGAAAACAAATATTTTTTAAAACTGCCACTGGTATTTATGTTCACCAATCTACAGAATGCTAATGTAAAAGACCGTTCATAATTGCTTACTTCTTAACTTTTACTAGATATTAAGGTTTTTAAGAGTTGAGAATTCTAATTTAAACATGTAATTAAAGCTAATAGGAATAATCATTTCAGTGTACAGTAGGAAAGTAAAATGTGTGTTTTCAGTAAAGAAGGTATGAAGAATGGAATTACATTTTATTGAGGAAAAAGAAAGTACGTCTTAGAGCTGGTTGGGTTTTTGGATGGAAAAATAAGGGACAAGTTGATATGGTTACAGAAAGTGATGAAAGGTTGTGGAAACGAACCCTGAGAAAAAGTTTTATGCATGGTCAGGATTAACTAAATTTAGGTTGAAGTTAACTAAGTAAATGGATTTTGTTAAGTAAGTAATAGGAGACTGGAATTTGATTTCTCTCTCTGTTAGAGTGCTCCTTTTTGATAACAGATTGTGTGAGTTTCTGTGCCCTCAAAGTTATCCATATTTGTTGTTTTCTTTTAATCATTTGTGACTTGGTTAAATGAACAAGTATTGTTTCACAATTACCTATGATCCGTTGTGTTTTAAAACTTTTTGATATTTTTTAAAAACTTCCCAAAAGTCAAAATCTAACTAAATTTCTTTTAGCTTCCAGCTGACTCTGGAATGTTTGAAGGAACATATCTGAGACATCTCAGAGAAGAATGTTAAACTAAGTTTTTTGGTATGTTTAATTACTTCAGAAACATTATCAAGTAATTGGAGATGAACCTTAGGTTATAGTGTATGGATAAATGTTATTAATATAGATATTCCAAAATTTATATGGAATTCCTAACATCTGACATGCCCTGAATAATGTTATCAGTCATAATTCTACTTATTATCCTAAAATATTTTATGTCACAGAAATATCCAAGTTTCTTGCTAATTGCATTGTACTTGAATCTTTAACCATGCTATTTTAAGCTTTGTCCTGATGCTTTTGCAAAATGAAGATTTTCAAGAAGCCTCATAAAAATAACTTCTTTAAAACAAATATAAGTTTCTGATAACCTTTAGATAATACCACTGAAATGTATAACAAATGACAAAACTCTAATGGAAAACCTGATTACTTCATTCAGAATGACAGGAATCAATTTCATAGGACTGAATGAACTGATGAATATGATTTATAACCTTATGACTTTGGGAAATATGCTAGCTTTAATCTTTGTTTTCCAAAATAAAAAACTTTTCTCTTATGCTATGACTTACAACAAGTTGATAAAGTATACCTTTGTGAACAAAGATGAAACATTCATCTTTTTCTCTCTACCTGATCCTGCCAGAATTTGGCTTCTCCTACTTACTCTCCTGTGGACTTGATGGTTTATTGCAACTGGATTACAACTAGTTACATGAATCATTGTTTTAATTTGTTCTTTCTTCCAAATTGTTTATGGTTTGTGTCTTCCTGTTGCACTATGACTTTGTCAATGTTACTACCTACATTACTTATATCCTATTTTATAAGATTGTTGTCTCTTACAGTACTCAGTGTGTAACCAGGTCGCCAACAAAATTGATGAAGTCTAAACATTGGAAATAGATCACATTTATGACCTTACAGAATAATTGTAATACGGTGTTTCTAGGTATGGGAAGAAACAATAAGAGAAAATATTCCCTGGATCATAATAGACTAGTGAGACAGAGGATCCAGAGAATCTTTAATTATCAATAGGGCCTAATCTAAAAATTAGCACCTGGAGTGGCATATCAACAGGAATTTTCGTCTGATCTGGGATGAGCCTCTCAGCACCATGGGACAAAAATTGGTCATGAAATGTCTCCCAAATATTGGTCAAATTCCTGACCAAGAGGAGGATCTGAGAAATGGAATATTTCCTGCCATATCAGTAAACAAAAGATGTCACAGTCATCAGAGATTGCAGCCCTCCAATGTGAGCTAGTGAGCCCTGAGGGAACTCAGGAAGGAAAGAATACCTGTCATCTAGCAGCCATTGGACTGCAGCCACTCCCCACCATGAGCCTTGAGGAAACTCAGGATGTGAAAATACAGGATACTGACCCCAGATAGCTGAGGTGCATATCAAAGGAATGATTTCAGTGATCCCAGACTCTTGCATCTTCCCATACATAGAAAAGTGCTAAATTCCTTAACTTGAGATATCTGGTTTTCTTTAATTTACAATAATCTTTTGACATTCAGACTACCTGCTCTTTGTTGCAAAACTTCTATATAACCTGGCTCCCCCACCCTCCCCACCTCCTCAGAGCAGTTCTCTCAGGGTTACTTGTTATGCTGCCTGCTGGGCTTGAAGTCCTAAAAATTCCCACAGAATAAAACATAACTCTCAACTTTTAGGTTGTTTATATTTTTTTAGTTGATGCAAACATCAAACATATGGTCCCACAAATAAAGAATCAGATGAGGCATAGCCCAGAAATTCCACTTCCATTCCCAGAAGGAGGCTTCAAAACAGACTGTCTCCTGAAAAATAATGGACAATGAGTGGATCACCCCAAAATGTTACACACAAAAACACAAACAACAACTAAGCTATGGTCACACAGACAGAAAATCAGAGGTGGTATAGTCTAAAATTCCACTTCCACTCCCTAACGGAGGCCTCCAAACAGATTGGCCCAGCTCTCAAAAGAGAGTGCACTGAGTGGTTCACTTCCCACAAGGGAAGCAGCCCAAATAGAGTGGAGAGAATTCCCAGCCTGTGCAAGTTGGAATGACTCACACACAACAAAACTGAATGTGGACTGCAGCTCCAGACTTTTCTCAGCTCCAAAGAGCCTCATGCCATGTGTGGATGGCACCTGTCAGGGATAGTCCCTCTGAGATACCTGGAGCAAAATGGGCTCCAGCAGCTGCTGGGAACTCAGGAAAGGGGCTGCTACTGGCTGGGGTCGACCTGCCATGGGCACGGACCCTAGGCTGGCTCCCCAAAATTGATAGTGCAAGTTCATGTGCCCGAAGAACAGTGAGGCCAAACAAACTGAAATGTCAGAGTTTGGAGCAGAGAAAGGGCAATGCAAGGAGACGGGTGGCTCATGCCCTAAAAGCCCTGAGCTCCTTGAAGAGATTTGGCAAAGCATTTTTAAAAGTCAGATGAGGGAGGGGGGGTTGCAGGGTATGTGATCAGTTCATGCACAATTCTCTGATTGGCTGATAGTGAGGTAACAGGATGGCATCACAGGGGTTAATATTATCAGTCCTTAGGCTCCAGGAGGCCTGGGCCTATGTGTTCATGGTCACCAATTAGTTAACATCTTCCATTTGGTGGGGGGTTTTCACATCTGTAAAACAACTCAGGAAATGTGCAACAAATACTGTAATCTAGGTACCTCAGAGAGGAGCTAAAGCAGAGGATATGGGGGAAAAGCCTGTCCCAGGAAGGCCCCATAGGGTCCTACTCAGTTACACTAACATTCACATTATAGGGTTCCCAGAAGGAGAAGAGAGAGATAAGAGTCAAAATGTATTTAATAAAATTATGTTTGAAACTTCCTGGAGCTGAAGAGATATACAGATTTCCAGGTACAGGAAGCACAGAGTCTCAAAAAAGATGAACTCAAAGAAACTCACACCAAGACATAGCATAATTAAAATGGCAAAAATTAAAGATAAAGAGAAAATTTCAAAAGCAGAAAGAGGAAAACAAAGACTCACATGCAAAGGAACCCCTGCAAGGGTATCAGCTAATTTTTTGACAGAAACTTTGCAGGCCAAAAAGGAGTGGCATGATATATTTAAAGTGCTGAAAGGGGAAAACATGCAACGTACCCAGCAAGGCTATCATTCAGAATTGAAAGAGAGATTTAAAAAAATTCTTCTCAGACAAACAAAAACTAAAGGAATTAATCAGTTCTAAATCAACCTTACAAAACATGTTAAAAGAGTCTTGTTAAAGTGGAAATGAAAAGACTACAACAAGAAATAAGAATTTATAGGAAAGGAAAAATCCCACTAGTAAAGGCAAATACATAGTAAAGGCTGTGGATCAACCACTTAAGCTAGTACAAAGATCAAAATACAAAAAAGTGTAAAATCAAATTATAACTACAATTAACAGTTAAGGGATAAACATCAAGATGAAAAATATGACATCAAAAACACAAAATGTGAGGAAAGGGAGTAAAAAATGTAGATCTTTTAGAATGTCTGTGAACTTAAATGACTACCAGTTTAAAACAAGTAGAAATAGTTGTAGGTGAACATATATAAACTGCAGGGTAACCACAAATCAAAACCCTACAATAGATACACAAAAACTAGAGAAAAAGGTTCACAAACATAACAAAAAATCATCAAACCACAAGGGAAAAGAGTAAAAGAAAAAGAAAAGAACAGAGAAGAATGACAAAAGCTACCAGAAAACAAATAACAAAATGGCAATAAGAACATACCTATCAATAATCACTTCAAATGTCAATGGACTAAATGCTCCCCCCCAAAAATGTAGGACGGCTGATTGGGAAAAAAAAGACCCATTTATATGCTGCCTACAAAAGACTCACTTCAGAGCTAAAGAAAGATACAGACTGAAAGTGGGAGGATGGAAAAAGATATTTCACACAAATGGAAATGAAAAGAAAGCTGGGGCAACAATACTTATATCAGACATAGTAGACTTTTAAACAAAGTCTTTAACAAAAGACAAAACAGGGCACTATAAAATGATAAAAGGATCAATACAAAAAGAGGATATAACATTTGTTAACATATATGTACCTTATATAGGAACACATAAAAATATAAAGCAAATGTTAGTACACATAAAGGGAGAAATTGACAATAATACAATAATAGTAGGGGACTTTAACACCTCACATCAATGGACAGATGATCAAGACCAAAAATAAATAAGGAAACAGTGGTCTTAAATGTAACATTAAACCAGTTGGACTTAATAGATATCCATAAGACATTCTATCCAGAAACAGCAGAATATATGGGGTATAATCCATAAAAATATTGAATCACTATGTTGTACGTTGAAACATATAGTATTGTAAATCAACTATACTTCGAAAAAATGTTAATAATAAATCTCCAGAGACCTTCAATGTACAAATGTTCTATAAAAATTATAACTTAAAAAAAATAAAGTTAAAAATTTGGTATGTATATGGAACAACTAGAATCTTAAACATTGTTGGTGGGCATGTGAAATGAATTAACTGCTTCAGAAAACTTCTAAACTGTTCAACAGTTTCTTAGATATTTATTTATTCTATGACTCAGAAACTAATTCCATTCCAAGGGAAATGAAATCATACACCCAACTAAAGACTTGCACACAAATGATCATAGCAGCTTTATTTATAATAGTCAAAGACTAGAAGCAATCCAAATGTCCATCAATAGGAGATTGAATAAGCAAATAGGTACCTTTATGTAATTCAGTGTTACTCAGCAATAAAAAGGATTATACGTCATGCAAACTAACATTTATATGGCCTCTCTGACACAAGCATACACTGTTAAATCTGTTTACCTCGTCTTACCCTTGTCATGCCTATTTCCCCTTTAGTCACTATGTTCCAGCCACAGTGTCCAATTGGTTACTTCTAAGACTCATAAAATTTGACAGATGAATGAGAATTTAATAGCATGGAACATGTTTCTGTACCAAGAATGCCTTCACTCATTTTCTACCATCTCTAGTCCTCCTGAAAGCCCATTCTTATCTTCTTCAATATTTTATCATGAAAATGTTAAAAAGTTGAACAACTTTACAGTAAATATTTGTGTACCTATCACCTAGATTCTCTCATTAACAATTTATTATGCTTGTTTTATTACATATCTGTCAATTCTTTTATTCAATGGCCCACTTTTATTCTATCAATTCCTCAGGGGAGCTTTCTTTGAATTACCAAAGCAAAGACCTTACATGTTATTCTGATACCCTCTCTAACAATTTCTCATTCTTCTCCAATGACACTTGATTTAATTCCCACAGATAACTTTGTTTAATATTTGGCTTCTCTGCAAGACCAGTGATTCTCAAAATTGAGCTTACATCAGAATCACCTGGGAGGCTTGCTAAAACACAGGTTACTGAGCCCCATCCTCCAAATTTCTGATATAAAATATTTTAATAGGGTTGCATTTCTCATTAGTTCCCATGTGATGCTCATCCTGGTGGTCCACAGACCACACTTTGAGAACAACTGAGGTTGATTGTAAGGACCATGTCTGTAGAGATCAGGTCATTTTATTTATTGCTGATTTCCATTGACTATCACAGACACAGAGAGGGTACTCAGGACATGGTATGGATTTGATGAGTGAATAAATTTATGTATATATATTTATATATATGTTTATATATGTACTTTTACATATGCTTTTATTATATATATATATCATTTACTGTATTATAGGAGTTCCTCATAATCATTATTGTCAATGAAGTAGCTCCATCAATAGGTATATCCTGTTTATTTAACTTTCCCTGTTGTTAATATCATTCCAAATTATATCCTGTTACATTGATTATTATATTTTTCCCAAATAGGTTTTGCTTTTCACAGAGATTCCTTAACATCAGGGAAAAAAAAATTGTAACTAACAAGGATGAGGTACTCTTTCTGATTTTATTTCTTTTCTTATGAACCCAGGCTGTAAAATTAGCATGTTGTTCTCACTTAAATAAGGTAGAAATTATTCAAAAGCATTTTATTTAAAGGAAGGAGCAAACAAACAAACAAACCAAAAACAAACAAACAAAACCTATGCATACTTTGACTAATTGCAAACAAGATAATGTTTGTGTTGGGTTTGTTGTACAGGTGTGAAGGGGGGAGGTGAGACCACAGAATGTACCTTGAGCTGTCAGTGTGCATTATCCTAACTATGAAAACACCTGGTTCTAAATGAATGAAGGGATCCACTGTAACTAAAGGAACTGTCTGGCCCCAGATCTGAGTTCTTCAGATAAAGGATGCAAAAAATATGCCCTTGAATTTAGTGTGACTTATTAAAAAATAGACTTTAATTTTTAGAGCAATTTGAGATTTACAGCAAAATTCAGAAGGCACAGAGATTTTCTCATGCCCCCACATATGCAGAGCCTCCATCATGATCAACAATCCCCTCAATAATTAGTAATACCTTTGTTACAGTTGATGAACCTACATTGACATCACCCAAAGTTCATGGTTCACATTAGGATCCACTCTTGCTCTTATACATTCTATGGGTTTGGCCAAATGTATAATGACATGTATCCATCATTATAGTATCATGCAGAGTATTTTCATTGTCTTAAAAATCCTCTGTGCTCTACCTATTCATCCCTTCCTCCCCGCCAACCCCTATTAATCACTAATCTTTTTATTGTATTGATATTTTTCCCTTTCCAGAATGTTAATCACTGATCTTTTTATTGTATTGATATTTTTCCCATTCCAGAATATTGTATTGATATTTTTCCCTTTCCAGAACATTGTAATTTTTCCCTTTCCATGCCACTTGTAATATTTTCAGATTGGCTTCTTTCAATTATTAATATACACTTAAGGTTCCTTCATGTGTTTGCATGTGTTAGTAGCTCATTCATTTATAGCATTGAATAATATTCCATTGTCTGGATGTACCACAGTTTATTTATCCATTCACCTGCTGAAGGACATCTTGATTGCTTCCAAATTTTGACAAGTTTGAATAAAGCTGCTATAAGCGTATGTGTGCCAGTTTTTGTGTACACATAAGTCTTTCACTACTTTGGGTAAATACCAAGGGGTACAATTGCTGGATTGTATGGCAAGAATATGTTTAGTTTTGTAAGAAACCATCAAACTGTCTTCCAAAGTGGCTGTACCATATTGTATTCCCACCATCAATGAATGAGAGTTTCTATTGCTCCGTATCCTCACCAGCATTTGGAGTTGTGAGTGTTCAGGATTTTAGCCATTCTAATAGATATGTAGTTTTTCATTGTTGTTTTAATTTATAATTCCTTGATGACATATGATGTGGGGCATCTTTTCATATGCTTATTTATGATCTGCATATCATCTTTGGTGAGGTGTTTGCTAGGGTCTTTGGCCCACATTTTAATTGGATTATTTGTCTTCTTGTTGTTGCGTTTTAAATGTTCTTTGTGTACTTTGGAAAAAATTTCTTCATCAGGTATATCTTTTACAAATATTTTCTCCCAGTCTCTGGCTTGTCTCTTCATTCTCTTGACAATATCTTTCTCAGAGTACAAATTTTTTCAATTTTAATGAAGTCTAGCTGCCTTGACATTTTTTGTTGATAGCTGGATATTATATACTGTGTAAAAGGAACTGCTGTAAATAGGCTTTTAGTAATGTGGTGGTAAGGTGTAGGGGGATGTAAATCATTCTATAGTTCTCTGATGCCTCTGGACTGTGAACTTCATGAGTATTTCTCAGTTTCCTCTCCTTTTTGGTGGAACAGTATGGCTAGAGTGGGCTAAAGTTATATTATTTCCCTTCCTTCCTGTGAAAGGCTGGAGCCGGTTGATGTTCATATTTCTCTTCCCCCAGATCAGTTAGGCTGTGATAAAACTCCAGTAGATTAGGTTCTAGGTAACTAGTTTCTCCTTGAGGGCAGGGCTTGTTAGGAAGAACTGAATGCTCTGGGATATTTCAAGATGGTTTATTTTACTCTCTTGCTACCAAAAGCTGGAGGAAATTTTTCCTTTGGTGTTCACTATAAGAACCTAGTGGGTTCTCTGTAAGTAAAACTCACAGAAGTGTGGGGTCCCCCTATGAGTGTGTGCCCAATGGAGTTTTTAACTCTCAGACTTGTTCACACTGAGCTTTACTGTAACTGTAATAGTAATTGTAATTCATCACTTAGAGTTCAGATTTTCTTCCCTGGCACTGGTTCCTGTGAAGATTTTTGCTCATGGGTTTCTGCTTCAGTAAGTTGTACTTCTCTGTACTCATCTGTTTGTCTGTACAGTTTTGGGGAATGTGGTTTGCCCTGTGACCTCACTTCTTTTACATATGTAAGAGTAGTTGTTGATTTTCCAGTTTGTTTAGCTGGGGTCACTTCCAAGCTTTTTACACACTGGACTGGAAACCAGAAGCCTGAATAAGACTTTTCAAATCTGCTTACACTATGGTTCTTTTGTTGTGATATGGAGGTGTGAGGGAGGCATTCATTGCATAATTTCTTTGAAGTTTAGTACTTATTTCTGCCTTATTGAAATGATAAAATAATTTCCAAAATGATTTTTATTTCCTTTACATTGCAATTAGGGAACAAAAATCACTATAGGCACCATTCTTACCTGATATTGGAAATTGCTCTCCTCAATTGAACGCTTTCATGAGCCTATTTACAATGTTCTTTATTTGATACAAGATAAAATCATTCAAGTAGAAGGCACAACATTCATCCATCCATAAATTTATCCTATATCCCTTTACTGAGTACCTCCTTTTTCCCAGGTATTGTGGGAAAACAAGTTACATGAAACACTATCTTTTCTCAAAGAACTTATAGTCTAGCAAGGCACAGAGTTAATAATCTCAGTGCAATGTGATGTAATCTTCAACTAAAATATGCATGAATCTTGTGGGGAAAGATTAGTGTTTAAATGAGACTAGGGCATCAGGGGAAGCACTTACCTGAGTTTCAAAGGCAAAGTAGTTGCTATAAGAAGAGTGGCCATCGTACACCTTAAACTTACATAAGTTATATGTCAATAATATCTCAATTAAGCTAGGGAGGAAAAGGGGGTGACTAAAGCAATTTTAAGTGGAGGATCATATCTAAGAAGACAGCAGATATAAAAAGAATGAAGCTTTCCAAAGAACAAGGATCCTTCAATGTAGTTAGATGCAGGATTACTTGTATGAGACAGTTCAGAAATTATTCAGTGATCAACCAAGATTAGGTCATGATGAATTGCTGAGAAACTGACCAACCAAGTCTAGCCCATGCCTACCTCTTCAGCTTATTTCACCACTTTCACCTTGTTATCTATGTTCCAGCCCCACTGGCCTTAGATCAGTCTCCTAAATCTCTCATGCGTTCCCCTCCCTCTGTACCTCTGCTCACTGCCAGAGAAGTACTTTCATGTATCCTTCTTCATCCAGGTGATGACTACTTCTCCTTCAGATCTGGCCTCCAATTATACTTTCTCAGGGGAGACCTCTCTGACCCTCCAAATGAAATCTGTCTCTATTTTGCATCTCCTCTGTTCCCTATAATCTTCCTGCATAGCCCTTGTCTTAGTTAATATTTAAGAGCATGATCATTCCCCAACTATTCTATAAGCCCAAGCAAGAAAACGGACCTATCTCTTTTACTCAATATTGTATCCCTGTTTATGAGCAGAATTTCTGGAATATAATGAGTGCTCAGCAAGTACTGAATGAAAGAAGACAAAAAATAGTATTTATTAATATCTATATGTTTTGCTCTGTGTGTATACAAAAGTTTTTTCACTTAATGCTAACCTAAACCCTTTGAGGTTGGTGAAATGATCCTTGTTTTAAAATTAAAATGCATTGGATTAATGGAAGTTAATTTACCTAAAATTGCAATAACTCCTCACATCATTATTCATTATATGTGTATTCTATCTTTCAACTCATGCCTTCAAATTCTACCCAGAAGTAAAGTAGTAATTTCATCAGACATATTGACAGGAGAAAAGAAACAAATTTTAATTCATGTGCATGGAGGTCGCATAGAAATTGGACTAAGAAGTTGCCAAAGCAGGCAGATTTTATGCTTTTTAGATAAAGAAAAAATAAATGTGTGAGAATTTGACAGAACAAAGAAGCATGTTCTGAGTGCCCACTTAGTGAAGAAAGTAACACAGAGTTTGGGCCTGGAATAGCAAATTAAAGAAGTAACAAGGTTTGTTTACATAGATTTCTCAGCCTGAATTCTCTATCTCTAGGATAAGGATGTCTGTCCTTCTACCTGCAGATGCAGGGAATGCACATTTCACAGGACAAAGTTATTTCCTGATTTCAGGGAGATGGACAGGAGGCTCAGAAGGTCAAAATGTCCCTCCTGCACTGGCCATTTCTTAAATAACTTTAATTCAAAATAATCAACATGTCATTGTGGTATATTTTAGGATGGCCATCCCTGAGTCCCAACCCATGTCTACCTTTAAAATGAAATTAAATGGCCAAATTATAGGCTCTGGGAATATAGCAGTGAGTAATGCCAGCCAAGTTCAAGAGCCTGTTTTCATGGACCTTGTGCTCTAGTTGGAAGTTCAATTAGGCCCTAAAAAAAAAAAAATCTGAGCTATAAGGTGGTAAAACCACCCTTTAAATTTATTTCTGCTTGTCTCTGAAGCCTTTCAAAGGCTCTATGCAGTCTCTCTAATACAGGCTCCAAAATAAATATATTTTCTCTTTTGATCACATTCAGTCTAATGTAAGCCTTGGCCATTACTCCTTCCCTGAGAGCCATCTTTTCAGTTTATAAGGTGACCCAAATTTTCTTGCCTATCTTGAAATGAAAAACATAGATTTCATTTTCACCCCCTCCATTATTCCCTTGCTTTTTAGCATTTATTCTTATTTCAAAAGCAATGAACATATCCTCCTCATATTTCAATTAAACAACCCAGCTTTAGAGGGACTAATTGTGTTTTTTGCTATAAAAGTGAGTATGTTTAACTTCCCTTATTATAGCATACAGCAGAAATGCAGTCAATTTGTCTGGTGTATTCCTTTTGTTTTGAACCTGTTTTCTAGAGATTTGGTTACTTATCCTCCAGAGTACATATTTCCTTTCCCAGAGGCTTGCCCCTCTTAACACTGTTCTTCAAATCAGATTCAGAGAAGGTGTTTCATGTTTAAATACTGTTTTACTTCTAAGTACATTTATAATTCTGTTTTGATTACCTAATTCACATTTTCCTACTCAGAATTCACGTCTCTTAAACATACTATTTTGTTTTAAATAATACACTTACCTATATTGCTCTTTCTTATATTGTATTTCTCATTAACCATTGCAAGTATCATCCAGTTAGTTCCATTGTGGAAAAAATAACAAAACAAAATAAAAAAATACTCCCCCTGATTTTTAGGTATCTAGAATTTTTCCTAAAAACTCTTCAGGTTAAACTCTAAAATTCTCTGGTCTTTTGTTGCCTGTGCTATAGTTAGCTAGGAAATGAGTCCACAGAAGCATTTCTGTGACTTTAGGTCAACTACAGAGTTTCCTTGGTATCCCTCTTTTCTTCTCTTTTGGTATATTTCTTTGTTCCTTTTTCTAGTTATCAGTTCCTGCAAGTTTTGTTAATCTAAGATTCAAGTTTCTCAAGCATAGCCCTCCTCTTCAAATTATCTTTGGTCTTTCCTGTTAAGTTCACTGCCCCCACCTTCTTCTCTATTTTCTTTGTGAACTATAGTCAAGGCTGAATTTTGTACGGAAAATCTTTCCTCATCTTTCTGCTTCAGAAAGAGCCTTCCTTCTTCTAATTTCCTAGTGTACTCTTTTCTCAAGACCAGCTATTATATTTCTCTCTCTCTTCAATACCTCCTGAAATTACCTTTACTTTTCTTCTATTATTAACACCAAGACCCTTCCATTCTCTTCTCCTTTAGGTCCAGTAATATTCTCTGTATAATTTGGGGAAGATGTTAAACTTCACTTTGTGAGTCTTTTCCTCAGAGCTTTCCTTGGTGCTTTTAATAAATGTTCCTGAATCTTTTGGGTATCTATCTCTCTTTTCCACAAGGGTGACACAGCTACTCCCTTTTTTAAAGGGCACAGCTGTGTTCTTTTTCACATCACCTATTTTTAAGATTATGTAGTAAGTCACATTATATCATATTCATAGCATGTGTTTTCTTAATTCCAGGAATAGCTGTTGTCTTTTAGAAAACTTAAAAATAACATTTAATAATTATTTATATATGTTATTTTATTTCATCTCAAAATATCTCTATGGTATATTAGTCATCTTATTCCACTTTATAGTTTAAAAATAGTTGCCATTTTAACTAGAAATATTATAAAGCCAATATAAAATGATTGATCTCAAGAACTTAAATTTTTGAAAATATGTTATTTTGGTTATTCTTTGATTTATTTGACTACCTAAATATGCCAGATAGTGTTCTATGCTGGGAAAACAAAAAAATTTTTTCTGCTTAAAATGCAGTCAAAATTTTATGGAGACACTGAAATATAAATAATTTTGATTCATGTGCTAAATAAAACTGTGATAAAGAATTTGGGAAAGTAGAGGAGACAAATTCATCTAGAAATTAGAGAAAGCTTCACAGAGGAACATATTTTTTATCTGTGTATGAAAAAAATGAATATATATATGCAATATGAAAAGAAGATTAAAGAGATGTCCATGTTGCTGTAATATATACTATATGCCAAGGTAAAAGGTATAAAAGAGCATGGTAGAATTAGAGAAAGGAAACAAGTATAGATTATATGAGGTGGTGAGATAGAGATGAAAATAAATTAAGAATACATTATATCTATTTTACGAGAGTTTGGGCTATAGACAAAGGTGATTGCAAATAAACCCTGGAAACTTGCTAAGTAAACATGTGGTAGGGGCAAAGTCAAGATGGCAGAGTAGGAGGACATAGAGTTTGTGTCTCCTCACAAGTAGGGCACCTACTAGGCACTGGTGGGGGACTTCAGACACCTAAGGGGACAGGAGGAATCCTCGAGTTACCACGTAAGATGTGGGAGGGAAGGAGGGTGAGAAAAAAGTGGAGGCAAGACAGGACCAGCACTCCTGAGGGGGTACTGGGGAAAAGGAGAGGTTCCCATGTTCAGAGGGGTCCACACATGGAAAGGGGATCAGCGGGAATGGAGAAGGACCTTTGGGGTATCAGGGGATCAGAGAGTAATGAGGCCAGGGTCTCCCTTGCCTGCTCGGGCCTGGTGTGGCTCCAGGCCTGAAACACCCTTGGGCCCCCTCCAGCCACGTGGGTCTTGGGCCTTAACCCCCCCACCCACCAAAGCGTCTTCTGACCTGGGGTGTCCCAGGCCTGAACCCTGCCACAGCGGTGCCTCCTCTGGCTGTGCAGGTCCTTGCAGACCTGTGTACGACTCCCCACCATGCCTGCACAGGCAATGTAGGTCCTGACAGCACATGCGCTGCCCTGACAAAGCCTCTTCTGGCCAAGTGGGTCACGGACCTGAACCCCACACCCAGCAAGGAACTGTCCATCTGTGTGGCAACTGGGCCAGAGACCCACCACCATCAAAGTCTCTGAGAGTCGCACAGGTCCCAGCCCTGAGCCCTGCCTCTGCCAAAGCCTCCTCTGGCTGTGTGGGTCCTGGCAGCCTAAGGGCGGTCACTGATAGGGCCTCCTCTGGTCATGTGGGCCCAAGCAGGCTGAATGCTGCACCCATACAAGGCCTGCTCTTGCTGTGCCAGCCTCTGCAGACACTCCTGTGTAGAACTGTGCAGGCACATGTGCTCTGGGCTAGCTTTAGGAACAGACACTGGTGAGAGGAACACACACAGAAGTGGGGCTGACACAGCAGGTCCAGAGACCTACCTAGAGGTCTTGGAGGCCTACTGGGGAGGTGGGGGTTGGCTGTAGCTCACCATGGGGGCAAGGACACTGATAGAAGAGGCACCAGGGAATTTTTTTTACTTTTTAAATGTTTTTTAAATTATTTTATCTTTTATTTTTATTTTTCTATTTTTAATTTTTTTATTTTATTATTATTATTTTTGCTATTGTGGTTCTATTTTGTTTTCTTGTTTCATTTTTAATGTTATTTTTTCTAATATATTTTTTATTTTTCTAATTTTTTTTTTAATTCTTTGTTATTGTTCTGCTCTTTTCTGATTGTTGCCTGTTTTTAAAATTTTCTTCACAATGCCACGTGGCTTTTGGGGTCTTGGTTCCAAGGCCAGGAGTCAGGCCTGAGCTTCTGTGGTGGGAGCTCTGAGTCCAAGCTGCTGGACTAACAGAGAACTTCAGGTCCCAGGGAATACTAATCAGTGTGAGGTCTCCCAGAGGTCCTTATCTCAGAACCAAGACCCAGCTCCACCCAACTGCTTGCAAACTCCAGTGCTGGACACCATAGGCCAACAAACAGCATGACAGGAACACGGCCCCACCTATCAAAAAACTGAGATGACCAAAAAAAGTTACAAATGAAGGAGCAAGGTAAAAACTGACAAGACCAAATAAATGAAGAGGAAATAGGCAACCAACCAAAAAAAGAATTCAGAGTAATGATAGTAAAGATGATCCAAAATCTCAGAAATAGATTGGAGGCATGGATCGAGAAAATAGAAGAAATGTTTAACAAAGACCTAGAAGAACTAAAGAACAAACAAACAGTGATGAACAATACAATATCTGAAATAAAAATACACTAGAAGGAATGAATAGTAGAATTACTGAGACAGAAGAACTAATCGAATAAGTGAGCTGGAAGACAGAATGGTGGAAATAACTGCCGAGGAGCAGAATAAAGAAAAAAGAATGAAAAGATATGAGGACAGGCTCAGAGACTTCTGGGAAACATTAAGTGCACCAACATTTTAATTATAGGGGTCCCAGAAGAAGAGAAAGAGAAAGGATCTGAGAAAACATTTGAAGAGATTATAGTGAAAAACGTCCCTAACATGGGAAAGGAAATATCCACCAAAGTCCAGGAAGCGCAAAAAGTCCCATACAGGATAAATGCAAGGAGAAACATGACGAGACACATACTAATCAAACTAACAAAAAATAAATACAAAGAAAATATATTAAAAGCAGCAAGGGAAAAAAACAGATAAAATACAAGGGAATCCCCATAAGGTTATCAGCTGATTTTTCAGCAGAAAATCTGCAGGCCAGAAGGGAGTGGCAGGACATATTTAAAGTGATGAAAGGGAAAAACCTACAAACAAGATTACTCTACCCAGCAAGGATCTCATTCAGATTTGATGGAGAAATCAAAACCTTTACAGACAAGTGAAAGTTAAGAGAATTCAACACCACCAAACCAGCTTTACAACAACTGCTAAAGGAACTTCTCTAGGCAGGAAAAAAAAGGAAGAAAAATACCCCCAAAAACAAACCCAAAACAATTAAGAAAATGGTAATAGAAACATACATATCAATAATTACCTTAAATGGGAATGGATTAAATGCTCCAAACAAAATACACAGACTGGCTGCATGGATAAAAAAACAAGACCTGTATATATGCTGTGTACAAGAGACCCACTTCAGACCTAGGGACACATACACACTAAAAGTGAGGGGATGGAAAAAGATACTCCATGCAAATGGAAATCAAAAGAAAGCAGGAGTAGCAATACTCATATCAGATGAAATAGACCTTAAAATAAAGACTATTACAATAGACAAGGAAGGACACTACATAATGATCAAAGGATCAATCCAAGAAGAAGATATAACAATTGTAAATATTTATGCACCCAACATAGAAGCACCTCAATACATATTGTAAATGCTAACAGCCATAGAAGGGGAAATTGACAGTAACACAATAATAGTGGGGAACTGTAACACTCCACTTACACCAATGGATAGAGCATTCAGACAGAAAATTAATAAGGAAACACAAGCTTTAAATGACACAATAGACCAGAGAGCCCTAATTGATGTTTATAAGACATTCCATCCAAAAGCAGCAGAATACACTTTCTTCTCAAGTGCACACAGAACATGCTCCAGGATAAATCATATCTTGGGTCACAAATCAAGCCTCTGTAAATTTAAGAAAATTGAAATCATATCAAACATCTTTTCCAACCATAATGCTATGAGATTAGAAATCAATTACAGGGGAAAAAAACTAAAAAACACAAACAAATGGAAGCTAAACAATACACTACTAAATACAAAGAGATAACTGAATAAATAAAAGAGGAAAGAAACAAAATACAAAGAAACAAATGAGAATGAAAACACAATAACCCAAAACTTATGGGATGCAGCAAAAGCAGTTCTAAGAGGGAAGTTTATAGCAATACAGTCTTACCTCAAGAAACAAGAAAAAAATCTCAAATAAACAACCTAACCTTACACCTAAGGCAACTAGAGAAAGAAGAACAACAAAATCTAAAGTTAGAAGAAGGAAAGAAATCATAAAAATCAAAGCAAAAGTAAATGGAATAGAAATGAAGAAAACAATAGCAAAAATCAATGGA
Source organism: Eubalaena glacialis (assembly GCF_028564815.1). NCBI lineage: Eukaryota > Metazoa > Chordata > Mammalia > Artiodactyla > Balaenidae > Eubalaena > Eubalaena glacialis. The sequence goes on from NC_083734.1 coordinate 32,819,606, forward strand.
ACTAAAAGTTTGTTCTATGAAAAGATAAACAAAACTGGTAAACCTTTAGCCAGACTTATCAAGAAAAAAAAGGAGAGAATTCAAATCAATAATATTAGAAGTGAAATAGGAGAAATTACAACTGACACCACAGAAATACAAAGGTTCATAACAGACTACTAGAAAAGTCAACCTTCCAAGACTGAACCAGGAAGAAACAGAAAATATGAACAGACCAATCACAAGTAATGAAATTGAAACTGTATTTTAAAAATTTCCAACAAACTAAAGTCCAGGACCATATGGCTTCACAGGTGAGTTCTATCAAATATTTAGAGAAGAGCTAACACAACTCCTTCTCAAACTCTTCCAAAAAATTGCAGGGAAAGCTATGAGGCCACCATCACCCTGATATCAAAACCAAAGATATCAAAAAATAAAATAAAATTACAGACCAGTATAACTAATGAACATAGACACAAAAACCCTCAACAGAATATTAGCACACTGAATCCAACAACATATTAAAAAGATTGTGAAACATGATCAAGTGAGATTTACCCCAGGGAGGGAAGGATTCTTCAATATCTATCAATCAATGTGATATATTTGTTATTAAAGAATAAAAACCATATGAACAACACAATAGATGCAGAAAAACTTTTGACAAAATTCTACATATATTTATGATAAACACTCGCCAGAAAGTGGGCATAGAGGGAACCTACCTCAACATAATAAAAGCCATATATGACAAACCCACAGCCAACATCATTCTCAATGGTGAAAATTGAAAGCATTTCCTCTAAGATCAGGAACAAGACAAGGATGTCCACTCTCACCACTATTATTCAACATAGTTTTGGAAGTCCTAGCCACGGCAATCAGAGAAGAAAAAGAAATAAAATAAATCCAAATTTGAAAAGAGGAAGTAAAACTGTCACTGTTTGCAGATGACATGATACTATACATAGAGAATCCTAAAGATGCCACCAGAAAACTACTAGAGCTAATCAATGAATTTGGTAAAGTTGTAGTATAAAAATTAATGAACAGAAATCTCTTGCATTCCTATACACTAACAATGAAAGATCAGAAAGAGAAATTAATGAAACAATCCCATTTACCATTGCAACAAAAAGAATAAAATACCTAGGAATAAACCTACCTAAGGAGAGAAAAGGCCTGTTCTCAGAAATCTGTAAAACACTGATGGAAAAAATCAAAGATGACAAAAACAAATTAAGAGATATACCATGTTCTTGGATTGGAAGAATCAGTATTGTGAAAATGACTATACTACACAAAGCAATCTACAGATTCAACGTAATCTCTATCAAATTAACAGAGGCATTTTTCACAGAATTAGAACAAAATTTTTACAATTTGTATGGAAACACAAAACCCCAAATAGCCAAAGCAACCTTGAGAAAGAAAAACAAAGCAGGAAGAATCAGGTTCCCTGGCTTAAGACTATACTATAAAGCTACAGTAATCAAGACAGTATGGTATGGCACAAAAACAGAAATATAGATCAATGGAACAGCATAGAAATTCCAGAGATAAGCCCACCCACCTATGGTCACCTAAACTATGACAAAGGAGGCAAGAATATACAGTGGAGAAAAGACAGCCTCTTCAATAAGTCGTGCTGGGAAAACTGGACAGCTACATGTAAAAGAATGACATTAGAACACTCCCTAACACCATACACAGAAATAAACTCAAAAAACTCTAAATGTAAGACCAGACAGTATAAAACTCTTAGAGAAAAACAAAAGTACACTCTTTGACATAATTCATAGCAAGATCTTTTTTGACCCTCCTCCTAGAGTAATGAAAACAAAAACAAAAATAAACAAATGGGACCTAATTAAACTTAAAAGCTTTTGCACAGCAAAGGAAACCATCAACAAAACAAAAGGTTAACCCTCAGAAAGGGGGGAAATATCTGCAAATGAAACAACCAAGGGATTAATCTCCAAAATATACAAACAGTTTATGTAGCTCAATATAACAAAAACCCCAAATAACCCAACCAGAAAATGGGGGGAAGATCTAAATAGACATTTCTCCATAGGAGACATACAGATAGCCAAAAAGCACATGAAGAGATGCTCAACATGACTAATTATTAGGCAAATGCAGATCACAACTACGAGTTATCACCACACACTGGTCAGAATGGCCATCATTAAATATCTACAAACAATAAATGCTGGAGAGGATGTGGAAAAAAGGGAACCCTCTTGCACTGTTGGTGGGAATGTAAATTGATACAGCCACTGTGGAGCACAGTATGGAGGTTTCTTTAAAAACTAACAATAGAACTGCTATATGACCCAGCAATCCCACTCCTGGGCATATACCCAGAGAAAGACTTTATTCAAAGATACACATGAACCCCAATGCTCATTGCAGCACTATTTACAATAACCAGGACATGGAAGCAACATAGATGTCCATCAACATAAGAATGGATAAAGAAGATGTGGTACGTATATACAATGGAATATTACTCAGCTATAAAAAGGAATGAAATTGGGTCATTTGTAGAGACTTGGATGGACCTAAAAAGTGTCATAGAGAATGAAGTAAGTCAGAAAGAGAAAAACAAATATCGTATATTAATGCATGTATGTGGAATCTAGAAAAATGGTACAGATGAACCTATTTTCAGGGCAGGAATAGAGATGTAGATGTAGAGAATGGACATGTCAACATGGGTGGGAAGGGAGTGGAATGAATTGGGAAATTAGGATTGACATATATACACTACCATGTGTAAAATAGATAGTTAGGGGGAACCTGCTGTAAAGTACAGGGAGCTCAGCTCAGTGCTCTGTGGTGACCTAGATGGGTAGGATGGGTGGGTGGGAGGGAGGTCCAAGAGGGAGGGGACATATGTATACATACAGCTGATCCACTTCTTTGTGCAGCAGAAACTAACACAACACTATAAAGCAACTATATCCCAATTTTTAAAAAAATGTAGAAGTCTATTTGTTGGGCTTGTTACACTTGACTAAGTGTTCTAGATTAGTGGTGGGGGAAGAACTTTTGCTCTGCACAATTATGTTGGGGCTCAGACTGAAATAGGTTCTGCCAATCTTCAGCTTCCTGGACATTGACACCTACCCAGCAGAGGGAGAAAAAAAGAGACAGTAAAAGATTAGTACATAATGTTTTTATGAGCCAGTCCTAGGTGTAGAGCACTTTACTTCTATCCATATTCTATTGGTTAAAATACAAGACTGTATATCTACCTGAAAGGGGCACAGGGGAACATAGTCAAGATTTGTGCCCAGGATAAAAGTCTCTGCCCACAGAACATTCTTTGACATGAATAGCAGCAAGATCTTTTTTGACTTACCTCCTAGAGTAAAGAAAATAAAAACAAAAATAAACAAATAGGATTTAATTAAAGTTAAAAGCTTTTGCATAGCAAAGGAAACCATATAAAAAAAAAAAAAAGACAACCCTCAGAATGGGAGACAATATTTGCAAATGAAGAAACGAACAAAGGATTAATCTCCAAAATATACCAACAGCTCATGCAGCTCAATATCACAAAAACAAATAACCCAATCAAAAAATGGAGGGAGGATCTAAATAGCCATTTCTCCAAAGAAGACATACAGGTGGCCAAGAGGCACATGAAAAGATGCTCAACATTCCAATTATTACAGAAATTCAAATCAAACTGCAATGAGGTAACACCTCACTGTGGTCAGAATTGCCATCATCAAAAAATCTACAAACAATAAATGCTGGAGAGGGTGTGGAGAAAAGGGAACCCTCCTACACCACCGGTGTGAATGTAAATTGGTACAACCATTATGGAGAACATTATGGAGTTTCCTTAAAAAACCAAAAATAGAGTTTCCATATGATCCAGCAATCCCAATCCTTGGTATATATCCAGAGAACACTATTATCTGAAAAGATAAATGCACCCCAGTGTTCATTGCAACACTATTTACAATAGTCTAGAAATGGAAGCAACCTAAATGTCCATTGACAGGGGAATGGATAAAGAAGATGTGGTACCTATATACAATGGAATATTACTCAACCATGAATAGGAACAAAATAATTCCATTTGCAGAGATGTGGATGGACTTAGAGACTGTCATACAGAGTGAAGTAAGTCAGAAAGAGAAAAACAAATATCATATTATATTGCTTATATGTGGAACCTAGAAAAATGGTACAGATGAACTTATTGGCAAAGCAAAAATAGAGTTAACAGATGTAGACAACAAACATGGTTACCAAGGGGGGAAGTGGAAGGGATGAATTGGGATAATGGGATTGACATATATACAGTACTATGTATAAAATAGGTAACTAATGAGAACCTACTGTTTAGCACAGGGAACTCTGCTCAATGATCCGTGGTGACCTAAATGGGAAGGAAATCTAAAAAAGAGTGGATATATGTATATGTATAACTGATTCACTTTGCTGTACAGCAGAAACTAACACAACTTTGTCAAGCAACTATACTCCAATAAAATTTTTTTTAAATGTCTCTGCCCCAGCAATGCAAAAAATTTAAGGTGGTAAGGTTTTCAAGTAGAGATATGACCTATCTAGTTCTGATTTGGATGCAGAAAACCTACAAAGCAAGCTTGAAGGGAACATAGCAAGTTTAAGATTTGTATACACTGACTTTGAGATGACTTTGGCATAAGAATACAAAAAGAGGAGGGTAGGAGAAGATGGGGGAAGAGTAAGATGCGGAGATCACCTTCCTCCCCACAGATACATCAGAAATACATCTACACGTGGAACTGCTTCTATAGAACACCCACTGAACGCTGGCAGAAGACGTCAGACCTCCCAAAAGGCAAGAAACTCCCCACGTACCTGGGTAGGGCAAAAGAAAAAAGAAATAACAGAGACAAAAGAATAGGGACAGGACCTGCACCAGTGGGAGGGAGCTGTGAAGGAAGAAAGGTTTCCACACACCAGGAAGCCCCTTCGCAGGCGGAGACTGTGAGTGGCAGAGGGGGGAAGCTTCAGAGCCACGGAGGAGAGCGCAGCCACAGGGGTGCGGAGGGCAAAGCGGAGAGATTCCGCACAGAGGAGCAGTGCCGACCAGCACTCACCAGCCCGAGAGGCTTGTCTGCTCACCCGCTGGGGCGGGCGGGGGCTGGGAGCTGAGGCCTGGGCTTTGGTCGGATTGCAGGGAGAGGACTGGGGTTGGCGGCGTGAACACAGCCTGAAGGGGTTAGCGCACCACAGCTAGGTGGGAGGGAGTACGGGAAAAGGTCTGGAGCTGCCGAACAGGCAAGAGACTTTTTCTTGCCTCTTTGTTTCCTGGGGCGCGAGGAGAGGGGATTCAGAGCGCCGCCTAAACGAGCTGCAGAGATGGGCGCAAGCCGCGGCTATCAGCGCGGACCCCAAAGACGGGCATGAAACGCTAAGGCTGCTGCTGCCGCCACCAAGAAGCCTGTGTGCAAGCACAGGTCACTATCCACCCGCCCCTCCTGGGAGCCTGTGCAGCCCACCACTGCCAGGGTCCCGTGATCCAGGGACAAATTCCCCGGGAGAACGCACTGTGCTCCTCAGGCTGCTGCAACGTCACGCAGGCCTCTGTCGCCACAGACCCGCTCTGCATCCATACCATTCCCTCCCCGCGGCCTGAGTGAGCCAGAGCCCCCAAAGCAGCTGCTCCTTTAACTCCGTCCTGTGTGAGTAAAGAACAGATGCCCTCAGGCGACCTACAAGCAGAGGGGGGTCCAAATCCAAAGCTGAAACCCGGGAGCTGTGCAAACAAAGCAGAGAAAGGGAAATTTCTCTCAGCAGCCTCAGAAGCAGTGGATTAAAGCTCCACAAACAACTTCATGCACCTGCATCTGTGGATTACCTGAATAGACAATGAATCATCCCAAATTGAGGAGGTGGACTTTGGGAGCAAGATATATTTTATCCCCTTTTCCTCTTTTTGTGAATCTGTATGTGTATGCTTCTGTGTGAGATTTTGTCTGTATAGCTTTGCTTTCACCATTTGTCCTAGGGTTCTGTCTGTCCATTTTTTTTCTTTTTTTTTAACTTTAAAAAAAAATGTTTTTTCTTATTAATTATTTTTATTTTTTAAATTTTTAAAATTATTTTATTTTATCTTACTTTATTTTATTTTATCCTCTTTCTTTTTTTTCTTTCTATTTTTTCTCCCTTTTATTCTGAGCCGTGTGGATGAAAGGCTCTTGGTGCTCCAGCCAGGCATCAGGGCTGTGCCTCTGAGGTGGGAGAGCGAACTTCAGGACACTGGTCCACAAGAGACCTCCCAGCTCCATGTAATACCAAATGACGAAAATTTCCCAGAGATCTCCATCTCAACACCAAGACCCAGCTTCACTCAATGACCAGCAAGCAATAGTGCTGGACATTCTATGCCAAAAACCTAGCAAGACAGGAATACAGCCCCATCCATTAGCAGAGAGGCTGCCTAAAATCATAGTAAGGCCACAGACACCCCAAAACACGGCACCAGACGTGGACCTGCCCACCAGAAAGACAAGATCCAGCCTCATCCACCAGAACACAGGCACTAGTCCCCTCCACCAGGAAGCCTACACAACCCACTGAACCAACCTTAGCCACTGGGGACAGATACCAAAAACAACAGGAACTATGAACCTGCAGCCTGCTAAAAGGAGACCCCAAACACAGTAAGGTAAGCAAAATGAGAAGACAAAAAAACACACAGCAGATGAAGGAGCAAGGTAAAAACACACCAGACCTAACAAATGAAGAGGACATAGGCAGTCTACCTGAAAAAGAATTCAGAATAATGATAGTAAAGGTGATAAAAAATCTTGGAAATACAATAGACAAAATGCAAGAAACATTTAACAAGGACCTATAAGAACTAAAGAGGAAACAAGCAATGATGAAATACACAATAAATGAAATTAAAAATACTCTAGATGGGATCAATAGCACAATAACTGAGGCAGAAGAACGGATAAATGACCTGGAAGATAAAATAGTGGAAATAACTACTGCAGAGCAGAATAAAGAAAAAAGAATGAAAAGAACTGAGGACAGTCTCAGAGACCTCTGGGACAACATTAAACGCACCAACATTCGAATTATAGGGGTCCCAGAAGAAGAAGAGAAAAAGAAAGGGACTGAGAAAATATTTGAAGAGATTATAGTTGAAAACTTCCCTAATATGGGAAAGGAAATAGTTAGTCAAGTCCTGGAAACACAGAGAGTCCCATACAGGATAAATCCAAGGAGAAACACACCAAGACACATATTAATCAAACTATCAAAAATTAAATATAAAGAAAACATATTAAAAGCAGCAGGGAAAAACAACAAATAACACACAAGGGAATCCCCATAAGGTTAACAGCTGATCTTTCAGCAGAAACTCTGCAAGCCAGAAGGGAGTGGCAGAACATATTTAAAGTGATGAAAGAGAATAACCTACAACCAAGATTACTCTACCCAGCAAGGATCTCATTCAGATTTGATGGAGAAATTAAAACCTTTACAGACAAGCAAAAGCTGAGAGAGTTCAGCACCACCAAACCAGCTTTACAACAAATGCTAAAGGAACTTCTCTAGGCAAGAAACACAAGAGAAGGAAAACACCTACAATAACAAACCCAAAACATTTAAGAAAATGGGAATAGGAACATACATATTGATAATTAACTTAAATGTAAATGGATTAAATGCTCCCACCAAAAGACACAGACTGGCTGAATGGATACAAAAACAAGACCCATATATATGCTGTCTACAAGAGACCCACTTCAGACCTAGAGACACATACAGACTGAAAGTGAGGGGATGGAAAAAGATATTCCAAGCAAATGGAAATCAAAAGAAAGCTGGAGTAGCAATTCTCATATCAGACAAAATAGACTTTAAAATAAAGACTATTACAAGAGACAAAGAAGGACACTATATAATGATCAAGGGATCAATTCAAGAAGAAGATATAACAATTGTAAATATTTATGCACCCAAAATAGGAGCACCTCAATACATAAGGCAAATACTAACAGCCATAAAAGGGGAAATCGACAGTAGCACAATCATAGTAGGGGACTTTAACACCTCACTTTCACCAATGGACAGATCATCCAAAATGAAAATAAATAAGGAAACACAAGCTTTAAATGATACATTAAACAAGATGGACTTAATTGATATTTATGGGATAGTCCATCCAAAAACAACATAATATACTTTCTTCTCAAGTGCTCATGGAACATTCTCCAGGATAGATCATATTTTGTGTCACAAATCAAGCCTTGGTAAATTTAAGAAAATTGAAATCTTATCAAGTATCTTTTCTGACCACAATGGTATGTGACTAGATATCAATTACAGGAAAAAATTTGTAAAAAATACAAACACATGGAGGCTAAACAATGCACTACTTAATAACGATGAGATCACTGAAGAAATAAAAGAGGAAATCAAAAACTACTGAGAAACAAATGACAGGGAAAACACAATGACCCAAAACTTATGGGATGCAGCAAAAGCAGTTCTAAGAGGGAAGTTTATAGCAAAATTCAACACCCATTTATGATAAAAGCCCTGCAGAAAGTAGGCATAGAGGGAACTTTCCTCAACATAATAAAGGCCATATATGACAAACCCACAGTCAACATTGTCCTCAATGGTGAAAAACTGAAACCATTTCCACTAAGATCAGGAACAAGACAAGGTTGCTCACTCTTACCACTATTTTTCAACTTAGTTTTGGAAGTTTTAGCCACAGCAATCAGAGACGAAAAAGAAATAAAAGGAATCAAAATCGGAAAAGAAGAAGTAAAGCTGTCACTGTTTGCAGATGACATGATACTATACATAGAGAATCCTAAAGATGCTACCAGAAAACTACTAGAGCTAATCAGTGAAATTGGCAAAGTAGCAGGATACAAAATTAATGCACAGAAATCTCTTGCATTCCTATACACTAATGATGAAAAATCTGAAAGTGAAATTAAGAAAACACTCCCATTTACCACTGCAACAAAAAGAATAAAATATCTAGGAATAAACCTACCTAAGGAGACAAAAGACCTGTATGCAGAAAATTATAAGACACTGATGAAAGAAATTAAAGATGATACAAATAGATGGAGAGATATACCATGTTCTTGGATTTGAAGAATCAACATTGTGAAAATGACTCTACTACCCAAAGCAATCTACAGATTCAATGCAATCCCTATCAAACTACCACTGACATTTTTCACAGAACTAGAACAAAAAATTTCACAATTTGTATGGAAACACAAAAGACCCTGAATAGCCCAAGCAATCTTGAGAATGAAAAATGGAGCTGGAGGAATCAGGCTCCCTGACTTCAGACTATACTACAAAGCTACAGTAATCAAGATAGTATGGTACTGGCACAAAAACAGAAACATAGATCAATGGAACAGGATAGAAAGCCCAGAGATAAGCCCACGCACATATGGTCACCTTATCTTTGATAAAGGAGGCAAGCATATACAGTGGAGAAAAGACAGCCTCTTCAATAAGTGGTGCTGGGAAAACTGGACAGGTACATGTAACAGTATGAAAGGAGAACACTCCCTAACACCATTCACAAAAATAAACTCAAAATGGATTAAAGACCTAAATGTAAGGCCAGACACTATCAAACTCTTAGAGGAAAACATAGGCAGAACACTCTATGACATAAATCACAGCAAGATCCTTTTTGACCCAGCTCCTAGAGAAATGGAAATAAAATCAAAAATAAACAAATGGGACCTAATGAAAGTTAAAAACTTTTGCACAGCAAAGGAAACCATAAACAAGACCAAAAGACGACCCTCAGAATGGGAGAAAATATTTGTAAATGAAGCAACTGACAAAGGATTAATCTCCAAGATTTACAAGCAGCTCATGCAGCTCAATAACAAAAAAACAAACACCCCAATCCAATAATGGGCAGAAGACCTAAATAGATATTTCTCCAAAGAAGATATACAGATTGCCAACAAGCACATGAAAGAATGCTCAACATCATTAATCATTAGAGAAATGCAAATCAAAACTACAATGAGATATCATCTCACACCAGTCAGAATGGCCATCATCAAAAAATCTAGAAACAATAAGTGCTGGAGAGGGTGTGGAGAAAAGGGAACACTCTTACACTGTTGGTGGGAATGTAAATTGATACAGCCACTATGGAGAACAGTATGGAGGTTCCTTAAAAAATTATAAATAGAACTACCATACGACCCAGCAATCCCACTACTGGGCATATACCCTGAGAAAACTATAATTCAAAAAGAGTCATGTACCAAAATGTTCATTGCAGCTCTATTTACAATAGGCAGGACATGGAAGCAACCTAAATGTCCATCATCGGATGAATGGATAAAGAAGATGTGGCACATATATACAATAGAATATTACTCAGCCATAAAAAGAAACAAAATGGAGTTATTTGTAGTGAGGTGGATGGAGTTAGAGTCTGTCATACAGAGTGAAGTAAGTCAGAAAGAGAAAAACAAATACAGTATGCTAACACATATATATGGAATCTAAGGGGAAAAAAAAAGGTCGTAAAGAACCTAGGGGCAAGACGGGAATAAAGACACAGACCTACTAGAGAATGGACTTGAGGATATGGGGAGGGGGAAGGGTAAGCTGTGACAAAGTGAGAGAGTGGCATGGACATATATACACTACCAAAGGTAAAATAGATAGCTAGTGGGAAGCAACCGCATAGCACAGGGAGATCAGCTCTGTGCTTTGTGACCACCTAGAGGGGTGGGATAGGGAGGGTGGGAGGGAGGAAGATGCAAGAGGGAAGAGATATGGGAACATATGTATATGTATAACTGATTCACTTGGTTATAAAGCAGAAACTAACACACCATTGTAAAGCAATTATACTCCAATAAAGATGTTTAAAAAAAATACAAAATAGGCTTAGCTTAGAGCTTGGAGCACTTGAAATTATTGTTAAACCTTTGTGAATTATCTAAACAAAAGTGAGATAATTAACATTACAAAAATTGATTATTTGACCAGGGCAAGGAGAGAAAAGAGAAAGTATATCTTAAATATTATTATTTAAATAATTTAACAAAGAAAAATGAGTCAAAAGAGGGCAATGACTATCACAAAAATAGGAAGAAAACTAAGAGCAAAGCTACCAAACCAAGGGAAAAGATGGTTTCAAGGGGGATGTATTTGATAGCATAATATGAAATAGAAAATCCAGAAAAGGATACGCTAATGAGCTCAATAATTAGAGGTTGTTAATAGCCTATTAAAAAACAGTTTCAACTAAGTCATTGGAGTAAAGGCTAAAATACAGTGCTTTAAATAAAGAATAGGAGAGAAATATATAGAAACTGTTGACTGAAAAAAAATTCACAGCCTAAAATGAGAATTATGTTTTATTCGGTGAATTTTCTGAGGCCTTCTCCCCAGATCGCCGAGGTGAAGGAGGTGCCAGAATATATAGGAGTTTCTAACAAAAATCAAGTAGTGGGAACATCAAAAGATTACTGTTAAAGAAAGCCAGACATCTCAAGTTAATGAATTTAGCACTTTTCTATGTATGGCAAGATGCAAGAGTTTGCGCTCATTGAAATAATTCCTTTGATATGCACCTTAACTATCTAGGGTCAGTATTCTGCTTTTCTACATCCTGAAACCCCACAGGATGCACAGTTGTGGGTGGATACAGTGGCTGTTGGCTGCAATATCCTTTGTTTACTGACATGCAGGCAACGTTTTTCATCCACACAAAAAAAGTATTGACTTTCAAGGAACCTGGAAAGACAAGGAGAGAGAGAGATAGAGTAACTTTAGGGAGAACCGGGTTGAGACAAGGTTTTATTCTGATTTTTTAAAGGATAGCAGATATTTGAACACGTCTGTAGGACCCCAGGAAGAAGTCAATGCAGGAGGTCTGAAATATCTAACAGACAGTATAATTGATGGAGTAATACTTAAGAAAGGAAAAGTTGCAAACATAGATAGGGCATGAGCTTTAGAAAGAAAATGTCAATATCTTCTTTTGAAGAGGCAAGAAGAAAGAAAATTTAAAGGATATTTGCATTTCAGACCAGAGGGAATATGATTCAGAAACTCAAGTTCTATAGGTATTTTCCCAAAGAAGTAGGAGGCAAGGTCTTCTGATGAGAGTGAGGGAAGTGTGAGAGGAGAGTTGATGGCTGGGTAAAACAGAAAATGTTTAAAAGATTCATAGTGAAGAGCAGAAGGAGGAAACCAAGGTCTAGTGAAAGAGTTTCCAGACATCATTGGAGGCCCACCCAGAACAGAAGTTATATTATGTCATGTATCTTGATACCAAATCCTCCATTTAAGGCTACCCTTTTCAGTGTCCCCTCTCCCAGAGACTGTATGGGTCTTCTGTAACTTCATTTCATGCACAGTTCTTTATGAGATCCTTTTGGAAGACAAACAAATTTGATTACCATAATCAGCCAAACAATCAAGTTTGTTTTAATTGAAGTATAGTTCATTTACAATATTATATTATCTTCAGGTGTACAACATAGCCATTCAATATTTTTATAGATTATACTCCATTTTGTTATTATAATGGCTATATTTCCCCGTGTTGTATAATATTATATATCCTTGTATTTATTTATTTTGTACCTAGTAATTTGTATCTCTTAACCTGCTTCCCTCATCTTTCCCCTCCTCCCACCACTTTCCACCCCTGGTAACCACTAATTTCTTCTCTGTATCTATGAGTCTGTTTCTGTTTTGTTATATTCATTAATTTACTTTATTTTTTAGATTCCACATATAAGTGAAAACATATAGTATTTGTCTTTCTCTGACTTACTTCACTTAGCATAATACCCTTCAGGTCCATCCATGTTGTTGCAAATGGCAGAATTAAATTCTTTTTTATGACTGAGTAATATTCCATTGTCGGTGTGTGTGTGTGTGCCCACATACGCATGCACGTGTGTGTATCACATCTTCTTTATACATTTATCTATTGATGGGCACATAGGTTGCTTTCATATCTTGGCTAATGTAAATAATGCTGCAATGAACGTTGGGTGCCTGTAGCTTTTAAAATTAGTGGTTTCATTTTCTTCAGATATATACTCAGTAATGGAATTGCTGAATCATATGGTAGTTCTATCTTTAGTTTTTGAGGAACCTTCATACTGTTTTTCATAAAGGCAGCACTAATTTACAACCCTCCCCCACCCATCAGTGTACTAGGGTTCACTTTTCTCCACATTCTCACCAACATTTGTTATTTGTAATCTATTTGATGATAGCCTTTTTGACATGTGTGAGGTGATACCTCATTGCGATTTTATTTTTCATTTCTCTGGTGATTAGCAATGTTGAGCATTTTTTCATGTGTCTGTTGACCATCTGTATATCTTCTTTGAAAAAAATGTCTACTCAGGTCTTTTGCCCATTTTTTAAAGTGGGTTATTTGGTTTTTTGATATTGAGTTGTATGAGCTGTTTATATATTTTGGATATTAACCCCTTATCAGTCATATCATTTGCAAATATTTTCTCCCATTCAGTAGGTTGTATTTTTGTTTTGTTGATAGTTTCCTTTGTCATGAAAAAGCTTATGTAATTAGATTAATTTATTTTTGCTTTTATTTCTTTTACCTTAGGAAATAAATCCCCCCAAAATATTTCTATGATCTGTGTCAATGAATGTTCTGTTTTCTTCTAGATGATTTCAGCTCTTACATTTAGGTCTTTAATCCATTTTGAGTTTATTTTTGTATATGGTGTGTGGAAATGTTCTAATCTCATTCTTTTACAAGTAGCTTTCCAGTTTCCCCAGCACCACTTATTGAAGAGACTGTCCTTTCTTCACTGTATATTCTTGCCTATTTTGTTTTAGATTAATTGACCTTCAGTGTGTGTGTTTATTTCTGTGCTCTGTATTCTGTTCCATTGATCTATGTGGCTATTTTTGTGCCAGTACCATGCTGTTTTGATTACTGTAGCTTTGTAGATCCAGGTTGATGTGGCATCTTCTATCTGGGGCATTGCTAGTCTCATGTCAGAGGAAACAAAGAATGTAGCAAAGCATCCTCTGTCTCTTAACTTCCACCTAGAACTGACACATAATACTTAAATTTACATTATCTGTCTAAAGTAAAAGTACCATGACTATTTCTGATGTTAATACATCCCAGAAAGGGATGTATAATCCTGCAACAGAAAGGAGTGGCAAAGAATTTGAACATATCTATAATCCATGTCAAAGACATATTGGTCTTGTGTGACCTGTTGATACTATCTCCAAGTATCTTTCCAAAAAATTACATTCTCATTGCCCACACTGTTGTCCAAACCACTCTTATGGCTCATTGGGTTTGCTGCAAGAAAGTTCTTAATAGATCTATCTACATCCACTTGGGCTCCCTGGCAGCAGGTAGAATTTTCAACAAAAATCTGAGCATGCCACATACATTCTCTTCCTACCATATAAATTACTATCCACCAGCCTCTGTATTTAAACCCCCTTAATGGCTTCTCATTGTATTTAAGTTAAAATGCAACCTTTACTTGTGGTCCAAAAGGCCTTGCATAACTTAGCTTCTGTCTATCATTTCAGGCTCACTCTAACTACTCTGGTTCTCATTCACCAGCCTTGTGGCTCTCTCGGTCCCTTGAATGTATCAGTCTATTCAGAGGACCATGGACTTTATATAGGCTGTTTCTGTGGTCTGAAATGTCCTTTCCTCCGCTTTCACCTGGCTCAAGTTAACATCTATGTTAGAGCTCCCCTACTCCCCTTCTTCTTAATAATAACATATTTTTCTTGTATTCACATCAATTATTATGATTTGTAGTTATATATTTATATGCATGATTATTTTTTCCCATTCATGGACCACAGAATTGAGTCAATTATACTACTCAGTTCAGGAGTATATTTATCTATGGTCCATGACAGATGATTCTTTTGTTTTACATTTACCCTTCATTATTTTTATCACTCCTTTCCCCTCCTTGACCATAGACCTTCACTCTAGTCCATTTAAAGGGTGTTGCTCCAATTTTCACCATACATATTAATACACACACGGAGAGAGCACATTAGGTGTATTCTGATTCTTGCTTTCCTCATTCAGTGTTAAATGTCTGAGCTCTATATATGTTGACACGTGACTATCAAACTTATTATTTCTGGCTAACCTGTAGTATTATTACCACTTTATAGATGAAGAAATCAAATCAAGGCTGAGTAGCATTTTTAGTTTTCACAGGTGGAGCTTTGTAGGTTTATGAATGGAATCTAGGCTTATTTCACTCCAATAATAGTACTTCCCTTTCTATCAAGTCATCTTTTCTGTCACCATATCCTTATCAGAGATACAGAAATTATTCAGAAATTTGATATCACAAAGGTCAGATGACTTGCCCAAATGGTAGAGTCAGTCTTAATGTAATAGAGAAGAAGAAAGCTGACTCCATATTTGATCTATTCCTTTAGCTCTAACCTGTGTGCCTGTTGCCTGTGCTTGGTCATGCTGACTCTGTACCTTTGTAAAAGAATATTTCCTATAGCCTAAAATATACATAATAGACCCTTCTCAAGGCTCTCTCCCAGGTTTGACTTTTAAAGGTATAACACTTTTCATTCATGTAGAGATAAAAAGTTGCAGAACAGAGAATAACATTCATCTTGTTGGAGGTCTACAGGAACAGCATGACTAGACCTTCCTGGACAGCTGCAAGAACAAAGGGTTATCACATCCCCTCCAGGATCTGACTGGCACCAAATAGTTTGCAACAACCAGCCACACTCCCTCCTCTTTTACTCTAAAAGAAATATGAATTCTAACTTTGGTAAGATAGTTCTTTGAGACACTTGTCCACCATCTTCTTGGCCTGCTGGTTTTCCAACTAAAGCCGCTATTCCTTACTCCAACACCTCATCTCTCAATTTATTGGCCTGTTACATGGCAAGGGTAAGAGCTTGGATTCGGTAACATTAACATCCACTTCCCTCTCATTCTTATACCGTGCCATCTGAATACTTGCATATGGTGAGTGCTCCCTAAACACACTGATTGAATTCAAGGTCTAATTTTCTGCTCTGATTTTAGAATACAGATTTCTTTTTCCCCTCCTGAAGCCAACTGCAGAAGCTTACTCAAAACTCCAAGCCCTGTGCCAGCTCTTAGCTTTGTGCAAAGCTTTCCTGCTTTCCCAGCCTCTAAACCAGCTATTTGGAGTTGGCAAAGCTGTTTATTTTCAAGCCTCCATGGTCAATAGATCAAGTAGAAACATGATCTACTTGATAGATCAAGTAGAACTCAATGAAGTTCTGGGCAGCCTGCCTATCAAGAGCATCAACATGATACATTTCTATGTACAGGAAGATTTACTCTGGGAACCTAAGCAAACAGGAATTCCTGATTTTGATTCAGAATGATTATTAGGGTTGTTAAACTCCACACTTGCCCAGGGAGTGAGGAAGCTGTGCAAACATCCATCTTGGTTAAAATAGCCTTTTGTAACACGTAGAGTACTAATGGGCTTGAGACATAACTGGCATAACGAAACAATTTACAGGAACTGAAGCTGAGATTCTCAAATGATAGGTGAGAGACGCCATGACTGTTACTCCCTCGACAATTATTTATTAACTGTCTACTATGAGGCAGGCACTGTGTTAGAGATGAGTGATGCTCAAGATGGAATACAGAGTTCCCTATGCTTAACATAGTCATAGTCCAGTAGGATAAATAATTAAATCACGTGAAGGAAGAAAAACAACCTGGCAATGCTGTGAAATTCCCTCCAACGTCTAAGGTCTAAGTCTTACCTGAGAAGGTAAACCTCATAGTGAGATAAAGAACAAAGTTGCTATTCCTGGGAGCTATTTAAATATGTTTTTGAACTCCTCAACAAGTCAAGTGGAAGCAGATCATATGGCTGAAGCAGGCGTGGGACTGGGATTTAAGGGTGATGCTGCCGAGATTAGACATTCTGGAAATTAATCACAAAGGGTGTCAGAAAACACAAGACTTCCTTTCTTCAATTCTTTTATCACCTATAAAACTAAAATACTGTGTTACTCTTCCTGCAACTTAGCAAGCCACATGAGATGACTCACTAAGGAGTATTACATAAACCTAAGATCTTACATATGTATATGTATATATATTTCATTATTATTCTGACACCTGGTTTCCATTAGATGTTGCTCTGAGTAGTTTTTCCTTTGCCTCTATCCTCTTTCTGAATACTTCAGTGTCACTCATTGCTTCTCCTCTGTCCCCACCCTCTTTTTCTACTAGTTTTTAATTATTTACTAGATAGAGAAGATGAAGTTTTGAAATTAGGGATATAATATAGGTTTTTACTAGATAACTGTAACATAGTCATCCTAGCAATTTATTTTATAATGAAACGTGTCTTAGAGACATAATATACCTTTCAGGCTTTAAGATTTATAATTTTTTGATTATTACATTTTAATCACTATTCTCAGCCTCCTTAGAACATGTAGCTACCACTTCTAGGGGAAAATAAATTAAATATTGTTATGTCTGATAAGGGCTACTATCTATGGTTGCATAGATTACTTTGGGGGTGCTATTCACAATCAATTCACATCATAGTCTAGTGAAAGACACCTTGCACTCATGCAGTGCACAACTTGGGAAGTTATGCATGATAGAAATGTCTAGGCCTACTCAAATATTTTAGTAAAACTCTGCTATAAAATTAAGATTGAACATGATGATATCTAAGCCAATTCCTGATGTCTCAAGCCAGACAAGAAGTAAGTAGCACTGAGATAAAGTCAGTGGTTCGATTTTGGCTTTGAGAAAGTGAAATGGCGTAAGTGAAGTGACTAAGTGGTAAGCAGAATATTCCACTCAGCAGAAGTATTTGCAAACTATTGCTCTGATTGGATTACTCTTCTCTGTCTTTCTCACTAGACTGGTCACATTGAGAGCAGAACACTTTATTCCTTGTCCTGCAATCTTGCCCTCTTCCTAGCTCTTCCCTCTAGGAGATTAATGATAAACATTGGCATAGTAAGCATCTGAGAAATCCTACAGTGATTAAACTGATCTCATTCTGCTTAAGTCACTGTTTCCAGACTAATAGGACCAGAGAAACACTTCTTCACAGACCATGTATTACTATCTCACAAAACCTCAAAGGAATAGCCTGGACAACACTACTCCAAGTGTTACTCTATTTGCTGCAAGTGAACTATAAATTCCTACAACTAGATCCCATTGGTGTGCAAAGGGATTCATAGATGTAGACATGTAGTTGCTAAGAATAATGATCTTTGTTTATCTCACGCACCAAAACACCAACTAACCGGCAAAATAATCAAGTCAACATTGCAGAAAGGGGCTGGAAATCTCCCTACCTGCTCTCCCATTCTTCCCTATCTCATTCTGAATCAGGCTTCAGGCCAAAATCACTCCACCCGGGGCTGCACTTATCCTAAATAACAGTATATGAGAGTTTAGACTGCTCTTAAAAGGGTTAGAAGTGGACAGAGAGAGTGAGATAGTTACACATTTCAATGCATTTTCCTCCTCTGGTAACTGTTATTTGTCATTTAGCCATTTTTTTTCATTTTCTCTAGTTCTCTTTGCCTGTTCTCCTATACCCAGTTAAACCAGCTATTTAATACTAGCCTTTCTAACTCTCATTCTTAAGGGTCCTACTTCAGTCCCATTACCAAACTACTTGTGTTCCTCCTCCAAGGCTAAAACAGTCTCTTCAAGCAATGATATATATCATTATCTAGTCCCAGACCTTAACTGATACTTCGTTATGCCTCTCGCCTGTTTGAAATCACCAATGTTTTTCATGGAATTGTGAAGGTTTTTTTCTCCCTCCCAATCAAAAGAGGTCAGAAAAAAAATCAGGAAAAATGACTTTCTCTCGAGCCTAGCATGCCAATAACCCTGTAGCATCTTAAAGAAACAAAACCTGCTCATGTCACTCTCTCCCTTAACATTCTTCAAAAACTTTCCAAGGTATAAAGAGCTAATAGTAATGTTATGTTAACCTTTATTGTAAACTCACATGTGTGAAGCTCTGTACTAAATGCTTTAATTCTAAACCTCACAGCAACTCTACAAAATATTAACCCCATTTTATAGGTGGACAAGCTAAGGTTTAGGCTTTCCTACAGCTACAAGCTGGTACATAATGTATCTAACATGCAAACCCAGCAGTCTGACTATCAACTGGTCTTAACCACTTAGAAATACTGCCTTAAGTCTGGATGAAGTACTAATTCTGTCCTTAACATATTAAGACCCTTTTTATTTAGGTACCAAATTACCTTGCACATACTTTCCAATTGCTCTTACTCATGCAGCCTACATTTATTCATCACCAAATATAGACTGAGCACATACTATATGCCAGAAACTAGGCTAAATATTATTGTAATAGCCATTGCAATCTGCTTATACACAATGAACTACATTTGTTCTGTGCTTGACTGTGATTTTACATGTACAGTAAAATTCTGTCTGTAATGAGCTTATTTTTCTTCCTTTCACCCACTCCTTCTGGAAGAGTTTCTATATACCTTTCAAGACTCAATTAAAATGTTATTTTCTCCGTACAGCCTTCTGCAGCTGTTCTAGATGCAATGTCTCCTAGAGTATCATTGCAGTTGGTACCCATCTCCTATACTCCTTAAGGATCTATCTATCTATCTATCTATCTATCTATCTATCTATCTATCTATCTATCTATCTATCTATCTATCTATCTACCTCTCTACCTGTCTAGAATGTAAAGAGCTTAAACCATGTCATGCTAATATTTCTACTTCCTTGAAGAATGTCTGACAATAAATATTCTGGAACAGAATTAGTCTGCTATTCTAAGGTCTGAGACAACTTACAACTTTGCTTGTGTTTGCAAACATCCTTTACTCTAGTACATTTTTAAGAGATTTAGTCGATAGGAACCGATCTTAAAGGGTCTTCTAGTCTAGTGAGAACAGTCAAACTATTAATTGCCACAATAGAGAGATAAATATCATGGTAAAGGAGAATGGAGGAGGAAGTCATGGATATCTTCTGGAGGAATCTAAAAATGCTTCTTAAAGAAAATGATAAACTGCTAAGACACAGATGATAAGTAGGTATAACTAGGTCAACAATAGGGTGAGCACCTTTTAGGCACACAAATATCTAGAGACATATGTGAACAAGATCTATTAGGGATCCAGGAAGTTCAAAATTATGGGAATGAAGGTATTTAGAGGAGAGTAAAATGAAATAGGTTTAAAGTTCAAAAAGAAATTATAAAGGGTCTGACATTCCATGCAAAAGAGTTTTGCTTTCTCCACTGAAGTAATGAAAGCATTTTACATTTCAGATGGAGTAATCAGATGTTCAGTCATAAAGATAACTCTCGCAATAATGTGAAGGATAGAATTTTCATAGTAGATTGAGTTTAGCACCTAGAAGACTGTCATCACCCCTCTCCTATATGCACATACAGTTGATTTAAAGGGGTAGAGAAGACTCTTGTGTTAAGAAACACAAAGCCCATGGCCCTTCCCTTGAGTAATACTTCTCTGTGAGTTTTTTGTTCCAAGCCAGTCTCCTATTTGCTCTGCAGTCTCCTCACTTGTTTTGCTTCCCAAGGAAACTTTGGGTTTTCTTATGCACACCTTCTATATAAGGAAAGCTTAACCATCCTTATCTGGGTCCCTGAAGATTTCAAATATTTCCAATCTCAGAACAAAAATATCAATTTCCTATTCTAAGACATTCTTTACCCTTTAAGATGAAGGTTAATTTTGCTTGCAAGTGACAGAAAACTGACTTAAATTAGCTTGTGTGAAAAGTGAATTCATTTGCTTATATAATTAGAAAGTCCCAGAGGGCTGAATATGGCCAGGTAAAAATAGAACAAGGGCCTCAAATTGCCAACAGGACTCTCTCTCTCCACCTCTTGGCTCTACAATTGTCCCACCTTATTTTTACATACTTTCTTCATATGGTAGCAAAAGTGGTGACTAGCAGCTCTATGTTTACATATTCCTCACAGTCTTCATCACAGAGGGACATGTATGACCTTCTCCCCACAAGCTTCAGTACCAAACCTCCACAATGGTGTTTATCAGCATTGTTTGGATTTATGTACTTGATTCTGAACCAGTCTCTGTGTCCAGAGGGGTATAATGTATCAGGATTGGCCTGTGGGCAGTGACTTGATGAAGTGGGCTTACATCAACTTGACAGAGCCAATACTATAATTTTCTCCACAACTCCACATTTAGTGATGTCATGTTGGGAGCTTAAAGTCAGCCATGGTGGGAGAGTGGGAGAGGCTACAAATGCAAATGCATATATTAGGACTTTCCTGTGTGGAAAGACAGATTATCAGCACACTCCTGCCTATGTGTGTCATATGCTCAACTTTATCTTAGGAAATAAGATGTTATATGCCTGGCTTTTCCATCAGGATCACATGGAATAAGGAAAGTTCTAGAAAGGAAGGCATAAAGGACAGAATAAACCCGAAAAGTAGCTAGTATCTATCACATTTAAAATTTTTTCTTTGTTTTTAGTCATTAGTGGTAAACCCTACCCTTTCTGAGGGGTGAAAATATACTTTTCTATATCATTTCAAATGCACACATCCCAGGGATTTGCTTATAATTTTTACTGAACCAAAACTTGGCTCTGCTCACCTGTGCACAGTAAAGGCAATATACTCTCACCAGGTTATGGTGAAGAAACGTGCAGCACTTACTGCAGAGTGCCAAGCAAGGAGTCCAGGATACTTAATGCTCAAAACACTTGAACTCCCAATGGATTTCAGGGAGGCATTTTTTAAAGGCAAGGAGAGGGAGGGAAGTCACAGGGTATGTGATCAGCTTGTGCACAATTCTCTGATTGGCTGATGGTGAGGCAACAGGTGTTAATATTATCAATCCTTAGGCTCCAGTAAGCCTGGAGACTATGTGCTCATAGTAATCAAGTAGTTAACTTCTTCCATTTGGTGGGGGTTTTAGCATCTGTAAAACAACTCAGGAAGTATGCATCAGACACTGCAGACCTTGTTATCTAGGTACTTTAGGGAGGAACTAAAGCAGAGGACATGGGAGGGAGGGGTCTGTATCGGGAATGCCCCATATTGTTATGCTCAGTTACAAAGTTACCTTCAGAAAATAAGGGAAGGAGAGAAATAAGAACAAAACATATTCTTCCCACCCTTGGAGCTCTCTCCCTCAGAAGTGATCTACTGGAAAAGATGAAGATCCCCAACAATCATCTTACTCAATAGAAGCACTACTTAACACAGGGTTAACACTGTGTACATTTAATAAATATTTCTTAAAATACCATGACTAATAATCATCTTAGGTCTATCAGCTGTGTTATATTTTAGGCTTTGTTAGCTCAGCCAGAGCTAAATTAGCCATTACGTAGACTAAGGTAAAACCTCTCCCTAAGACATCTTAGAATATCCTAACTTTCAAGCAGTTATGGAAATAGTGAAATAGGTAACAGAAAAATTCATTGCTTTGATTTGGAGCCCAGGAACCATATGGAAAAAAAGGTAAAATTTATCTTTAATTGTCGTTCCTTTTGATAAACTGTGTTCTTATTTTTCTTCCACAACTGGAAAAGTGTGCAAACACACAAATATTATTTTAAACTAGAGACTGACCTCAGGGTGTCAGCAGTGAGTGGTGGCTTGAAATGAGATCTTAATTCCCTGCTTGGGAATTGAACCTGGGCCACCTGGGTGAAAACCAGGAATCCTAACTGCTACACCACCAGAGGTTAGAAGCAGAGACCTGGCTCTTGTCTTCTTTGAAAAGTGAATTTTACAAAGAGGTAGATTGTTGTAAAACAATCATGGAGTTTATTAGAAACATAGTACATATAGGAGAGCACACAAAGAAGCAGTTTATTTAGGACAGAAGCAAAGCAGAGCACAGAGAGAAGAAGTCAGAGAGAAGAAGAGTGTGGGCGTCCTCACTAATGAGGAGCACTAAAAGGATGGTTTAAATTGCTTATATAGGGGCCATCTTCCAGGTCTTTGTTTTTCTGGCCAATCGTCTTGTTTGTTCCTGTATCTGATCTGACTCAGGGCCCTTCCTGATGTGTGCATGCATCCTTCAGCCAAGATGAATTCCAGTGTGAGGTTTCTGGGAGGTTGACAGAACATATCACAGAAGATATTATGGGCTAGCACTCCCTCTCTTTTTTACCCCTGAGGAGGATTTCTGTGCATGTGAAGTCGAGGAGGTCTCCTTGACCTCAATGAAAGATATGGCCATCTTATCTTCTTACTCCATCAGAGCTTAGTTCCTCTCTGCTCCTGCCTTTATTGTTTTTCTTGAAATGTCAGGAGGAGACAAGCTCCAATTGCATATCGTCACAAACTCCATCTGCTCAGCCTGAAGCTCATCTACCTTCTACCTCAAGACTGTCAGGATCAGGCAGATTCACTTCCCTGGCCTGCATTACTACACAAGCTTATGCTTATTCTCTGACTAGCCCTACCATTATAAGTGTTTGTGCCCTCTTGAAACCACACCTCACATGGGACTTGAATGCAGTCATACCTCAGATGGGACTCGAACCCACAATGTTCCAACTGAAACCACACAACTTGTCTCAGGACTTAATGAAGTTCAGGTTCTTTATATCTTGGCACAGAAGAAATTCAGCAAGAGGTAAAGTGATAGGTAAGAAGTAGATTTATTAATATAGGATGTTTGTGAGGGATACAAGTTGGCAGGCAATAGGGCTCTGCCCTGAGAACTAATTTTTATAATTAAAGAAAAAGTGGGGAGGGAAACAAGACCAATTTCTCCCTCATTCATTGAATAGATGGCAGGCTTACATCATTAGCTCCTCCTTCACATCAAGTGGGAGAGTTTTTGACCCTAAATGGTCAAACCAAGACTGTCATGGTACTATTTAAATCAGCAGGAGGGTGCTTACATATACTAAAATATGTTAAATCATCCCAAGTTTCACTATAATGAGGGTCTTCTACTTTGAAATGTCACCTTTCCCTTATATTCCTGTCCTTGTTATGTGCAGAAGTGCATGTCCTTAGGATCATTATCTTGCTGACCTCAACCAGCAGGATGCACTTAATGACCTGGGGCATATCTTGTGCTTTTATTTATGACTTTATTGTTGAGCAAGCCTGCTTCCTTTCATGATATTCTGATAGCTTTCCCAAGTAATCATTAACTTGGGAACAGGTTAATGGTTTAACAGTTGTTTCCCCAGATTCCCTAAATTTCCCTCTCTATCTATAATCCCTTAGTGTGATTTCTAAAACTACCTGTGTAACTATTCTAATCTACCCCTATCACTCTGAAAAGAGAATAACTATCACATGCAAACATAACTGTCCTTAAGATCCCAAGCAGATTTGCTGTTGCACCCCTCAATGAAAGGTAGACAGAAATGGGAAAGAATTTGGTGATACAGAGTGAGCACATCTGAGGACTGCTTGGGGATCAGCAGTCTAGGGAAGACAGCAGTGATGGGGAAGATGGTCTAAAACCAGCAAAGTAGCACTGGGCATATGAGCAGAGGAGCCATAGAACACCAGTTAGCAAGACATCCCTATGGTGTTAACCAAACACCAGAGACTGCAATAGAAGGAAGTAGCCTTAGCTAGTTACCAAAATTGGGGAAAATATCTAAAAAGCCCTCTGGATTATCAAGATTAACAGAAGGAATTTTCTAGAAATAAGTGCCTACCTAATAGTTAGGGTGTACAGATGTGGGACACTTAGATTCAGTTTCTTACTGTAAAATGTGACCACAGTTTAAATCACCTGCTGTAAAATTTGTAATATTTGAGTTAAAATTAACTTAAATTTAATAAGGCTTAAAGACTGTGAAAACAGTAATTTATTATAAGATTCTCTTCTCTAATTATGAAACTTTATGCTACAAATTTTTCTAACTGATTGTGCAACTCTTTTTTTTAAAAACCCTTCACAACTTGTGTATTTCTTATTAGGCAAAGGCTTAACTCTGATTTGGTATATCTTTGTGGTCTGACCCTGCATCTCTCTCTAGTCTAATCTCCTTCTTTCTCCTGTATATCCTGAAACATGGTTTTATAGGAATGAATGTATATCAAGGAACATAAGCTGTGTATGCCTCCTATGCTGTTCCCTATGCCTGGGATGCTACACAAGGCCTTACACTCTCCATGTGGTAACATTTTAAAGAAATAACTCAGTTTTAGATTTTTCTGAACTTATTTCCTCCTTGCTCACTCCCTTCTGCCCCAACCTGTCTATAAGTGGTATTAAGTCTAACCTCTCCTCTCTCCTCCTAAGTAACCTAATAAGAGTATTCACCATGATGTTGACATTTTGAATTTATGCATATCTTACTGACTAGATCATGAGTTCCATGATAGTAGGGGTTTCTGTATAATCCTTTTTTTTTTTTTTTTTTTTGCATTTCTGGAGCCTAGCACAGTGTTAGGTGACTAATACTAATTTATTAAACATAAGTTAATTTGAAGACTCAACAATATGATGTTTAAACTTTGAAAATATTAGAAACTCTACCAAGAAATATTTTAAAGTTCTGTTTTTAAAAATAATTATCAGTATCCAGACTTTTAAGATTCATGTTAAAATATTATAATTTTTGCAAAGCCCTACATAAGTAGACATTATATAAAAAAACATAAATTGTTTTGTTTTTTACACCACTATTCATCAAGCAGGAAGAACATCCCAAAGTAGAGTAAAACAAACACATTACCAAATACTATAATTAATTGATTCTAGATAAAGGAGACATATTGAATTGCTAACTATGATATTCACATCAACAGAGCAATGGACATTCAGTAGATAAGTAGGAAAACATATCTTGTTACATGAGGAAAATATGACCAAAGTAATTCCAGCTGCACCAACAATTAATCACAATAATTTGCAAATCATTTCAAATACCAAAAGTGCAGTCATTTTTTTCCCAAGAAGAATAATATTTTCATTGTGGAAACTTTCCTGTAACAAAGGGGAACATTAAAGCATAATTAATTTATTTTGAAGAAATACATATACATATATGTATATATATAATTGGTATTTACCCAAGAGTTACATTCATCTTATGAAAGATAGTTATGAGACTGTACTGATCTCACTGACATTTAAAAATCATAGTGTTAATTTTCAGAAGCAAACCATGCTGAAATTAGAGGCCTTGAATATTTATTTGCTAGTATTATTGTCCATTAAATGTTATGACTAAATATTGAATGTGGGAGGAGCATGAAATACAGTAAATTAATGGCTCACTGAGACGTTGTTGCTGAATATTTAATCAACACTAATCAATCAGAGTGAAAAAGAGGTGGAAGCTCACTAGTCATATCTGATGGCCCAAGAACTACACCTCCCCAATTTGATCACTGTCAGACTTACTTGCTAAATTTGAATTAAATGTTTGCCACGATTCTAATATGAGCAAAGCATTGTATAGAGCTCAAACATGAAACAAGACACAGCCTTTACTCTCAAGAGGCAAATAATCCAAAAGAAAATATAAATACATTTACAAGTTCATTCCAATAAACATGTTTTAAGCACCTATTGTTTCTAAGTCGCTGTACTAGGATCCATACCAGAGAGGTAAAAATGACCCGATTACTAGAAATGTTACTCTCATCAGGATACCTAATTTCTAGAATGTGCCCTTGGGTAAAATTGACTCCTTTTTTCTATACTGTTTCTTTTTTCTTTCAATGGCAGTGAGAGAATTTCTCTTAAAATTTGAAAGTAGAGTCACAGAAGGCAGCACTCAGTAAAGACATGGAGGAGCCCAGATAAACAAAAAGAAAGAAGTTTTGTAACCAATGCTACAGTCTACATGGGCTTGGGCAAGGCCTAATATGATCCTAAATGACTACAAGTCTTAGTCACTAGAAATACCTTGTAGACAGGTTATGTCTCGTGAGTTCAAAGTCAAATGGTCAATAAAGAGAGAAAAAACTCATCTGTATCGCAAACTCACTAGAACCACAAAGCTCAATGTGGCAAACCAAATAAATTCATATGTACACCAACTATGTTAAGGAGTATACGTTAGACTGAGTTGTAATAACCTTAGTCCTGTAATCTCTGTTCCTTAACACAATAAAGATTTATTGCTTGCTTATACAAATTCTGATGTGAGTTGGAAGTTGAGATCTCTAGTGATGTTGCCCTGTTTGAAGTGATTTTTTGATTCAGGCTGCTTTGAATTTGTTAGGCTGCCATATCAACATGTTGCTTCTATAGGAAAAGGAGAAAAGAAGAGTTGAGCACCAACTATTAAATGTTTCATCCTGAAAGTGACATTTATTATTTCCCACACAGTCTATTGCCAAAGAAGTCACATGACCATACCTAACTGCAAGGGGGCTGAAGAATATAGAGGAGTATATATAGCTATACAATAATCAGTAAATGTCTGTGCAGCACTGACAATTAATGCCATCTCCAGTAAAGAGATGGAGATGTCACCAACACTTACTAGGATGAAATAGCAGAGACCTGTTAAAGGAGAGCATACACTGTGTGAAACAAATTGTAACCAAGGAGGACTATATGGGGCCTTCTTGGGACATAACCTTCTCCTATATCCTCTGCTTTAACTCCTCTATGAAGTACGCAGATAATAGTATCTGATGCACATTTCCTGAGTTGTTTTACAGATGTTAAAACCCCCACCAAATGGAAGAAATTAACTACTTGATGACCATGAGCACATAGCCCCTAGACCTGCTGGTACCTAAGGATTGAAAACATTAACCCCTTTGACACCACCCTATTACCTCACCATCAGCCAATCAGAATTGTGCATGAGCTGATCACATACCCTGGGACTCCTCCTCCCTCACCTTGCCTTTAAAAATACTTTGCTGAAACCCATTGGGGAGTTCAGGCTTTTGAGCATTAGCTGTCCTGGACTCCTTTTATGGTGCCTTACAGTAGATGCTGCACTTTCCTTCACCAGAACCCAGGGTCAGTGGATTGGCTTTACTGTACATGGATGAGCAGACCCAAGTTTTTGTTCAGTAACAATTTTTGTGCCCAACATGGAGCCCAGTTCCAAGTGGGCATCTCACCCATAGCACACCAGCCCTTGTCCAGCAGCTGCCTGAGCACATTTGTGTCAAGGACAATTCCAAGTACTCACTGCTGACCAGGCATTGTTGGCCATGATGCTTTTGATTTTTGTGGTAAAGGGAGCAAGGCACTGGAATTGGCTGTTTGAGACTTCTTTGGTAAGTAACACAGCTCATGTGTGACAACATTAGGGTAGCCTTCCATATTGCATTGGCTTTGCCTATGATGGAACATTGGTTGCTATTTTCTTTTTTGGACTAAGGCTTAGTCATCAACTTCATCTCTGATGGGGGATTGATTGGGGTTCTCCACTTTGGACTCAAGCTTTGTTTTTGGTTTTGCTTCTGACTGATGAGGCACTGATTGGAAATCTCTCTTACTGAGACTAAGGAACTGTGACCCTGAGAGACAACTTTGCATTGCATTGGTTTGTTTGTTTGCTTGATATTTGACACCAGCCCTGAATAATTAATTATGGGTAATCAGAGCTCTGTTCCATCTGCTTGTCCCCTTAGGGTATATTTTGCAAAACTGGGAGATCTTAGCTATACTCCCATAAATGAAAGAAAATGATATTTTTATTGTAACACTGTTTGGCCTCAGGACTCTCTGAGATCTAGAGAAAAATGTCCCCTAATGGCTCTGCTATTATATCAGAATGAGCATTTTGGCGTGTGTGTGTGTGTGTGTGTGTGTGTGTGTGTGTGTGTATGTCTTGTTACCTGAGTCCAAATCCTGTTCTCTCTTCCTGGTTTTGACCTTCATTAAATGGTCTTAGTAACTTGAATGCTGATTCATGTTTCTCTGAAAGTGAAGCATGTGAATGTGAGTGAATACTGTTATATATATTTTTTTAATCCCTGAAAATGGCCATGATGGCTGGTTTTAACATATGTAGTTAGAGGAAGCATGTTTTCTAGGAGGAACTTACATTTCCTTCCCCATGCCTTTAAAATGTAGATGTTCTACCTGGGGTCTCAGGAACTCATCTGATCTTGTGTAGTCCCTAAGACTGAGAAAAACAGAGAGGGTGTTTTAAACTTACAAATTAAATACTTCTAAATATAAAAGAAACTGGCCAGAACAAATTTCAGGTTCACTTGATCTAGGAAATTCTCAATATTAAATTAATATCTGATATTAAACCTTGTTTAAACTTGTTGGTTTATTTAACAAAGACATGTCTTACTTTTATTGTACCTAGGTTTACCAAAGACCAATAAGTTCATGTTATTCCTGTTACAGAGTTTGTCAACAAAAAACAAAAAAAAAAAACCACAAAAATTAAATTGGTATGATTTTCATAAGTTATAAAATAAAGGTAAATGAGACATGATTTTTCAGGTGAACTCTTTTAGGAATAATTATGTTTTGGGTATGTCTATTTAAAATACTTTCTGTGATTTTTGGTAACTTGAGTTTTGCTAAGTTAGGTTAAATGATGAGAATTCATTGAACATCTAGGTCATTTCAAATAGAAGTTATAGAATATGTTCATAAGTTCCAATCAGGAAGTGGTGGCATGACAGAGAGTTCACAATTGCTTGCTTCTTGGTGTTTGCTAGAGGTTAAGGTTTTTAGGGGTTAAAATTATATGTAATTAAAGCTACTAAAATAATAAGGGAAACATTTTAGTATGCCAAGAAGGTGGGATGTGTGTTTTTGGTAAATGAAGGTGTGAGGAATGAAAGTGCATTTTTGTCAAAGGAAAAAAATGGTAGATTTATCCTAAAGCTGGTTGTTTCTGAATGGAAAAATAAGGGACAAACTAATATGGATACAGAAAGTTGTGGAAGGTTTGTGGAAAGGGAGCACTGATAAAGGTGTTTTGTGCATGGTTGGGCTGTGATTAGATTAAATTTAATTAAGTAAATAGATTTCGTTATTGAAAGTACGCTGATGCAGAACTAGATTTGATTCCGCTCTCTGTTAAGAGAACAAAGTTTTCTTAGAATAAAGCTTTTGATAACAGATTGTGTGAATTTTCTTGCTTTTAAGTGATCTTGCTTAAAAGCAAGTTTTCCTTGCGTTTAAGTGATATTTGCTTTTGAAATCTTCTGTCACTTTGGTTAAGTGAATAAATATTCACAGTGACCTATTATCTTATTTGATGAAGTTTTGAATCTTTTTGATATTTTTGGCAAACTTTCTATCAAATTCTAATTAAAGTTCTTTTGACCTCCAGCTAACTTTGGGATGCTTCAGAGGACCCCTAAGTCATCTCAGGGAGAAATAATAAACTAGGTTTTTTTGCTATGTTAAATTACACAGGAAGCATTGTCAAATGAATGATAGCCTCCTCAGATTATACTGTATGGGTAAATGTTATTAATATAGACAGTCTAGAAATTATATTGTTTCCAAAATTTGGAAATGCCTTGGTATAATTTTATCAGTCATAATTCTAGTTATCTTAAAATGTATGTCACAGAAACTTGGTTAAGCTTCTTAGTCAAAAACATTGTAATCATATATTTAACCTTGCCTTTTTAAGTATTTTGTCATTCATAGACAGTTAAGCTGATGCTCTGCAAAAATGCTTCATCTTCAAGAAGATTTATAGAAAGGATTTTGGGCAACTACAGGTTTCTGATAACTTTCAGATCATATTTCTGAACTGGGTAAGAACTTTAAAAAGTCTAATAGAAACTCCAATTTCATAAAACTGTTAGCAGAAAGGATTAGTTACATGCAATTGGGTAAACTGATAAATGTGTTTATAATTATTGGGTATTGTCTGAAATATTACTGGCTTTTAATCTGTGTCTTCCAAATGCAGGGAGACTTCCCTTAAGCTAATTATGATTTGCAGCAACTTTGTAAATTTTACCTTCATAAGTAGAATTGAAACATTTTTCTTTTCTCTCTACCTAATCCCTCCAGGTATTGGAAACTCTTAGGTTCCCAGCAGTACCAGGTAAATAAGGAATGCCACCTCCTAACAGTCTCAAGAATCTCAAGGTATTTTGGGAACCTCAGAAAGAGGGAAATTCACCCAAATCTATAAGGCAAAATCTGTGACAAGCTCTTGGTGTGACTTTAAGAGTTCAATCTGAGATTCCTATGAAAAGTTCCAGCACAGTGAATTTAAAAGAGCCTATGTGCAGACAAATTAGCCTGAATTTGGTCATATGGGTAAAAACGAGGGTAATTTTAGAGGGAAAATAATTCTGTTTCAATGGATGTTAAATTCTAGGTTTGTTAATTGAGGTCAGTATTTACTGTCTAAGACTCACTTCCCAGATGGCCCTTTGTTATACTATTGCAAAGTTTAGTTGAGATACTAAAAGAATTCTCTAAGTTTGTTTCTGAAGATAATCACAGCAGTCTATCTTTGGATGAGGATCAGATGTCCCATGACCGGCAGCCAGGGGATTATGCATGCTGGAATGGGCATTTAAAGGACTGTCTCCAACCTAGATAAAAGAACCCTTGTCAGGTACTCTCAACTAGCTTATGTGCAGTGAAACTGAATGGAATTGACTCTTGGACTTATATTTCCCACTTGAGAAGGACTTCTGCATTGGAGTCATCTGTATAAGGGACTGCTGATCCCAAAAAACACCTACACCAGGATGAGAAGAAAACAGCAGTGATGGACAGCTGACCCAGGAGCCTGGACCAAGGTTGTAAGACCTATTATACTAATCTAATTGAACTGTTTGCCAAATATTTTTTCCCTATCAACATTGAAAGTTATTCTTTTACTTTTAACCACACTGTTGTACTGAATGTTTAGGATGTGAAGAGAATTCTCTAGTGGAGTTGTCACAGAGTAACTACTCACGATCTGTAATGTTGCTTGTTTTAAGTTTATTGCTGAAAGCACATGTACAATGCTTGTGTAAAAATAAGGTATAATTGATAAAATGTATAGCCTGTATAATGTTTCCTGGCTAACATACCTCTGAGCTAATTACTATGTATGATTAGTTTTCCCCCAACATGGATAACTAGACAAATATATATATAAACAAAAAGTAGGCTTAGCACTGAAGGACACAATGGACCCAGGGAAGACAGCAGCCACCCAGGCATCAGGGGACAGATACAGTAATTCCCCTATATACGAACCTTCAAGTTACAAACTTTTAAAGATGTGGATGTGCGTTTGCATGCCCAATCATGTAAGTTAGTTCATGTGTCTTGTGTACATTGACATGTGTGTGCATCCTCCACAAGTGGTTGTGCTTTTGTGTACTTTACTGTACAGTACTGTATAGAGTACAGTAGTACAGTATATTTATTTCAAGCCCAGGCTGTCCAGAAGCAAGCATAAAAGCAGTGGTGATGTAGCTGGTACTGTTAAGAAGTGCCAAGCAATAAAAATGAAAACAAAAGTGAAAATAATTGAGAGAGAGGAGCGAGGTGAAAAGATGGTAGACATTGCTCATTCTTATAACATCAATCATGCAACCATGCCACGATTCTAAAGAACATGGACAAGATCATGGAACATGTGAAGTCTGCTGTACCAATGATGTTGACAATAATACTGAAGTGTGGAAAAGTGTTGGAGGAGATACAGAAACTCCTCAGTGTGTGGATGCAGGATCACCAGCAGCATTGAGTCCCACTCACCTTAATGCTGATTCAAGAGAAAGCTAAAAGCCTTTATGAAGACTTGAAGAAGAAACACAGCAAAGAATCAGAGGGTGCAATTTTAATGCCAGCCATGGCTGGTTTCATTTGTTCAAGGCTAGAGCCAACCTTCACAATGTAAAAATAAGCAGTGAGGCAGGAAGTGCAGATATGGTAGCTGCCCAGGAATTTCCTGAAACACTTTGAGAAATTATTGATGAAAGTGCATATTTATCTGAGCAGGTTTTTAATGTGGATGAGACAAGACTGGACTGTACCAGAGAGGATGCCAGACTGAGGTTACATCAGTAAGGAGGAAATGTTGATGCCAGGCTATAAAGCAGCAAAGGATAGGCTAACTCGGTTGTTTGGTGGCAATACTTCCAGTGAGATGAAGCTGAAGCCTCTCTGTTTATCATTCAGAGAACCCAAGAGCCCTTAAAAACATAACCAAGGGCTCTCTTCTTGTTGTGGAAGAGAACCCCAAATCCTGGGTTACACAAGCCATTTTCCAGGACTGGCTTTTCCACTACTTTATCCAGGAGGTAGAGAAATATTGCTTGGAGAAGGATGTCCTATTCTTTTGCTGCACAACGATGCTCTGGGCCACCTCCCCATTCATGGACGTCTTTCATCCTAATGTGAAAGTAGTGCATCTGCCAGTTGAATACTATGTCACTCATCTAACCTATGGACCAGGGAGTTATAACAATTTTCAATAAATATTATTTATGTCACACTTTTCATCAAGCAGTAATGGTGAGTGATGAATCAGAAACAACTTTGTGATAATTTTGGAAGGACTATAACATCTACAAGTCCGTAAAAAACATTGACTTTGCTTGGCGTGAGGTTATGGACATCACCATGAATGGGGTTTGGAAGAGTCTTTGCCCTCAGTTTGCTCATGATTTTCATGGATTTGAGAAGGTGAGTGAGGAGTCCAAAGAGGTCTTCAGCAACTTAGTGACCTTCAGTGAGAAGCTGGAGGTAGATCTGCAAGAAGACAACTTCATTGAATTCCTTGCTGTGCAACATGAGGAGCTTACTAATAAAGACCTGATGGAATTGGAGGCCTAGAGAAAGGATGAAGAGAGACAAGAGGAAGAAGAAGTAACCGAAGAACTGAAGACATTCACAATGCAGGAAATAGCAAGGGGATTTTCTTTATTTGAGGAGGCACCATTAGTTTTTGAGCACAGGGCCTGAACGTAGAACAGTACCCGAAGGTTGCAGCAGCCATTCAGAATGCAATCCAGTGCTACCGTGTCATCTATGATGAGAAAAAAAGAGCTACTACCCAGACATCACTGGATCGTTTTTTCAAGAGGGTAGAAAGAATTGAATCCAGCAAAGAGTCAGAACTTGTGCTATCAGTGTCAGGTGTGAGTGAAATTGCAGTTTGCCCTCTGTCTCCTATTGCTGACGGTCCTTTAGTTCTACCATCTCCCACCTCCTCTCCTTCCTCCAGTCAGTAACTTCTTGCTGGTTCACTTGATGCCAGCCCCTGTATGCCAGCTGTTGTACTGTTCTACTATACTTTTCAAGATACTGTACTGTAAGATTAAAAATGTTTTATTTTGTGTTTGTCTTTTATGTATTATTTGTGTGAAAAGTATTATAAACGTATTACAGTACAGTACCTTATAGCCGATTGTGTCAGTTGGGTACCTAGGCTAACTTTGTTGGACTTAGGAACAAATTGGACTTATGAACGTGCTCTTGGAATGGAACTCATTCATATTTAGGGGACTTACTGTACTTCAGTCTATCAAAGATTTGCAATGAGAAGGGGAAATAATGGAAAAATCTTCACATATTGAGGAATGGGGACATCACTCTTCCTTATACATGGTTTAACGTAAACTTTACTGATCAGATTGGACTGTTTTGTGGCTTATTAAGCATACACTGTATATCTGCTTTTGCCATTGAGAAGAGGAATTAATTTAAAATTCAAAATGGAGTAGCTATGGTTCAGACATCCAAGGTAAAACTAGGTGGCCATTTGTGGATGTGATTTCAGACGTCTGTGTATTGCTGAGAACTTGAATTTTCCAAACACCAACAGGCATTCTAAAACAATATCTGCTAGCAGCTGCCAACTGCAACCTTATTGTCTGAAGGTCTCCTCTTGTAAGCATGAACTCTTTCTCTTACTTTAGATATAGTAGTGACAAACAAGACAGTTCAGGCTATAGTCTCCCAGCAGAATGCACTAGGTTCTTTAGATATATATTAATATCCCTGGAGAAACTGAAACACAAATAAATAGAATAACTCAAAAGTCTACTTGGTTAAAAGATATTTGTAGAGAGGACCCACTCCATAACTTTTTGTCCTGGTTGCCATCTAGAATAGGAAGACTCCTTTGGGAAATACTACAAGGATGCATTATGATCATTATTCTGATTGTAATATGTCTGCTAATTTTCAAATATCTGTCAGGTACTATAATAAAGCAATCAAAAGTAGAGTAATATTTTCATAATACAAAATATTGGTGCTAAGCTTGGGACTCAATACTTCTTTGAAATGAAAGTCAACAACTTTCTCTCCTTTAATCCTGGCCTTCCCAGAACAGAACCCTCCCCCATATCCTCTGCTTTAGCTCCTCTCTGAAGTACTTAGATAATAGTATCTAATGCACATTTCTTGAGTTGATTTACAGATGCTAAAATCCCCCACCAAATGGAAGAAATTAACTACTTGATGACCGTGTGCACATAGCCCCCAGACCTGCTGGTGCCTAAGGATTGATAATGTTAACTCCTGTGACACTGCCCTGTTACTTCACCATCAGCCAATCAAAGAACTGTGCACAAGCTGATCACATACCCTGAGACTCCTCCTCCTTCACCTTGCCTTTGAACATTCTTTGCTGAACCCCAATGGGGAGTTTGGGCTTTTTGAACATTAGCTGTCCTGGACTCCTTGTCTGGTGTCTTACAGTAATAAATACTACACTTTCCTTCACCACAACCTGGGTCAGAAGGTTGGCTTTACTGTGTGCAGGCAAGCAGACACAAGTTTTGGTTTGGTAGCAAGGTAGACAAGCAGAAATTTGTCTTAGATCTAGTGAATCAGGGTTCACTGGATTGCAGGAAAAGAAGATGAAGTGCCAAGGATCAGTCCACAAGATCAATGCATGCAATACTGGTTAGAGTTCAGATGAAACTCAAGTTAGGGAACAAGTCTTTTTTTTTTTTTTTTTTTTGACTTAGGAGAATGGTACTTCTAAAACAAAATGTAAGTGTCTTCCTTGGTGGTGCAGTGGTTAAGAATCTGCCTGTCAATGCAGGGAACACAGGTTCGAGCCCTGGTCCAGGAAGGTCCCACATGCCATGGAGCAACTAAGCCCATGCACCACAACTGAGCCTGTGCTCTAGAGCCCAAGAGCCACAACTATTGAGCCTGCATACTGCAAATACTGAAGCCTGCATGCCTAGAGCTCATGCTCTGCAACAAGAGAAGCCACTGCAATGAGAAGCCCACGCACCACAATGAAGAGTAGCCCCCACTCGCCACAATGAGAGAAAGCCTGTGCACAGCAACAAAGACTCAATGCAGCCAAAAATAAATAAATATATTAATTAATTAATTTTTTAAAATTAAAAAAAACAAGATGTAAGACACTGGTTTTCAAAATTCCATTGATATTTTGTTCTTCCAAATCAAGAAGAATGTAGCAGAGCCCACCCAGTACCCGAATTTTATGAGTAACAAGATGATTCATTTGCAGTTGGTCCATGGATCCCTTATTGAGAAACACTGGCTCAAAAGGTAAGCCAAGTTGGAATTTGTACAGAAATGAAAGCAAAATAATAAAATTAAATAATACCAGTGTTGTTAAATTTTGTACAACTGGTTAATATCTGTATTGAATGAGAGCTCAAGTTGAGTGTAAACTAAAATTGCCACAGGTCTAAAATGGTGGCATGATATAAGTTTATGGAATAATTGTATTATACTTTTATAATTAGTCTTATATAATGTAGGGTGAATCAAAGGGTTTTTTTTTTCTTTTCTCTTTTTTTTTTCAAAACTGTTTTGCTTTTCTAAATATTTCTAACTCTATTAAGTCTCTACCTCCTTTTGAATACTTATGTTCAACCTTATTTTAAGGACTACATGCTACCATGTTTGGGGAGTTGAAGACCTAAGAAAGTCAAAAGGAGAATTCTAGTTAAGAATTGTCCATAGTAACAGTAAGAATGTAGGCGGAAGACATAAAGTTCCAGGACACTGGCCAGAGACGTCACCTACAATTATAAATCCATATGAATGGGGAGAGGCAAAATGTGAAATTTTGGTAGGAATACAAAAATATTCAGGCTCAAACCAGGAGAATAACAAGGTCAGAAGTATGCAATTCTATATACAGGTTAACCCCAGCTGGGTTGGAATCCATAAATGAGGGAAATAGGTAGACTTCAATCCATGGCTCTTCAAGTTGTTGTAGCAACTATTTCAGATCTACCTGACACTAGAATATAAAAATTTCCCAATACACATGTACAAGATGAAGTAAATTCTAACCTTGATATTTGAGCCATGCAGTTTGAGTTCTGCTGCTAACTGAAAAATTATATGCCTTGTAGTTTGGAAAGCTAGATATCCACCTGCAAAATAATGAAGTTGAACCCTTATCTTACACTATATACAAAAACTCAAAATGGATTAAAGACCTAAATGTAAGAAAAAAACTACAAAACTCCCTCCAGAAAACATCGAAGAAAAGTTTTATGACATTGGGTTTGGCAATGACTTATTGGATATGACACCAAAAGTATAGGCAACTAAAGCAAACATAGGTTAACGGGACTGTAACAGGGAAGAGCCAAATCTGACTACGTATTTGCTGTTTCTTTTACTTTAACGTTTGCTTCCCATTGCTTTTGTTTACTAAAAGGTTACTGTCTATACATAATGGCCTGCCTCAGGGAACCCTGCCCCTCCGCCTGAAAGTTAAACCAAAGTGCCTTTGTTCATGGAAGTATCCTGAGCCTGTCCACCTGTGAATGGCTGCAAGAAAGAAGAAATTAACACATTCTCTCCCCAAGGCTGGCCATTCCAGGGGATATTTGCAAAATGTATGGCCTTTTTACTTTACTTCCTCATCTCCTCCCCCTCTGTGTTCTATAAAAAAATTGGCATCCAGACCCTGATAAGATGGTTTTTTGGAGACATTAGTCTGCCATCTTCTTGGTCTGCCAGCTTTCCGAATAAAGTCATATTCCTTGCCTAAACACCTCCTCTCCTGATTTATTGGCCTGTTGTGCCGTGAGCAGAGCAAGCTTGGACTTGGTAACAGGACTACATCAAACTTATAATCTTTTGTACATCAAAAGACACAATCAACAGAGTGAAAAGGCAACCTATAAAATGAAAAGATACATCTGCAAAGCTCATTTCTGATAAAGGTTGATATCCAGAATGCATAAAGAACTAGCTGCAGAGCAAACTAATTAGAGAGCTAGTTGTAGAGCAAACAGGAAAAATGAGGGAAACAGATACCTTGAATAGACTCTTTCTTTTTCTCTCTTCCCTACCATTATCTACTTACCAAATCTTCTCTCTCTCTCACTCTCTCTCTCTCTCAATATACATATAGATACATAAACATATGATATCATATGGATATATGATATATGTATATATAATATATATGTATATATACATGTGTATGTGTGTATATATGTATATGTGTGTGTGTATCCTTGTAACAACAGACCAGTGGAAATAAAAAAAGATATCTACATTTCACAGAGGAACAATAATGCATAAAGATGTACAATACATTTCTTAAGATCATACAGCAGGTAAGCAATGAAACTGGAATTTGAACTGAAGTCAGCTGGATCTTCAAGACTCTCTGTCCTTCAAACGTAACAGTTTGATTCAAAGCAGCGGTGATTTTTATCCCAATGTTATGAAATGGATTAAAGATCTATGACTTTTAAAACCATTAAGGCTTTCATGAAACTCTGGAAGATAATTTTTGAAGTTTTTGAGCTTCTTGAAACAGAGTAGATAATCACTGGTCAAGAGGCTAGGCAATGTGAATTTACAATCCAGGTGGTTCTGAGATACAGTTCAGAATATCTATAGGAGTACAACATGCCCCCTTAGAGTATTTTTCCTGAAACAATATATCTTTTAGCTCATATATACACATGAGATGCAAAGCAGACAATTCAAAGAAAATGAAGAAATCAATATCTATAGCATTTTCTCTGTGCCAAGCACTGTAATAGATTCCTTCATACCTACTTCATTAACTTTGGGTTATGCTTTTTGGTAAGCACTTGTAACGCTGATCTTTGGTGAAATTTACATCATCTTTAGATATTTATCATGCTTGACTTTCTGTTGTATTTGGTGAGAGGGCTGGTCAGTAGTATCTCTGAGGTAGAAGGCTACTCAACCATCAGATAAAGGGCAACTGGAAGGATGCTTGGAGATATGAAAAGCTGCATTGGATATGACTTGCAGCCATAGTATGCAGCTGGGCATACTAGTGTGCTGAATTAATGAAGACTTCATCATTGTCCCCTGAGCCAGTCAGGCAACAAGATATACCTTAATAAATATTCTAGAATAAATATAAATATACTCTAACAAACATTCTAGAAATTATTTTCAGGCTAAAAATAAAAAGGAAGACAGAATAAGAGGAAAACCCATAGATTAGAATTGAAGTGGAAATCATTTTTCCAAATAAACACATGAAATATGTGGTAGGAAATGAGCAATCCCTCCTTCAAAGTGGTTACGCATTATGTGAGTGTAAAAGTTTATTCCAATAAAGCCAGCTATATTTTAGAAAACCACTTTTGGAATTCCCAATAGCACATTCTCTGGTAATATTTGGTCAGTCAAAGATGGATTGAAACTTGGAGAAACAATCACTTTGCCTTAATGGAAATTTTATTAACTTAGGAATTAAAAAATTCTGAGTGCAACTTTACACTGAGAAGCTTATTGAAATGACAACTAAAAGCTGGGGATTATCTCCAGGATGACTGTTCCGACCTTGAAAATTGTTGGAAAACACATAGCTCAGTGATTTAACATACTTAATAAGTTCTATATATTGTTGTTTTCAAGAAAAAAATAAATAAGTCACATTATTGATAAAGTTGGGCAATACAATTCGATAATCAAATGTAAGATGAGCCATTTTTTGTTTGTAATTTATAACCTTCTCTGGGACTACACCAAAGGAAAAATCTCCAATATTTTACATGGTGAGAATTAATACAGTGAGTATAACAACAAGGGAATAAGTACTAGCTTCCGGTAGTATCTTTTTTGAAGGGTACAATTATTTTTGATGCTGGAGTGCTGGACTTGTCTAAAAAGCAGTCTCTCTGCCTTATGCTCATCTCAACCTCCCAGATGATTACTTTGGGACATGAATCCTATGCAGACTCACCTCTAAGGGATCTGATCTGAGGACCTTTGCAAACAGGCATGACTTGGCTGACAAGATGTTGCCTGAGCACAAAATTCAACCTGCAAGTTTGATTCTTCCCCCAGGCTAACAGGATTTCTCTGCTTTTATTTTCCTTCCCAGGGGCTCAGAAACAGATCTGTCTGTTAAAGGAGACTGTATAAACCAGCCAAGGAGAACTGAGGCCACACTGCTACAAACACAGCACAGGATGGCTTTCTTTCTTTCTTTCTTTTTTAAACTACTTTATTGAGGTATGATTGACACGTAAAAACCTGGACATATTTAATGTATACAACTCAATGACTTGAAGCTAGGTATACACCCATGAAATCATCACCACCATCATGTTGCCAAACCATAACTTGGGTCTGCTTGCCTGCACACAGTAAAACCAATCGACTAACACAAAGTTGTGGTGAAGGAAAGTGCAATGTTTATTGTAAAGCACCATACAAGGAGTCCAGGACAGCTAATGCTCAAAAAACCCAAACTCCCCAATAGGTTTCAGCAAAACATTTTTAAAGGCACGGTGAGGGAGGGCAGTTCCAGGGTATGTGATCAGCTTGTGCACAATTCTCTGACTGGCTGTTGGTGATGTAACAGGGTGGCGTCACAGGGGTTAAGATTATCAATCTTTAGGTGCCAGGAGGCCTGGGAGATAGGTGCTCATGGTCATCAAGCAGTCAAATCCTTCCATTTGGTGGGGGTTTTAGCATCTGTAAAACAACTCAGGAAATGTACATCAGATACCATTATTTAGGTACTTCAGAGAGGAGATACAGCAGAGATATGGGGGAGGGGGTCTATCCTGGGAAGGCCCCAGAGGGTCCTGCTCAGTTTCAATCAAACCCATAGATGTATACATCACCTCCAAAAGTTTCTTCCTGCCCGATTGATTGATTGATTGATTGATTGATTTTCCCAATGTTAAGAACATTCAACATAAGATTTACCCTCTTAGCAAACTTTAAGCATATTATACTGTATTGTTAGCCTATGCGAGATAAATAAGTTCTGGTGATCTATAGAGCATAGTGTTTATAACTATCAAATTTACTGGCATTCTTGAAAGGCATCCCATTTTCCTGCTCTGAGTGACTGAGGCTCCTCCCATGTGACATGAGTCTGGTTCATAGGCAGTGGGATAGTGTCCCCTTGCTATTTGAATGCAGCAGGAGGAAAGAGTTAGAAAGGTGGAGAAGTAAGGATAAGTGACCCACATCTTCTCTGGGAGAATCTATGATGTGACAATAAATTTGAACAAAACCTCAGTGTGGGTCACCACAGCAAGCAAACAGGAAGGCATAGTCAATTTTCATCTTGATGATTATTATCACCCTGGGTAGCAACTCTAAGATTGGCTTCAAAGATTATAATGGCAGGGAGCTGAGTATGCAAGGGAAAAGGCTGACCAGATTTGCTACAAATAACAAAAAATTATTTGCTTGTATAACAGTTGTTGACTTAAAAAAATAAAATAAAATCACAACTTAAAATTTGAGAGTTATGTTTTATCTGGTGGGAGTTTTTAGGACTTCAAGCCCAGAAGGCAACATCTCAAGTAACCCTGAGAGAAATGCTCCAAGGAGGCAAAGGGAGAGCTAGGATATATAGAAGTTTTGCAACAAAGGGCAGGTAATTGGAAACATCAAAAGATTACTGTTAATTAAAGAAAACTGGACATATCAATTTAAGGAATTTAGCATTTTTCTATGTATGGGAAGATGCAAGAGTCTGAGCTCAC
The DNA here is from genome assembly GCF_028564815.1 of Eubalaena glacialis. NCBI lineage: Eukaryota > Metazoa > Chordata > Mammalia > Artiodactyla > Balaenidae > Eubalaena > Eubalaena glacialis. The sequence continues at coordinate 32,861,491 of NC_083734.1, forward strand.
TGAAATCATTCCTTTGATATGTACCTCAGCTATCTGGGGCCAGTATCTTCTGTTTTCATATCCTGAGTTTCCTCGGGGCTCACCCTAGGGAGTGGCTGCAGTCTGATGGCTGTTAGATGGCAGGTATTCTTTCCTTCCTGAGTTCCCTCAGGGCTTACCAGCTCACCATAGGCTGTGGCTACAACCGCTGATGACTGTGGCATCCTTTAGTTTACTGATATGGTAGGAAATATTCCATTTCTCACAGTTCAGTATATAAAAGTTTCTATCCAGTCCATAATCTCCCTGGGGCATTTATTAAAAATTTTTCACACTTCAGAGATAAAGAAATCAAGACCTGGAGAGGGTTGGTGGCTTTTCCAAGATAAATGCACCTGGAAGGTGTTAGGGCTAAGACAGAAACCCAAAACTCTGGAGGTCAGAATCTTGGTTTATTCTCCTCTTCCATCTATATCTGCTGCCAATGCTGCAGCTACACTGTCAATACTGCCAACCTCATAGCTGCTCCAAGAAACTCCCTAGTTATGATAATAATCCCTAGTAATCATAATAATTTTCATCATTTGCTTTGTGTTGCTTGTGCACCAGACTATATTCAACACTTTACATAAATTATCCCACTTAATCCTTAAACATTGTATAAAATAAGCATGATCACTATCTCCATTTTTTAAATGAAAACTGAATGAGGAAGTTATGCACTTGCCCAAGATCACAGAGCCAAGAGTCAAAATTGGTCTTTTTGATTTCAGGACCCAGGAATGTAAATCTTATTTTCCCAGAGCCCAAAGATCCCCTCAGCCTTCTTCCTGACCCACAAGTTCTAGGATTTCCAACACACCAAGAAGTGTTGCCACTCCCTCTTCAAAGCCTCCCTTTGGGCTTCCTATTGCCTGTAGTTTTAACTTCTGGAAACTAGGAAGAAAATTAAGGAGTAGGCATAGATATAGAGACCTGAGGTTTCCAGATCCTCCCAACAAAAATATATTCCTTTCCTTTATTTTCTCCTTGTGTAGCAAATTTTTTTCTCCTTTTATTTCACCCTTTTGCTACATAACCTGTCTGAGGGAACCATGGGCTTAATAAAATAGCCCCACCCGAAACAACGTGAAAAACACAACCAGGTAAAAGTGGAGTTGTAGGAAACAAAGTACCACTGGCTTTGAGGAATTCCTAGAAATGGTTTTCTTCTTGGTATCTTTAGCACTTATTCCTCTCTATGAACATTTGGTGCCTTGTGGCCAGTCCAATCAATTATTCTATTTCAATCTTTCACAAGTAGTTCCAGATTTTTTCAGAGCTCTTAATGTATCTAATTTCATGGTGTTTCCATATACTTGTCTTCCACACTATCCACGCCTTTTACTAAAAGGGCAGAACTCGCAGTGAATCTTAGGATGAACTCTAGTTTCCTTGTGTGGTCTCAATATTTAGAGACTGGATTTTTACTCAGATATAATAGTTTTGTGAAGAGCCAGCTGAGGGGTAAGCAGAAGAGCATAATGGTCCAGAAGTCAGAGTTTCTGGGTCTAATCTTGTCCCTGTAAATATCTAATTTGTTTCATTCAGAAAATATCTATGGAGGAGTTGCCAGTTGCTATGCTGATGACTATATGAACCCTCACTTTCCCTTTCTTTCTCTGCAACATTAGATCGTCAGCCTGCAAAATACCTCAGGTTCCTTTCAGCTCTTACATTCCTAGTGCATAGTGGGAAGCTTGTAAACACGGTAAAACTTTGGTATGTAATCGCTGGTTTAGATGGGGTCTTTACTTATTTGGTGCTGTGAGAAACTGTGGAGGATAGGTTTGATAAGAGTACTACAGAGATAAAGAAACAGATGGATTTCAGACTTCCCACCCTACCCCTTTCTTCTTACACCTCATTTTCTGTGCCCTCCATCACTGACACATTGGGTCTACCCTAGGGATAGAAGTAGAGTAATAATGATGCCAAAATATTGGCTCCATGTACACCAATGCCAAACAGAAATACAGAGACAGAGTTTTGGAGGAAAGAGAAAGAGTAGCTGTATTTCTTTGCCAGGCAAAGAGGGAACACAGCAGGCTAGCACCTCCAGAAACTATGCCCCCTTGGAGAGGATAGTGAGAAGTTTTTATAATAATGGTTCATGCCCTTATATATGATAAAAGAGTTTTCATTTCAGTGGGGAAAAGACGGATTGATCAGGTGGCCTTGGGACAGTTAGCTCTCTGGAAAGACATAGATCTATACTTTGCACACTGATGAAGTTCTGACGGATTAGAGATCTAAAGGTACAATATTAAAGTACAAGAAAAATTTAGAATATTTCTATAACCTTGGCTTGAGGCAGACCTTCTTAAGCATTACACATAACCCAGGAGCTGACATTAAACTGAGTAACACTTCTGTGTGGAAAACATCAAAGTTAACAGATAAATGAGAGACTGAAAGAAAATGTTTGCAACAAATTTGACAAAGGGCAATAATCCCTGATATTTAAAGCACTCTTACAAATCAGTGATAGTAACATCTGCAACTCAGAAAAATGGACAGAGCTAACAGCCTCTTTAAAGAAGATGAAATAAAAACAGCTAAGGAAAATTACCCACTATCATTAGTAATCAAGGCAATGCAAAATAAAGTGATGATATATTGACTTTTTCCCCCAGTAGATTGATTTTAAATCACAGAAGAGTGATAATATCCAGTTTTGGTGAATGTGTGAAAAACAAGACAGTTCCATTGTTCATTATATAAATTGCTGTATGTATAGACCATTCGAATCAATATTCTTCAGAAACCAAAGTGTACACAGGTAGGTAAATGTATAATGGGAAACATTTTTAATGATAAACTCTTAGTAACTTAGGGTAATGGGCAAATGGGTAAGTTAATTATGTTGTATTCTTTCAATAGAATTATATGCAGCTGTTGAAAAACTATAAATGTGTATGTAGCCATAAAAGATAATTGTGCTATATTAAATGAAAAGAATTTTTTCAGAAAAATAAAAAAATAAAAAAAATAATGGTTCAAAGAAGGCGTGATCAGCTCGTGGACATTTTTCTGATTGGTTGGTGGTGAGGTAAGTGGGAGTCAGCATCATCAACCTTCTGGTTCCAGCTTGTCTGGGGTCTACGTGTTTGTGGGAAGCATATATCATTAATCATTAACTTTTCCTACCTGGAGGGGGTTTCAGTATCTGCAAAACTTCTCAAAGATATTGTGTGTGTTCGTTGATGGGGAACAAGGACCTTGCCCCAAGTCTGAACTATTGTTTCTCTTGACTTTGTTTCTTTCTTGTCTCATATCCCCTCCCTTCTCTAATTAAAAACTGCTTGAATCTGCCCGCTGGAACTCAGGGAACGTCATGGAGGCTGAATGAAGGCTATTTCCTGTAATCAAAGAAAAGGGGGACACAGAAAGCCTTTGTGCCCAGGAGCCCCACAGGGCACTGCTCAGTTTGAACCCACCCCCTTTTTTGATACTCCCTCAATCTTGAGGAGAACAGGTGTTGGACAAGGAAGGGAATAATTGTTTTGGATAGAGACGTTAATCATAAACTCGGTTTTAGGGAGAATTGGTTTTAATCCTCATTTTGGTTTTATCTTTCCCCAAATCCTTCAGAGAATGGGGTGGTGACTTCTCTAACTACTTCCTCCTGAGGTGAGGTGTAGTCTTGCCTAAATTTTGGGGAATAGATACTGAATTAGAAATATTTGAGTTTCAAGTCCTGGATCTGAGTGTTATATTATTAAGATCGCAATCCCTTGTTCCACCATTTTGGTGCAATAGACCCAGTTAGAGGTAAGAGGAGTGATAACTAGAACTTTAGTAGACTAAATAGATTTCATTTCCTTAGGAATTCAGGAAAGTAAGTCTGAAGCCCAGTCTGGAATCAGCACTTCAGAGAGACTAATTGTAGCCAGTTGTTTCCAAACCATTCCCTGTATGGGGAAACCCATCAAGGCAATCCTGAAGATCCAGAAATAAGAAGCTGACTACTTACCTAGCAGTTAGAATTACCAAAAGAATCAGTATATGAATCTACATATAGGTAAAATTTATGAGAAAAGATAAGACAACAGAACTTTCATTCCTCTTGTAAGAACAAATAATTAAGTTTCCCAAAGGGTGAGATGTCTGCTTCTCAGGAGTCTGCTTGCTGGCTGTAGGCAATCTTCTTGCCCTGGTGTGCTGTACCCACAGTTTTACTCCATCCAATTTTAGACAGGTGTAAGTAGTAAGAAGAACGTCATAGGATCCCTTCCATTTTTCTTTAAATGGTTGCTCAGGTCATTGTTCTTTTCACTTTCAGCACCACCCAGTCTCCTGCTTTGAGGGGATGCAAAAGAGCTTCTAGGTGAGGGCGAGACCTGTGGAACACAATCTCATACATAGCGGTTAACAATTGACCAATCTGTTGAACATACTGTTTGATTTTCCTTTTTCCTTCTGTGTTAGAAATGTTTCTCTTTCCTTACTCTTAGGAGCTAAGAATGGTCTCCTGTACATAATTTCATAAGGACTCAATCCTAGCCTGCTTTTAGGAGCCAGCAGTATATGGAGGAGAGCAATTGGCAAGACCTTGTCCCATTTTGGGTGAGTTTTCTGGCATAGCTTGGTGAGAGTTTTCTTAATAATGTCCTTAAAAGAGTTTTTGTCACTTCCGATGCTTTTTCTGTTCTGACTGGAAAGGCCTCTATTCAACCTTGATCTAGGAGTAATCCTCTCAAATCTTTAGCCAAATTTCATTGAAGAGGGTAGGGGAATATTTAAATCCTTGTGGCATAGCTCAGAGAATTCAAGTTTGCAAAAATACAGGAATGAATGCGTCTGAAATCATATCCACAATTGTCACCTAGTTTTACCATAGTTACTCCATTTTGACTTTCAAATGTATTCCCCTCCGCAGTGTTAAAGCAGATGTCATTGTTATTAATTTCAGTGCTTTCCTAGATATGAGAAGATGCAAGAGTTTGGACTCATAAGATCTTCTGAAAATATCTAAAGGCCTGTTCTGCCAGTTTTCTCAGAGCATGGAGTGACTCATTTCTGTTCTCCACCCTGAATTCATTTCACGGGATGTTGAAGGTCAGTGGCCACAGTAGCCTTTGACTTAATCCTTGCAGAGGCAGAAGGCAAGTGCCAATTTTCTGCCTGTTGGCAGGGCCCCTTCAGGGTCATAATTTTGACCCTGGTTTGGGGGACATTTCATGACCATTTCATCCCACAGTGCTAGGAACTTTCATTCCCAGGTCTGGTGAAGATTTCATTGATAGGCCACTCAATGTGCTATTATTGGACTTGTCCTTTTTAACAGTGCAAAAAGTCTCTGGACCACCTGTCTTACTAGTCTCTTATGGTCCAGGAAAATATTCCCTCTTGTTGCTTCTTCCCATATCTAAAGTTACACTATTACAATCACTGATCTCACATGGAACTATATGTCATTTTACCAGAGGCTCAGTCACACATTTGGTAATGTAAGAAACAACAATTTTCCGAAAAAAGGCAATATAGGAAACAATATAGCTAGTAAGGTCAATATAGTTAGTAAGGTCATAAGTAAGAACGTAATTCAAGAACTTCTATTAGGTGCTGCCCAGTATATCCCAGGTCATCTGACTTAGTCTGTTCTGTACCATCCTTATCTTTCAGGGAAATTATATACTGGCACTGTCCATAAGGCACCCAGCCCAGTTTCCTAGTGTTACTAGACTGATCATCCTTAGTATGATTTAAATGTTCTCAGCATAAAGGTGTCTTTAAACTTAAATTACCATAGCCTGGTGTTAACTACATAAATCCATCACACAATCATGGGAAGTTTTATTTCTTGGCTGAAATTTTGCTTGTTGCTCTGATTGAACTTGAGTAATAGAGGAAAATTCATATTTATGGTCAGGGTCAGAACAGATATTATTAATTGGCCAGGTGAGGGGATCCCAATCCCACTTAGTAATACCAATAGTGGCCTAAGCAGGACAATAATTTCTTTTTTCTAAAATAAATTTCCTAAGAGCCAACCAATTAGAGCCTTGGAGTGGAGAAATCCACCAAGGTAACCCAGAAGTGCTAGACATGGGTAACTGGCCACAAACCCAACAATTGGATTGATTTTTAAAACTAGCATAGAATCATGCCTATAATAGAAAAACATTTGATTCATATGCAAAGGTCCAAGAAGTCAAGAAAACATTATAAAAGATCATTCGAGTCAGGTCCAGGATCTTGGGCTAGCTGTCTACTTCTGATGTCATCTTCTTCTCATCCTGTTGTGAGTGTAGTTTCGTCTCAGTTTGAGCATTGTTTTAAGGTGATTTTGAGGTCAGCAGTCCTCTCTATAGGCCAGTCCAGTGCAGGCGCCCTTTGTGAGTAGAAATTAATCCAAGAATCAATTCCCTTCAGTTTCATGGTGTATGAGCTAGTTAAGAGTACCTGATAAGAGTCCTTGTGTCTAGGTTGGAGATAGTCCTTTAAATTATTTTTCCAGTATGCATAATCCCTTGGTTGCAGGTCATGAGGCATCTGATCTTCATCCAAAGTTAGATTACTAAAATAAGCTTCAGAAACAGAGTGTCCTTTAATAATTCAATTAAACTTTACAAATATAACACAACAATGGGGAACTATCTGGGAGGTGAGTCTTAGTAAATACAGACCTCCATTAACAAAACTGGAATGTAATATTTACTGAAACATAATCTTTTTCTCTCTAAAATTACCCTAATTTTTACCAAATATAACAAAATTAAGACTAGTTTGTTTGCAAAATAAGTCTGGTCTCAATAAACTTGGCCTGTTGATTTATATAACTATAATTGACCATATAGGCTTTTTTTTTTTTTAACTTTGATGAAACTTTTATAAGGAGTTTCAGACTGAACTTTTAAAAGACCTCTCAGGGCTAGGAAAATCACGCCAAGGGCTTGTCACAGATTTTGCCTAACAGAACTAGGTGAATTCCTCCCTTTTCAAGGTCCCCAAAATACTTTGAGAATTCTGTACCTGTTAGTGAGGTAGCTTTCTTAATTTATCTGACAAAGCTGCTGTGAACCTAAGAGTTTCCAATCTCTGAAGGGAGCAGATAGAGAAAAAAGATAAATGTTTCAGATAAAAGCAGATAAATTCTGCTTTTAAAGGTATCATTTACCGAATTACTGTAAACCATAATTAGTTTGAGGGGAAGGATTTCCTTATACCTGGAAAACAAATTCAAACAAGTAATTTTTCAGATACAAACCATAAAAATTATAACCATATTCACCAGTTCACTCAGGCCTATGTAACTAATCCTTTTTGTTAACAGTTTTATGAAGCCATCAGGTTTCCCATTAGAATTCTTCAAATTCTTACCCAGTTTAACATTATGGTCTGAAAATCAGAAACTTGTATTTATCCAAAAGTCCTTTCTATAAATCTTCTTGAAGAGGCAGAATTTTTGCAAAAGCATTAGGGTGAAACCATAAATGTCTATAATGACGAAAGACTTAAGAGGGCACGTTTAAAATCTGATTACAATGCAATTGACAAACTAACTTGGTTACTGCTGTGACATACAACACTTTCAGATAATAACTAGAACTATGACTGATAACGTTTTACCAGGACATATCAGAATTTTAGAAACTCCATCTAATTTCTAGAATATCTATATTAGTAACATTTACCATACAATATAACCTAAGCAGATTTATTACACATTTGACAATACTGCTCACGTAATTTAACATACCAAGTGAACATAATTAGTTTAATATCTCTCTTTGGGGGCTTCCCTGGTGGCGCAGTGGTTGAGAGTCTGCCTGCCAATGCAGGGGACACGGGTTCGAGCCCTGGTCTGGGAGGATCCCACATGCCGCGGAGCAACGAAGCCCGTGTGCCACAACTACTGAGCCTGCGCGTCTGGAGCCTGTGCTCCGCAACAAGAGAGGCCGCGATAGTGAGAGGCCCGCGCACCGCGATGAAGAGTGGTCCCCGCTCTCCGCAACTGGAGAAAGCCCTCGCACAGAAACGAAGACCCAACACAGCCAAAAATAGATAAATAAATAAATAAATAAGTGAAATTCTTTAAAAAAAAAAAAATCTCTCTTTGGGATGCTTCAGGGGCCCCTTTAAACATCCCAAAGTTAGCTAGAGGTCAAAGAAACTTCATTACAGTTTGATTTGGAAGTTTTGTCAAAAAAAAAATCAAAAAGGATTTAGAACACTTAGTCAGATAGGATTATAGATCACTGTGAAATAATAGTTATTTTTGTAGCCAAAGTGGCAATAAAAGTTTTCAAAGGCAAATACAGATCACTTAAAAAGTAAAGAAACTTAAAATCTGTTATCAAAGGCAGCTCAACATTTTTTTAAAACTTGTCCTTTGAACAGAAGGAAAAGCCACTTTCAAGTTTTGCAGCAGTTTACATTTAAAATTTATTTACTCACTTAAATTTTTTCTAAACTTAGTCAACCCTGACCATGCACAAAACTCTTTCCTTGGCGTCCACTTTCCACAAAACTTTCATCACTTTCTGTATCCATCACTTTATTTTTACATCCAGAAACAGCCAGTTGTAAGTCAGACCTACTTTCTTTTCCCTTAATAGAATGCAATTCCATTCCTCATATTCTCTTTACTGAAAACACACATCCTACTTTCCTTAAACAACCATGAACTGTCCTTTATATCAGCAATCTGTAGATTGGTAAACATAAAACCAAATAATAATTTCTTGAAAAATGTGCTTTCTTATAGAAAATATCTCAGTGTGACATGAAACACATTTATTAATCAATCTAAACCTTTGTTTATCTGTGAAAGTAAACCAGTGTTCAGTAATTAATGATTCAGTATCTTATTTTATTTGGAAATGGCCTAGTTATTCAATAAATTTCCATCATTTAACTTAATTTAGCACAACTCTAAAATTTCAAGTTGTCAAATATCTGGAGAGATTATTCTTAAGTAGACATTCCTAAAACATAATTGTTCCTAAAAATTTCACCCAAAGCTCTTATCTGATTTGCATTTTCTTTCCTTAAAAGTTTCTTCACATTGAGTTACTTTCCTTGCTGAAAATTTGCAACAGATATAATAAGATCTTATTTAGCTTATATTAAGCCTAGGTACAATAAAAGTATTATACTTAATGTTGATGACTCTAAAGACATGTCTATATTAATTAGATCAACAAACTTAAACATTAATACCAGGTATTAATTTAATACTGAATATTTCCCAGTTCACATGAACCTGAAATTTATTTAGCTTAATTTCTCTTGTATTTAGAATTGTTTGATTTGTAAGAGCTTACTTTTCTTTAAACCAATTAAATGGAGCTCATTTACAAATTAACCTCAGAAATATTATCCAAATACAAAGACACATACTGAGATATACATATATCCAGACAGACACAGTGAGAGACCTAGCTTTCTGCTTGAGGCTTAAAATGTCTCTCTGTCTCTGTCTCTCTCTCTCTCTTTTTTTTTTTGGAGGGGGGCTTGAAGTTTTACTAATTTACTCAAGGCTGAAATCTCAGGCAAAGTGGGCTGTGTATCTCAAGGACATGATAAGAGTTAACTTCAAGTTTTGCTCCTAAGAATATTTTTGTCCTCTCAGGGTCAGAATTCTGAAAAAGTATTTCAGTAAGCTAGCTTTCTCTAATTGTACATGCAAAAAGAACTCGTTTTGTAGTTTTTTAAAAAGTTTTGTTTTAACCAATTTTCTCCAGAGTCTAAAGAATACTGTGGCCATCCTGTGTCAAAAACAAATCTTTCTTTTTTTCATTGGATCATAACTATAGGTCGACCAGTCATTCAAAATTTTTTCCCAAGGGGCTCCCAGGTCGGGGTGGAACCTCAGAGGAAATATTTCCCATTTTGGCTTGAGCAGTTGGCAATAAACCTTAGATGTTAACGTGCTCAAATAAAAACCTAAACATTCACCTTGACAGCTGGAAGTCACACATAAAACATAAACCATAAGAGGAAACAGCAAAGAGATGCTCAAAAAGAAAAAGAAAAACATATGGTGGAAACCCACCCAAACTTGACTTCCGAGCCCCACTAGACCTGGAACTTTGCCCTAAGTGGTGCCTTACATCAGAATTTCCCTTTGCTGAGAGAATTCCACACTGGGATTTCCCTTTTCAGGGAAATGTGCAAATTGAAACTGAAGTTTCTGTATGGGTACAGTCAAAGTCTCTGGTGTGCACTCCAGGAGACTCACCAGAGGTGCTGACAGGTGCATGGCAACTTCTATATACCCTCTTTCTGGTCCTCAAGAAGTTGGTGTCTTTCTCAGAGTGAAAGTTTGGACTGGCATGGACAAGAGAAAATGTCCTCAAGCAAAGAAAGCCTCAGCAGCTGCTAGGCCAACCTCCCCCCCATTCTCCACCCCAGCCTTGGAGATCCACAACCGAGTCAGCAAGTTTGGTGTGATTGGGGCACCATCCTGCAGCAGGGAACCCTGGCTATCTGGCCTCAGAGAGTCCTCCAAACCTCCACTCTCCAGGAGGAGGTTGGCATGGAGAGAAATCCCCAAGAATTCAATCAAGCCAAGGGGCCCTGTTGAGCCACTTGCCTGTGAGCAGATCCTGGATGAGCCCCCCAAAATTTGATGCCAAAATAGTGGCTCTCTGTGCACAAATGCTGAACAGAAACACAGGGACAGAATTTTGAGGGAAAGAGAAAGAGTAGCTGTATTTCTTTGCCAGGCAAAGAGGGAACACAGCAGGCTAGCACCTCCAGAAATTGTGCCCCTTGGAGAGGGTAGTGAGAAGTTTTATAAAAATGGTTCAAAGAAGATGTGATTAGCTCGTGGATATTTTTCTGATTTGTTGGTAGTGAGGTAAGTGGGAGTCAGCATCATCAACCTTCTGGTTCCAACTGGTCTGGGGTCTATGTGCTTGTAGGCAGCACAGTATTGTTAATCATTAACTTTTCCTGCCTGGAGGGGGTTTCAGTATCTGCAAAACAGCTCAAAGATATTGTTGTGTATGTCCGTTTTTGAGGAACCAGGATCTTGCTGCAAGGCTGAACTATTGTTTCTCTTGACTTTGTTTTTTCTTATCTCATATCCTCTCCATTACCTAATTAACAACTGCTTGAATCTGCCCATTGGAACTCAGGGAAGGTCATGGAGACTGATGGAGGCTATTTCCTGTAATCAAAGAAAAGGGGGACACAGAAAGGCTTTGTGCCCAGGAGCCCCACAGAGCCCTGCTCGGTATCAATCACCATCAACACATGACATCTGATAATGTAGGCAAAGAAGCTTAGGGGTCCACTTTCTTCACTTAATTAAGGTACCCTACAGCAGTTGGGGCAGAGTTATCCTTAGAATGATTTGTGATCTTCATTTTTGCTGTCATTAACTTAACTCAGGCTCTTATCAGTTTATTCCTGTATTAATACAACAGAGGAGAAATTTGTCTGGGTTTCCTGCCTCAGTTCCATTTACTGTCCCCACTCCTTTTAAACCACCGTGTGCTTCTGCTTTTATCTTTCAATTCTAAACATGCAACTATAGACGTTCTCAGCTCCCTGTTGCCTCCCACACCTGGACCATTCTCTCCCCTGGCTCCACACTACAGGCTAGCCCACACTGTACACTTTCTATTTATAACTCGAGTCATTTCCACCTTCCTCTCTTCCTTTATACCAAGTGCCATCCTACGTATTCCTCAAAAACCAATCCATGTCTTTGCTTCATCATGAGGATTATTCAGACTATCCAAAACTTACTCATCTTACTGTCTCTACATCCCAGTTGAAATAAACAAGTATTAATTTACCTATCAGTTGCAAAAACATGTTTCAGTAGCTGACAGCATGTGTATGAATAAGCAAGATTTTAGCCTTCTTTCAGTATAATACAGTAAATCGTCAAATACCCTTTACTTTGACCTCAGTATTTATATTGTGCATCACAATGTTTTTTCATGAAACAATATTGTTAATGGTTAACTCCCTGTGATGTTTTTTATTGTATTCTATGTGTGTAAAAATGATGATTGCCAATTGACAAAATTGATTTCATATCTCGCTAATAGGTCAAGAAAGAAGTTTGACAGCATTGATTTATAAGAGGAGAAAGAAATCTAAACCCTTGCTACTCAAAGTATATTCTATGGAACAGTAGCCCCAACATCACTTACAATCTTTATCTTTTTTAATATCTTTATTGGAGTATAATTTCTTTCCAATGTTATGTTAGTTTCTGCTGTATAACAAAGTGAATCAGCTATATGTATACATATATCCCCATATCCCCTCCCTCTTGTGTCTCCCTCCCACCCTCCCTATCCCACCCACCTAGGTGGTCACAAAGCACCGAGCTGATCTCCTTGTGCTATGCGGCTACTTCCCCCGAGCTATCTATTTAAAATTTGGTAGTGTATATATGTCAATGCCACTCTGTCACTAATCCCAACTTACCCTTCCCCCTCCCCGTGTTCTCAAGCCCATTCTCTACATCTGCGTCTTTATTCCTGTCCTGCCCCTAGGTTCGTCAGAACTACTTTTTTTTTTTTTTTTTTTTTAGATTCTACATATATGTGTTAGCATACCGCATTTGTTTTTCTTTTTCTGACTTACTTCATTCTGTATGACAGTCTCTATGTCCATTCACCTCACTACAAATAACTCAATTTCATTTCTTTTTATGGCTGAGTAATATTCCATAGTATATATATGTGCCATATCATCTTTACCCATTCATCTGTCAATGGACACTTAGGTTTCTTCCATGTCCTGGCTATTGTAAATAGTGCTGCAATGAGCATTGTGGTACCTGACTCTTTTTGAATTATGGTTTTCTCAGGGTATATGCCCAGTAGTCAGATTGCTGGGTCATATGGTAGTTCTATTTTTAGTTTTTTAAGGAACCCTCATACTGTTCTCCATAGTGGCTGTATCAATTTACATTCTCACCAACAGTGTAAGAGGGTTCCCTTTTCTCCACACCCTCTCCAGCACTTAGATTTTTTGATGATGGCCATTCTGACCAGTGTGAGGTGATACCTCATTGTAGATTTGATTTGCATTTCTCTAATGATTAGTGATGTTGAGCATCTTTTCTTGCATTTGTTGGCAATCTGTATATGTTCTTTGGAGAAATGTCTATTTAGGTCTTCTAGAAATGCAGAATCTCAGGCTCTGCCTCAGACTTACTGAATTAGAGTCTACAATTTATATGCTTATTAAAGTGTGAAAAGTACTGATAAAAACAACCACATATAAAACATGAGAAGTATTAAATGGATGTATGCTTGGAGGATGGGAGAAGAAAAGGCACAGACACAAGGCTAACTTTTATTGAGCCAGGCAGTGGACTGGGTTCTTTCATATAACTTGTCAACTCCATCTATTAAAAAAAAAAAAAGTAAGTTGGATATTGCCATTCTCATTTTCTGAAGGGAGGATATTAAGGCTGAGAAAGGTTAAGAGTTTTAGCCTAGGTCACACAATTAATAAGAGGCAGAGACACAGACAGCAAACATATTTGCAAAGCATATATCCTATAAAGGACTTGTATCCAAAACTTACAAAGAATCTTAAAACTCAACTATAAGAAAAAAAGTTTTAAAAATTAGTCAAAGGATCTCAATGGACACTTCAACAAAGAAGACATACAAATGACAAATAAGCATATAAAGATATGCTAAATGTCATATATCATTATGGAATTGTAAACTAAAACACCATCTAGATACCACTACACACCTATTAGAATGGCTAAATCCCCAAATAATGACAACACCAAATGCTGACAAGGATGTGGAACAACGGAAACTCTCATTCTTTGCTGGTGGGAATGAGAAAAGGTATAGTCACATTGTTGCCAGAGTTGCCAACAGACCCTTGCTCAAAGCCCACCAACCTCTTCTTTAATTAGGACTTAATATATGTCTTTAAGTCACAGAATCTGAACACAGAGAAAGGAAGCTATAGGAAGAGAAAAAGAAAAACTGGATAAAACCAGGTGAAATCAAGATGGTGATGAATTGTATCCTATGTTCTTGGATTGGAAGAATTAATATTGTTAAAATGGCCATACTACCCAAAGCAAACTACAGATTTAATGTGATCTCTATCAAATTACCCATGACATTTTTTACAGAACTAGAACAAAAAATCTTAAAATTTATATGGAAACATAAAAGACACAGAATTGCCAAAGCAATTCTGAGGAAAAAGAACAAAGCAGGAGGCATAATCCTCCCAGACTTCAGACAGTACTACAAAGCTACAGTAATCAAAACATCATGGTATTGGCACAAAAACACACATGCAATGGAACATAAAATGGAACAGAATAGAGAGCCAGAAATAAACCCACACACCTATGGACAATTAATCTTCCACCAAAGAGGCAAGAATATACAATAGGGAAAAGAGAGTCTCTTTAGCAACTGGTGCTGGGAAAGTTGGACAGCTGCATGTAAATCAATGAAGTTAGAAAACACCCACATACCATATTCAAAAATAAACTCAAAATGGCTTAAAGACTTAAATATAAGACAAGACACCATAAAACTTCTAGAAAAAAGCATAGGCAAAACCTTCTCTGATATAAATTGTAACGATATTTTCTTAGGTCAGTCTCCCAAGGCAATAGAAATAAAAGCAAAAAATAAACAAATGGGACCTAATCAAGCTTATAAGTTTTTCACAGCAAAGGAAACCATAAACAAAACAAAAGACAACCTATGGACTGGGAGAAAATATTTGCAAATAATGCTACTAACAAGGGCTTAATTTCCAAAATATAAAAACAGCTCATATAATTCAATAACAAAAAACCAAACAACCCAATCAAAAAATGGGCAGAAGACCTAAATAGACATTTCTCCAAAGAAGACATACAGATGGCCAATAGGCAAATGACAAGATGCTCATCATCACTAATTATTAGAGAAATGCACATAAAAACTACAGTGAGGTACCACCTCACACAAGTCAGAATGGCCATCATTAAGAAGTCTAAAAATAATAATGCTGGAGAGGGTGTGGAGAAAAGAGAACCCTCTTACACTGTTGGTGAGAATGTAAATTGGTGCAACCACTGTGGAAAACATTATGGATGTTTCCATTAAACTAAAAATAGATATGATCCAGCAATCCCACTCCTGGGAATTTGGGTAGATCCAAACAAAACTGTAATTTGAAAAGATACATGCACCTCTATGTTCATAGAAGCACTATTTACAATAGCCAAGACATGGAAACAACCTAAATGTTCATCAACAGATGAATGGATAAAGAAGATATGGTGTGTGTGTGTGTGTGTGTGTGTGTGTATATATATATATATATATATATATATATATATATATACATATATACACATATATATATATATATATACACATATATATATATATATAATGGAATATTACTCAGCCATTAAAAAGAATGAAATAATGCCACTTGCAGCAACATGGATGGACCCAGAGATGGTCATACTAAGTGATGTAAGTCAGAAAGAGAAAGACAAATACTGTATCATATCACTTATATATGGAATCTAAAATATGACAAAAATGAACATATCTACAAAAGAGAAAGAGACTCACAGACATAGAGAGCAGACTTTTGGTTGTCAAGGGTGAGGGGGGTGGGGGAGGGAAGTACTGGGAGTTTGAGATTAGCAGATGCAAACTCTTATATATAGGATGGATAAATAACAAAGTCCTACTATGTAACACAGGGAATTATGTTCAATATCCTGTGACAAACCATAATGGAAAAGAATATGAAAAAGAATATATATATGTTTGTGTATATATATATATGTCTGTATATATGTATATGTATATACAGTCACTTTGCTGTACAGCAGAAAGTGTTAACACATGTCAACACAACACTGAATCAACTATACTTCAATAAAATTTTTTAAAAACATGATGAATCTGACCTGCAACAGACCCCGAGTCTCATTTTGTACTGATTTTACTACACTAGCTTACTAAATGACACACCAACTGGTGACCACGACAAGAAGTCACTGACAGAGAAAGACAGAGAAGGGGGGGCACACCAGTTCCAGGAAAACCCTGCCTCTTACCCAGAAAACTATTTATATATCTCCCCATCATTAATCTCTCTGCTTCCCTCCATTGTCCTTACTCCTTAAAAGGAAATTCCTCTCTCCATTAAGGTGAGAAATTTATTTGTGAACCATGACCTCACTTCTCCATCCTCTGGCCATTGAATGAAGCTTGTGGTGCTTCAATCTCAGCTTCAGTTTTGTTTTCAGCTATATGAACTGGAATGGAAAAATAACCTCCCCACCAAGGCAGAGGGCCTCAGCGGGTCTAAGGCCCAAGCAGAAATACATACAACTTAATTCAGTAACAACATTGGAAAGCACAGTTTCTTACAAAGCTAACCATAGTCTGATTATATAATCCAACAATCACACTCCTAGGTGCTTACCCAAATGAGTTGAAAATTTATGTCCACGCAAAAAACTTATGTCCATATAGCAACTTTATTCATAATTCATAATTGCCATAACTTAGAAGCTACCAAGACATCCTTCAGTGGGTTAATGGATAAATAAACTGTGGCACACTCAAGCAATAGAATTTGAAAAGATACAAATTCTCTTCTACGGAAGAGAGCAGTGTAGTTTCGAACAGCAGCACCACCAGGTCCTTGACGGCCTTGTCATTCTTGTCTGCTTCTGCCTTCTGCCGCAGGGTCTCCACAATGGGGTAGCCAGGATTGATCTCCAGATGCTTTTTGGCCATCATGTAGCCCATGGTCGAGTTGTCCCGAAGTGCCAGGGCTTTCATGATGCGCTCCATGTTGGCAGTCCAGCCTTTCAATGTTAAAAGGAAATGAGTTTATCAAGCCATTAAAAGATATGGAAGAAATTTAAAAGTATACCACTAAGTGAAAGCAGGCAGTCTGAAAAGATTATATTGTATTATTTCAACTATATGACATTCTGGAAAAGGAAAAACTATGGAGATAGTAAAAAGATCAGTGGCTATCAAGGGTTCAGGGACAGAGAGGACAGGATGAATAAATGTATCACAGCATATAACATGGTGGTAAAACTTCTATATGATTCTGTAATGATCAATACATGACATTTTACATTTTTCCAAACCCAAAGAGTTGTACAACACAAAGAGTAAACTCTACTGAAAACTATGGACTCTAGTTTATAATTATGTATCAATATTGGTTTATAAGTTCCACCAAATGAACCACACTAGTGCAAGATTGTGAAAATAGGAGAAATTTTGTAGGAGGGAGAAAAAAGGGAACTCTCTATACTTTCTATGCAATTTTTCTGTAAACCTAAAAATTGCTCTAAAAAATAAGTCTTTTAAAAAATCACAAGCAAAGCTAGAATTTGGACCCAAGTCTGTCTGATATGAAAGACTGTGCTCCAGAAAGATACCAAAAGGGCACTTGGAGCTGTAAGGAAATGGGAGTAAGGTTTCCTCAGGTGGAAAATGGTGAAGAATGTTGAGTGGTTCTATCTGGCTATTAGAGATTCTGCCTTATGGAAAACAAATTTCCTCTGCAATAACAGTGATGTAAACAGTGAGTCAACACCCATGAAATAAATTCCAAAGAGAAATAAAGAAACCCATTCCACATACATCTTTCTAGAATATAGAAGAGGGAACACTTCCCAACCCATTTTATGAGAACGGCATTACTCTGATTCCAAAATCAGACAAAGTCATTTCAAGACCAAAAAAAAAGTCCAAAAGAGAATTCTTGTGTTTCAAGTGAGCATAAATTTTCCCATTTTTTCCTACAAATGTTTAGCCATAACTCAGAAAGACCCTCATACTTGGACTCATGCATGAATTCACAACAAAATAAATTCATTTACCAACAAAGAAGCCAGGAGAAGAAACAGCAACAGTGGACTAAGAATGCTCCCTGCCATATAGTAAACAAATGATGTCACAGCCATCAGCGATTGCAGCCACCCCTGACAGTGAGCCCTGAGGGAACTCAGGATGAAAACAAGGAATGCCTGCCATTTAGCAGTCATCAGATTGCAGCCACCCACAATGGTGCAGCTTGAGGAAACTCAGGATGAGAAAACAAAGGATGCTGACCCCAGATAGCTGAGGTACATATCAAAGGAATGATTTCAGTGATCCCAGACTCTTGTATCTTCCCATACATAGAAAAGCACTAACTTATTTAAATTGAGATATCTGGTTTTCTTTAATTAACAATCATCTTTGACGTTCAGACTACCTGGTCTTTTTTGCAAAAACACTGGTATATCCTGGCTCCCCCCTTGCCTCCTTGGAGCAGTTTTCTCAGGGTTATTTGAGATGCTATCTGATGGGTTTGGAGTCCTAAGAATGTCCACTGAATAAAACATAACTCTTAACTTTTAAGTTGTACATTTTTTTTCAGTCAACAGTTTTGAATACCATGAATAAAGGACCCAGAGCAGATGTATCTCCTTCACCTGAACTCTATGATGAACTGGATCCTTGGTACCAGCAGAGGCCTCTTGTGCCCATCTGCCTCATTGGAGAGTCCAGAAGAATTGAGTCTCTCCTGGTTCTCCCAATTTTTGGTTGATGATCCTGAGTTTTATTTGATAATGTCTAACATGTACCTGGCTCCCCAGTTGAAAGATATAGGGGAGTGACCCTCTAATTTAAAGGTATTAGGGGAGCCCAGTTGAAAAAGGAGAAAATGCCCCCTAATTGAAAAATATTAGGGGAGCCTGGTTGAAACACATTCAGGCTCAGTTTAGACACTGAGTGGTTTTATCCTCAGTCAAAAAACTTAGGAAGACTTTGCTCAGTTAAACACTGAATAGGGTTGGACTGGGTAATTAGGGGGAAGACTGGCCTATCATTTTTCCTTGAATTGTCTACATTAATATAGTTTGTTGAAATAAAACTTAAATCTTATGAAAACTTCTTATCTCTGAAGAAGGGACCCTCTCATCCCAGCTGGCAATGGCTTTCTCAGGGGACTGAGAAACTTTGAGGAGTGGTGAAGTCAAAGGCCTCATGCCTTTGTGTAGCTGTCCCTGTAGGGAAACCCACTCGTTTTAATTAACAACCTGCTCAACCAGGGACATGAATAAGAACTGGCCATTCCGTGATCTGAGCACCTGTGCTTGCCTTACGCTGCCACTGGGAAAACCCGAGACATGTAAAAGGGAGCTGAAACAACTCTGGAAGAATAAAAAAAAAAAAAAAGGTGAAAGAGGAGTTAAGCTCTTAAGCAGCACATTGACCCACCACACGATCAGCATTAGCAAGTTTATCAATCAACAAACCGACCTCAGAATGAGAAATAAAGCTTTCAAAACAAACAACAAAAAAGGAACGACAGATTGTCAGCCTCCAACTAATACCCCAGCCAGGTTTATGTACATACATACTTACACTTACAAATACTTACTTAATCGGGAATTAAAGGAAATCTCATCCTAAAAGAAGGGGCTCTTTTATTGCGAATGCAGTTAAGTTTTAAAAGCCAGCTTGATAAAAATATATTTTCAGAATTCTGACTTTAAACAAAGGCCTTCTAGGGGGAACTTGCATTTCTGTTCTTGTGTCTTTGAGATGTAAATATTATACTGATCTTCTTAGGATGTTGTGTGTGTGTGTGTGTGTGTGTGTGTGTGTTTAAAAAAAAAACTTGATCTCTGTCATGCTATTTTGGGGAGTACACTTTCTGGATCTTTTATTTAGGTGGCATCCTTCCCACGCTCTTATGCAAAAGCCACTTGCATCTTATTGGTTAATAGCCAAATGATGGATCTTTTAAATTGGAGAATCTTCTAAATTGGTAATTTTTTTAGAGACCTCTCATTATAAACAACTGTTTTACTGGCACCTATATAAACAAAAAATCAAACTAAAGGTGGGGAAAAAAAGTATATCTAATGGTTAACCTAAGAACTCCATTAGTTTAAATCAAACAAACAAAAAAAGAACAGTTTGAGAAGCTTTATTTGTGGTCTTTGCTTCCCCTCAATGGATCTTACATGTTGACTGGAAAAAAAGAAGCACAGTGTGAGAGCTAAGTTTTATTTGGGGCAAAATGAAGACTATAGCCCAGGAGAGAGCATTTCAGACAGCTCTGAGAAACTGCTCCAAAGAGGTAGGGGGGAAGGTCAGTATATATGTGATTTTGGTGAAGGGGGAGTACATGCAATCAAGCATGTATTTTTTACAGAAAGTTTCTGCTAGGCTCGTGAAGGTTACTGCTAGTTACAAGGAGCAGACGTCACCATGAAGGATTTTAGTGCTTTTCTAGATATGAGGAGATGCAAGAATTGGACTTATAAAATCATCCCCTGAAAATATCTAACTATCTGAAGACCTGTTCTGCCAGTTTTTCACAGAGCAAAGAGGGCCTCATTCCTGATCTCCCTGGTGGTCAGCAGCTGCAGTGGCTCATAATTTGATCCTTGTAGAAGTAGATGGCAAGTGCCAATTTGTACGTGACATACAGATGCTTAAAAAAAAAGAAAATTAAAAGTAACTAATGTTAACAGGAAAAAAACCTGTAAGAAAAGCTTAGATACTTTTTCCAACAAGGTAGAAATTTTTAAAAAGACATCCCAAATGGATAAAGAAATCTTTAGATTATTATTTAGAGTGGAATAAATAAAATGGACATTTATGTGATTAAAACACAAGGTTTTGATATTACATTACCTAAGGTTAAGTGGGCCAAAAGGGAACCCCTACTGGTCCCCAAGATTAAAAGCCAAACAAGCCTGCTTTATTTACCCCAATTTAATATATATGTATTTATTATATATATTATTATTATATATTATATCTATAATATATATATATATGTATACATACATATATATATA
This sequence comes from Eubalaena glacialis, assembly GCF_028564815.1. Classification (NCBI taxonomy): domain Eukaryota; kingdom Metazoa; phylum Chordata; class Mammalia; order Artiodactyla; family Balaenidae; genus Eubalaena; species Eubalaena glacialis. The sequence goes on from NC_083734.1 coordinate 32,882,318, forward strand.
TATATATATATATATATATATATATATATATATATATATTTAAGTGCCTGGAAAAAGAAGTTACACTGAGATACCTGACCAACAATTACTTGGGGCAAAAATTAGGCCAATTAATCAAGATTGATAAAAGGGCCTGTGCTCCTTAGCTCATCTCCTCTCTATGGGGATCCCAGAACATTTTATATAAAAATAAAATGGACAGGGAATAAAAAGAAAGAAAAACTTCCAGGACTCCTCTGGTAAGATCAAAGCTTGTTGATTGGATCCTAGTGAAAACTAAAGTTAAAGGTATAAAAGTTGACAGAATTGAGAAGAAAGCATATAAAATTGGTCTATTTAAGTGGGCTTTATTTAAGATGGTTACATCTCTTTTGCTTAATTATATTGTGAGATAGACATGTTTCATTGGGGAATGCTTCCCCTGCATGATATTGTAAGACAAGGCATATAGATCTGCCCCTCAGGAAATAGTAAACATACTAAAGGAAACCAATAGGGTACCTGAGCCATACAAAAAAGTGAAATAGGAACTCATATTAAGGAACTAATAAAAATAAAAATAGTGATTTTGCTCTGGGTTTAACTCATAAACTCAGAAAGAAGCTCTTTCTTGAACGCCTTATACAAATTGTGAAGGAATGATAAATTAAACTCTAAAACTCTAGAACATAGAACACTTAAATTTCAATTTCGTTAGAAACATTCTCACTGATATCAAAAAGCAACTGTCTTTGTCATACAAATCTCTACAAATCAGACATGTAAATACAGGCCACAGGGACCTGAGACTGAGTCTAATTAGCTCAATCAGGAAAGACTTGAAACCAAGAAAAACAAATGACAAAGGTGGCAGTTTTAAAATTCAAAGCACTGGAAAGCCTCCCTCCGCTGAAAATCTAATTCTTAGCCTCCTTAGAATTTTTCTCAAGAACGAATACAAATCTTAGAAGTCTTTTCCACAAATTTTAAAGCCTTAGTCATCTGAGCAAGCAACTTTAATGTATTCCAACACTTCTTTGTAAACTAGTAAGTTTATATTGTAATGCCTGATTTATAACTGTTTTTTTTTTAAATAAAGTCATGAGATCTCTAGTTTTGCCTGTTTATATATTTGTGAACACATTATACATATGAGATATATCTACCTCTAGAAATCATTATCAAAATTGAATGTATAGAGCACCCCATTTAACTGACTTAAAAGTAAGTGCTAACAAATTAACTATAAAAGAAGCTAGGCAAAATGACTTTCAGGTTCAAGTGAACTGGGAAATATCCAATATTAAGTTGATACCTGGTATTAAAGTTAGTTTGTTTGTTGATCTAATTAATATAGACATGTCTTTAGAGTCATCAGCATTAAGTATAATACTTTTATTGTACTAGGTTTAATGGAAGTCAAACAAGACCTTATTATATCTGTTGCAAATTTGTCAGCAAGGAAAACAGCTTGATATGATGAAACTTTAAATGTAAATGAGATAAGAGCTTTTGAGTAAACTCTTTAAAAATAATTGTTTTAGAAATATCTACTTAAAATGATCTCTCCAAATATTTTATAACTTAAAATTCTAGACTTGTGTTAATTTAAGTTAAATGATGGAAGTCTGTTGAATAGCTAGGTCATTTCCAAAAAAATAAGATACTGAGACATCTATTACAAAACAGGGAAACTAAAGGTATTTAGGACTATTAATGAATATGTTTGGTGCCAAACTGAGATATTCTCTATCAGAAAGCAAATGTTTTTAGAAATTATCACTGGTATTTATGTTCACCAATCTACAGAATGCTAGTATAAAAGACAGTTCATAATTGCTTACTTCTTAATTTTCACTAGAAATTAAGGTTTCTTAACAGTTGAGGATTCTATTTTAAATATGTAATAGAAGCCAATAGAAATAATAAAACATTTCAATAGGAAAGTAGGATGTGTGTTTTCAGTAAAGAAGCTATAAGGAATGGAATTGCATTTTATTAAGGGAAAAGATAGTAATTTTGTCTTAGAGATGGTTGGCTTTGGATGGAAAAATAAGGGACAAACTAACATGGATACAAAAAGTGATGAAAGGTTGTGGAAAGGAACCCCCAAGAAAAAAGTTTAATGCATGGATTAGCTAAATTTAGATTGAATTTAATTAAGTAAATGGATTTTGTTTTTAAGTAAGCTAGTACAAGACTGGATTTTGATTTCTCTCTCTGTTAAGAGCACAACATATCTTAGAGTGCTCCTTTTTGATAACAGATTTCGTGAGTTTCTGTGCCCTTAAGTGATTTTTTTTAATCTTTTTGTGACTTTGATTAAATGAGTAAGTATTGTTTCACAGTGACCTATGATCCTATTGTGTTTTAAAACCTTTTTGATATATTTAACAAACTTTCCAAAATATCAAATTCTAACTAAAGTTCTTTTAGCCTCCAGCTAACTCTGGGATGCTTCCAAGGAACCCTGAGACATCTCAGAAAGGAATGTTAAACTAATTACGCTTAGTTGGTATGTTAAATTACTTGAGAAACATTGTCAAGTGGTTGCAGATGAACCTTAGGTTATAGTATATAGATAAATGTCATTGATATAGATATTCCAAAATTTATATATAATTCCTAACATCTGATATGCCCTGATAAAATGTTATAATTCTAGTTATTATCTTAATGTATTACATGTCACAGAAATGTCCAAGTTTCTTACCAATTACATTGTACTCAAACCTTTAACCATGCCATTTTAAGTTTTGCCCTTTATAGACAGTCATAATTTTACTCTGATGCTTTTACAAAATGAAGATCCTCAAGAAGGCTCATAAAAGAAGGTTTTTGACAAATATAAGTTTCTGAGAGCCTCTAGATAATCCACTGAACAGGGTAACAAATGACAAAACTCTAATGGAAAACCTGATGACTTCATCCAGGTCAACAGGAATTAATTACAAGAGATTGAATGAGGTTATAAATATGATTTATAACTTTATGACTTCTGGGGAGAAATATACCGGCTTTAATCTTTGTTTTCCAGAAAAATACTTTTCTCTTATGCTGTGACCTACAAGAATTTGATAAAGTATAACTTTGTAAACAAAGATGAAACATTTATCTTTTCCTCTCTATCTGATCCATCCAGAATTTGGCTTCTCCAGCTAGCTCTCCTGTGGACTTGATGGTTTATTGCAACCAGATTACAACTAGTTATACTAATCATTGTTTTAATTTATTCTTTGTTTCCAAATTGTTTATGCTTTGTGTCTCTCTGCTGCACTATGACTTTGTCAATGTTACTAGCTTATATCCTGTCTATTTTATAAGACCATTGTCTCTTACAGTACCCAATGTGCAACCAGACCTCCAAAAAAATTGATGATGGCTAAACATCTTGAGGAAATAGATCACACTTATGACTCTTACAGAATAATTGTAATAGTGTGATTCTAGGCATGGAAAGGAGCAAGAAGGGAAAAACATTTCCTGGATCACGATAGACTAGTAAGAGAGAGGATCCAGAGAATTTTAAATTATCAACAGGGCCTAATCCAGAAATCAGCACCTGGAGTTGGCATATCAACAAGAATCTTTGCCTAATCTGGGAAGAGACTCCCAGTGCCATGGGACAAAATTGGTCATGAAATGCCTCTCAAACATTGGTCGAATTTATGACCATGAGGGACACAGTGGACTAAATGCTGCCTGCCATATCAGTAAACAAAGGGTGTCACAGCCATCAGTGATTGCAGCCACCCCCAATGGTGAGCTCTGAGAGAACTCAAGCTGGAAATAAGATATGCCTGCCATCTAGCTGTCATCAGATTGCAGCCACCCACAATGGTGCAGCTTGAGGAAACTCAGGATTAGAATACACAAGATGTTGGCCCCAGATAGCTGAGGTGCATATCAAAGGAATGATTTCAGTGATCCAGACTCTTGCATCTTCTCATATATAGAATAGCACTAAATTATTTAACTTGAGATATCTGGTTTTCTTTAATTAACAATAACCTTTTGACATTCTGACGACCTGCCCTTTGTTGCAAAAACTCCTGCCATCATTATTCCCCTTAGTCCCAAGCCCTACAGCTACAGAACCTGATATTCTCCATTCAGGGAATTAGACTAGAATCAACTGTGCTCTGTGTCTGCTGATGCTGTGGACCGCTCTCACATGGCCCCTATTTCTGAGGCCCACTGAAACCCAGTCTAGGTCATCCGTGAATGTTCACAAGCTATCTCCTGAAGCCTGGAATTTTCTAGTGCTCCTATTTATTTTGATTCTAGAGCTCATAATAACAATTCAGCCCTGGGTGAATATGCTGAGTTTGGTTTTCTCCTAGAATCTCTCCTAGCCATGTGAGGTAGGAGATGAATTTGGCTAAGGCCTTCAGAGACCCTCCTAGCTTCCAGCATCCTCCTGCCCAATCTAGAGGACCAATAACCAGTACAACAGAGCCCAAGTGTAAGGTTGGTCACCTACAGGGAATATTATGTGAGCATGCCTCCTGAAGCCGTGAGTCTGCAACATCCCCGCACACAGCAGCAGATAATAAATCCAAAGATTTAGTCCAATATTTCCCCTTACAATAATAGTACAATAGTGCCCTCTAAGTGACAACTAAACTAACTGTGTCCCAGAGGCTGTGATGTGAACTCTCTTTTTCTCCACTGAAAATGAGATGGTGATCTGATGCCTGAGGCCTACATACCTGGTTAAGAAGGACAAGTGTTATCTTAATGAGCCAATTGTTCATGTCTTTCAGAGTTCATTATGTTTATTTTTCCTCCACAAAGACTTTCTCTGTTCTTTTTTCTTCTAATAGCTTTATTGAGATACAATTTACATACCATAAAAATTCATCCATTTCAAATTAATAAGCTAGTGTTTTTCAGTATATTTACAGAGTTCTACAGTAATCACCACAATCTCATTTTAGAACACTTTCACCACACCAAAAGGAAAACTTGTGCTCATTTGCAGTCCTTCCCTCTTCCCATCCTCAGCCATATAATATGCAACCATTAATCTACCTTCTATCTTTATAGATTTGCTTATTCTAAACATTTCATGTAAATAGAATCACAAGGTCTGATCTTTTTTGTCTGGCTTCTTTCACTTAGCATGTTTTTAGGATTCATACATGTTTTAGCATGCATCAGTATTTTGTTCCTTTTTATGGCCAAATAGTGTTCCAGTGTATGGATATACAATATTTTATTTATCCTTTTATCCCCTCATGCTCTTTTGGCACAAAACTATTTATGAACTGAGACTTCAATGCAGTCAATACCTATAGCCCTTTGATCTGTTCCAAAATTCGACTTTCAGGACATTGAAAATATTAGTGCTGTCCTTATATGGAAAGGTAATAAGGATATTCCAGACTTGTTTTTGCCAGAGAGCTGTGATTCCTTTTAACCTCTGCAATATTCTTGTTAGTTTATAGTACTTGATAGTCAGCACCTTCCATGGCCTATGAGGTTCAGTAGTTGTGAGTTATTTTGAAAAAATCTGACACTGTTTCTATACCTGGTATTTCATGTGTCCTTAATCCAGTCTTTTCTTGATTGTCTTCTGAGAATCACTCCCAGGCCAATACTTAACAAGTGGATATCTGAGATCTCTGATGTGCAGTTTCTGGGCCATATCCTGTATTTCTAAGTAGTGCCCTATCTGGCCAAGATGGTATCACTTCTAAAAATGACCTAAAAAATATCAATCTAAAAAAGTCAATCTAGAATTTCCCACATTTTCTAACATATACCAGAATCGTATTCATTTTTATATTCTATAATTCATTTTTATATTCATTTTATATTCTCCTAACAGTCTGAAAACCTGACATAACTGGCCCTCAAGAAAATGGAGAGTTTTATATCATCCATGGAAGCTCCTATAGTATTAAAATGGTTAAGGATTTAATTCTATCTCAGCCTTATACTGGTATATTCTGATAAAGCCCTACCTTGCATATTTAAGACAGGCCTCTCATTCAGCTTTATTAGCTTTTGTCTCAGAGCAAGACCCCAGTATTCTTGAGAAAGAACATCCACCCTTGTTCTTATCACTGTAGTTCCCTAACAATATTGACTATTTGGCCAGTAATCCTGAAATTATCTGTGCATGGTGGAAAAAATACATGATTCCACCAGTAATATATATCCTAAAGTTTTTGCAGCTTACTTAAGCTAACAAATGACTATAATGTGTAAGAAAATATTTATCAAAATGTTAAGAACTACATAATGGTTCTTTCCTACTATTGATACAGCTTCAGTTTGGATCTGAAGCCAAGTTATTAAACAACTGTATTTGTTTTATGGCACACTGAGATTTTTTAGTGACAAATGAGTAAAGTGGACTCTAAGAAAAAATATTTGAGCGGTTAATGCTTCAGTTCACTATTTTCTAAGGACTGTGTTAAAACAGGAAATTGTCTTTCCAAAACAAAGTCATTGGCAGCACCAGAATTCATCATGGAACCAGCTAAGGCTCTGCTCTACCTGTGTAGTATGATACAGTTGATACATATAAAAGCAAGCTTAGTTGCCTTAACTTAAAAGTGAGGAGGAAAATGTCTCTCTCTGGCATTTATGCTAGAACTGATGAGAAGAAAGATTGATGGATAGAGTTTTAGGGTGACAAGAGACAAAGATTTCAGACACTGGGTTTTACTCTCATGTCAAAAATGACTGAGATAGATGACATTGCTTAGATCCTTTTTTTATCTCAATGAACAGCTTGGGCACAGTAATGGAAAACTGCAAGACCACCAAAGTGCAGACTTTTCTTATGAGGGCAATGATTTTAATGACTTTTAGCTATGACTAAAATCTAACAACAATCAAAAGAAAGTCCCCAGGGGTGAATTCCCTTCCTTCAATGTTGCTGAACAATAGTGGCAACACATTGGATGCTTGAGAGCTGATAAATGACCAAAGTTGTTTCAGCATTGTATAACTTTTCAAAGCCATTTCTGACATCAGAAAAATCAAGACATGACAAGGAAGCCTAAAAATAGCAAATGTTCTAAAAGACACTCTAAAAAAATATTAGGAGACTGAGCAGCTGCAATCATAATGTAATACATAAAGAACAGTGAGCCCTTCTCTTATCATCCAATTTCTCCAGGCTCCACAAAAATCCTAACCCAACCCCTCTACCACTGATATACACACCCCTCGCCCTGCTTCCTATCATCTCTGCCTCCAAAAGTGAAAAATAGTGTTATAAAGGAGAAGGTCAGCTTGCATTCATAAATGGCTTTGGTCATCTTATTTGAGACTCGGTTTCCTAATCTGATTTAATTACATAATGAATAATGATAAGTTTTATAATGAAAACCTTTACACACTAACAGGTTTTGAAGGTGAAAATTGATGGCATTACCTTATTTGTTTCTTTTTTTTAAGTATGATTTTAGATATTGTTATGAATACTATTTTACAAATGAGGAAATGGAGTTTCTGAATGGTTAAGTAACTTGCCTGGGGTTATTCTGTCAGTAAATGACAGAACTGTAATTTGAGCCCAAGTGTCTTCACTCCCTGATTGTTCTGCTAACTGACATCTCATAGTTTTATATGAATTTTGCTGACAGCATATTTGATACACTAGCCTCATAGTAGGTGTTCAATAAATGTTTATGTTTCCCTTTTTGCCTCTTTGGTGAACCAAATCTTCCCCTTCTCACCTAAATCCTGTTAGGATCCTGTATGTTCTGAAGATCCTACTGAAAAGAAACTTAAACAATTGTTTGCAAAACAAACTGTTTCACAACTATTGGGAGCAAATTGCTAAAGGATTAGCATTGTTTTATCTTAAAGAAATCTTTACACCAAAGAATGACACCCTGCCTCTTTAACCCATTGATTTCAGCCACACGCAGCAGTGAGTGGTAGCTTGCAGTGAAGCAGCAGCTGGAAAGGAGACCTTAGTTCCCTGACTGGGAATCAAACCCTGGTTGCCTGAATGGGAACCGGGAATCTTAAGCGCTAGACCATAGAGCCAGCTGCTAAAATCTAAAAGTTCCCAGTCCTTGTCTGCCTTGAAAGGAGGAATCTCACAAGGAGACAGAAGGTATAGAAGGAAGTAAAGTGTTAATTAGAAAAGCAGAGTACATGCGGAAAGACACACATGTGAACTCAGTGAGTTAGTCGCAAGAGTCACACCTTTGGGAAGTTTAAATCCTTTATAAGGGGGTAGTCTTCTAGGTCTTTGTCTTCTACTTGGCCAATTGTATTGCTCTGACCCCATGGCTAATTTGTCTCAGGACCCTCCTCTGGGTGTGCACGCACCCCTCAGTCAAGATGGATTTCATCAAAGACATCTGGGAGGAAAATAGCAAGACTTACTATGGTCTGGCTTCCCCTGCCTTTTTGACACCGTGAAGCCTTTTGCACATGTGTAGTGTCTCTCTTGCCCTAAGGATGGGAAATGTATGAACTCCTGATCTTTTAAAAGGGCTTAACCCCTCTCTGTCCCTGCCATAAAAGTGTCTAATATCTGGTTATCTACCCTATTCCTGTTGTTTCTTACATCGAAGTGCAGGTCTCAAACTGTAGACAGGAGTCAAGTCATAAATATGTTGTCCGGAGCCCATTTATCTCTTGCCTTAGGAAATGTAAACAGGGGGCTGGTAGTGAATGTCCGGCCTGGAGCCCATCTTTTCCTCACCCCAGGAAGTGTGAAAAGGAGGCTAGTTGTAAATTTCTAGCCTGGAGCACATCTATCTCCTGCTTCACCATGGCACATAGTGTTAAGTAAGATGTTGGAAAATTTTTTCCAGAGAAATGTCGTTGTTAGTGATAGAATATCTGAACCCTAGAATCAAGAGTTAGGAGAAAGTGGGGTAAAGTCTCTGGAGTTTGGAAGACTTTCATGACCACTGGCACTTACAGTCTATAGTTTCTCCAACCTTCAATAATATACTTGTTCTTAAAATTAGTAAAAAAAATAAAATCAGAGTTTTAAAAAATTTAATCTTTTCTCTCCATTGTCTTATATTTTAATTTCAGACATGAGAGTCCAAGTCAAGAGTGGTCCCAAGATATAATCAACACTATATTTGAGGATTCAGGAAATGCCACATTTAAAGGAAAATGATAGGCATGACCTGATGAAATATTGATTTGCTCAGTGTGTGCCTCCATCAGAACAAGACTGGACTTGAAGGAGTGGAGTGCAATAAAAAAACTGACAGCTACAACTGGATGGGTCGCCTGAAAACATGCTTCCACACACTGATCTCTCAGGTGCAAAGCCTGAATGGCTTACTTGGTAATATAAGCAGATTTTGGCAGGAAAGAGCTCTATTTCAGGAGACACCCTTTTGTTTTAACCTTAAACCAGGCATCTCCATGCTCTACTCATTTCTGGCCCAAGCACACATTTCAAATCTTTTAATCACACAATGCTTTGCCTAACTTGCCAGTTCTTTCCATAACTTGTCAGTTCTTTCCATAGATCAAAGAAGTAGAAATGAAAAATAAGTACAGTAAGTCCCCTACATATGAATGAGTTCTATTCCAAGAATGAGTTCGTAAGTCCAACAAAATTAGCCTAGGTACCCAACTAACACAATTGGCTATATAGTACTGTACTGTAATAGACTTATAATACTTTTCACACAAATAATGCATAAAAAACAAATAAACACAAAAAATAAAGAAAACATTTTTAATCCTACAGTACACTACCATGAAAAGTAGAGCAGTAGAACACAACAGCTTGCATACAGGGGCTGGCATCGAGTGAACAGGCAAGAAGAGTTACTGACTGGAGGAGGGAAAAGAGGTGGGAGATGGTAGAGCTGAAGGAACGTCAGCAATAGGAGACAGAAGCCAAGCTGAAATTTCACTCAAGCCTGACGTTGATGGAACGCACCTTCGAATATTTGAAAGTTCACAACTTGAAGGTTCATATGTAGGGGACTTACTGTAATTAGCAGACGACCAGATCTCTTTCCTAGCTTCCCCTTCAGTAATCTCACGAACAAACTATGTGACCGAACTGTGTGAACAAGATGTTAATCTTGTAGATGTTATCACGAGGAAGATCATAAAATGTCAATGAGCTTACATGCGGTGGGGGGAGGCAACAACCCTGAACACCTACCTCAATGATTAACTGAGATTACTTCCCTCCTCCCCTTTAAAAGTTTCGTGGCTGAGCAGATAGAAAACCTGGCTCATACCAATCAAACCCACATAGGAAAGCCACATTGATAACTTACCGGGGGTAATCTTGACTGTCAGGATTCCAGCAGTCCACAGCAGCCTATCAGTGCATTCCCTTCCCAGTGGGGAAACCTGCTTGAGAGACCATTTGCACCACTGGCATTTGCTAGAGAACTCAATCATAAATTGATGACAAGACATTGTCTGCTGAAAAATTATTTAAAACAGATGATATTAGAGAAAATATAAACAGTCTATTCTTATAAATTTCCCAAGTTGTTAAATCATCAGAAAGCAAAGTACTTGAACTATATTAGCTCAAAATTTACCATCGTGGAAGATGTGTTCTACTGTCTCCCAGATTCCCATACTCCCTTTCAATGAGTGATCAAATAGTCTTTGAGTCTAGTTATAGGAGGATGTGGGAAGGAGGAAATAAACTTTTGTCTCTGCATTTGAAAATTGTAAATGACAGTATAATCATTTAGTTTTAGTCAGATTGCACAACAAATATCATTAAGTTCCTACTTCATTAGATACTCTGCAAGATGCTGAAACTATAAAGTTGAATAAGAAGCAGTCCATATCCTAGGGGAGTTCATAGTCTATGAGGAAGACACACACTTAAAACAGCAAGCATAGACAACATTGAAGGAATGCCCAAAGGGTAGAATAATTAATTCAGCAGGATGGAAATGAGAAAATAGAGGAATTCACATATAAAGTGGGATTCTACAAATGCATAGAAAGGTATACTTTCACTGATCAGAACTCTTCTGATTGAAAGTAAATACCCAGTACATACTAGCTTGGAGGGGGGAAAAAAAGCTTATTAGCTTTTAAAACTAGAATACTCATGGATGTATCCAATATTCAGTGTTCACAGGTGTGACTGAAACCAGGTGCTCACACTGCATCACTGGTTTCTGTCTCTTTTTCTACACTCATCCATATTGCCTTCATTTTCAGGGAGGTGGTCTCCACATTATGAGAAAGAGAACAATCAGCGATTTCAGATTTGCATGTCCCTTGCATCCTTGATCCTAGAGGATATCAAAGGTTGTCTTTCTCAACAAATTTCTGTAAAAGTACAGGAAAGGACTCTAGGTCTGATTTGTACAACATGCCTATCCCTAAAATAATTATGGTACCCATTGTTGAGATATGTTCTTAATTTATCAATGGGGTGATGGGGACTGATGAAGATTATTATGACATCAGAGTTAGGTAGTCCCCATAGGAAGGAAATCATAAACATTTCTTTTGGAAAAATAAATAATATGTGCCCACTACTCTATAAACGTCTGGATATATATTGTACTCTAGAACTCAAATTTGTGGCTACAAGTGGATACTATTCAGAATATAATGAAAAAATGGATGGGAAAGTTAGGTAATTTCTAAAGAAACTTTTAGAAGAGCAATGCATCCAGCAATATGATGTGTAAATATTTCACTGAAGGCTGTTTATTTTAAACATCAGCAGGAAGCAGTTACAACTCATAACTAAAATATGCCTAGTAATTTATAAGCCACATTAATGTACACATTACACTGAATCCCCATAAATTCCTATAGAGTAGATGTCATTATCTTCATCTGACAGGTAAAGAAAAGAAGCTCAGAGACTGAGTTGTCCAGGATGGATAAGCAGCAGAGTCAGATTAAGGTCTTGATCCAATTCCAAGACTCATATTCTTAATCCCTATACTTTTATATGGTAGTTTAGGTAAATCTGCCACCATGAAGAAGGGTGGTTTGAAAATGGCAGGTGCAAAAATGGAGGGTGGTCTTTACCGAGAAAAACAAAGGAGATTTGAAGACTCCAGCATTGATCCAGGGGTCTGCTCCACGACTATCTTTTGTCTTGGCCAGATTATGTTTAGTGGGAGAGTGTGAATTATTAAATTACCACAACTTGATTATAAAAAACCTATTCCTTAAGGGCCATTCCTTAAGGGTCACAACTTGATTTAAAAAATACCTATTCCTTAAAGGCCACCAATCACCTTTCCTCTGACCTACATCTAATTGGCCAGCATTCCTGGAACTGGCTGTGCATCTTTGTGTTTGCAGTTTAACAAGCTCTGCAGGTGATGCTGATGCTCAGCCACATTTGGAGTCCATCATACTAAAAATATTTCTATACTAAAAATCTCTTTCCTACTATGTGCATTGATTTTTACCCCCAAAAACAAAGAGTTGAAGGGCTTAATAAAAAATTCCTGGTATTTTACACAACCTATGATTAGGACAGAGGGTAACTGCCCTCTCATTCACTAGAAGATATAGTTCCTTGGATTCAAAATGAGCAAAGCTAATTCCCTTCATTGGATATTTGCCTTAGTTTTCTAATTTTAAAGTTTATTTGAAAATATTTATTCTAAATATTCTGAACATTTTCTGGTTTTATTGAGATAAAATTGACATACAGCACTATAATTTTAAGGTGTACAACATAATGATTTGACTTACAAGCATCATGAAATGATTATAACAATAAGTTAAGTGACTAGCCATTATCTCATATAGATAGAAAAGAAAAAGAAAAAGTTTTCTTGTGAAGAGAACTCATAGGATTTACTCTCTTAGATGCATTCATATATAACATAAAGCAGTGTTCATCATATTAATCATGTTGTGCACAACATCCCTGGTACTTATTTATCTTAAAACTGGAAGTTTGTACTTTTGACCAGCTTTCTCCCATTCTCCCTTCTCCCCAACCCCCATTATCCATTTATCTCTCTATGGGTACTTAGGTTGCTTCCATATCTTGGCTATTATAAATAATGCTGCAATGACAACAGGGGTGAATATATCTTTTCAAATTAGTGTTTTCAATCTCTTCAGATAAATACACAAGAGTGTAATTGTCAGATTGCATAGTAGTTCTATTTTTTAATTTTTTGAGAAACCTTCATACAGTTTTCCTTGGTGGCTGTGACAATTCACTTTTTAACCAAGAGTGCACAAGTGTTCCCCTTTTTCCACATCCTCACCAACATTTGTTATTTGTGATCTTTTTGATAATAGCCAATATGAAACTTATGTGGAGATACCTCATTGTGATTTTGATTTGCATTTCCCTGATAATTAGTGATGTTGAACATCTTTTCATGTGCTTCGTTGACCTGTATGTCTTCTTTGGAAAAATGTCTTTTCAGGTCCTTTGCCCACTTTTAAATTTTGTTTTGTTTTATTTTTGTTTTTGTCTTTTTGAATTGAGTGTAAGAGTTCTTTATATAGTTTGGATATTAACCCCTTATCAAACATATCATTTGCAAATAACTTTCCATTCAGTAGGTTGTCTTTTCAATTTTTGATGGTTTCCTTTACTGTGTAAAAGCTTTTAGGTTTCATTGGGTCCCTTTTGTTTATTTTTGCTTTTATTTCCTTTGCCTGAGGAGACAGATACAAAAATATACATATATATATATTGCTAAGACCAGTGTCAAAGAGTGTACTGCCTATGTTTTCTTCTAGGAGTTTTATAACTTTGGGTCTTACATTTGGGTCTCTAATCCATTTTGAGTTTATTTTTGCAGATGGTATCAGAAAGTAGTTCAGTTTGATTCTTTTGTATGAAGCTGTCCAGTTTTCCCAATATCATTTCTTGAAAATGGTGTCTTTTCTCCATTGTATATTCTTGCCTCCTTTGTCTTAGGCTAATTGACCACATAAATGTGAGTTTATTTCTAAGCTGTCTATTCATTTCCATTTATCTATGTCCATATTTTTCTTAAAGTACCATGCTGTTTTGATTACTGTGGCTTTGTACTATAGTTTGAAATCAAGGAGTGTGATACTTCCAGCTTTGTTCTTTCTCAAGATTGTTTTGGCAATTGGGGTCTTTTGTGTTTCCATACAAATTTTAGAGTTATTTGTTCTGGTTCTGTGAAGAATGCCATTGATATTTTGATAGATATTGCATTAAATCTGTAGATTGCCTTGGGTAGTATGATCATTTTAACAATACTAATTCTTCCAGTTCATAGGCATGATATATCTTTCTATTTGTTTGTGTAGTTGTCAATTATTTCATCAGTGTCTTATAGTTTTCCAAGTCCAGGCCTTTAACCTCCATAGTTATATTTATTACTAGGTATTTTATTATTTTAGATTCAATTGGAAATGGCATTTTTCTCTTAATTTATATTTCTGAAGCTTGATATTAGTGTATAAAAACACAACAGGTTTCTGTATATTAACTTTGTATTCAGCAATTTTACTGAATTTATTTATTACTTCTAATAGTTGTTTGGTGACATCTTTAGGATTTTCTTTAAATATCATTATATCATCTGCAAAGAGTTACAGTTTTACTCTTCTTTTCCAATTTGGATGTCTTTTATTGCTTTTTCTTGTCCAATTGCTGTGACTAGGATATCCAGTAATATGTTGGATAAAATGGGTAAGAGTGGACATCCTTGTCTTTTTCCTGATCTTAGAAGGAAAGATTTTCTTTTCACTATTGGTATGATAATGGCCCTAGGTTTGTCATATGTGGCCTTTATTATTTTGAGGAATGTTCCCTCTGTACCAACTTTGTTGAGAGTTTTTATTAATCACAAATGGATGTTGAATTTTGTCAAAAGAATTTTTTTACGTCTATTGAGATGATCTTATAACTTTTATTCTTCAGTGGGTTGATGTGGTGTGTCACATGATGTGCATATATTGAACCAATATTGCATTCCTGGGATAAATCCTGCTTGATTATGGTGTACAATACTTTTAATGTATTGTTGAATTCAGTTTGCTATTATTTTGTTGAGGATTTTTACATTTACGTTCATCAGTGATATTGGTTTGTAATTTTCTTTTTTTGTGGTGTCTTTGTATTATTTTAGTATCAGGGAGATACTGGTCTCATAGAATGAGTTAGAAAGCATTCCTTCTTGTTCAATTTGTTGGACTAGTTTGAGAATAAGTGTTGGCTCTTCTTTAAATGTTTCATAGAATTCACCTATAATGCCATCTTGTGGGGAAATTTATTTGTTGGGAGTTTTTTGATTACTGATTCTGATTACTTGTAATTGGTCTGTTCATATTGTATTTCTTCATGATTCAGTCTTAAGAAATTATATGTTTCTAGGAATTTATCCATTTCTTCTAAGTTGTCCAATTTATTGGCATATAATTATTGGTAGTAATCTTTTACGATCCTTTGTATTTCTGTGATGTCAATTGTAACTCCTCTTTTACTTCTGATTTTATATATTTTGGCCCTCTCCCTTTTTTCCAAATGAGTCTGGTTACAGGTTTATCAATTTTGTTTATCTATTCAAAGACCATCTCTCAGATCCATTGATCTTTAAAATTGTTGTCTCTGTTTCATTTATTTCTGTACTGATTTTTATTATTTTCATCATTCTATTAAATTTGGGTTTTGTTTTTTCTTCTTTTTGTAGTTCCTTTGGGTGTAAAGTTAGATCATTTATTTGAGATTTTTATTTCCTGAGGTAGGCTTCTATTGATATAAACTTGCATTTTACAACATTTTTTGCTGTGTCCCATAGATTTTGTATTGTGGTATGTTGCTTTTATTTGATTCCAGGAATTTAAAATTTTTCTCTTTTACTTCTTCAGTGACCAATTTCTTGTTTAGTAGCATATTGTTATTTGCAGTTTTATTTAATTGAAATATAGTTGACTTACAATTTTATATTAGTTTCAGTTGTACAACATAGTAATTCAAAATTTTTACAGATTATACTCCATACAAAGTTATAAAATATTGGCTATATTCCCTATGCTATACATTAGATACTTGTAACTTATTTATTTTATACCTAGTAGATTGTTCCTCTTAATCTCCTTCAACTATTTTGCTTCTATCCCTACCACTGTCCCCTCAGGTAACCATTAGTTGTTCTCTGTATCTGTGAGTCTCTTTCTGTTTGGTTATATTTGTTCATTTGATTTATTTTGTAGATTCCACTTATAAGTGAAAACATACAGTATTTGTCTTTCTCTGTCTAATTTAATTTGCTAAGCATAATACCCTCCAGGTCCATCAACACTGTCACAAGTGGCAAGATTTCATTCTTCTTATGACTCAGTAATATATATATTGCACATATTCTTTATCCAATCATCTATCAATAGGCACTTAGGTTACATTCATACCTTGGCTATTGTAAATAGGGCTGCATGAACATTGGGGTGCTTATGTCTTTTTGAATTAGAGTTTTCATTTTCGTTGGATAAATACCAAGAATGGAATTGCTGGATTATATGTTAGCTCTATTTTTAATTTTTTGAGGAACTTCCATACTATTTTTCATAGTGGCTGTACCAATTTACATTCCTGCCAACAGTGCAGGAGCATTCTCTTGTCTCCATATTCTTGCCAAGACTTATTATTTGATGTCTTTTGGAAGATAGCTCTTCTGATAGGTGTGAGGTGATATCTCTTTGTGGTTTTGATTTGCATTGTCCTGAAGATTAGTGATGTTCAGTATCTATTTGCCTACCGGACATTTTATATCTTCTTTGGAAAAATGTTTATTAGGGTCCTATGCCCATTTTGTAATCAGATTGTTAGTGTTTTTGATATTGATTTGTATGAGTTCACTGTATATTTTTTATATTAACCCCCTATTGTACATATTGTTTGCAAATATCTTCTCCCTTTCAGGAGGTTACTTTTTCATTTGGTTGAAAGTTTCCTTTGCTGTCAAAAGTTTTAAAGTTTGATTAGGTACCATTAAAAAAATTTTTTGCATTCATTTCCCTTACCTGAGGAGACAGATCCAAAGAAATATTGCAAAGACCAACATCAGTGAGCATAATTCCTATGTTTTCTTCTAGGGGTTTTATGATTTGGGGTCCTACATTTAAGTCTTTAAAACATTTTGAGTTTATTTTTTACATGGTGTGGGAAAATGCCCTAGTTTTATTCTTTTTCACATAGCTGTCCAGTTCTCTAAACACCATTTATTGAAAAGAATGTCTTTTCCCCATTGCATATTCTTGCCTCCTTTGGCATAGATTGATTGACCATATGTGTGTAGGTTTATTCTTGCGTTCTCTATTATCTTCCATTGATATATGTGTCTTTTTTTGTTCAAGTACCATACTGTTAGGAATGCTATAGCTTTGTAGAATAGCCTGAAGTCAAGGAGCATGATACCGCCAGCTCTGTTCTTTTTTTCTTAAAGATTTCAATGGTTATTTGCGGTCTTTCGTGGTTCTGTAAAAAGTTTAGGATTACGTGTTCTAGTCTGTGAATAATTTTATGGGTATTTTGAGAGGGATTGCAGTAAACCTATAGCCTGCTTTGGGTAGTATGGACATTTTAACAATATTAGTTCTTCCAATCCATGAAAATGGATTACTTTCCATTTATTTGTGTCATCTTCAATTTCCTTCATTAATATCTTACACATTTCAGAATACAGGTCTTTCACCTCCTTGATCAAATTTACTGCTATGTATATTAGTTTTATTAATGCCATTATAAATGGGATTGTTTTGTTGATTTCTCTGGTAGTTCATTATTAGTATGTGTAAATGTAAAGATTCTGTGCCACTCTGTCACTAATCCCAACTTACACTTCTCCCTCCCCGAGTCCTCAAGTCCATTCTCTATGTCTGTGTCTTTATTCCTGTCTGGCCCCTAGGTTTGTCAGAACCATTGTTTTCTTTGTTTTTTTGTTAGATTCCATATATATGTGTTAGCATATGGTATTTGTTTTTGTCTTTCTGACTTACTTCATGCTGTATGACAGACTCTAGGTCCATCCACCTCACTACAAATAACTCAGTTTCATTTCTTTTTATGGCTGAGTAATAGTCCATTGCATATATGTGCCACATCTTCTTTATCCATTCATCTGTTGATGGACACTTAGGTTGTTTCCATGTCCTGGCTATTATAAATAATGCTGCAGTGAACATTGTGTTACAGGTCTCTTATTGAATTATGGTTTTCTCAGGGTGTATGGCCAAAAGTGGGATTGCTGGGTCATATGGTAGTTCTACTTTTAGTTTTTTAAGGAACCTCCATACTGTTCACCATAGTGGCTGTATCAATTTATCAATTTACCAATTTTTCCCACCAACAGAGCAAGAGGGTTCCCTTTTCTCCACACCCTCTCCAGCATTTATTGTTTGTAGATTTTTTAATGATGGTCATTCTGACCAGTGTTAGGCAATACCTCATTGTAATTTTGATTTGCATTTCTCTAATGATTACTGATGTGAGCATCCTTTCATGCTCAACATCGCTAATTGTTTGTTGGCAATCTGTATATCCTCTTTGGAGAAATGTCTATTTGGGTCTTCTGCCCAATTTTGGATTAGGTTGTTTGTTTTTTTGATATTTAGCTGCATGGGCTACATGTACATTTTGGAGATTAATACTTGGTCAGTTGCTTCACTTGCAAATATTTTCTCCCATTCTGATGTTTGTCTTTTCATCTTGTTTATGGTTTCCTTTGCTGTGCAAAAGCATTTAAGTATCATTAGGTCCCATTTGTTTATTTTTGTATTTATTTCCATTTCTCTAGGAGGTGGATCAAAAAGGATCTTGCGGGGCTTCCATGGTGGTGCAGTGGTTGAGAATCTGTCTGCCAATGCAGGGGACACAGGTTCGAGCCCTGGTCTGGGAAGATCCCACATGCCTTGGAGCAACTGGGCCCTTGAGCCACAATTACTGAGCCTGCGCGTCTGGAGCCTGTGCTCCGCACCAAGATGCCGCGATAGTGAGAGGCCCGCACACCGCGATGAAGAGTGGCTCCCGCTTGCCACAACTAGAGAAAGCCCTCGCACAGGAACGAAGACCCAACACAGCCATAAGTAAATTAAATAAATTTTAAAGATTAAAAAAAAAAGAAGGATCTTGCTGTGATTTATGTCATAGAGTGTTCTGCTCTAAGACTTTTCCTCTAAGAGTTTTATAGTGTCTGACTTTACATTTAGGTCTTTAATCCATTTTGAGTTTATTTTTGTGTATGGTGTTAGGGAGTGTTCTAATTTCATTCTTTTACATGTGGCTGTCCAGTTTTCCCAGCACCACTTATTGAACAGGCTGCCTTTTCTCCACTGTATATTCTTGCCTACTTTATCAAAGATAAGGTGACCATATGTGCATGGGTTTATCTCTGGGCTTTCTATCCTGTTTCATTGATCTATATATCTGTTTTTGTGCCAGTACCTTACTGTCTTGATTAGTGTAGCTTTGTAGTATAGTCTGAAGTCAGGGAGCCTGATTCCTCCAACTCCGTTTTTTTTCTCAAGATTGCTTGGCTATTTGGGGTCTTTTGTGTCTCCATACAAATTGTGAAATTTTTTGTTCTAGTTCTGTGAAAAATGCAATTGGTAGTTTGATAGGGATTGCATTGAATCTGTAGATTGCTTTGGGTAGTATGGTCATTTTCACAATGTTGATTCTTCCAGTCCAAGAACATGGTACATCTCTTCATCTGTTTGTATCATCTTTAATTTATTTCATCAGTGTCTTATAGATTTTTGCATGCAGGTATTTTGTCTCCTTAGCTAGGTTTATTCCTAGGTATTTTATTCTTTTTGTTGCAGTGGTAAATGGGAGTGTTTCCTTAATTTCTCTTTCAGATTTTTCATCATTAGTGTATAGGAATGCAAGAGATTTCTGTACATTAATTTTGCATCCTGCTACTTTACCAAATTCCTTGATTAGCTCTAGTAGTTTTCTAGTAGCATCTTTAGGATTCTCTATGTATAGTACCATGTCATACGCAAACAGTGACAGTTTTACTTCTTCTTTTCCAATTTGGATTCCTTTTATTTCTTTTTCTTCTCTGATTGTTGTGGCTAAAACTTCCAAAACTATGTTGAATAATAGTGGTGAGAGTGGGCAACCTTGTCTTGTTCCTGATCTTACTGGAAATGGTTTCAGTTTTTCACCATTGAGAATGAAGTTGCCTGTGGGTTTGTCATATACAGCCTTTATTATGTTGTGGTAAGTTCCCTCTATGCCTAGTTTCTGGAGGGTTTTTATCATAAATGGGTGTTGAATTCTGTCAAAAGACTTCTCTGCATCTCTTGAGATGATCATATGGTTTTTCTCCTTCAATTTGTAAATATGGCTTATCACATTGATTGATTTGTGTATATTGAAGAATCCTTGCATTCCTGGGATAAATCCAACTTGATCATGGTGTATGATCCTTTTAATGTGCTGTTGGATTCTGTTTGCTAATATTTTGTTGAGGATTTTTGTATCTATATTCATTAATGATATTGACCTGTACTTTTCTTTTTTTGTGGCATCTTTGTCTGGTTTTGGTGTCAGGGTGATGGTGGTCTCGTAGAATGAATTTGGGAGTGTTCCTCCCTCTGCTATATTTTGGAAGAGTTTGAGAAGGATAGGTGTTACCTCTTCTCCTACTGTTTCATAGAATTCACCTGTAAAGCCATCTGGTCCTGGGCTTTTGTTTGTTGGAAGATTTTTAATCTCAGTTTCATTTTCTGTGCTATATGTGGTGTGTTTGTATTTTCTATTTCTACCTGGTTCAGTCTCAGAAGGTTGTGATTTTCTAAGAATTTGTCCCTTTCTTCCAGGTTGCCCATTTTATTAGCATATAGTTGCTTGTAGTACTCTCTCATGATCCTTTGTATTTCTGCAGTGTCAGTTGTTACTTCTCCTTTTCATTTCTATATCTATTGATTTGAGTCTTCTCCCTTTTTTTCTGGATGAGTCTGGCTAATGGTTTATCAATTTTGTTTATCTTCTCAAAGAGCCAGCTTTTAGTTTTATTGACCTTTGCTACTGTCTCCTTCATTTCTTTTTCATTTATTTCTCTTTTTTTTAAATTAATTAATTAATTTATTTATTTGGGCTGTGTTGGGTCTTTGTTTCTGTGTGAGGGCTTTCTCTAGTTGCAGCGAGCGTGGGCCACTCTTCATCACGGTGCGCGGGCCTCTCACTATCGCGGCCTCTCTTGTTGTGGAGCACAGGCTCCAGACGTGCAGGCTCAGTAGTTGTGGTTCATGGGCCCAGCTGCTCTGTGGCACGTGGGATCTTCTCAGACCAGGGCTCGAACCTGTGTCCCCTGCATTGGCAGACAGATTCTCAACCACTGCGCCACCAGGGAGGCCCTCATTTTTTTCTGATCTGATCTTTATGATTTCTTTCCTTCTGCTAACTCTGACTTTTTTTGTTCTTCTTTCTCTAATTGCTCTAGATGTAAGGTTAGGTTGTTTATTTGAGATTTTTCTTGTTTCTTGAGGTAGGATTGTATTGTTATAAACTTCCCTCTTAGAACTGCTTTTCTGCATCCCATAGGTTTTGGATAGTCGTGTTTTCATTGTCATTTGTTTGTAGGTATTTTTTAAATTTCCTCTTTGATTTCTTCAGTGATCTCTTGGGTGATTTAGTAGTGTATTGTTTAGCCTCCATGTGTTTGTATTTCTTACAGTATTTTTCCTATAATTGATATCTAGTCTCATAGCATTGTGGTCAGAAAAGATACTTGATATGATTTCAATTTTCTTAAATTTACCAAGGCTTGGTTTGTGAACCAAGGTATGATCTATCCTGGAGGATGTTCCATGAGCAGTTGAGAAGAAAGTGTAATCTGCTCTTTTTGGATGGAATGCCCTATAAATATCAATTAAGTCCATCTTGTTTAATGTATCTTTTAAAACTTGTGTTTCCTTATTTATTTTCATTTTGGATGATCTGTCCATTGGTGAAAGTGGGGTGTTAAAGTCCTCTACTATTACTGTATTACTGTCGACTTCCCTTTTATGGCTCTTAGCATTTGCCTTATGTATTGAGGTGCTCCTATGTTGGGTGCATAAATATTTACAATTGTTATATCTTTTTCTTCGATTGATCCTTTGATCATTATGTATTGTCCTTCTTTGTCTCTTGTAACAGTTTTTATTTTAAAGTCTATTTTTTCTGATATGAGAACTGCTACTCAGCTTTCTTTTGACTTCCATTTGCATGGAATATCTTTTTCCATCCCCTCACTTTCAGTCTGTATGTGTCCCTAGGTCTGAAGTGGGTCTCTTGTAGACAACATATATACGGGTCTTGTTTTTGTATCCATTCAGGCAGTCTATGTGTTTTGGTTGGAGCATTTAATTCATTTACATTTAAGGTAATTATATATATGTATGTTCCTATTACCATTTTCTTAATTGTTATGGGTTTGTTTTTGTAGGTCTTTTCCTTTTCTTGTATTTCCTCCCTTAGTGGTTTCTTTAGCATTTATTGTAAAGCTGGTTTGGTGGTGCTGAATTCTCTTAACTTTTGCTTGTCTCTAAAGATTTTAATTTCTCCATGCAATCTGAATGAGACCCTTGCTGGGTAGAGTAATTTTGTTGTAGGTTTTTTCCTTTCATCATTTTAAATATGTCCTGCCACTCCCTTTTGTCTTGCAGAATTTCTGCTGAAAGATCAGCTGTTAACTTCATAGGGATTCCCTCGTATGTTATTTGTTGATTTTTCCCTTGCTGCTTTTAATATATTTTCTTTGTATTTAATTTTTAATAGTTTGATTAATATGTGTCTTGGCATGTTTCTCCTTGGATTTATTCTCTACAGGACTCTGTGCTTTCTGGACTTGATATTTTCCTTTCCCATATTAGGGAAGTTTTCAACTATAATCTTTTCAAATATTTTCTCAGACCCTTTCTTTTTCTCTTCTTCTTCTGTGATCCCTATAATTCGAATGTTGGTGCATTTAATGTTGTCCCAGAGGTCTCTGAGAGTGTCTACAATTCTTTTTATTCTTTTTTCTTTATTCTGCTCTGTGACAGTTATTTCCACTATTCTATCTTCCAGGTCACTTATCCGTTCTCCTGCCTCAGTTATTCTGCTATTGATTCCTTCTAGAGAAGTTTTAATTTCATTTATTCTGTTTTTCATCATTCTTTGTGTGCTCTTTAGTTCTTCTAGGTCCTTGTTAAACGTTTCTTGTATTTTCTCCATTGTATTTCCAAGATTTTGGATCATCTTTACTATCATTACTCTGAATTCTTTTTCAGGTAGACTGCCTATTTCCTCTTCATTTGTTTGGTCTGGTGGGTTTTTACCTTACTCCTTCATCTGCTGTATATTTCTCTGTCTTCTCATTTTGTTTAACTTACTGTGTTTGGGGTCTCCTTTTAGCAGACTCCCAGATCTTAGATCTTGTTTTTGGTGTCTCCCCCAGTTGGTGAGCTTGGTTCAGTGGCTTGTGTCAGCTTCCTGGTGGAGGGGACTGGTGGCTGTGTTCTGGTGGGTGGGGCTGGATCTTGTCTTTCTGGTGGCCTGGGCCACATCCGGTGGGGTGTCTGTGAACCTTGGTTTTAGACAGCCTCTCTGTCAATGCTTAGGGTTTTGTTCCTGTCTTGCTAGTTGTTTGGCATGGGGCATCCGGCACTGGAACTTGCTGGCAGTTGGGTGGAGCTGTGTCTTAGCGTAGAGATGGAGATTTCTGGGAGAGCTCTCACCAATTGATATTATGTGGGGCCGGGAGGTCTCTGGTTGTCCAATATCCTCAACTCAGCTCTCCCACCTTGGAGGCTCAAGCCTGACACCAGGGCAGAGCACCAAGACCCTGTCAGCCATATGCCCATGTATGTGCGGATTTTCTTGCCTTTGGGGAAGTCTGAGGTCTTTTGCCAGCGTTCAGTAGGTTTTCTGTAGGAGTTGTTCCACGTGTAGATGTATTTTGATGTATTTGTGGGGAGGAAGGTGATCTCCACGTCTTACTCCTCCACCATCTTGAAGGTCCCGCTGATGGATTCTTTAAAGTCTTCTACATACAGTAGCATGCCATCTGCAAATGGTGAGTTTTACTTCTTCAGTTGAATTTAAATACATTTTTGTTTGTCTGATTTCTGTAGCTAGTGTTTCCAATATTATGTTTAATAGAAGTGTTGACAGTGGGTCTCTTGTCTTGTTTCTGATCGTAGAGGAAAAGCTTTCAGGTTTTTACCATTGAGTATAATGTTAGCTATTGGTTTGTCATAATGGCCTATATTATGTTGAAGTATATTCCCTACTAATACTAATTTTGTCCAGAGTTTTTATCATGAATTAATATTTAATTTTGTCAAATTATTTTTCTGCATGTATTGAGATGATCATGTGACTTTTATCCTTCATTTTGTTAATGTGGTGTGTCACATTGATTGATTTGTAGTTAGTGAACCATCTTCACATCCCTGGAATAAATCCCACTTGATCAGGGTGCATGATCCTTTTTAATGTATGGTTGAATTCAATTTGCTAGTATTTTGTTGAGAATTTTTGCATATATTCATAATGGATATTGTCCTATCATTTTATCTCTATTTTTTAGTGGCTTTCTCTGGACTTGGTAACAGGGTAAAGCTTATTCATAGAATGAACTTGGAAGTGTTTCTTCCTCTTCAATTTTTTCAAATAGTTTGAGAAGAATAAATATTAACTCTTCTTTAAATTGTAGAATTTCACTGTGAATTTGTGACTTTGGATTGTTGGGGTTTTTTCTCTTCATATTCAGTTTCAATGCTAGTAATCAATCTCTTTGGATTTTCTACTTTTTTCTGATTCAATCTTGGAAGATGGTACTTTTCTAGGCAGTTATCCATTTCTTCTAGGTTGTCCAATTTATTGCTGTATAACTGTTCATAGTATTCTCTTATAATTGTATTTCTGTTATGTCATTTATTAACTCTCCTCTTTCATTTCTTTTTTTTTTTTTAATTTCAGGCCTCTCTTTTTTCCTTAATGAGTCTGGCTAAAGATTTATCAATCTTTTTTATCTTTCAAAAAAAATCTCTTAACTTCATTAATCTTTTGTATTGATATTTTGGTCTCTATTTTATTTAGTTCTGCACTTATCTTTATTATTTCCTTCCTTCTGCTGACCTTAGAATTTAATTGTTCTTTTTCTAATTCCTTTAGATAGATAGTTAGGATGTTTATGTGATATTTTTCTTATTTTTTGAGTAGGTCTGAATCACTATAAACTTCCCTCTTAAAACTGCATTTGCTATGTTTACAGAGTTTGGAAGGTTATGTTTCTATATTAATTTGTCTCAAGGTGTTTTTTTAAAATTTCTATGATTTCTTCATTGGATGATTTGTTTTTTAATACCATGTAGTTTAGTATCCATGTTTTTTGAGCTGTTTTTTGTTTCCATTTTTATTCCTGTAATTGATTTACACTTTCATACCACTGTGGTTGGAAAAGATGTTTGATATAATCTTAATAGTCTTCAAATTATTGAGACATTTTATGGCCTCGCATGTGACCTACTCTCAAGGAAGTTCTACGTGTACTTAAAAAGAATAAATATACTGCTGTTTTTGGATGGAATGTTCTGTATACATCTCCTAAGGACATCTGGTACAATGTGTCATTTCAGGACACTGTTTCCTTATTGATTTTCTGTCTGGATCATTTATCTATTGATGTAATTTGGGTATTAAATCCCCTACTATTATTGTGTTATTTTCAGTTTCTCCCTATATGTCTGTTAATATTTGCTTTATATATTTAGGTGCTCCTATATTAGGTGCATATATATTTACACATGTTATATCCTCTTCTTGGATTGAAACTTTATCATTATACCATGTCTTCTTTGTCTTATATTATATTTTGTTTTAAACTCTATTACTCTGATATGAGTATTTTTACCTCAGCTTTTCATGTGTTTGTTTCCAATTGCATGGAATTTTTTTTTTTTTAAACATCTTTATTGAAGTATAATTGCTTTACAATGGTGTGCTAGCTTCTGCTTTACAACAAAGTGAATCAGTTACACATATACATATGTTGCCATATCTCTTCCCTCTTGCATCTCCCTCCCTCCCACCTTCCCTATCCCACCCCTCTAGGTGGTCACAAAGCACCGAGCTGATCTCCCTGTGCTATGCGGCTGCTTCCCACTAGTTATCTATTTTACATTTGGTAGTGTATATATGTCCATGACACTCTCTCACCCTGTCACATCTCACCCCTCCCCCTCCCCATATCCTCAAGTCCATTCTCTAGTAGGTCTGTGTCTTTATTCCCATCTTGCCACTAGGTTCTTCATGACCTCTTTTTTTTTTTTTTCCCTTAGATTCCATATATATGTGTTAGCATACTGTATTTGTTTTTCTCTTTCTGACTTACTTCACTCTGTATGACAGACTCTAACTCCATCCACCTCATTACAAACACCTCCATTTCGTTTCTTTTTATGGCTGAGTAATATTCCATTGTATATATGTGCCACATCTTCTTCATCCATTCATCCGATGATGGACACCTAGGTTGCTTCCATGTCCTGGCTATTGTAAACAGAGCTGCAATGAATATTTTGGTACATGACTCTTTCTGAATTATGGTTTTCTCAGGGTATATGCCCAGTAGTGGAATTGCTGGGTCATATGGTAGTACTATTTTTAGTTTTTTAAGGAACCTCCATACTGTTCTCCATAGTGGCTGTATCAATTTACATTCCCACCAACAGTGCAAGAGGGTTCCCTTTTCTCCACACCCTCTCCAGCATTTATTGTTTCTAGATTTTTTGATGATGGCCATTCTGACCGGTGTGAGATGATACCTCATTGTAGTTTTGATTTGCATTTCTCTAATGATTAATGATGTTGAGCATTCTTTCATGTGTCTGTTGGCAATCTGTATCTCTTCTTTGGAGAAATGTCTATTTAGGTCTTCTGCCCATTTTTGGATTGGGTTGTTTGTTTTTTTGTTATTGAGCTGCATGAGCTGCTTGTAAATCTTGGAGATTAATCCTTTGTCCGTTGCTTCATTTGCAAATATTTTCTCCCATTCTGAGGGTTGTCTTTTGGTCTTGTTTATGGTTTCCTTTGCTGTGCAAAAGCTTTTAAGTTTCATTAGGTCCCATTTGTTTATTTGTGTTTTTATTTCCATTTCTCTAGGACCTGGGTCAAAAAGGATCTTGCTGTGACTTATGTCATACAGTGTTCTGCCTATGTTTTCCTCTAAGAGTTTGATAGTGTCTGGCCTTACACTTAGGTCTTTAATCCATTTTGAGTTTATTTTTGTGTATGGTGTTAGGGAGTGTTCTAATTTCATACTTTTACATGTACCTGTCCAATTTTCCCAGCACCACTTATTGAAGAGGCTGTCTTTTCTCCACTGTATATGCTTGCCTCCTTTATCAAAGATAAGGTGACCATATGTGCGTGGGCTTATCTCTGGGCTTTCTATCCTGTTCCATTGATCTATATTTCTGTTTTTGTGGCAGTACCAAACTGTCTTGATTACTGTAGCTTTGTAATATAGTCTGAAGTCAGGGAGCCTGATTCCTCCAGCTCCATTTTTCGTTCTCAAGATTGCTTTGGCTATTCGGGGTCTTTTGTGTTTCCATACAAATTGTGAAATTTTTTGTTCTAGTTCTGTGAAAAATGCCAGTGGTAGTTTGATAGGGATTCCATTGAATCTGTAGATTGCTTTGGGTAGCAGAGTCATTTTCACAATGTTTATTCTTCCAATCCAAGAACATGGTATATCTCTCCATCTATTTGTATCATCTTTAATTTCTTTCATCAGTGTCCTATAATTTTCTGCATACAGGTCTTTTGTCTCCTTAGGTAGGTTTATTCCTAGGTATTTTATTCTTTTTGTTGCAATGGTAAACGGGAGTGTTTTCTTAATTTCACTTTCAGATTTTTCATCATTAGTATACAGGAATGCAAGAGATTTCTGTGCATTAATTTTGTATCCTGCTACTTTACCAAATTCATTGATTAGCTCTAGTAGTTTTCTGGTAGCATCTTGTGGATTCTCTATGTATAGTATCATGTCATCTGCAAACAGTGACAGCTTTACTTCTTCTTTTCCGATTTGGATTCCTTTTATTTCTTTTTCGTCTCTGATTGCTGTGGCTAACACTTCCAAAACTATGTTGAATAATAGTGGTGAGAGTGGGCAACCTTGTCTTGTTCCTGATCTTAGTGGAAATGGTTTCAGTTTTTCACCATTGAGGACAATGTTGGCTGTGGGTTTGTCATATACGGCCTTTATTATGTTGAGGAAAGTTCCCTCTATGCCTACTTTCTGCAGGACTTTTATCATAAATGGGTGTTGAATTTTGTCGAAGGCTTTCTCTGCATCTATTGAGATGATCATATGGTTTTTCTCCTTCAATTTGTTAATATGATGTATCACGTTGATTGATTTGCGTATATTGAAGAATCCTTGCATTCCTGGAATAAACCCCACTTGATCATGGTGTATGATCCTTTTAATGTGCTGTTGGATTCTGTTTGCTAGTATTTTGTTGAGGATTTTTGCATCTATGTTCATCAGTGATAT
Organism: Eubalaena glacialis; assembly: GCF_028564815.1. Lineage (NCBI taxonomy): Eukaryota > Metazoa > Chordata > Mammalia > Artiodactyla > Balaenidae > Eubalaena > Eubalaena glacialis. The sequence continues at coordinate 32,910,739 of NC_083734.1, forward strand.
TGGCCTGTAGTTTTCTTTCTTTGTGACATCTTTGCCTGGTTTTGGTATCAGGGTGATGGTGGCCTCGTAGAATGAGTTGAAGAGTGTTCCTCCCTCTGCAATATTTTGGAAGAGTTTGAGAAGGATAGGTGTTAGCTCTTCTCTAAATGTTTGATAGAATTCGCCTGTGAAGCCATCTGGTCCTGGGCTTTTGTGTGTTGGAAGATTTTTAATCACAGTTTCAATTTCAGTGCTTGTGATTGGTCTGTTCATATTTTCTATTTCTTCCTGGTTCAGTCTCAGCAGGTTGTGCATTTCTAAGAATCTGTCCATTTCTTCCAGGTTGTCCATTTTATTAGCATAGAGTTGCTTGTAGTAATCTCTTATGATCGTTTGTATTTCTGCAGTGTCAGTGGTTACTTCTCCTTTTTCATTTCTAATTCTATTAATTTGAGTCTTCTCCTTTTTTCTCTTGATGAGTCTGGCTAATGGTTTATCAATTTTGTTTATCTTCTCAAAGAACCAGCTTTTAGTTTCATTGATTTTTGCTATTGTTTCCTTCATTTCTTTTTCATTTATTTCTGATCTGATCTTTATGATTTCTTTCCTTCTGCTAGCTTTGGGGTTTTTTTGTTCTTCTTTCTCTAATTGCTTTAGGTGCAAGGTTAGGTTGTTTATTCGAGATGTTTCCTGTTTCTTGATGTAGGCTTGTATTGCTATAAACTTCCCTCTTAGAACTGCTTTTGCTGTATCCCATAGGTTTTGGATCGTCGTGTCTCCATTGTCATTTGTTTCTAGGTATTTTTTGATTTCCCCTTTGATTTCTTCAGTGATCACTTCGTTATTAAGTAGTGTATTGTGTAGCCTCCATGTGTTTGTATTTTTTACAGATCTTTTCCTGTAATTGATATCTAGTCTCATAGCGTTGTGGTCGGAAAAGATACTTGATACGATTTCAATTTTTTTAAATTTACCAAGGCTTGATTTGTGACCCAAGATATGATCTATCCTGGAGAATGTTCCATGAGCACTTGAGAAAAATGTGTATTCTGTTGTTTTTGGGTGGAATGTCCTATAAATATCAATTAAGTCCATCTTGTTTAATGTATCATTTAAAGCTTGTGTTTCCTTATTTATTTTCATTTTGGATGATCTGTCCATTGGTGAAAGTGGGGTGTTAAAGTCCCCTACTATGATTGTGTTGCTGTCGATTTCCCCTTTTATGGCTGTTAGTATTTGCCTTATGTATTGAGGTGCTCCTATGTTGGGTGCATAAATATTTACAATTGTTATACCTTCCTCTTGGATCGATCCCTTGATCATTATATAGTGTCCTTCTTTGTCTCTTGTAATTGTCTTTATTTTAAAGTCTATTTTGTCTGATATGAGAATTGCTACTCCAGCTTTCTTTTGATTTCCATTTGCATGGAATATCTTTTTCCATCCCCTCACTTTCAGTCTGTATGTGTCTCTAGGTCTGAAGTGGGTCTCTTGTAGACAGCATATATATGGGTCTTGTTTTTGTATCCATTCAGCCAGTCTGTGTCTTTTGGTGGGAGCATTTAATCCATTTACATTTAAGGTAATTATCGATATGTATGTTCTTATTCCCATTTTCTTAAATGTTTTGGGTTTGTTATTGTAGGTGTTTTCCTTCTCTTGTGTTTCTTGCCTAGAGAAGTTCCTTTAGCATTTGTTGTAAAGCTGGTTTGCTGGTGCTGAACTCTCTCAGCTTTTGCTTGTCTGTAAAGATTTTAATTTCTCCATCAAATCTGAATGAGATCCTTGCTGGGTAGAGTAATCTTGGTTGTAGGTTTTTCTCCTTCATCACTTTAAGTATATCCTGCCACTCCCTTCTGGCTTGCAGCGTTTCTGCTGAAAGGTCAGCTGTTAACCTTATGGGGATGCCCTTGTGTGTTATCTGTTGTTTTTCCCTTGCTGCTTTTAATATGTTATCTTTATATTTAATTTTTGATAGTTTGATTAATATGTGTCTTGGTGTGTTTCTCCTTGGATTTATCCTGTATGGGACTCTCTGTGCTTCCAGGACTTGATTAACTATTTCCTTTCCCATATTAGGGAAGTTTTCAACTATAATCTCTTCAAATATTTTCTCAGTCCCTTTCTTTTTCTCTTCTTCTTCTGGGACCCCTATAATTCGAATGTTAGTGCGTTTAATGTTGTCCCAGAGGTCTCTGAGACTGTCCTCAGTTCTTTTCATTCTTTTTTCTTTATTCTGCTCTGCAGTAGTTATTTCCACCATTTTATCTTCCAGGTCACTTATCCGTTCTTCTGCCTCAGTTATTCTGCTATTGATCCCATCTAGAGTATTTTTAATTTCATTTATTGTGCTTGTCATCGTTTCTTGGTTCCTCTTTAGTTCTTCTACGTCCTTGTTAAATGTTTCTTGCATTTTGTCTATTCTATTTCCAAGACTTTGGATCATCCTTACTATCATTATTCTGAATTCTTTTTCAGGTAGACTACCTATTTCCTCTTCATTTGTTAGGTCTGGTGTGTTTTGACCCTGCTCCTTCATCTGCTGTGTGTTTTTCTGTCTTCTCATTTTGCTTATCTTACTGTGTTTGGGGTCTCCTTTTCACAGGCTGCAGGTTCGTAGTTCCCGTTTTTTTTGGTATCTGTCCCCAGTGGCTAAGGTTGGTTCAGTGGGTTGTGTAGGTTTCCTGGTGGAGGGAACTAGTGCCTGTGTTCTGGTGGATGAGGCTGGATGTTGTCTTTCTGGTGGGTTCGTCCACGTCTGGTGGTGTGTTTTGGGGTGTCTGTGGCCTTATTATGATTTTAGGCAGCCTCTCTGTTAATGGATGGGGCTGTGTTCCTCTCTTGCTAGTTGTTTGGCATAGGGTGTCCAGCACTGTAGCTTGCTGGTCGTTGAGTGAAGCTGGGTCTTGATGTTGAGATGGAGATCTGTGAGAGATTTTCGCCGTTTAGTATTACGTGGAGCTGGGAGGTCTCTTGTGGACCAGTGTCCTGAAGTTGGCTCTCCCACCTCAGAGGCACAGCCCTGATGCCTGGCTGGAGCACCAAGAGCCTTTCATCCACACGGCTCAGAATAAAAGGGAGAAAAAATGGAAAGAAAGAAAAAAAGAGGATAAAATAAAATAAAATAAAGCAATTATAATAAAAAATAAGAAAAAAAATTATTAAGAGTAAATTTATTAAGAAAAAAATTTTTTTTTTAATTTTTAAAAATAGATTTATTAATTTTTTATACTAAAAATAAGAAAAAAATTATTTAGAAAAAATTTATTAAGAAAAAAAATTTTTTAATTTTTTAAAATAAAAAATGTGAAAAAACTTATTAAAAATTTTTTTAAAAATAGAAAATAAGGAAAAAATTATTAAGAAAACATTTATTAGGGAAAAAAAAATTTTTAAGCCAAAAAAAAAAAAAAACGGACGGACCTAACCCTAGGACTAACGGTGAGAGCAAAGCTATACAGACAAAATCTCACCCAGAAGCATACACATCTACACTCACAAAAAAAAAGGAAAAGGGGAAAAGTTAATATATCCTGCTCCCAAAGTCCATCTCCTAAATTTGGGATGGTTCGTTGTCTATTCAGGTATTCAACAGATGCAGGCACATCAAGTTGTTTGTGGAGTTTTAATCCTCTGCTTCTGAGGCTGCTGGGAGAGATTTCCCTTTCTCTTCTTTGTTCGTACAGCTCCCGGGGTTCAGCTTTGGATTTGGACCCGCCTCTGCATGTAGGTCCCCTGAGGGCGTCTGTTCCCCGCCCAGACAGAACGGGGTTAAAGGAGCAGCTGATTCGGGGGCTCTGGCTCAGTCAGGCCGGGGGGAGGGAGCGGTACGGAGGAGGCGGGGCGAGCCTGCGGCGGCAGAAGCCGGCGTGACGTTGCAGCAGCCTGAGGCGCGCTGTGCGCTCTCCCGGGGAAGTTGTCCCCGGATTACGGGAGCCTGGCCGTGGCGGGCTGCACAGGCTCCCGGGAGGGGCGGTGTGGAGAATGACCTGTGCTCGCCCACAGGCTGTTTGGTGGCGGCAGCAGCAGCCTTAGCGTCTCATGCCCGTCTCTGGGGTCCGCGCTGATAGCCGCGGCTCGCGCCCGTCTCTGGAGTTCGTTTAAGTGGCGCTCTGAATCCCCTCTCCTTGCACGCCGCGAAACAAAGAGGCAAGAAAAAGTCTCCTGCCTCTTCGGCAGCTGCAGACTTTTTCTCGTGCACCCTCCCGGCTAGTTGTGGTGCGTTAGACCCTTCAGGCTGTGTTCACGCAGCCAACCCCAGTCCTCTCCCTGGGATCCGACCGAAACCCGCGCCTCAGCTCCCAGCCCCCGCCCGTCCCGGCGGGTGAGCAGACAAGCCTCTCGGGCTGGTGAGTGCTGCTCGGCGCTGAGCCTCTGTGCGGGAATCTCTCCGTTTTTCCCTCTGCGTCCCTGTTGCTGTGGGATCCGCGCTGATAGCCGCGGCTCGCGCCCGTCTCTGGAGCTCGTTTAGGCGGCGCTCTGAATCCCCTCTCCTTGCGCGCCGCGAAACAAAGAGGCAAGAAAAATTCTCTTGCCTCTTTGGCAGCCGCAGTCTTTTTCCCGGACTCCCTCCCGGCTAGCACCGAAGCCCGAGCCCCAGCTCCCAGCCCCCGCCCGCCCCGGCGGCTGAGCAGACAAGCCTCTCGGGCTGGTGAGTGCTGGTCGGCACCGCTCCTCTGTGCGGGAATCTCCGCTTTGCCCTCCGCACCAATGTGGCTGCGCTCTCCTCCGTGGCTCCAAAGCTTCCCCCCTCTGCTACCCGCAGTCTCTGCCCACGAAGGGGCTTCCTAGTGTGTGGAAACCTTTCCTCCTTCACAGCTCCCTCCCACTGGTGTAGGTCCCATCCCTATTCTTTTGTCTCTGTTATTTCTTTTTTCTTTTGCCCTACCCAAGTATGTGGGGATTTTCTTGCCTTTTGGGAGGTCTGACGTCTTCTGCCAGCGTTCAGTGGGTGTTCTGTAGGAGCAGTTCCACGTGTAGATGTATTTCTCATGTATCTGTGGGGAGGAAGGTGATCTCCGCGTCTTACTCTTCCGCCATCTTGCCCCTCCCCCTTCTTCTGCCCCCCCCCTTCTTCGGAAATCTTTTTCCATTGCCTTATTTTCAGTCTGTGTCTGTCTTAACTCTTAAGTGAGTCTCTTATACGCAGCATAGAGATGGATCTTTTTTTTTTTTTGATCCATTTAGCCCCATTATGTTTTTTATTGGAGCATTTAGTTCATTGATATTTAAAGTGATTATTGATAGGTATATACTTATTGCCATTTTTTACTTGTTTTCTGGCTGTTCTTGTAGTTCTTTTCTATTGTTTTATTCTCCTTTCCTTTCCCCTGTGGTTTGATGATTTTCTTTAGTGTTATGTTTGGCTTTCTTTCTCTTCATTTTTTCTGTATCTATTGTAGGTTTTTGATTTGTGTTTACCATGAGGTTTATGTATATCAAACTATAACTATACCTATCTGTTTTAAACTGATAGTCATTTTGTTCAAAATCATTCTAAAAACTACATTTTTTACTCCCTCCACAACGTTTTACATTTTGGTTTCATATTTTACGTCTTTATATCTATCCCTTAATTGTTTAATATAGCTATACTTAATTTTTAAATTTCTTGCCTTATAACCTTTGAACTAGTTTATTTAAGTGGTTGGTCCACTGCTTGTACTATATATAACTTCATCAGTAAGATTTTTCCTTCATCTATTTTCTTATTTCTGGTTATAGACTTTTCTTTTTTGCTTAAAGTAGATTCTTAAACATTCTTTGTATGGTAGGTTAGTGATGATGAACTCTCACTTTTTGCTTGTCTGGAAAACTTTCTCTCTCTTTGTGTTGTGAATGATAACCTTGTTGGGTAGAGTGTCTTTGGTTGTAGGTTTCTTCCTGCCAGCACTTTAAATATATCAGACTGCTCCCTTATGACCTGCAAAAGTCTTGTGAAAAAGCAGCTGATAAAGTACAGGGGTTCCCTTTTATGTGACTCTTTGTTTCTCTTGCCACTTTTAAAATTCTAGTTATATTTTTAACATTTGCTATTTTAATCATGATATGTTTTGGTATGAATCTCTTTGTGTTAACTTGTTTGAGATTCTCTGCACTTTGGACATATGTATCTGTTTTCTTCTTCAGGTAGGTAATTTTCAGACATAATTTAATCAAATATGATTCCTGCTCCTTTTCCTTTCTTCTCTTTCTGGGACCACTATAATGCAAATGTTAGTATGATTTGATGTTGTCCAAGAGGTTCCTTAAATTATCTTAATTTTTAATTTAAAAAAAAATTTTTTTGCTCTTGATTTGTTTATTTCCACTATTCTGTCCTCCAGGTCACTTTTGTGTTCTTCTGTATCACCGAATCTGCTGGTAATTCCTTCTAATGTATTTTTCATTGCAGTTGTTATGTTCTTCAGCTTGGTTCTTTTTATATTTTCTATTTCTTCATTGAAGTTCTTGCTATGTTCCTTTATTATTTTCCCAGATTCAGTAAATATTTTTATTACTATTGCTTTGAACTCATTGTTGAGTAAATTACTAATCTCTGCTTCTCTGGGATTAATCCTGGGGTTTTATCCTGTTCTCTGGTTGTAAGATATTTCTGTCTTCTAATTCTTTTTTACCTATCTCAGTCTTGAAGGCAGGTCCTTATGTGGGATCATCCCTATGCATTCTGCTTGTTCCCAGTGATTTTGGGGGTAGAGCTGAGGCTGAAGTGAGCATGGGCTGTTTGGGGGTAGAGCTGAGGCTGAAGTGAGCATGGGCTGTTTTCTCCCAGTCACCTTCTTGATGGGAGGGCGGTATGGCTGGAGTCAGAGGGGCTAGACCTAATGCCTGGTGTGAGCCAGGGTTTATCCCAGGTTCAATGTTGGTCATCACACTGTCTGGGGTCAGAGCCAGGGCCACAGCAGTTGGAGCGGGAACCCTGAGAGATCCAGGCTTAACCCCAGAGCAATGGTGATTGCCACCTTGGCCAATGGTGGGGCAGGGCCCCAAGGATCTGGAGTCACAGCACTGAGGGTGCTGGGCTTCTCCCTGCTGTAATGGTGGTCTCTACCTTGGCTAGGTATGGGGCAAGAACTCGAGGGGCTGGAAGCTGAAGTTCTGAGCAAGCTCTGTTTCTCCTGGCATGATGGTAGGTTATTCCTTGTCTACCAAGCCCCCAGGGCTAGTTTGTTTTTTTTTTTTTCTTATAGTTAATTTTTTGCTCTTACCATTATGGTCAGAAAAGATGCTTGATATGATTTCATATTCTTAAATTTATTAAGACTTGTTTTGTGGCCTAGTATGTAATCTATCCTGGTGCATGTTCCATGTGCACTTTAAAATAATGTGTATTCTGCTGCTTTTGCATGGAATGTTTTGTAGATATCTGTTAAGTCCATTTGTTCTAATGTGTCATTTAAAGTCACTGTTTCCTTATTGATTTTTTGTCAGATCATGTATCCATTGATGTATTAAAGTCCCTATTTAGTCCTATACTTTAATAAAGTGGAGTTTTAAAGTCCCCTACTATTATTGTGTTTCTGTCAATTTCATCCTTTAATATTTGCTTTGTTTGTTAATATTTGCTTTATGTATTTAGGTGTTCCTATTTTAGGTACATATATATTTACAATTGTTATATCTTCTTGTTGGACTTATCCCTTTATTTTATGTAATATCCTTCTTTGTCTCTTGTTACAGCCTTTGTCTTTTTTTTTTTTTTTTAATTTCCACCACCACCTCCCCTTCCTAGCTCTTTTTTTTTTTTTTTTAATTTATTTTTGGCTGTGTTGGGTCTTCGTTTCTGTGGGAGGGCTTTCTCCAGCTGTGGCAAGTGGGGGGCCACTCTTCATCGTGGTGCGCAGGCCTCTCACTGTTGCGGCCTCTCTTGTTGCGGAGCACAGGCTCCAGACGTGCAGGCTCAGTAGTTGTGGCTCACGGGCCCAGTTGGTCCGCGGCATGTGGGATCCTCCCAGACCAGGGCTCGAATCCGCATCCTCTGCATTGGCAGGCAGACTCTCAACCACTGCGCCACCAGGGAAGCCCACAGCCTTTTTCTTAAAGTATATTTTTTCTGATATAAGCATTGTTACTCCAGCTTTCCTTTTGTTTCCGTTTGCATGGAATACCATTTTCCAGCCCCTCACCTGCAGTCTGTATGTCTTTTTATCTGAAATGAATCTTTTTGAGGCAGCATATATATGGGCCTGGTATTTTTTATCCATTCACCCACTCTATATATTTTATTGGAACATTTAGTCCATTTACATTTAAAGTAATTATTGATGTGTATGTACTTATTGTCATTTCATTAATTTCCTGATTGTTTTAATAGTCCCTTTTTGTTCCTTTCTTCTTCAATAGTACTTTTCCCTTGTGATTCGAGGATTCCTTTCTTTTGTGTGTATCTATTGTAGGTTTTTGTTACAAATACCACATGGTTTATACATAGCAATATAATTATTTTAATTTGATGATCTCTTAAGATTGAATGTATTCTAATAATCCTACATTTTTACTCCCTCCCCTACTTTTAATGTTTTTGACATCATATTTTCCATCTTTCTATTTTGTGTATTCTTCATTATGAATATAGATGATTTTACTACTTTTGTCTTTAACCTTTGCACTAGCTTTATAAGTGGTTGATCTAATAATTTTTCTATATATTTGCCTCACCAATGAGATTTTTTTATTTTATAATTTCACATTTCTAGTTGTGGTCTTTCTTTTTCCACTTAGAGAGGTCCATTAAATCTTTCTTTTAAAGCTGGTTTAGTGGTGCTGAACTCTTTTAGCCTCTGTTTGTCTGTAAAACTCTTTATCTCTCTTTCAAATCTAAATGATAGACTTGCTGGGTAGAGTATTCCTGGTTGTAGGTTTTTTGTTTCATCACTTTAAATATATCATGCCACTCCCTTCTGGCCTGCAAAATTTCTGCAGAAAAGTCAGCTGACAATGTTATGGGATTTCCCTGGTACATAACTAGTTTCTTTTCCCTTGCTCCTTTTAAGATTCTCTCTTTATCCTTAAATTTTGCAATCTTAGTTATAATGTGTACTGGTGTGGATCCTTTTGGGTTGATTTTATTTGGGACTTTCTGTATTTCCTGGACATGGACATCTTTTTCCTTTCCCAGATTAGGGAAATTTTCAGCTATTATCACTTCAAATAAGTTTTCTGCCCCTTTCTCACTTCTTCTGGGACTCCTATAATGCAAATGTTAGTACACTTGATTCTGTTCCAGAGGTCTCTTAAAATACTCTCGTGTTTTAAAATTCTTTTTTTTTTTCTGTTCAGTGTGGGTGATTTCCACTGTTCTGTCTTACAATTAACTGATTCATTCCTCTGTATCATCTAATCTACTGTTGATTCCTTCCAGTGTATTTTTCCTTTCAGTTATTGTATTCTTCAGCTCCATTTAGTTCTTTATATTTTCTAACTCTGTTAAACTTTTGCTGTGTTCATAAATTCTTCTCCCAAGTTTATTGAGCATTTTTATTATCATTACATTGACTCATTATTAGGTAGATTGCTTATCTCTACATCACTTAGTGCTTCTTGGGTTTTATCTTGCCTCTACATTTGGGACATATTCTTTTGTCACTTAGGTTTGCTTAATTCTCTGTGATTACTATATGCATTAAGTAGATTAGGTAGGTAATGTTTCCTGATCTTGGAGAAGTGGCCTTATGTAGGAGGCTTCCTATGGAGCCCAATAGTGCAATCTCCTCTTGTCACCAGAGTTACATGATCTAGGGGTGTTCACTGTGTGAGCTAAGTGGGCCCTTCTCTTGTGTTGGGGTGAAATACTGTGGGTGCTCTTTAGGCTTAGCTGGCCCCTGTCCTGGTTGGCTGCCAGCCTAGGCCTTATATGGATGCTTCTGGACTTTGGTGGGTGGGGCCAACTCCTGGTATAGATGGCTGGATGACTTGGAGCATCTCAGTTCTGCTCCTGGCCTTTTGATGGGTGGAGCTGTGTCCCAGGGAGGCTGGTTGCAGGGCATGGGAGGTCCTGGGACTGGTAAAAACATGTTGGTGCACTGGTACGACCTCAGTGCTAGTAGAATAGAAGGAGGACACCTAAATGGAGCCAGCCATCAACAGTGTCCTCATTGTAGAAAGAGCTCCCCAAAATGGCTGCAGCTAGAATCTTTGTCCCCAGAGGTAGTCCCAGTTGCCTCCTGCCCTCTCTGGGAGGTTCTCCAAGATGAATAAATGTGTCTAACCCAGGCTCCTTCCAAATTTCTGCCTCTGCACTGAGTCTTGCTGCATGTGAGATTTTGTGTGTGCTCTTTAAGAACCAAGTCTCTTTTTTGCTACAGCCTTTCAGCTCTTTGGTACACAAGCCCTGCTGTCCTTCAAAGTCAGATAGTATGGGGGCTCATCTTCGCAGTGCAGCACGCCAGGACTGGGGACCCCCATGTGGGGCTTGAATCCCTCACTCCTTGGGGAGAATCTCTGAAATTGTGATTATCTTCCCCCTTGTGGTTTGCCTAACAGGGGTGAGGGTCTTGACTATATTGCAACTCTACCCCTCCTACCCATCTTATTGTGGTTCCTTCTTTATATCTTTAGTTGTGGAAAATCTTTTCTGCTAATATCCAGGTCATTCTCATTGATAGTTGCTTTGTAAATAGTTTTGCTTTTAGTGCACCCATAGGAGGAGATGATCTCAGGATCTTACTACTCTGACACCTTGGTCACTCCTCCTCACATTCTGAACATTTACTTTTTAAATTTTTTAAAATTTATTTTATTTATTTATTTATTTATTTATGGCTGCATTGGGTCTTCATTGCTGTGCATGGGCTTTCTCTAGTTGCGGTGGGCAGGGGTTACTCTTCGTTGCATTTCATGGGTTTCTCATTGCGGTGGCTTCTCTTGTTGCAGAGCATGGGCTCTAGGTGCACAGCTTCAGTAGTTGTGGAACGTGGGCTCAGTAGTTGTGGCTCACAGGCTCTAGGGCGCAGACTCAGCAGTTGTGGCGCTTGGGCTTAGCTGCTCCACGGCATGTGGGATCTTCCCAGACCACGGCTCGCACCCGTGTCCCCTGCATTGGCAGGCAGATTCTTAACCACTGTACCACCAGGGAAGTGCTCTTAACATTTTAGATTGGGAGCTGATTTACTGCTGCAGCTTTAAATTTCCTTTGACTTTAAAAAGCTGTGATTGTCTTGATAGCTTTCTGAAGTTTTTGTCCTTCCTACCCTCTGTTTAAGATATCTCTTCCTTGTTTATCATTCCTTTAATAAATTACAACAATTTCATGTTAAATGCTTTATGGTTACATTTGGAACCAACATTTATTTACTTTTTCTGAGCTCATTCTCAAAAAATCATTCTTTTTTTGTGCTATCACGTGTGTGTTGTTTTGTGAATACTAGCAGATATGCCAGTGAAAAATAGAACTTCAGGCATGAGTCTATCAGGAATTGATGCCTTGATGGGCAAGACAGCATATGAATGCTGTTGACCCTAATGGAGCCAACCTAGAAGGAAAGGAGGAAAAAGGTACAGAAAGGGAAGATTTGAGAAAGAACAGAAAACATTATCTGTTCCATAGTTCCTTAGAAATGTTCTCCTGCTTGAGTTTCCAGTAATACTCAGAAATAAGAATATATTCTCTGGTGAAGAACATGAGCAGATGTTTTGATTTTTCAGCATGTGGAACTATTTTCCAACAGAGGGCAAGATCAAGATCTTGTATTTGATATTTCCAAAGTCTTCCATATAAAAATAAATGTGAATTTATAGTTTGGATATCAAAACATGTAAAGTCTTATTTATCATCCTTCTCTGAATAAATGGAGAACCATCATATGCAAGAATATTTATTAGTGTGTATTTCACTAATATCAAATATTAGTGGAAGTTATGTGAGTTTGGAAAAATGATAACTAACTTTTTTATCTGAAGGAAAACAGAGAAAAATTTTTAGAATGGGAAGGAAAATTATATCTTAATTATCAGAAATTTTCTTAAAGTTAATTTTTCTTGCCTTGTCTCAGTGAGCAAGCTCTCTATTGAGCATATTATTTCAATTAGCAGTATGGAGGCAAATATTCTGTGAAAAGTTGAGTGTATGTCCTCACTTCACATGGTTGCAAAGGGAACTCATTGTAAAATATCATACAAACTTACAAATGGAATACATTATTTTTTTAGTTTTCTTTTAAGCACTTATTATGTAGCTCCTATCATAGTGGGGTATACATGAAGCTAATAAACATCAAGTTTCAAAGTCCCTACCCTGCACAAATTCTCACCACAGCTGTGGAATTGGTCAAATCTAGCAATGGGTTGTGATTATATGTTTTGGTAAAATTTGTTAAGTTAGGTATATTTGTTATGATCATTAAGATCACTGTTTCTCACCACCTCAGTTTGCTTTCCTTCACACTTCCATTTGGGTCAATTGATAGTTATATGAATTCAAGTTAAGAAGTTGAGCTGGGGAATACATATATTTTTCATTTAGTGAGATATAGTTATATGGTTTAGAGTCACTTCTGTTTATATTTAATTTATTGCCAAAATTGCCAGTGTAAGAATGGCTTCCAGAAATACTCCTCCTGCCCACTGTGAAGATTCACCATGATGTAATGTAAAAGCACAGGGCCACAGGTGTTACAACAATCTGAAGTTATTCTTCAGATATCAATAATGGTATTGTATGAGGAGTAGAAGAGAAAAAAAATCTGAATTTGGTGGAACCATAAGCTAGTCTCTGGAAATGTCGTCCAAATGACACAAGTATAAATTTGTAAGCAAAGAATTTGTTTCTTAATAATGCCTATTCAAAGCAGAAGTTTTCTTTTATCATTAATATACTAAAAATGTAGCTTAAACACTTAAAAATGTGTCATATATTTTTATTAAAACCATGAAAAATAATACATATCAGAATTCTGGTGTTAATAGGGGACAGAATATAACAGAAAAAGAGTGGGTGTACACATGGGGATTTGCACACAATATCATTAATTTTTTTTTTAGGGTTATCTAACTTCTCAGAATTCCTTTCATTTTTTTTTTTTTTGCACCTTTATTGGAGTATATTTGCTTTACAATGTTGTGTTAGTTTCTGCTGTATAACAAAGTGAATCAGCTATACATATACATATATCTCCATATCCCCTCCTTCTTGCATCTTCCTCCCACCCTCCCTATCCCGCGCCTCTAGGTGGTCACAAAGCACCGAGCTGATCTACTTGGGTGATGCAGCTGCTTCCCACTAGCTATCTATTTTACATTTGGTAGCGTATAAATGTCAGTGCTACTCTCTCACTTTGTCCCAGCTTACCCTTCCCCCTCCCCATGTCCTCACATCCATTCTCTACGTCTGCGTCTTTATTCCTGTCCTGCCCCTAGGTTCTTCAGAACCTTTTTTTTTTTTTTTAGATTCCATATATATATGTTAGCATATGATATTTGTTTTTGTCTTTCTGACTTACTTCACTGTGTATGACAGACTCTAGGTCCATCCACCTCACTACCAATAACTCAAGTTCATTTCTTTTTATGGCTGAGTAATATTCCATTGTATATATGTGCCACATCTTCTTTATCCATTCGTCTGTCGATAGACACTTAGTTTGCTTCCATGTCCTGACTATTGTAAATAGAGCTGCAGTGAACATTGTGGTACATGACTCTTTTCAAATTATGGTTTTTCAGGGTATGTGCCCAGTGGTGGGATTGCTGGAGTGTATGGTAGTTCTATTTTTAGATTTTTAAGGAACCTCCATACTGTTCTCCATAGTGGCTGTATCAATTTACATTCCCACCAACAGTGCAAGAGGGTTCCCTTTTCTCCACACCCTCTCCAGCATTTATTGTTTGTAGATTTTTTGATGATGCTCATTCGGACAGGTGTGAGGTGATACCACATTGTAGTTTTGATTTGCATTTCTCTAATGATTAGTTATGTTGAGCATCCTTTCATGCGTTTGCTGGCAATCTGCATATCTTCCTTGGAGAAATGTCTATTTAGGTCTTCTGCCCATTTTTGGATTGGGTTGTTTGTTTTTTGGATATTGAACCCCATGAGCTGCTTATAAATTTTGGAGATTAATCCTTTGTCAGTTGCTTCATTTGCAAATATTTTCTCCCATTCTGAGGGTTGTCATTTTGTGCTGTTTATGGTTTCATTTGCTGTGCAAAAGCTTTTAAGCTTCATTAGGTCCCATTTGTTTATTTTTCTTTTTATTTCAATTTCTCTAGGAGGTGGGTCAAAAAGGATCTTGCTGTGATTTATGTCATAGAGTGTTCTGCCTATGTTTTCCTCTAAGAGTTTTATAGTGTCTGGCCTTATATTTAGGTCATTAATCCATTTTGAGATTATTTTTGTATACTGCATTAGCGAGTGTCCCTATTTCATTCTTTTACATGTAGCTGTCCAATTTTCCCAGCACCACTTATTGAAGAGGCTGTCTTTTCTTCATTGTATATTTTTGCCTCCTTTATCAAAAATAAGGTGACCATATGTGCATGGGTTTATCTCTGGGCTTTCTATCCTGTTCCATTGAGGTATAGTTCTGTTTTGGTGCCAGTACCATACCGTCTTAATTACTGTGGATTTGTAGTTTAGTCTGAAGTCAGGGAGACTGATTCCTCCAGCTCCGTTTTTCTTTCTTAAGATTGCTTTGGCTATTCGGAGTCTTTTGTGTTTCTATACAAATTGTGAAATTTTTTGTTCTAGTTCTGTGAAAAATGTCATTGCTAGTTTGATACAGATTGCATTGAATCTGTAGATTTCTTTGAGTAGTGTAGTCATTTTCACAATGTTGATTCTTCCAATCCAAGAACAAAGTATATCTCTCCAACTGTTTGTATCGTCTTTAGTTTCTCTCATCAGTGTCTTTTAGTTTTCTGCAAACAGGTCTTTTCTCTCCTTAGGTAGGTTTATTCCTAGGTATTTTATTCTTTTTGTTGCAATGTTAAATGGGAGTGTTTCCTTAATTGCTCTTTCAGATTTTTCATCATTAGTGTATAGGAATGCAAGAGATTTCTGTGCATTAATTTTGTATCCTGCTACTTTACCAAATTCATTGATTAGCTCTAGAAGTTTTCTGGTGGCTTCTTTAGGATTCTCTCTATATCTAATATCATATCATCTGCAAGCAGTGACAGTTTTATTTCTTCTTTTCTGATTTGGATTCCTTTTATTTCTTTTTCTTTTCTGATTGCTGTGCCTAAAACTTCCAAAACTATGTTGAATAATAGTGGTGAGAGTGGGCAACCTTGTTTTCTTCCTGATCTTAGAGGAAATGGCTTCATTTGTTTGCCATTGAGAACAATATATGGCCTTTATTATGTTGTGGTAGGTTCCCTCTATGCCCACTTTCTGGAGAGTTTTTATCATAAATCTGTGTTGAATTTTGTCAAAAGCTTTTTCTGCATCTATTGAGATTATCCTACAGATTTTATCCTTCAATTTGTTATTGTGGTGTATCACATTGATTGATTTGTGTATATCGAAGAATCCTTGCATTCCTGGGATAAACCCCACTTGATCATGGTGTATGAGCCTTTTAATGTGCTGTTGGATTCTGTTTGCTAGTATTTTGTTGAGGATTTTTGCGTCTATGCTTATCAGTGATATTGGCCTGTAGTTTTCTTTTTCTGTGACATCTTTCTCTTGTTTTGGTTTCAGGGTGATGGTGGTCACATAGAATGAGTCTGGGAGTATTCCTCCCTCTGCTATATTTTGGAAGAATTTGAGAAGGATAGGTGTTATCTCTTTTCTAAATGTTTGATAGAATTTGTCTGTGAAGCCGTCTGGTCCTGGGCTTTGGTTTGTTGGAAGATTTTTAATCTCAGTTTCAATTTCAGTGCTTGTGATTGGTCTGTTTATATTTTCTATTTCTTCCTGGTTCATGCTCAGAAGTGTTCTTTTCTAAGAATTTGTCCATTTCTTCCAGGTAGTCCATTTTATTGGCATATAGTTGCTTGTAGAAATCTCTCATGCTCCTTTGTATTTCTGCAGTGCCAGTGTTGTTACTTCTCCTTTTTCATTTCTAATTCTATTGATTTGAGTCTTCTCCCTTTTTTTCGTGATGAGTCTGGCTAATGGTTTGTCAATTTTGTTTATCTTCTCAAAGAGCCAGCTTTTAGTTTTATTGATCTTTGCTATTGTTTCCTTCATTTCTTTTTCATTTATTTCTGATCTGATCTTTATGATCTTTCCTTCTGCTAACTCTGAGGTTGTTTTGTTCTTCTTTCTCTAATTGCTCTAGGTGTAAGGTTAGGTTGTTTATTTGAGATTTTTCTTGTTTCTTGAGGTAGGATTGTATTGCTATAAACTTCCCTCGTAGAACTGCTTTTGCTGCATCCCATAAGTTTTGGGTCATCGTGTTTTCATTGTCATTTGATTCTAGGTATTTTTTGATTTCCTCATTGATTTCTTCCGTGATCTCTTGTTTAATTAGTAACGTATTGTTTAGCATCCCTGTGTTTGCATTTTTTCCAGTTTTCTTCCTGTAATTGATATCTAGTCTCATAACATTATGGTTGGAAAAGATTCTTGATGTGATTTCAATTTTCTCAAATTTACCAAGACTTGATTTGTGACCCAAGGTATGATCTATCCTGGAGAATGTTCCATGACCACTTGAGAAGAAAGTGTATTCTGTTGTTATTGGACAGAATGTCCTATAAAGATCAATTAAGACCACCTTGCTTAATGTGTCATTAAAAGCTTGTGTTTCCTTATTTATTTTCGTTTTGGATGATCTGTCTATTGGTGAACATGGGGTTTTAAAGTCCCCTACTATTATTGTGTTACTGTCGATTTCCCCTTTTATGACTGTTAGCATTTGCCTCATGTATTGAGGTGCTCCTTTATTGGGTGCATAAATATTTCAATTGTTATATCTTCTTCTTGAATTGATCCCTTGATCATTATGTAGTGTCCTTCTTTGTCTCCTGCAATAGTCTTTAATTTAAAGTCTATTTTGTCTGATATGAGAATTGCTACTCCAGTTTGCTTTTGATTTCCATTTGCATGGAATATCGTTTTCCATCTCCTTACTTTTAGTCTATATGTGTCCCTAGGTCTAAAGTGGTTCTCTTGTAGACAGCATATATACAGGTCATCTTTCTATATCCATTCAGCCAGTCTATGTCTATTGGTTAGAGCATTTAATCCATTTACATTTAAGGTAATTATCTATATGTATGTTCCTATTACCATTTTGTTGTTTGGGGGTTTTTTTCGTAGGTCTTTTCCTTCTTTTGTGTTTCCTTCCTAGAGCCTTTAGCATTTGTTGTAAAGCTGGTTTGGTGATTCTGAATTCTCTTAACTTTTGCTTGTCTGTAAAGGTTTTAATTTGTCCATCAAATCTGAATGAGATCCTTGCTGGGTAGAGCAATCTTGGTTGTAGATTTTCCCCTTTCATCACTTTAAATATGTCCTGCCACTCCCTTCTGGCTTGCAGAATTTCTGCTGAAAGATCATCTGTTAACCTTATGGGGATTCCCTTGTATGTTATTTGTTGCTTTTCCCTTGATGCTTTTAATATTTTTTCTTTGTATTTAGTTTTTTATGGTTTGATTAATATGAATCTTGGCATGTTTCCTCTTTGATTTATCATATATGGGACTCTCTGTTTCCTGGACTTGATTGACTATTTCTTTTCCCATGTTAGGCAAGTTTTCCACTATAATCTCTTCAAATATTTTCTCAGTCACTTTCTTTTTCTCTTCTTCTTCTAAGACCATTATAATTCTAATGTTGGTGTATTTAATATTGTCCTAGAGGTCTTGAGACTGTCCTCAATTCTTTTCAGTCTTTTTTCTTTATTCTGCTCTGCAGTAGTTATTTCCACTATTTTATCTTCCAGGTCATTTATCCGTTCTTCTGTCTCAGTTATTCTGCTATTGATTCCTTCTAGAGAATTTTTAATTTCATTTATTGTGTTGTTCATCATTGTTTGTTTGCTCTTTAGTTCTTCTAGGTCCTTGTTAAATGTGTCTTGTATTTTCTCCATTCTATTTCCAAGATTGTGGATCATCTTTACTATCATTACTCTGTACTCTTTTTCAGGTAGACTGCCTATTTCCTCTTCATTTGTTTGGCATGTTGTGTTTTTACCAGGCTTCTTCATCTGCTGCATATTTGTCTGTCTTTTTTTGTTTAAGTTACTGTGTTTAGGGTCTGCTTTTTGCAGGCTGCAGGTTTGTAGTTCCCATTGTTTTTGGTGTCTGCCCTCAGTCAGTGAGGTTGGTTCAGTGGCTTCTTTTGGCTTCCTGGTCTAGGGGACTGGTGGCTGTGTTCTGGTGGGTTGGGCTGGATCTTGTCTATCTGGTGGTCAGGACCACATCTGGTCATGTGTTTTAGGTGGTCTGTGAAGGTAGTTTGACTTTAGGCAGCCTCTCTCTTAATGGGTGGGGTTGTGTTCCTGTCTTGCTTTTTGTTTGGCATGGGGAGCCCATCACTGGAACTTGCTGGCTATTGGGTGGACCTGGGTCTTAGTGTTGAGACAGAGATCTCTGGGAGAGCTCTTGCAAATTGATAATATGTGGGCCAGGATGTCTCTGTTGGTCCAATGTCCTGAACTCAGCTCTCCCACCTCAGAGGCTCAGGCCTGACACCAGGCCAGAGAATCAAGACCCTGTCAGTCACACTGCTCAGAAGAAAAGGAGAAAAAAAAGAAAGAAAGAAACCATTTTAAAAATAATAATAATAAAAATAAAAGAAGAGAACAACCAAACCAATAAACAAATCCACCAATGTTAACAAGCACTAAAAACTATACTAAGATAAACATAAAAAATCAGAAACAAATCAATCACAGACAGCAAACTCCAAGTCTACAGTTGCTCCCTAAGTCCACTGCCTCAATTTTGGGATGATTCATTGCCCATTCAGGTATTCCACAGATGCAGGGTACATCAAGTTGATTGTAGAAATTTAATCTGCTGTTTCTGAAGCTGCATGGAGAAATTTCCCTTTCTCATCTTGTTTCACACAGGTCCTGGGGTTCAGCTTTGGTTTTGGCCCCACCTCTTTGTGTAGGTCACCCTCAGGCATCTGTTCCTGCCCAGAGAGGACGGGGTTAAAGTAGTGGCTGATTAGGAGGCTCTTGCTCATTCAGGCCGGGAGGAGGGATGATACGGTAGTTATAATTGGAATGTGGGCAAGCCTGTGGTGGCAGAGGCTGGTGTGACATTGCAACAGCCTGAGGCACACCGTGTGTTCTCGTGGGGAATTTGTCCCTGGATCACAGGACCCTGGCAGTGGCATGCTGCACAGGCTCCCAGGGGAGGTGTCATAGTGACCTGTGCTTGCACACAAGATTCTTCGTGGCTGCAGCAGCAGTATTAGCATTTCATGCCCATCTCTGTGGTCCAAGGTGATAGCCACAGCTTGTGCCCATCTCTGGACTTGTTTAGGTGGTTCTCTGCCTTCTGTGGGCAGTCAGGGAAGGAATCCCCTCTTCTTGTGCACCCCAAAACAATGGTCTCTTGCATCTTAGGCAGGTCCAGACTTTTTCCTGGACTCCCTCCCAGCTAGCTGTGGCACACTAGCCCCCTCAGGCTGTGTTCACACAGCCAACCCCAGTCCTCTCCCTGGGATCTGACCTCCAAAGCCCAAGCCTCAGCCCCCACCCACCCCAGCAGGTGAGCAGGCAAGCCTCTCAGGCTGGTTGGCACCAATCCTCTGTGTGGGAATCTCTCCACTTTGCCCTCTGCACCCCTGTTGTGCTCTCCTCCATGGCTCTCAAGCTTCCCCTCCTGCCCACCCCCCATCCCTGCCAGTGAAGGGGCTCCCTAGTCTGTGGAAACTTTTCCTCCTTCACAACTCCCTCCCAGAGGTGCAGTTCCCATCCCTATTCTTTTGTCTCTGTTTTTTCTTTTTTCTTTTACCCTACCCAGGTATGTTGGGATCTTCTTGCCTTTTGGGAAGTCCGAGGTCTTCTGCCAGCATTCTGTAGGTATTCTGTAAGAGTTGTGCCACATGTAGATGTATTTTTTATGTATTTGTGGGGAAGAAGGTGATCTCCACATCTTACTCCTCTGCCACCTTGAAGGTTCCCTCTAATATCAGTAATTGTTTAGAAACTAACATTTGTTGCTCACGCAAAGGAATGACTTAATTACTTGTCCAGTATTTACAGAGAAAATATTTAAAAATCATTGCCTTATAAAGAGGTGTTTTAAGAGTATGCAGCCAAAAGTTGGGGGAAAAAAGGTGTTACAGTGTTGTATCAACATCAGTTGATAAATAAAACAGTTAAGTTCATCAGCTTAATAAAATTGTAATTTACTATGGTTTCTTTTCAATTTTAAATATATACTTGCATTTATTGCTCATTTGTATTCATAATCTGCATGATTATTATTATTATAGAGAGACCCCAAGTTAAATAATCTTCAGGTCTCTATAAACCTGGATCTGCCTCTTTAGGCAAATTTTCCTAGAGATGAAACAGATACTCCTCTGTTTGCAACATGGAGCTGTTCTCCTTTCTAGAGCGAATGAGTAGGCTTGGTTCCAGGATGTAAGAATTGTTAACTTTAGAAAAATCTGTTAATGTAATCACTCCATTCATTTATTAAAGGAGAAAAAAGAAAACATATCATCTAAATACATCCAAAAAATATATTGGATAAAATTTAATTCCCCTGAGAGATAAAATTCATTGCATACTGAAAATGGAAAGGATCGTCTTTGACCTGATGAAGTTTACCCACCAAAAGACTATAGCAAAGATTGCACTTAAGGTGAAATATTAGAATCAATCATTTTAAGATCAGTAACAGAATTTAAAACTTCCACTATACTGCTAACTGAAGGAAAATACAACAAAAAAGCAATATGAGCTAAAGGGATTGGAAAGGAATTTTTTTCATAATCCATATATTATACGATGGTTCTCCTGGACTATTAAATATAATTTGTAGGAAATTGCTGGAACCCATATACAAGATTGTTGCATTGAAAATGCAAAAATTCATTACAATCCTATGCACCAGAAACAGTAATTAAGAAAATGTAATAATTGTTTTTAAAAACACTTTTCACGTTAGCAACAGAACCTATCATGTAGGTTCTGAAATCTATCAAAATAGAAATGAATCTATCAAAAAAGACCTGAGACCTATATGGGGAAAATGAATAATATCTTTGTTGAAGGACATAAAAACCCCTAAATAAATGGATACAGATACATTTGGTTATGGATGGTAAGAATCAATTTCATAAAGGTGTCAAATTCCTCTAAATTAATCAATACGTTTACTGAATTTCTATCATAATCCCATCACAGTTTTTATAAACTGTGACAAACTGGTCTGAAAATACATATGGAAGAGAGTAACTAGCCAAAAATGGTAAGTTAATTTCAAAGAAAAATAAGGAAAAAATAATTACCCTACTAGAGAGCAAAGTTTATAAAGTTATAATAATTAAGAGAATATTTATTCAGAAATAGATAATAGATTTTTGAAACATCATAGAGAGTAGGACTCTAACGCTCACATATATGAGAACTTTCTGTTTGACAAATGTACCATTTTACAATTCAAAAAGAAGATGGACTTTCTAATAAGTAACTGAGAAAATTGGGATCCATATAGAAAAGGACAAAATTATTTATGCAGTTTATAAGCAGCGGTTCTTAATTAGGGTGATTTTGGCCCCCATGGAACATTTGGCAATGTTTGGTTCACTTTTGGCTGCAACAACTGGAGGGGCAAATACAATTGATAGGGTAGAGTTCAGGGATGTGGCTGAACATTCTGCAAAGGGTAGGACAGCCCCCACGACAAAGAATTATTCAACCCAAAATGTCAATAGTGTCATAATTGAGAAACCCGTCTCTAGCTCGAACAGACTTCCCCCAGATAACTACACAGTTAATTCCCTGATCCCTTTTCAAACCTATTCAAATGTCACCTTCTCAATAAAACTGATCTGAGCTCCTAATTTTAAAATTACCACCTCAATCCCCCTTTTCATGACACTCCTGATCCCTCTTACTCTGCTCTTCCTTTTCTTTATTCCATTGCATTTATCATCTTGTAACATACAATAAAATTTACTTACTTATTATGTGTATTGTTTGTCAGTCTACCAAAATGTCTTGATTTTTTTCATTGATTTATCCCAAACACCTAGAATGGTGTTTAGCACATGGTGGGTAAACAATAAATATTTACTTAATAAATAAATTAACAATCCTAAGTGCAAATGTGGAGTAGCAGAATCACTCATAAACAGCTGTTGGAGAGTGTCTCTTTGGAGAGAGCTTGGCTTTGTCATATATATTTAGAGATGCACATACCAGGGAAGTCAATGTGCAGATGGTACCTTGAGCCATCTCAGAACTTTCTTTCCCCAACACCTAACCAATAAAATCAACACCTAAGAAAACTGTCACCAAGTTATTTTTGAGGAATAACCAAACCTATAAACTTTAATGACATGTAACTCAGGAGGAAAGCAGAAGATAAAGAACAGAAGAAAACTGCAGCATAGCAGGGCTCCTCCCTGCTCACCTCCCAATCTGTATGCCCTGGACTTTTTCATTTTTTCATTTTTGGGTAATAGTGATTCAGATCTATACAGTTTTTTCTTCTAATAAGAAAACCCAGTTTAAAAAAAAAGCTATTATGTAGAGCACTAATCTAGAAGGATCACATGGATCATATATGTGTGTGTATTTATATATTCATATACTGGTGCCCAATCATAGACCTGATGAACCAAAGTCTCTAGATATGAAACCCAAGAATCTGTGTGTGTGGTTTTGCTTTTTTTTTTAAAGTTTTTCAGCTGATGATCAGACAAGTCTTACAACTATTCATCTAGTAGGTTTTTAAATGTGTCCCAAGAAACCCTGGGTGTCTAAGTAACTGTGGAAGTATCTTGGGCATTCTGGGAAAGCAACTGCTTTTGTATCTTTTATATAGAAATATTTTGTGTACAAAAAAAGGCTTGGGACAAAAATACTGTTTCTTAAAAACAAAAGTTTGTAATCCATTGATCTAGAGAAAGCTTATAAATTGAATGACCATTAAATTATGAGGTAGATACTGTGATATGCAACCCACGTCTTTAGGAATGAGAAAAATTTTCTCCTAGCTGTTGTGAGTGTTGCCAGAAGATGACCCTTAGCTGCCATCCATTTTTGAGGCTTGCCCCAGTTGAAGAAAACTCCCTGGTTCAGTCAACCTCCTTCCAGGAAAAGCCCATATTCAACAACAGATCTATATAGATCTATATAAATTAATGGCTTGGCTTCTTGCCTCAACTTGGGACAACTTTGAGGAATCAGCCCATGCTCCAGAGCTCCACATAGGGTCAGCTGGGCCCTTCATTAGAAGAGCATCACAGCTTCTTCTGCCCAATCCTCTTCTTTTCCTCCCAAATGTCATACCCTCAGAATGCTCCCTAATAAGCATCCTCTTCATAAATCTGAATCTCAGAGTCTTCTTCTGAGACACCCAACCTGCAACACCAATTGAAGTTAGATCATATGATTATGTGATGCATGATACTATATCATTGCCCAAGTGAGTGAACTAAATAAAAAGGAGGCAAAATGAGTGAATGACTAAAAAGGAGGCAAAAATGTAACACATGATAAATCATATTGTTCTGCATTCTTAACAGTTGAAAATTAATTGTCTGCCAGTCATGAGTTAGCAAAATAGAAAACTTCCAAGGTGTGCCAAAATGATATTAAGATGTTTACACATATTTATGTGATCCAGTTTATGCTTCTGCTGTCACCTGCCTAGCCAGTAGAATCTCCAATGGTATCAAGAGTTGGAGAAGAACAATGGCAAGTGACAAAGTCTGAGAAATTAAACTTAAAAGTCAAAGAATGTGTTGTAAAGATAGTAGCCCCAACCTCTTAGATCAGTGGAGAAAATTAAATAAACTTACACCTACTTTCCATTTGTGGACAGTTAACATACATATTAACTTTAATTTATCTTGAGAATACAAAGACAAATAAATAACTTAAAATTTGTATACATTAATATAATAAGAAATGTATTCCAAGTTTTGGAGGTTTCGTGCTGGTGACAAGGTTCTACTTGTGGTGAAAGGGGCCCAACTCGCACCACTGTGAGAAAGGACATAAGGCCATTCATTAGTGAGAGCATTCCCTTCCCAGTTCCTCTTATTCACATCTGAGGCTGTGCACTTTCTGAATTTTTATGTTTCTGGAGATTTATAGTTGTTGTTGCTGTTTTACTAAATAAACTCTTGTCTAGAGAAACATCAGTTAATGGCACAAGGATCCTTCAGATATGAAGAACCATTGAAAAAAGTGAAAGGACCACTGTTAACATAGAGAAAAATCCTAGTCACAGACATATTTGACAGTGCTACCAAAATTAAAGGATGTGCAAAGTCTGGGACAAGTGAATACGAAAACAACTTCCTATGCAAGAATTTCTATGACAATGAAATGTAGAATAAAGAACTAATAGTTTTGTTATTCTGTAGCTCAGTTGGTTGTTGTCTCTAACTTTTGTTAGACTGTTTTGAGAATACAGATTTGTATGCATTCATTTCCCCCAAAATATGTGTATTTATTGTTCCAATACGTAAATGTGACAAAAAGCAAAAATGAAACCAACTTCTACTTAACATTTTTTCAATGTTAATTGCTAGAACACTGATTCTGTTTGTTTTTATTTCTCATGAGAACTTATATTTTGAGTTGAGTACTTTCTTAACTTCTTTTCACTTTTCGTAAATCCAACTAATGAGAAAAAAAAAAAAAAAGACAAGCATAATAATGTACAGAACTTAGCCAGTTTTCTGGAATTTAACATATGTTAGTTACCCAAACCTTCCCCAGTGTATAAAACTTGGCTCAATATCACCAGATGACCAATATTACTGTGAGGTGTTAAGTATAATCGAAGTACTTAGATTTACTCCAAACATGAATAACTGCTAAAGATAATAGGAAAATGTTCTTCTCTTTTCAATGACTTTATCATAGTAGACTATTTATTAAAAGAGTATGAATTATTTAACTGCCTACCATTTCTTACAAAATGTAAAACTTTTGTGAATTTGTAATAAGATTAATAAAATTAAACTGTAAAATAAAATCTCCACCTCATAGATGAGTAATGGACACATTGCCTAAAAATTTACTTACACCAGAGTAATTTTTAAAGCTTAGATTCACAAAAGGAGCCCAAAGGCTAACCTTGTAAAGGAATAGAAAGAGCTAACTTGTTCTGTATAAAAACACAGGAAGTATTTATTTTTATGTCTGAGAAAAAAGGAATTGGATAAAGGAAAAGAAAAGAGATGGGCTGCATATGGCAAGAAACAGGATCAGGATAGGTAAAAATGTTACCAAATCCAAGCTTGCACTGCTCACCACAGGACAGGCCAATAAACTGAGAGACAAAGTATTGGGGCAAGGAAAAGCAACTTTATTTGGAAAGCCAGCAGACCGAGAAGATGGAGGACTAGTGTTCCAAAGACCCATCTTACCTGAGTTAGTATTCAGGCTTCTTTTATACTGAAAGGGGAGTGTGTCTGGCTGGTTCATGCAAACTTCATGGTGCCTACCAGACCCCAGAGGAGATGTGATAATCCTTTGTTTTTGCCTCTGTGCACGTAGGTCTGGTCATGATGTTCCTGTAAACCTTCAATAAGGCAAATATTCTCTGTTCTGCAACTTTTTATCTCTATATGAATGAAGAGTGTTTTTTCTTTAAAGGTCAAGCCTTTGAGGCAGAGCCTTGATAAAAGGCTCTTTTGTATATTTCAGGCAACAGGCAGCATTCTTTTGCCAATGTGAAGAGCCAGCATGACTAAATATGGACAACAAAGTACAAAGGTTAGAGCTTAAGGAATGGATCCAGTATGGAGTTGGGTTTGTTCTTCTCTTATTAAAATGGCTAAGGCATTTGAAGATGCAGAAGTTCTAATAATTAGTAAGAATGTTTGTTTGTTTGTTTTTTGGCTGCGCCATGCAGCTTGTGGGATCTTAGTCCCCTGACCAGTGATTGAATCTGGGCCCTCAGCAGTGAGAGCATGGAGTCCTAAAAACTGGACCGCCAGGGAGTTCCCTGTTTGTATGGTTTTAAACCTCTCCTCATTCCCAAAATTTCAGTAGAGTCAGCTACACCCACAAATACCTATAGTGAGGGGTATGTGAATTGTGTGTGTGTGTGTAATAAGGAAAAGGACTGAATTCTATATATGGATTTCCATGAGGAAAGGCATAGGATGGTAAATAGAGGCAGGAACTCAGATCAAATATGGACTTGATAAAGTAATCCTCCCGGGAATTTGCAAGCTTCATAGGGAGGACCTTGTACTTTTCACAAATCATAGAAGGGGTGGGAGGGTTACCTAGTCTTACTTAGATGTTATAGATTCACCCCAGTTGACATTTGAGGTTCGAATCTGAGCACGGTACATTTTATAATTTAAAATTCAACAATACCAGTTTTTGCTAATATAACTCTGGTATTCTCTGCTTTAACTTTATTATGATGCTTTTCTTAAAGTCAGAAATCTGAGTTATGGTAATTCAAACTTCAGTTTAAACCAGTAAGAACAATCTTTTTCTCCACCTCATGCCCCTCCTCTGTATCAAGAGGCTTATGCTAACTCCTCTAGCTAGATCTTCATTAATTTAATCTTTTCATCCCCTTTGGACCTCCAAATTCTGCCACCATTTCCATCATCCTATTAAGCAATGTTTGCTCCAGTTCTCTACAAATGTCTCTTCGTAAGAAACCCAGGTAGTTAAAGAAAATCACACATTGTCACCAACATACTTAGACTCTCCAAGATGTACTTTAACCAAGAAAGAATCATGTTGGAGTCTTCCTCCAGTCTCTTCTTCTTTTTGGAGCATCTTTGCTTATTGACTATGTAATTGCTCTTTGCAAGCCCTCTTCAACTTTTAGAGATTTTAATTATCTTACTTTCTATTCTTAGAAATTGATTCTTTTCCTTCTCTCACTGAAAAGCATTTTCAGAAAACTTTGTAGAAATGGGTTTACAGTTGTTTCAACAGAGGATCAGTTTCTTAAAGCTGAGCAAGTGATGTTAATTCAACTTTCGCTTCCCTGTAACTCTTCTCAACAAAGAAATGACTAAAAAGTAGTGAACAGAAAACACCAAAACTGAGGGATTTTTTTAATAAGCTTTTAAGTTTATGATGTATTTCATATATGTGTGTATGCTGTACAGCACATATTCTCTGGAACATACTTTTGGTTTGTCCAATTAATATGCTTCATTATTGTCTCTCCCATGCCTGCTTTAGAAAATATATGCTCATTTTAAGACTTTATTGAATATAGATATAAATAATTAAGAAAGTTTTAAAAATCACACATCACTAGTAGTATTTGTTATCTAAAGTGAGTCCTTTTAGAGTGAAAATAAAATAAATAAGTACTTTGGGACAATGAACTGTACCAGGTGAATCAAGACATGTGGTCATCCTAATAACCTTCCAGAACTTATTCTATGAATATATACACTATAGAGTGCCTACCTATTTAGAAAAATTGGATCATACTATGCATATTTCTATAGGCTCATCTTTTTCTTAACATGAAATTGATGTATTTATTTCTGTCAGCAATTACAGAGCTACATAACCATTTCAATAACCACAGTGACTTGCACTTAGTAAACACTACATCATGTTAGTTACTCAAATTACTTTGTTATTCTAGTCTCCTTGTGATAAATCAGAATTTATTTTAAAAATACTTATTTAATATACTACTATGTTTTTACTACTATAAGCAATGACATGATAAATAATTTTGCACCTTTAAGTTTATGCCAGGCCTTAATTGAGATACTTTTTAAAGAGGAATTTTCGAATTGAAAGTGTGTAATGTAATACTTGGTGATACGTTCACATGCTGTTTTCTTAAAGGTTCAATATATTGATACATGCCCTTTAAGGATGTATGAGAGTGCCAATTTTTCTATAACCTTGATGACAAAGAATTTTAACAATCTTTTTTTATATTTGCCAATTTAGTAAATAGAAATTGTATTAGTTAAGGTTTTCCAGAGAAGCAGTCTCAATAGGAGATATATATATATATATATATATTTATTTATTTATTTATTTATTTATTTATTTATTTATTTATCTATCTATTATAAGGTTTTTGGCTTACAGGATTATGGAGACTGAGAAGTCCCATGATCTGCCATCTTTAAGTTGGAGACCCAGGAAAGCTCTTGGTGTAGTCCCAGTCCAAGTCTGAAGGCCTGAAAACCAGAAGTGTCAACGTCCAAACAGAGAGCATATTTACCCTTCCTCTTCCTTCCAGGAGTTCCAGGAAATCTGAACTTGGCCCCTCCACACACATGGAGGGCAAGCAGAGACAGAGACAGAGGCAGGCTACTCCACATTGGTAAGTGGCAGTTTAATTAAGCTAGCTTATTATTCATTATTTTTTTATTATTTAATAATGTGGCATTTGTCTTGGACAGCTGCAAGAGGAGTAGATCTCTGCCCCTCCCCATCAGAATCTTAAAATTTATATATAGGTCTTATCTGGGTTCAGTCACATAATCAGTCCAGTTGGTCTCAATAATACCTGTCTCTCTCAAGGCTGTGTCCTTGCAATGGCTCGTAGTTTGGGTGGGTGGGTAAGGAACCTCAGATCACCAGATTCAACCAGCAGTCACATCCTCTCAATAAACTCTTCTGACATACCCTCACCACTACTCCCAGAAACAATGCTTTACCAGATATATGGGCAGATTTAAACCCAGTAAAGTTGATACATAAAACCAACCACCACAGAAATAGTCTGGTATTTTAATTTGCTGTCTTTGGTTTATGCTGATTAGTATCCACCCCTGGAGCTGGGGATTGAGTAGATACCTCGATAGAATAAGGCTTATTGTAGAAAAGAGGAGTAGGATAGGGAATAGAAGCTGCAACATGCTCTAGGATGGCTACCAATGTTTAGAATTTTTATGTACTTAAATATGAAAATCTGTCACATTATATATATATATATTTTTTAAAACATCTTTATTGGAGTATAATTGCTTTACATTGTTGTGTTAGTTTCTGCTTCATAACAAAGTGAATCAGCTATACGTATACATATATCCCCATATCTCTTCCCTCTTGCGTCTCCCTCCCATCCTCCCTATCCCACCCTTCTAGGTGGTCACAAAGCACCGACCTGATCTCCCTGTGCTATGCAGCTGCTTCCCACTAGCTAGCTATTTTACACTTGGTAGTGTATATATGTCCATGCCACTCTCTCACTTTGTCCCAGCTTCCCCTTCCCCTTCCTGTGTCCTCAAGTCCATTCTCTACGTCTGTGTCTTTATTCCTGTCCTGCCCCTAAGTTCTTCAGAACCAATTTTTTTTTTAGATTCCATATATATGTGTTAGCATACAGTATTTTTTTTTCTCTTTTGGACTTACTTCACTCTGTATGACAGACTCTAGGTCCATCCACCTCACTACAAATAACTCAATTTTGTTTCTTTTTATGGCTAAGTAATATTCCATTGTATATATGTGTCACATCTTCTTTATCCATTCATCTGTTGATGGACACTTAGGTTGCTTCCATGTCCTGGCTATTGTAAATAGAGCTGCAATGAACATTGTGGTACATGACTCTTTCTGAATTATGGTTTTCTTAGGATATATGCCCAGTAGTGGGATTGCTGGGTCGTATGGTAGTTCTATTTTTAGTTTTTTAAGGAACGTCCATACTGTTCTCCATAGTGGCTGTATCAATTTACATTCCCACCAACAGTGTCACATTATATTTTATTTTCTGCTTTTGTTGTCAGTGTTAGAAGAGACTTCTTTGCCTCTAGATTAAAAAATGTTCAATGCTATTTTCTTCTAGTAAACACTAAAATGTTTTTTATTTGTCAGAAATTCATTTTGGCATAAGTGTTAAAGTACAAATCTGATTTTATCTAATTAGCCCTTTGTTCCAATGTTGGTTACCCTACTTCTCTGATAGTTTATTATATCCAAATCTCTAAAATGTACTTCATAATGTTTCTGAACTTTTTATTTTGTTCCAGTGCTCTGCTAATATATTCTAACACTATATCCAAGTGCTGTAGTTTTATAATGTATTTTAACACTTTGAGCAGTTAAGTCCCACTGGCTTCTGACATTTTGTTTTGTTGTGCTGTGTTTTTTACTCTTTTGTTCACTAAATACTCTGGGGTGTTTTGCATATGGAGTGATAGGGAAAAAATCTCATTGAGATTATAATTAAAGTTGCAATTAAAGATAATATGGAAAAGAATTAACATCTTTAGAATACTGAATATTTTCTTTCAGTTACATAACATGTCTACTCACATATTTAAATCTTCTTTTGGTTCTCTCAGTAGCTTCACAGTTTTCCCCCCACCCATTTCTTAAGTTTATTTTTTTTTTTGTAATTTGCAATCTTGTTGCTTTGAGTGGGATTGATAATAATTTTATATTAATTTTTGGAATATAAGAATAAAGATATCAGTATAGGTACATTATGACTTACTACATTACTGATATCTACTTTTAAAATTACATAACAAATTTGTTGAGGTATAATTTATGTTATGGATTGAATGTATTCCCACCCAAATTCATATGTTCATATATTGGACTCTAATATTTAATGTGATTTGAAGGTGATACCTTTGGGAAATAATTAGATCATGAGGGTGGAGCTCTTATGAGTGGATTTGCACCCTTTTAAGAGGCCAGATAACTAGCTTGATCTCTTTCTGCCATGTGAGAATACAAGAAGTCAGCCATCTACAACTTGAAAGAGGGCTCTCACCAGAATCCAATTAAGCTGGCACTCTGATGTTAGACTCCCAGCCTCCAGAACATTGAAAAGTAAATTTCTGTTGTTGATGAGCTACCCAGCCTATGGTATTCTGTTATAGCATCCTGAACTAAGACAATTTACAATTTTAAGTACACAATTATATGAGTTTTGAGAAATGTACATAATCATATAACAATCATGATATAGAGCATTTCTCTGTCTCTCTTTGTAGTCAAAGTCTTCTATCCAGTCCCTGACCTCTGGCAACCAGTAATCTGTTTCTATAATTACAGTTTTGCCTTTTCTAGAATTTCATATAAATGGAATCATATAGTGTATGATCTTTTGTGTCTGGCTTTTTTTCATTCGTTGTATTATTTTTTAAACTTTTTCTATTTTGAGATAATGTAGCTTTAAGTGCAGTTTTAAGAAATAATACAAAGAGATTCCATACAACCATCACCCAGTTCACTCAATCTTGCATAACTATAGTACAATACCACAACTAGGAAACTGACATTGATAAACCACTGGTTTTTTTTTTTTTTTTTTTTCAGATTTTACCATTGTTCACCATGTGTCCTCATTTGTGTACATGTGGGGGTGTGTGTGCATTTAGTACTATGCATTTTACCACATATGAAGATTCATGTGACCTTCACCACAGTCAAGATAGAATAGTTCCATCACACAGATTTCTCAGACTACCCTTAATAGCCACAGCTACCTCCTTCCCACCACTCCCCTCCAACCTCTGGCAACCACTATTCTGTTCTCTATTTCTATAATTTTTTTTTCTATTTCAGAAATGTCACATACTACATCCTACAGTACCTTTGAGGTTTTTTTCATTTAACACAACTCCCTTGAGATTTATCTAAATAGATGGGCTATCAATAACTCATTTCTTTCTATTGTAAATAAAATTCCATGTGTGGATGCATGCAGTTTGTTTAACCATTCACCCACTGAAGGGCATTTGTGTTGTTTCCAGTTTGGCGTTATTACAAATAAAATGGCTGTGAACATTTGCATATAGATTTTTATGTGAACATAATTTTTTATTTCTAAGTGTATTATATTTTTAATTATTCCATGTTTTACATGTAACATTAGTTCATTCCATTTTACAACTGAATACCATTCCACTGTGGATATACCACAATTTTTTATCCATTCATAAATTGATAGGTGTTTGCATTTATTCTGGTGTTTGGCTATAATAAATAAAGCTTCTATAAACATTCATGTACAGTCATCTGTGTAATCATATTTTTCAAAAATTCTCTATGGTAAAGAGCTAAGGGTTGGATTGTTAGGTCATACTATGGTGAATATAAGATTAACTTTAGAGGGAACTACAAAACTGTTTTCCAAAAATCTTATTATTTTGCATCAACAACAATAAATGAGAATTACAGTTGCTCCAGAGTTTCACCAACACTTGGGATTGTCGGTGTTTGCAATTTTAGTCATTCTAGTGGATTTGTAGTAGTTTAAAATCATATTGTGGTTTTAATTTCTATTTTCCTAATGACTAATGTTCTTATTTGCCACGTACATACCTTTTCTGTTGAAGCACTTGTTCAAATACTGGGTCTATTTTTAATTCTTTGGGTCTCATTATTGAGTTGTGAGAGTTCTTAATATGTTCTGGACACAAGTCCTTCATCAAATACATATTTTGAAAATATTTTCTCCCAGGCTGTGTCTTGTCTTTTCATTTCCTTAAAAATACTTTGAAAAGCAAAAGTTTTAATTTTGATGAAATGCAATTTATCCATTTTAATATTTTATACTTTTTGTTTCCTACTTAAGAAATCTCTGCCTAACCCAGAAGTTTTGTAATTTTAGCTCTTACAGGTAAGGATATGTTACATAATTTGTAGATGGTGTGAAATAAGAGTTTAAGGCTTTTTTGTTTTTCATATGAATTCCCAATTGTTCCAGCACAATTTACTGAAAAGATTATCTTTTCCCCATTAAAATTCCTTTGTGCCTTTCTCGAAAAATCAGCTGTCCATGTCTGTTTGGGTCTGTTAATGGATATTTCTATCCATTTTCATTGTTCTATATATCTGTTTTTTCAGTCAATACCACACAATCTTATTCCAGCTTGATAGTACTTCTTTATTCCTTCCAGTCTTATTGAGCAATAATTGACAGATATCACTGTATAAGTTTAAGGGATATAGCATGATAGTTTGATTTATGTATATTGTGAAATTGTTATCACAATAGGATCAGCTAAAATCCATAATCTCATATAGCTCATATATAAAGAAAAAAAAAGAAAAAGAAAAAGAAAAAAAAAAACTTTTCCTTGCAATGAGAACTCTTAGGATTTACTCTCCCAAAAACTTTCCCATACAACTTACCCTTTTTTTTAAAATTTTTATTGGAGTATAGTTGATTTACAATGTTGTGTTAGTTTCAGGTGTACAGCAAAGTGAATCTGTTATACATATACCTACATCCATCCTTTTTAAGATTCTTTTCCCATATAGGTCATTACAGAGTATTGAATAAAATTTCCTGTGCTATACCATAGGTCCTTATTAGTTATCTATTTTATATATAGTAGTGTGTATATGTCAATCCCAATCTTCCAATTTATCCCTCACCCCTTACCCCCTGGTAACCATAAGTTTATTTTCTACACCTGGTACTGTATTTCTGTTTGGTAGATAAGTTCATTTGTAGCCTTTTTTTAGATTCCACATATCAGTGATATCATATGATAATTTTATTTCTCTGTCTGACTTACTTCACTCAGTATGACAATCTCTAGGTCCATCCATGTTGCTGCAAATAGCATTATTTCATTCTTTTTTATGGCTGAGTACATGTTTCTTTTAATGTAGATGAAAATGTCTTATTCTAGAAAAAAATTCACAAGGGACATTTATTAGAAATAAAGAGAAGTGAGCACCAGGATTTAAGGCAGAAAGGGATAGGCTAACTCTACAGTTTTGTGCAAATGAAGTTGAGTTTATAATCAGGACTGTCCTGTCTATAAAGCTGCAAACCCCTGAGACTTGAAGGAAAAAATAAATACCAGCTGCCAGTCTTTTAGTTGTACAAGAAGTAGTCCTAGACAATGAGAACCTTTTTTCTGTATTGGTTCCATCAATGCTTTGTCCCTGAAGTCAGCAATTACTTTGCCAGTAATGTAATGCCTTCTGAAGTTCTGTCGGTGTTGGAAAATGCCACCCAGAAGCTCGCAAGTTCATCATCAAAGGCTTCAAAGTGGTCCACTTTCCCCCAAACACAAGGTCTCTAATTCAGCTTCTACATCAAAGGGTCATAAGGACATTTAAGGTTCATTTCACATTTGTTTTTATTTTCATTACTCTAGGAGGTAGGTCAAAAAAGATCTTGCTGTGATTTATGTCAAAGAGTGTTCTGTGGGACAGAAACGTTTATCCTGGGCAAATAACTTGACT
Source organism: Eubalaena glacialis (assembly GCF_028564815.1). Lineage (NCBI taxonomy): Eukaryota > Metazoa > Chordata > Mammalia > Artiodactyla > Balaenidae > Eubalaena > Eubalaena glacialis. The sequence goes on from NC_083734.1 coordinate 32,944,929, forward strand.
ATATTCCCCTGTGTCCCTTTCAGGTAGATATATAATCTTGTATTTTAGTTCTAACCAATAGAATATGTGTAGAAGTAAAGTGTCCTACACCTAGGACCGGCTCATAAAAACCTTCTGTACTAATCTTTTACTGTCTCTTTTTCTCTTCCTCTGCTGGGTCGATGTCAATGTCCAGGAAGCTGAAGATCGGCAGAATCTGTTTTAGTCTGAGCCCCAACATAATTTGTCTTATCAGTGTTCAGTTGTTTTCAGTGCACAGATCTTGTAGATATTTTGTTAAAATTATTCCCTAATTTTCCAAATCTGTGAAGATATTGTAAATAGTATTACTTTTATTCAAATTTTCAATTGTTTTATATGAGTATAGAGAAATACAACTGATTTTGTACATTGGCCTTGGATCCTGTAACTTTGTTAAATTCACTTATTATTTCTAGTAGCTCTTTTGTACCTCTCTTTAGATTTTCTACAGAAAGAATAGTATTATCTGTGAATAAAAAAAATTTACATTTGTTCCTTTCCGATCTACATGCCTTTTACTTCTTTAACTTACATTATTGCCCTTACTGGGACGTCCAATATAACGCTGAAGAGAAGTGGTGATATTTTTGGGGGGAAAAAGGTGTTTTTTCTATTCCTACTTTGCTGAGGATGCCTATCATGAATGTATATTAATTTGTATCAATAATTTTTCCATAATTATTGAGAAGACCCTGTATTTTTCTTCTTTAGTCTTAATACAATCAATTACACTGATTGATTGTCAAATGTTGAGCCAGTCTTTCATTTGCAGGATAAACCCACTTGGTTATAATTATGCACTCTTTTAACTGTTGGATTTGATTTAATATTTTGTTGAGTATTTTTGCACCTTAACCAGGAGAGATCTGCAGGGTGCTTTTCTGTACATTGTATAGTTTTGGACTCACAAAATGAATTTAAAATAGTTTGCTCCTCTTCTGGAACATTTTATGTAAAATTGGTGTTTCTCCTTCTTGAAATATTTGGTAGAATTCACCAGTGAAGCCATCTGAGCCTGGCATCTGAGCCATTTGATTTGTGGGAAGGTTGTTAACTACAAAATCAATTTCTCAAGAGGATAGGAATATTCAAGTTGTCTACATCCTCTTTAGTGCATTTTGATAGCTTATTTTTTTCACAGAATTTGTCCAATTCATCAAAGATGTCAAATTTATCAGCATAAAATTGTTATTGTTATTCTTTCAATGTCTGTAGTTATGTCTCTTGTCTCATTCATTATATAGTTAGTTTGTGCCTTCCTTTTTTTGTTCCTCATCAATTTGGCTGAAATTCTATCAAATATGTTAATTTTTTTCCAAAAAGCAACACTTGGCTTTATTGACTTTTTTCTGATTTCCCTTTCATTGATTTATGTTTTTTCAAAAAATTTTCCTTTCTTCTGCTTATTTTGACATTAAATTTAATCCTCTTTTTCCAGCTTCTTAAGGTGGAGGCTTAGAGCAATCTTTGATTGGACATCATTCTTCTTGGGTTATATAAGAATTTTATGGTATAAATTTTCTCAAAATGTTATTTTAGCTATATCCCAGAAATTTTTGTTCAGTAGATTTTAATTTTCAATTAGTTCAAAATATTTTTAATTCTTCTCAGGTGTGTGTCTGCGTGTGTGTGTCTGTGTGTGTGTGTGTTTTGTCATATAGGCTTTTAAAAGTGAGTTGTTCAAATTTTCATATATTTAAGATCTTTTCAGGTATATTTCTGTTACTCATTTTTATTTTAATTATGTTATAATCAAAGAACATAATGCCTATTATTTCTGCTGTTCATAATTACTGAAATGTTTTGTATGGCCCAGAAGATGGTCTATCTTGGTCAGTGTCTTGCTTGTACTTGAATAGAGTATGTAGCCCATTGTTGTTGGGTGGAGTATTGTATAACTCAATTAGATCAAGGTGGTTGAGAGTGTTGTTTAAAACCTCTATATTCTTATTAATATTCTGTTTTTAATTACTGAGAGATGTTCAAATCTCCAGCCATAGTTGTGAATTTTCAATTTTTCCTTTTACTTCTACGAATTTTTGGTCCATGAACTTTAAAATTCTGTTATTAGGTGCATACACATTTAGAATTGCTATGTGTTCAATTAATTTGTCACTTTCCTATCATAAAATAATCCTTTTTATTCCATGTACTATGTTTTTTGTCTAAAATCTTTGACTGATATTAATATGGGCACTCTAGCTTTTATTTGTTCATGTTAACATAATGTTTTTTTTGGATCTATTTACTTTTAAGTTATCTGTGTCTTTTTATTTGAAGTGTTTCCTATAGACAGCATATAGTTTGATTTTGATTTTTTTTTTTTTTTTTTTTTTTGCAGTCTTATAATCCCTGTCATTAATTGAAGAGTTAAGGTCATTTTGTTGGATTTACATATACTATCTTGCTATTTTTTTTCCTATTTATCTCATCTGTTGTTTACACTTTTCATTTTTATAATGATTTTTAATTGATTTTTCTTTTTTATCTCCACAAATAATAATATAATCTGAGTATAATAATAATTTTGTTTCCTCCTTATTTATAACTTGTTTTTATTTTCTAATGTTATTGTATTGTCTGGTAGTTTAAAAATATGCCAGGTAGTATTGTTGTTGATAGATATTTATGTTTTAATTTCTAGAATAAAAATGTCTGACAGATATATAGCAGTTATTGTATGTCAAGCACTGTTCTAAATACTTTACATGGGACTACTCATTTAATCCCACAACAATCTTGTGAGATAGTTTATGTTATTATCCTCAGGAGAAGAAACTGACCCAAAAAGTTGAAGAAACTTCTCCGAGATCACATAGCTAATAAATGGCAAAACTGAATTCAATTTCAGGCAGACTAGTTCCAAGGCCCTTTCTTTTCAGTAGTAACACTACCACTATATAAAGAAAATTTCTAGTAATCCTTCATTAAACATGGTATTGACCATATGCAGATTTTTTCCATTTAAATTAAGAAAGCATCTTTATAGTACTCTATTACTTATAAATAGAAGATGAATGGAGGTATTTATCCTCAATTTTGGCATGAACTGAAGTAATATAAAATTTCCCCTTTTACTTATTAATATGTTAAAAAACATATTGAATGTGCCCCACAGCCACCTTTTGTATGTGTGTGTGTGTGTGTGTGTGTGTGTGTGTGTGATCTATAAATGTACTTTCTCAAGTTTCAGGACAGAACCATGGTCAACCCTTTATTTATAATTTTCTCTGTAATTATAAAATAAATGAAAATAAAAGACTCATCTTAAGATAATTTAGAGTCACATTTCAAGAAGTAGACAGTTTCTTTATTGTTCTCCTCCTTATTCTGTATCACTCCTCTCTGAAACAGGTAAGTTTAGATGGCCTTAGTCAAAGTACTGCTATGCATATTTCCTAGAATCCACCCCATTTTACTTTATCTCAAATTAGCTACCTAAGAGCCTTTCAAGCATTAGAGCCATCCTTCCTGAGAGTGTTTTCCCATGCTTTGTTTATTTGTAATTTAGCCTGCATTTTTAAGATTTTTTCTTTCACCTATTCCTAGAAATTCTCCCTTGATACATTTACCTTCTCCAATAAAGCCAGCTACTTTACACTGTAGCCAAATACTTCCTGAAGTACCAGACTAAGGAGAAATGCTGAAGTGATTTTCCAACAATCAGGGTCTGGAGTCTATTGTGGACCAAAAACTCTGGTCCCTGGTAAACCAAGAAACTTTTTACTCCCTAGTATATGTGACTCAAATATGTTGATTTTCTGTGAGAGTGAAAGGTTTTAAAATACAAACCCATTTTCCTTAACCCAATAATAGGGTAAAAAAGAGTCTACACATCACTATAGATAAGAATGTTATTAGGAGAAGAGTTGAACGTCTTTGGTCAGTTAGAAGTGAGAGCAGAAGTTAACTCTACTGAAGCTAGAAAAACCTTGGGAAATCTATGTATTTGTTTATCAATAAGTAGTTCTCCAGACTTGTGGTTGCTGGGGGTGGAGGGTAAGAGAAGGATTGGGAGTTTGGGAATAGTAGATGCAAACTATTATATATAGGATGGATAAACGACAAGGTCTTACTGTATAGCACAGGGAACTATATTCAACATCCTGTGGTAAACCACAATGGAAAAGAATATTAAAAAAAAGAATGTCTATTTGTGTGTAACTGAGTCACTTAGCTGTACAGCAGAGATTGGCACAGCATTGTAAATCAACTATACTTCAATAAAAAAAATTAAAAAAAAAAAGTAGTTCTCAACTTTCTGCCCAGGACCTAGAGTTTAATAGTGTACGTGCTCTATGACATAGTATTAGTAGTAAGAATTCTTATAAATTAGTATTTCAAGAGGATAATAATCATACAAAATACAATGTCAAACAATATTTGAGGAAAACTATATTTTAACTAATTTCTCAAGATTTAAGTTACATTGGTATAAATAGTTCATTAAGAAATATTTTTTCAGCTACTTTCTAGCTTTACTCTAAGTACAACTGAGATTAAATTCTGCCTGTGTCTATGAAAGAAAATAATGAGAAGATATCGATCATTTTTTAAAGATACAGGTGGAAATTCAGAATCAGCTATTTTAAAATTACAGCAGTAGTAATTTAACTTGTGATGGAGACAATTTTATTCCCATTACCATGAATGCTAATGTTTGCTTTCAAATGATTAAAATTAATCTGACTCAATTACATTCTGTGGACTGTGTTCAACTTTACTGATTGATAATAGCAACAGACATTAATACATTTTGTGATCTGTGACACTATAGAGCTACTAACACCAAATAGGAAAACATTAACAGAGTGTCCTTTTCACCCAAAATTCAGGACCCATTAGGAATTAATGGTGGTAATATTCTAAAGATAATGTCATTCTTTTATTTGACAAATATGTATTAAGTCCATATAACCATGTTTAGAGAAGGAAAACTGATATTTAATATTTATTGAGTATCTCAATATATTCCAAGAACTCTGTTAAGCTTTTGTTAAACTTTTCTTATTTAAACTTCAGAGCAACCACAAGACAGTAGGTATTATTATTACAGTTTACAGATGAAAAAGTATAAATTTATTAAGGCTAAGTAACTTTCTCAAATGAAGGATAAGCAGTAGCACTGTAATTCACATCTATATCTTCTCAAAATCTCAATTCTTTTCATTATACCATGTTCCTAGTTACTGGGTGGATTCCAAGAATCATAAGACATAGTTTGTTCTTATTGTCAAAAGCTTACAGCCTATTTGAAAAGACAAGATATGCAAATGGAACTGGAGCATAAAGTTTTCCAAGCAGTGACCGCTTTCTGATGCTTGGAGACTGAATCAAGATCAAGGGTTGTCCACAGATGTGAGTGGAAACCTAATTCATGCATTTTCTGGTTTTATCTTATGCATGTTTGTGCATATGTATGAATATAGGATACATTGTCTCTTAGGTTAAAATAGTTCTTTTCCATATGTCACTTGGGAACCAAAAGTGTATACAATGTATCCAAAATGAAAGTTTCTATTTATATTCCCAAACTTGTTCCAATTCCAAGCTTTCCATCTCAGTGAAGGACACAAACATCCACATAGTTTCTCAACCCCAAATCCTAAAAGTCATCTCTCATTCCTTCCTTTTGCAACCCATGACTGAAACTTTTTAAACCACCAGTACATCTTTCAGTTCTTTATGTCCACAGTATGTACCACAAATACATATTTTTCTTCATTTTTACTTTCCCCATCATAATCTACCCCATTACCACCTGACATCTGGTCTAAGGCAATGACCATCTAGCTGATCTCTCTGCTTCTACTCCTGCCCCACCCCAAATATTCTCTACTTTGTAGCCAAATCAAGTCTTTCTTTCTTCTTTTAAATATAACTGAGATCTTGGCTCTTCTCTAACACTTAGTACCATTCAATTGAGTGATTGATTGCTTTGACAATAACATCATTTCAAACTTCTAAAAATGTGTTTATTTTTACATTTCCATTTCTAAGATCCTTTCCTTTTATTATGTTAGAGACAACAGCATTATATTCCTAGCTAAGGTACAAGCACCCCATGAAATCAAGCATAGCTTCTCACATCTTTCATTTTAACTCCACTGGTACTATAACAATAACAGGGAGCTTCTCCTTGGATTGTTTTGAGATAAATTCAGACTGCAACTCTATGTTATTTGGCAGTTTTTTGTTTTTTGTTTTTTTTAGCTTCAATGCAATCATTTTTCAGCTCACCTTGATTTAAAAGACTAAAAAATCCATCTTGGAAGGGAAAAAAAAGATACATATATTTTAAGGCAGGTTACAATCCTTAAGATTTTTTTTAAAGCCATAGATCCGTTATGAAATAAGAGTTATTAGACATCAGAGATAAAAAGTTAGATCATTATTAGGCCCAAATGGATCATCTATGGAGCTTTGCTCAGAGATCCGGTGCTATGTAACCAGGGTCACATCTTGATGATTATTGTGAGGCACAGAAATCCATTAGAATGTTGAAGGATAAATTCATTTGAGGATGAATGATCAAAAATGATGGGGTCAGAATATAATGTGGGTATTCTTATACTAGGAAGCATCAATGCACAGAGAAAATGTAAACCCCAAGATCTTTTCTTTATACCTTTAAATACCAGCACTGACTTGATAAACAGGTTTTCAACCCAGAATCCACCACTTTTGCAAACCTCTCATTAGTGAAAAACAAATGATGCATCCATTTTAACATAGCCAGAGTAAATAAAAATTTTCATGTTGCCTTTTCAACAATACATGAATTTTTGTTAGTGAGTGACCTTATAGTTATTTTGAATCCTCAGGGAGCATTCTTTCTGAAGTCATAACAATGCCAGTGTCAACAACAACAACATAAATCAGTAGCCAATCTATGAAAGAAATGGAAAATTTTATTCAGGCCAATCCCAGGATTATAACCTGGAAGATAGTCTTCCAGAAAGGTCTGAGGACTGTTCAATTTGTTAGAGGTTAAAGCAGAGTTAGTTATATACGTTTTTGCGACAAAGGGTGATACTTTAAAGGGGTATATACATCAATGTAACATATTGACAGTTTACATAATCTGACAAGGTGAGTCATTGTGACCCCTGACAGGATTGAGAAAGGAATGTTATCTCCCAAGGAGTTATCTTGCTGGTGCCAGGAGAAAACTGCATTTTTTGGCAAGCAAGCATTCCTGTGTCTTCTAAGGGTATCTAATTAATGTGTAATGCAGATGCACAATGCACACTAAAAGGGAGGGAGCAGAGAAAACTTTATATTAAATATTTCTTGGTCTTCCCTGGTGGAGCAGTGGTTAAGAATCCGCCTGCCAATGCAGAGGACACGGGTTCGATCCCTGGTCTGGGAAGATCCCACACGCTGAGGAGCATCGAAGCCTGTGCACCACAACTACTGAGCCTGAGCTCTAGAGCCTATGAGCCACAACTACTGAGCCCACGTGCCACAACTACTGAAGCTTGTGCACCTACAACCCATGCTCTGCAACAAGAGAAGCCACTGCAATAAGAAACCCATGCACCGCAATGAAGAGTAGCCCCCCACTCACCACAACTAGAGAAAGTCCACGCGCAGCAACGAAGACCCAACACAGCCAAAAATAAGTAAATAAATAAATAAAAATTTTAAAATAAATAAATATTTCTTGTTCTGTCTTAAAAATAATTTTATTTAATTGATTCCACCTTTTGATCAGTAATATTTTCAGAGAAAGCATTAGGTGATTAAATATTTGGTCCCTGAATGCCTGAGTGTTTGCTTTCCTGCCCTGGATTCATGATATACCTTGATGTTGGGTCTTAATTAATAGCCCAGTCCTTTCTCTTCTCTTGAGGAGGTAAGTGGATTGTATTGGGAGGATGTCTGGCAAGGACTGACAGTCAATTCCAAGCTGTCCAATAGAACTTAGGCCAATTTTACCTTGCATGTGCATTGAGCATGTTCATTAATTTATAGAAAACTATAGGTGTGATCAAAATTTTCAGGTTGTTTAGATATTATTATCTTATGCAAACTGTAATCAAAATTGTGAACAGGGATATTAATGTCATTAGTAAAGGTTTAAGATCCTCCTGAACCAAATTTCCTCATATTTCCCCTAAACTGGGAAGGGGATCTTTCAGAGTGGAAATTTGACTCTTTCTATGAGTCATAAGATGGGTTATACTAGAAGATTCATTAGGTATAAAAATGCAACATTCAGATTGTATTATAACATGAGTTCCCCCTTGGGAAGCTTTTAGAATATTAAGGGCCATGCTCTTCTGTAGGACTGCTTTTCTCATCAAGGAAACTTCTGAATTTAACAAGTTAATGGTTTGCTTACTATCATTCAAATCTTGCTGAATAAATCTTGTTAAAACCTCTATGTGATTAATGACATCTTCTATTCCAAGTGAATGAATAAATATTATGGCCAAATGTTCATTTCATTGGAAAACTGATTGAACCTATTCTGTCCATATTAAAGGTAGATTGGCAGGGACTGTCTTCAAAGCTACCCGTAGGTGGCCTTGAGCACAAGGGAAACAAATTGTGCATCTTTCTAACCAAGCTGGGGAGAGCCAAAGCCATAAATTTGTTCCATAAATCCACTGGGTCCTGTTCAGATCTACCCACTATTTTCCTGGTGATCTCAACCAATCAGTTCCAAACCAATCACTGTTTCTCAAAGGGAATGATATACTGGCATTGTTCATAAAGCATTCAGTCCAATTTCCTGGTGTTATTTGCCTGATTATCCTTAGTATGATTTAATTGTTCCCAACATAAGGGCCTTTAAACTTAAATGACCATAACCTGGTGTAGCCATATAAATCTATCCCATAATTGAGGAAAAGTCTGTCTTAATAATTGGGAAATTATATTCTTTGACTGAAATTTAGCCCATTGCTCTGATTTAACTTGAGTAACTTTAAAGAAATTTTATATTTATGGTCATGGTCAGAGCGAGTATGATTGTTGGTCATGTGAGAGGGAAACCCATCTAGTAATAAAAATAGTGGCCTGACCAGAACTGTAATTTCTTTCTTTTAGAATAAATTTCCTAAGGGCCATCCAACTAGAGTCTTGGAGAGGAGAAATCCAGGTAACTCAGGAGTACTGGACATAGGTAATTTGCTACAAACCCAGCAATTGGAATTTTTTTTTTTTTTTGAAACTTACAGATAATTGAGCCCAAGAAAGAAATACACTCAGTTCATATGCAAAAGTGTGAACAGTCATCAAGGTAATCAGTACATATGCTTCATCCAGCATCATGGGTCAGCTGTCTACTTCAGTTATCATCTTCTCATCCTGGTAGTACTTGTCTCAGTTAGTCAAAGCCAGGTGTCAAGAACAGCAGTTGCAGTCCATTCAGGAGAGGAGGTCTGATAAACCCCTTCCAACATGGCTGTAAAAGTTCTTTATCTGATGTCTGTTCCAATATACATAATCTTCTGGTTGCAGGTCATGCAGTATCTATTTTAATCCAAAGACAGATTACTGTGATAAGTCAGAAACAAATTTAGAATGTCCTTTTAATAATTCAATTAAACTTTACAATAATGTAACATAGAAATGAGGAGCCATCCAGGAAGTGAATCAAGTGGTAAATATAAAACCTCAAAGACAATTAAACAACACTAGAATTTAATATTCACAAAGGTATATTGCTGAAATACAATTTTCTCTCTCTAAATTTGTCCTCATTTGGACCAAATAGAGCTAAATTAATACTAATTTGTTTGCAAAATAAGTCTGGTTTCAATAAACTTGGCCTGCTTATTTACATAAGTGTAATTGATCCTACAGGCTCTTTGGCTTTGCTGGAAATTTTCATAAGGAATCTCATATTAAACCTTTAAGAGGGCTCTCAAAACCAGAAAAGGCAAACCAAGAGTTTCCTATCAGATTCTGCCTGCAATATCTATAGATTTGGGTAAATAATTCTCTTCCCAAGATCTTCAAAATATCTTGAGTTTCTTGCTACTGCCAGGAGGTTGCCTTCCTTATATACCTAGTAAGGCTGCTGGGAACTCAGCAGGATACAATGTAGTTTTTCCAACAAGTTTTATGGATCTATAATGTTCTCCTTAGTTCTTTAAAGCTGTCTGGTCATATTTGAGTCTATGCATATTCTCAGGTATGATATTTCAGTCAAAGCCATGGTAATATAACCAATGTTTCCAATTATGTCCTGTTATAAGGAGAATAGATTCTTATTGAACTTATTCAAATAATTAAGTTGACATAAAAATGAGTACTCAGTAAGAGTTTTCAAATTTTAGAGGGATCATGTAGAGAGAGAAAAGATAAATGTTTCACTACAATGAGGTATCACCTCACTCCGGTCAGAATGGCCATCATAAAAAATCTACAAACAATAAATGCTGGAGAGGGTGTGGAGAAAAGGGAACCCTCTTGCACTGTTGGTGGGAATGTAAATTGATACAGCCACTATGGAGAACAGTATGGAGGTTCCTTAAAAAACTAAACATAGAACTATCATATGACCCAGCAATCCCAGTACTGGGCATATACCCTGAGAAAACCATAATTCAAAAAGAGTCATGTACCCCAATGTTCATTGCAGCACTATTTACAATAGCCAGAACATGGAAGTAACCTAAGTGTTCATCGAAAGATGAAAGGATAAAGAAGATGTGACACACATATACAATGGAATATTAGCCATAAAAAGAAATGAAATTGAGTTATTTGTAGTGAGGTGGATGGACCTAGAGTCTGTCATGCAGAGTAAAGTAAGTCAGAAAGAGAAAAATAAATACCGTATGTTAACAAATATATATGGAATCTAAAAAAAAGGTTCTGAAGAACCTAGGAGCAGGACAGGAATAAAGACACAGACATAGAGAATGGACTTGAGGACACGGTGAGGGGAAGGGTAAGCTGAGACAAAGTGAGAGAGTGGCATTGACATATATACACTACCAAATGTAAAATAGATAGCTAGTGGGAAGCAGCTGCATAGCACAGGGAGATCAGCTCGGTGTTTTGTGACCACCTAGATGGGTGGGATAGGGAGGGGAGGAGGGAGACGCAAGAGGGAGGAGATATGGGGATATATGTATACGTATAGCTGATTCACTTTGTTATACAGCAGCAACTAACACAACAATGTAAAGCAATTATACTCCAATAAAGATGTTTAAAAAAAGATAAATGTTTCAATTATATTTACAAACGTATAACTTACCAAATTGCTGTAAGTTATAATTAGCTTAAAGGGAAAGATTCTCTTATATCTGGAAAACAAAGATTAAAAGCCAGTAATACTTCAGACAAAAACCATAAAAGGTATAACAATATTCATCAGATCACTCAGCCTTATGTAACTAATCCTTGATCTTAATCTTTCATTAACAGTTTTATGAAATCATCAATGAATTCTTTTTTTTTTTTCATCTTGATATATTCCTGTAGGATTTTTTTTTAACATCTTTATTGGAGTATAATTGCTTTACAATGGTGTGTTAGTTTCTGCTTTATAACAAAGTGAATCAGTTATACATATACATATGTTCCCATATCTCTTCCCTCTTGCATCTCCCTCCCTCCCACCCTCCCTATCCCACCCCTCTAGGTGGTCACAAAGCACAGAGCTGATCTCCCTGTGCTATGCGGTTGCTTCCCACTAGCTATCTATTTTACGTTTGGTAGTGTATATATGTCCATGCCACTCTCTCACTTTGTCACATCTTACCCCTCCCCCTCCCCATATCCTCAAGTCCATTCTCTAGTAGGTCTGTGTCTTTATTCCCGTCTTGCCACTAGGTCCTTCATGACCTTTTTTTTTTTTTCCTTAGATTCCATATATATGTGTTAGCACACTGTATTTCCATCATCGGATGAATGGATAAAGAAGATGTGGCACATATATACAATGGAATATTACTCAGCCATAAAAATAAACGAAACTGAGTTATTTGTAGTGAGGTGGATGGAGTTAGAGTCTGTCATACAGAGTGAAGTAAGTCAGAAAGAGAAAAACATCAATGAATTCTTTAATTTCCTACCCAGTTCAATGGCAATATCTGGAAGTTACCCAAAACCTGTGCTTGTCAAAAAGTTTTTTCTATGAATTTTCTTGAAGATGAAACATTTTTGCCAAAGCATCAGATTACAACTGTCTATAAATGACAAAACTTTGAAAAGCCTGGTTAAGGAGCTGGTTGTAATGGAGTTGACAAATAAATTAGGCTACTTTGTGACATAATATTTTAAGATAATAACTAGAATTATGATGGATAACATTATACCAGGACATATCCAAGTTTTAGAAATATCACATGATTTCTAGAACATTTATTTTAATAGTATTTACCTATACAATATGACCTAAGAAGATTTATCACCACTCATTTGCCAATGCCTCCCATGTAATTGAACATAACAAGTAAACATAATTAGTTTAATATCTCTCTCTGAAATTCTTCAGAGACCCTCCAAAGCATCCTAAAGTTAGGTAGAGGTCAAAAGAACTTCAATTAGAATTTAATCTTTGTGAAGTTTGTAAAAAATATTTTTAGAAAAAGCTCTAAAACCCTTGGTCAAATAGGATTACAGGTCACTGTGAAACAATATTTCTTCACTTAACCAAAGTGACAAAATAAGTTCTCAAAGGCAAATCACTTAATTAAAAGGTAAAGAAGCAATCTGTTATTCAAAGCACCTCAATATTCCTAGAAAACTTTGTTCTCTTAACAGAGAGAAAAACCAAACTCCAGTCTTGTACCAGCTTACTTTTAATAACAAAATTCATTTACCTAATTAAATTCAGTCTAATCTTAGCCAGTCTTGACCATACACAAAACCCTTTTCTCAGGATTCCTTTTCCACCAGCATTCCACGGCTTTTCATATTTATATTAGTTTGTTCCTCTTTTTCCACATTTAGAAATAACCAGCTTTAGGACAAAATTACTTTCTTTTCCCTTAACAAAATGCATTTCCTTTCCTATACTTTCTTTTACTGAAAACACACACCTTGTTTTCTTTGCATACTGAAATGTTTTCCTTATTATTTCTAGTAGCTTCAATAATGTATCTATTACAACCTTTAACCTTAAAGACAATCTCTAGCAGAAACCAAGAAGCAAGTAAATGTGAACTGTTTGTCATACCAGCATTTCTTTTTTTTTTTTAATACATCATTATTGGAGTATAATTGCTTCACAATACCGTGTTAGTTTCTGTTGAACAACAAAGCAAATCAGCCATATGTATACACATGTCCCCATATCCCCTCCCTCTTGAGCCTCCCTCCCACCTTCCCGATCCCTCCCTTCTAGGTCATTGCAAAGCACCAAGTCGATCTCCCTGTGCTATGCTGCTGCTTCCCACCAGCCAACTATTTTACATTCGGTAGTGTATATACGTCAATATTGCTCTCACTTCACCCCAGCTTCTCCCTCTCACCACATGTCATCAAGCCCATTCTCTATGTCTACCTCTTTATTCCTGCCCTGCAACTAGGTTCATCAGTACCATTTTTTTTTTTTTTTTTTTTTTAGATTCCATATATATGTGTTAGCATACAGTATTTTTTTTTCTCTTTCGGACTTATTTCACTCTGTATGACAGACTCTAGGTCTATCCACCTCACTACAAATAACTCAATTTCATTCCTTTTTATGGCTGAGTAATATTTCATTGCATATATGTGCCACATCTTCTTTACCCATTCATCTGTCAATGGACATTTAGGTTGGTTCCATGTCCTGGTTATTGTAAATCATGCTGCAATGAACAATGTGGTGCATGACTCTTTTTGAATTATGGTTTTCTCAGGGTATATGCCCAGTAGTGAGATTGCTTGGTCATATGGTAGTTCTATTTTTGTTTTTTGAGGAACCTTCATACTGTTTTCCATAGTGGTTGTATCAATTTACATTCCCACCAACAGTGTAGGAGGGTTCCCTTTTTACCACACCCTTTCCAGCATTTATTGTTTCTAGTTTTTTGATAATGGCCATTCTGACCAGTGTGAGGTGATACCTCATTGTAGTTTTGATTTGTATTTCTCTAATAATTAGTGATGCTGAGCATCTTTTCATGTGCCTCTTGGCCATCTGTATGTCTTCCTTGGTGAAATGTCTATTTAGGTCTTCAGCCCATTTTTTAACAGGATTGTTTGTTTTGTTAATACTGAGCTCCATGAGCTGTTTGTATATTTTGGAGATTAATCCTTTGTCTGTTGTTTCATTGCAAATATTTTCTCCCATTCTGAGGGTTGTCTTTTGGTCTTGTTTATGGTTTCCTTTGCTGTGCAAAAGCTTTTACATTTAATTAAGTCCCATTTGCTTATTTTTGTTTTTATTTCTGTTACTCTAGGAGGTGGGTCAAAAAAGATCTTGCTGTGGTTATGTCAAAGAGTGTTTTTCCTCTAAAAGTTTTATAGTGTCTGGTCTTACATTTAAGTCTTTTTTTTTTTTTTTTTAAAACAGCTTTATTGAAGTATAATTGCTTTACAATGGTGTGCTAGCTTCTGCTTTACAACAAAGTGAATCAGTTACACATATACATATGTTGCCATATCTCTTCCCTCTTGCATCTCCCTCCCTCCCACCCTCCCTATCCCACCCCTCTAGGTGGTCACAAAGCACCAAGCTGATCTCCCTGTGCTATGCGGCTGCTTCCCACTAGTTATCTATTTTACATTTGGTAGTGTATATATGTCCATGACACTCTCTCACCCTGTCACATCTCACCCCTCCCCCTCCCCATATCCTCAAGTCCATTCTCTAGTAGGTCTGTGTCTTTATTCCCATCTTGCCACTAGGTTCTTCATGACCTCTTTTTTTTTTTTTCCCTTAGATTCCATATATATGTGTTAGCATACTGTATTTGTTTTTCTCTTTCTGACTTACTTCACTCTGTATGACAGACTCTAACTCCATCCACCTCATTACAAACACCTCCATTTCGTTTCTTTTTATGGCTGAGTAATATTCCATTGTATATATGTGCCACATCTTCTTTATCCATTCATCCGATGATGGACACCTAGGTTGCTTCCATGTCCTGGCTATTGTAAACAGAGCTGCAATGAATATTTTGGTACATGACTCTTTCTGAATTATGGTTTTCTCAGGGTATATGCCCAGTAGTGGGATTGCTGGGTCATATGGTAGTTCTATTTTTAGTTTTTTAAGGAACCTCCATACTGTTCTCCATAGTGGCTGTATCAATTTACATTCCCACCAACAGTGCAAGAGGGTTCCCTTTTCTCCACACCCTCTCCAGCATTTATTGTTTCTAGATTTTTTGATGATGGCCATTCTGACCGGTGTGAGATGATACCTCATTGTAGTTTTGACTTGCATTTCTCTGATGATTAATGATGTTGAGCATTCTTTCATGTGTCTGTTGGCAATCTGTATCTCTTCTTTGGAGAAATGTCTATTTAGGTCTTCTGCCCGTTTTTGGATTGGGTTGTTTGTTTTTTTGTTATTGAGCTGCATGAGCTGCTTGTAAATCTTGGAGATTAATCCTTTGTCCGTTGCTTCATTTGCAAATATTTTCTCCCATTCTGAGGGTTGTCTTTTGGTCTTGTTTATGGTTTCCTTTGCTGTGCAAAAGCTTTTAAGTTTCATTAGGTCCCATTTGTTTATTTGTGTTTTTATTTCCATTTCTCTAGGACCTGGGTCAAAAAGGATCTTGCTGTGACTTATGTCATACAGTGTTCTGCCTATGTTTTCCTCTAAGAGTTTGATAGTGTCTGGCCTTACACTTAGGTCTTCAATCCATTTTGAGCTTATTTTTGTGTATGGTGTTAGGGAGTGTTCTAATTTCATACTTTTACATGTACCTGTCCAATTTTCCCAGCACCACTTATTGAAGAGGCTGTCTTTTCTCCACTGTATATGCTTGCCTCCTTTATCAAAGATAAGGTGACCATATGTGCGTGGGCTTATCTCTGGGCTTTCTATCCTGTTCCATTGATCTATATTTCTGTTTTTGTGGCAGTACCAAACTGTCTTGATTACTGTAGCTTTGTAATATAGTCTGAAGTCAGGGAGCCTGATTCCTCCAGCTCCATTTTTCGTTCTCAAGATTGCTTTGGCTATTCGGGGTCTTTTGTGTTTCCATACAAATTGTGAAATTTTTTGTTCTAGTTCTGTGAAAAATGCCAGTGGTAGTTTGATAGGGATTCCATTGAATCTGTAGATTGCTTTGGGTAGCAGAGTCATTTTCACAATGTTTATTCTTCCAATCCAAGAACATGGTATATCTCTCCATCTATTTGTATCATCTTTAATTTCTTTCATCAGTGTCCTATAATTTTCTGCATACAGGTCTTTTGTCTCCTTAGGTAGGTTTATTCCTAGGTATTTTATTCTTTTTGTTGCAATGGTAAACGGGAGTGTTTTCTTAATTTCACTTTCAGATTTTTCATCATTAGTATACAGGAATGCAAGAGATTTCTGTGCATTAATTTTGTATCCTGCTACTTTACCAAATTCATTGATTAGCTCTAGTAGTTTTCTGGTAGCATCTTGTGGATTCTCTATGTATAGTATCATGTCATCTGCAAACAGTGACAGCTTTACTTCTTCTTTTCCGATTTGGATTCCTTTTATTTCTTTTTCGTCTCTGATTGCTGTGGCTAACACTTCCAAAACTATGTTGAATAATAGTGGTGAGAGTGGGCAACCTTGTCTTGTTCCTGATCTTAGTGGAAATGGTTTCAGTTTTTCACCATTGAGGACAATGTTGGCTGTGGGTTTGTCATATACGGCCTTTATTATGTTGAGGAAAGTTCCCTCTATGCCTACTTTCTGCAGGACTTTTATCATAAATGGGTGTTGAATTTTGTCGAAGGCTTTCTCTGCATCTATTGAGATGATCATATGGTTTTTCTCCTTCAATTTGTTAATATGATGTATCACGTTGATTGATTTGCGTATATTGAAGAATCCTTGCATTCCTGGAATAAACCCCACTTGATCATGGTGTATGATCCTTTTAATGTGCTGTTGGATTCTGTTTGCTAGTATTTTGTTGAGGATTTTTGCATCTATGTTCATCAGTGATATTGGCCTGTAGTTTTCTTTCTTTGTGACATCTTTGCCTGGTTTTGGTATCAGGGTGATGGTGGCCTCGTAGAATGAGTTGGGGAGTGATCCTCCCTCTGCAATATTTTGGAAGAGTTTGAGAAGGATAGGTGTTAACTCTTCTCTAAATGTTTGATAGAATTCGCCTGTGAAGCCATCTGGTCCTGGGCTTTTGTGTGTTGGAAGATTTTTAATCACAGTTTCAATTTCAGTGCTTGTGATTGGTCTGTTCATATTTTCTATTTCTTCCTGGTTCAGTCTCGGCAGGTTGTGCATTTCTAAGAATCTGTCCATTTCTTCCAGGTTGTCCATTTTATTAGCATAGAGTTGCTTGTAGTAATCTCTTATGATCGCTTGTATTTCTGCAGTGTCAGTGGTTACTTCTCCTTTTTCATTTCTAATTCTATTAATTTGAGTCTTCTCCTTTTTTCTCTTGATGAGTCTGGCTAATGGTTTATCAATTTTGTTTATCTTCTCAAAGAACCAGCTTTTAGTTTCATTGATTTTTGCTATTGTTTCCTTCATTTCTTTTTCATTTATTTCTGATCTGATCTTTATGATTTCTTTCCTTCTGCTAGCTTTGGGGTTTTTTTGTTCTTCTTTCTCTAATTGCTTTAGGTGCAAGGTTAGGTTGTTTATTCGAGATGTTTCCTGTTTCTTGATGTAGGCTTGTATTGCTATAAACTTCCCTCTTAGAACTGCTTTTGCTGCATCCCATAGGTTTTGGATCGTCGTGTCTCCATTGTCATTTGTTTCTAGGTATTTTTTGATTTCCCCTTTGATTTCTTCAGTGATCACTTCGTTATTAAGTAGTGTATTGTGTAGCCTCCATGTGTTTGTATTTTTTACAGATCTTTTCCTGTAATTGATATCTAGTCTCATAGCGTTGTGGTCGGAAAAGATACTTGATACGATTTCAATTTTTTTAAATTTACCAAGGCTTGATTTGTGACCCAAGATATGATCTATCCTGGAGAATGTTCCATGAGCACTTGAGAAAAATGTGTATTCTGTTGTTTTTGGGTGGAATGTCCTATAAATATCAATTAAGTCCATCTTGTTTAATGTATCATTTAAAGCTTGTGTTTCCTTATTTATTTTCATTTTGGATGATCTGTCCATTGGTGAAAGTGGGGTGTTAAAGTCCCCTACTATGATTGTGTTACTGTCGATTTCCCCTTTTATGGCTGTTAGTATTTGCCTTATGTATTGAGGTGCTCCTATGTTGGGTGCATAAATATTTACAATTGTTATACCTTCCTCTTGGATCGATCCCTTGATCATTATATAGTGTCCTTCTTTGTCTCTTGTAATTGTCTTTATTTTAAAATCTATTTTGTCTGATATGAGAATTGCTACTCCAGCTTTCTTTTGATTTCCATTTGCATGGAATATCTTTTTCCATCCCCTCACTTTCAGTCTGTATGTGTCTCTAGGTCTGAAGTGGGTCTCTTGTAGACAGCATATATATGGGTCTTGTTTTTGTATCCATTCAGCCAGTCTGTGTCTTTTGGTGGGAGCATTTAATCCATTTACATTTAAGGTAATTATCGATATGTATGTTCCTATTCCCATTTTCTTAAATGTTTTGGGTTTGTTATTGTAGGTGTTTTCCTTCTCTTGTGTTTCTTGCCTAGAGAAGTTCCTTTAGCATTTGTTGTAAAGCTGGTTTGCTGGTGCTGAACTCTCTCAGCTTTTGCTTGTCTGTAAAGTTTTTAATTTCTCCATCAAATCTGAATGAGATCCTTGCTGGGTAGAGTAATCTTGGTTGTAGGTTTTTCTCCTTCATCACTTTAAGTATATCCTGCCACTCCCTTCTGGCTTGCAGCGTTTCTGCTGAAAGATCAGCTGTTAACCTTATGGGGATGCCCTTGTGTGTTATCTGTTGTTTTTCCCTTGCTGCTTTTAATATGTTTTCTTTATATTTAATTTTTGATAGTTTGATTAATATGTGTCTTGGTGTGTTTCTCCTTGGATTTATCCTGTATGGGACTCTCTGTGCTTCCAGGACTTGATTAACTATTTCCTTTCCCATATTAGGGAAGTTTTCAACTATAATCTCTTCAAATATTTTCTCAGTCCCTTTCTTTTTCTCTTCTTCTTCTGGGACCCCTATAATTCGAATGTTAGTGCGTTTAATGTTGTCCCAGAGGTCTCTGAGACTGTCCTCAGTTCTTTTCATTCTTTTTTCTTTATTCTGCTCTGCAGTAGTTATTTCCACCATTTTATCTTCCAGGTCACTTATCCGTTCTTCTGCCTCAGTTATTCTGCTATTGATCCCATCTAGAGTATTTTTAATTTCATTTATTGTGCTTGTCATCGTTTCTTGGTTCCTCTTTAGTTCTTCTACGTCCTTGTTAAATGTTTCTTGCATTTTGTCTATTCTATTTTCAAGACTTTGGATCATCCTTACTATCATTATTCTGAATTCTTTTTCAGGTAGACTACCTATTTCCTCTTCATTTGTTAGGTCTGGTGTGTTTTGACCCTGCTCCTTCATCTGCTGTGTGTTTTTCTGTCTTCTCATTTTGCTTATCTTACTGTGTTTGGGGTCTCCTTTTCACAGGCTGCAGGTTCGTAGTTCCCGTTGTTTTTGGTATCTGTCCCCAGTGGCTAAGGTTGGTTCAGTGGGTTGTGTAGGTTTCCTGGTGGAGGGAACTAGTGCCTGTGTTCTGGTGGATGAGGCTGGATGTTGTCTTTCTGGTGGGTTCGTCCACGTCTGGTGGTGTGTTTTGGGGTGTCTGTGGCCTTATTATGATTTTAGGCAGCCTCTCTGTTAATGGATGGGGCTGTGTTCCTCTCTTGCTAGTTGTTTGGCATAGGGTGTCCAGCACTGTAGCTTGCTGGTCATTGAGTGAAGCTGGGTCTTGATGTTGAGATGGAGATCTGTGAGAGATTTTCGCCGTTTGGTATTACTTGGAGCTGGGAGGTCTCTTGTGGACCAGTGTCCTGAAGTTGGCTCTCCCACCTCAGAGGCACAGCCCTGATGCCTGGCTGGAGCACCAAGAGCCTTTCATCCACACGGCTCAGAATAAAAGGGAGAAAAAATGGAAAGAAAGAAAAAAAGAGGATAAAATAAAATAAAATAAAGCAATTATAATAAAAAATAAGAAAAAAAATTATTAAGAGTAAATTTATTAAGAAAAAAATTTTTTTTTAATTTTTAAAAATAGATTTATTAATTTTTTATACTAAAAATAAGACAAAAATTATTTAGAAAAAATTTATTAAGAAAAAAATTTTTTAATTTTTTAAAATAAAAAATATGAAAAAACTTATTAAAAATTTTTTTAAAAATAGAAAATAAGGAAAAAATTATTAAGAAAACATTTATTAGGGAAAAGAAAAAAAAAATTTTTAAGCCAAAAAAAAAAAAAAAAAAAAAAACGGACGGACCTAACCCTAGGACTAACGGTGAGAGCGAAGCTATACAGACAAAATCTCACCCAGAAGCATACACATCTACACTCACAAAAAAAAGGAAAAGGGGAAAAGTTAATATATCCTGCTCCCAAAGTCCATCTCCTAAATTTGGGATGATTCGTTGTCTATTCAGGTATTCAACAGATGCAGGCACATCAAGTTGTTTGTGGAGTTTTAATCCTCTGCTTCTGAGGCTGCTGGGAGAGATTTCCCTTTCTCTTCTTTGTTCGTACAGCTCCCGGGGTTCAGCTTTGGATTTGGACCCGCCTCTGCATGTAGGTCCCCTGAGGGCGTCTGTTCCCCGCCCAGACAGAACGGGGTTAAAGGAGCAGCTGATTCGGGGGCTCCGGCTCAGTCAGGCCGGGGGGAGGGAGCGGTACGGAGGAGGCGGGGCGAGCCTGCGGCGGCAGAAGCCGGCGTGACGTTGCAGCAGCCTGAGGCGCGCCATGCGCTCTCCTGGGGAAGTTGTCCCCGGATTACGGGAGCCTGGCCGTGGCGGGCTGCACAGGCTCCCGGGAGGGGCGGTGTGGAGAATGACCTGTGCTCGCCCACAGGCTGTTTGGTGGCGGCAGCAGCAGCCTTAGCGTCTCATGCCCGTCTCTGGGGTCCGCGCTGATAGCCGCGGCTCGCGCCCGTCTCTGGAGTTCGTTTAAGTAGCGCTCTGAATCCCCTCTCCTTGCACGCCGCGAAACAAAGAGGCAAGAAAAAGTCTCCTGCCTCTTCGGCAGCTGCAGACTTTTTCTCGTGCACCCTCCCGGCTAGTTGTGGTGCGCTAGACCCTTCAGGCTGTGTTCACGCAGCCAACCCCAGTCCTCTCCCTGGGATCCGACCGAAGCCCGCGCCTCAGCTCCCAGCCCCCGCCCGCCCCGGCGGGTGAGCAGACAAGCCTCTCGGGCTGGTGAGTGCTGCTCGGCGCTGAGCCTCTGTGCGGGAATCTCTCCGTTTTTCCCTCTGCGTCCCTGTTGCTGTGGGATCCGCGCTGATAGCCGCGGCTTGCGCCCGTCTCTGGAGCTCGTTTAGGCGGCGCTCTGAATCCCCTCTCCTTGCGCGCCGCGAAACAAAGAGGCAAGAAAAATTCTCTTGCCTCTTTGGCAGCTGCAGTCTTTTTCCCGGACTCCCTCCCGGCTAGCACCGAAGCCCGAGCCCCAGCTCCCAGGCCCCGCCCGCCCCGGCGGCTGAGCAGACAAGCCTCTCGGGCTGGTGAGTGCTGGTCGGCACCGCTCCTCTGTGCGGGAATCTCCGCTTTGCTCTCCGCACCAATGTGGCTGCGCTCTCCTCCGTGGCTCCGAAGCTTCCCCCCTCTGCTACCCGCAGTCTCTGCCCACGAAGGGGCTTCCTAGTGTGTGGAAACCTTTCCTCCTTCACAGCTCCCTCCCACTGGTGCAGGTCCCGTCCCTATTCTTTTGTCTCTGTTATTTCTTTTTTCTTTTGCCCTACCCAAGTATGTGGGGATTTTCTTGCCTTTTGGGAGGTCTGACGTCTTCTGCCAGCGTTCAGTGGGTGTTCTGTAGGAGCAGTTCCACGTGTAGATGTATTTCTCATGTATCTGTGGGGAGGAAGGTGATCTCCGCGTCTTACTCTTCCGCCATCTTGCCCCTCCCCCACATTTAAGTCTTTAATCCATGTAGAGTTTATTTTTGCATATGGTGTTAGGTAGTGTTCTAATTTCATTCTTTTACATGTAGCTGTCCAGTTTTCCCAGCACCACTTATTGAAGAGGCTGTTTTTTCTCCATTGTATGCTCTTCCTTCCTTTGTCCTAAATTAGGTGCCCATATGTGTGTGGGTTTATCTCTGGGCATTCTATACTGTACCATTGATCTATATTTCTGTTTTTGTTGCAGTACCATACTGTCTTGATTACTATAGCTTAATGGTATAGTTTGAAGTTGGGGAGCCTGATTCCTCCAACTCCGTTTTTCTTTCTCAAGATTACTTTGGCTATTCAGGGTCTTTTGTGTTTCCATACGAATTGTAAGATTTTTTGTTCTAATTCTGTGAAGAATGCCATTGGTAGTTTGATAGGGATTGCATTGAAGCTGTAGATTGCTTTGGGCAGTATAGTCATTTTCAAAATATTGATTCTTCCAATCCAAGAACATGGTATATTTCTCCATCTGTTTATGTCATCTTTGATTTCTTTCATCAGTGTTTTATAGTTTTCTGAGTACAAGTCTATTGCCTCCTTAGGCAGGTTTATTCCTAGGTATTTTATTCTTTTTGTTGCAGTGGTAAATGGGAGTGTTTCCTTAATTTCTCTTTCTGATTTTTCAGTGTGGGTGTATAGGAATGCCAGAGATTTCTGTGCATTAATTTTGTATCCTGCAACCTTACCAAATTCATTGATTAGTTCTAGTAGCTTTCTGGTGGCACCTTTAGTATTTTCTATGTATAGTATCATGTCATCGGCAAATAGTGACTGTTTTACTTCTTCTTCTCCAAATTGTATTCCTTTTATTTCTTTTTCTTCTTTGATTGTTATGGCTAGGACTTCCAAAACTATGGTGAATAAGAGTGGCAAGAGTGGACATCCTTGTCTTGTTCATGATCTTAGTGGAAATGCTTTCAGTTTTTCACCATTGAGTATGATGCTTGCTGTGGGTTTGTCATATATGGCCTTTATTATGTTGAGGTAGGTTCCCTCTATGCCCATTTTCTGGAGAGTTTTTTTTAATCATAACTGGGTGTTGAATTTTGTCAAAAGCTTTTTCTGTATCTATTTAGACGATCATATGGTTTTTATTCCTTAATTTGTTAATGTGGTGTATCACATTGATTGATTTGTGTATATTGAAGAATCCTTGCATCCCTGGGATAAATCCCACTTGATCATGGTGTATGATCCTTTTAATGTGCTGTTGGATTCTGTTTGCTAGTATTTTGTTCAGGGTTTTTGCATCTATGTTCATCAGTGATATTGGTCTGTAGTTTTCTCTTTTGTGTGATATCTTTTTCTGGTTTTGGTATTAGCGTGATAGTGGCTTTATAGAATGAATTTGGGAGTGTTTCTCCCTCTGTAGTTTTTTGGAAGAGTTTGAGAAGGATCTGTGTTAACTCTTCTCCAAATGTTTGATAGAATTAGCCTGTGAAGCCAACTGGTCCTGGACTTTTGTTTGTTGGAAGATTTTGAATTATGGTTTCAATTTCATTACTTGTGATAGGTCTGTTTATATTTTCTAATTCTGCCTGGTTCAGTCTTGGAAAATGGTACCTTTCCAAGAATTTGTCCATTTCTTCATGGTGGTCCACTTTGTTGGCATATATTTGTTTGTAGTAGTCTCTTACAATCCTTTGTATTTCTGCAGTGTCAGTTGTGATTTCTCCTTTTTCATTTCTATTTTATTGATTTGCATCCTCTCCCTTTTTTTCTTGATGAGTCTGGCTAAGGTTTTATCAATTTTGTTTATCTTCTCCAAGAACCAGCTTTTAGTTTTATTGATCTTTGCTATTGTTTTCTTCATTTCTGTTTCATTTATTTCTACTCTGATCTTTATGATTTCTTTCCTTCTACTGACTTTGGGTTTTCTTTGTTCTTCTTTCTCTATATTTTTTTAAGTGTAGGGTTAGATTGTTTATTTGAGATTTTTCTTGTTTCTTGAGGTGAGGTTGAATTGCTATAAGCTTCCCTCTTAGAACTGCTTTTGCTACGTCCCATAGGTTTTGGGTCATCATGTTTTCATTGTCATTTGTTTCTATGTGCTTTTTTTATTTCTTCTTTGATTTCTTCAGTGATCTCTTGGTTACTTAGTAGTGCACTGTTTAGCCTCCACGTATTTGTTTTTTTTACAGTTTTTTTTTTCCTGTAATTGATTTACAATCTCATAGCGTTGTGGTCAGAAAAGGTGCTTGATGAGATTTCAATTTTCTTAAATTTTCCAAGCCTTGATTTGTGACCCAAGATGTGCTCTATCCTGGAGAATGTTCCATGTGCACTTGAGAAGAAACTGTATTCTGCCACTTTGGGGTGGAAAGTTCTATAAATATCAATTAGATTTATCTCATCTATTGTGTCATTTAAAGCTTGTGTTTCCTTATTTATTTTCTGTTTGGAAGATCTGTCCATTGGTGTAAGTGGGGTGTTAATGTCCCCTACTATTATTATGTTACTGTCGATTTCTCCTTTCATAGTTGTTAGCATTTGCCTTATGTATTGAGGTGCTCCTATGTTGGGTGCATAAACCATATAACCATTTATAATGGTTATATCTTTTCTTGGATTGATCCTTTGATCATTATATAGTATCCTTCCTTATCTCTTGTACCAGTCTTTATTTTAAAGTCTATTTTATCTGATACAAGTATTGCTACTCCAGCTTTATTTTGATTCCCATTTGCATAGAATATTTTTTTCCATCCCTTCACTTTCAGTCTGTATGTGTCCCTAGGTCTGAAGTGGGTCTCTTGTAGACAGCATATATATGGGTCTTGTTTTTGTATCCATTCAGCCAGTCTGTGTCTTTTGGTTGGGGCATTTAATCCATTTACATTTAAGGTTATTATCGATATATATGTTCCTATTACCATTTTCCTAATTGTTTTGGGTTTGTTTTTGTGGGTCTTTTTCTGCTCTTGTGTTTTCTTCTTAGAGAAGTTTCTTTAGCATTTGTTGTAAAGCTGGTTTGGTGGTGCTGAATTCTCTTAGCTTTTGTTTGCTTGACAAGCTTTTGACTTCTCCATCGAATCTGAATGAGATCCTTGCTAGGTAGAGTAATCTTGGTTGTAGGTTTTTCTCTTTCATCACTTTAAGTGTATCCTGCCACTCCCTTCTGACCTGCAGAGTTTCCACTGAAAAATTAGCTGATAACTTTATGGGGAAATTTTTTGTATGTTATTTTTTGTTTTTCCCTTGTTGCTTTTAATATATTTTCTTTGAATTTAATTTTTGTTAGTTTGATTAATATGTGTCTTGGTGTGTTTTTCCTAGGGTTTATCCTTTATGGAACTCTCTGTGCTTCCTGGACTTGGCTGACTATTTCCTTTCCCATGTTAGGGAAGTATTCAACTATAATCTCTTCAAATATTTTCTCAGAATATTTTTCTCTTCTTCTGGGACCCCTAAAATTCGAATGTTGGTGTGTTTATTGTTTTCCAGAGGTCTCTGAGATTGTCTTCTTTTCATTCTTTTTTCTTTATTCTGCTCCTCAGCAGTTATTTCCACCATTTTGTCTTCCAGCTTACTTATTCGTTCTTCTGCCTCCATTACTCTGTTATTGATTCCTTCTAGTTTATTTTTCATTTCAGTTCTTGTGTAGTTCATCTCTGTTTGTTCTTTAGTTCTTCTAGATCTTTGTTAATCATTTCCTGTATTTTCTTAGTCCATGCTTCCATTCTATTTCCGAGATTCTGGATCATCTTTACTATCATTACTGTGAATTCTTTTTCAGGTAGATTGCTTATTTCCTCTTCATTTATATGGTCTTTTAGGTTTTTACCTTGCTCCTTCACCTGTGACATATTTTTTTCCTGTCACATTTGTTTTTTTTAATGAGTGTGGCTGTGTTCCTGTTTTACTGGTTCTTTAGCCTGAGGCTTCCAACACTGGAGTTTGTAGGCTATTGGGTAGAGCTGGGTCTTGGTGTTGAGATGAGGAACTCTGTGAGACCTCACTCTGATGAATATTCCCTTGGGTCTGAGGTTCTCTGTTAGTCCAGTGGTTCGGATTCGGAGGTCCCACTGCAGGGACCCAACCCCGAGCTCGTGAATCAAGATCCCGCAAGCTGCATGGGGCAGCAAAAAAAAAAAAAAGAGAGAGAGAGAGAACAATAACAAAGTAAAAAATAAAATTAGACTAGGAAACTAACAGATATGTTAGAAAGAATGTAAAAATAAAAATATAGATGAATCAACAACCTGAAGGTACATCAGTACCACAATAGTGAAAAAAGAGGAGAAGGGAAAAGAAAAAAAAAGGGGGGGCTGGGGGGTGGAAAGACCTTGGCTGTGGAGAGTGGAAAGTAAGCAAGGGCAAGGTTTAGGTGGTGGGCTGGGACAATGCTCAGGACCCACAAGGCTGGAAAAGGCCCTGGGGACTGTGGGAGGGTGGGGCTTAGGCTCAAGGAACAGAAGGGGCCCAGCTGTGCCCCCCACCCCTGGTCTCAGAGGGCAAGGGATCTCACCTGGGAGCCCAGCTGGCTTCCTGGGCTCAAGTGGCGGTGGGGCAAACTCCTTCCTCTCCTCTCTTGCTCCTCTGGTCTGGGGTCTGGGAGGTCCTCTCCCACCTGCCTCTCCTGATTTACCCAGCCTCAGGGACACTGATCTTATCTGTACTCCACTTCTCCTCTCCCTTCCAGTATGTCCTACCAGTTCACTCTGGGGTTCCTCCTGTCTCCTTGGGGCTCACAGCTCCCCACCAGCACCAGCAGGCGCCCTAGTTGTGGGGAGACGCTAACTCTGAGTCTTCCCACACTGCCATCTTGACTCCTCCTATACCAGCATTTCTTGATTGGCAAACTTATGAACATTTTATAACCTCTAGAAACTTACATTTTCTCACTGCATAATTTATTTCCTCAATGTGGTACAAGGTATGTCCAATAAACCCAAACATCTTTAGTTTTAGTAAACTTAGACTTGTTTAACAATTAATGTTGCAGTAGTATATCTTATTTGGAAATGATCTGGAGAGCCAATGAATTTCCATGATTTAACTTAATGTAGCAAAACTCTAAAGTTTCAAGTTACCAAAAATTTATAGAAACTATTTTTAGGCAGACCTACCTGAAGCATAACTATTCTTTAAAGGATTCACCTAAAAACTCTTATCTCTTTTACATTTAATTTACTTAAGAGTTTCATCATACCAAGTTATTTTTCTTGCTGACAATGTTTTATAACAGAAACAATAAGTTCTTACTGACTTTCAATAAACCTTGGCATGATAAAAATATTATACTTAATATTGATAACTCTAAAGATATATCTGTATTAATTAAACCAACAAACTGAAACTAACTTTAATATGGCTTATTATGTAAGTGGTTAATTTCCTTTAAGCCAAATAAACAGAGCTCTTTTAAAAATAAATTTCGGTAATACCATTCGGAGTTAGAAATATATCATATCTATAACAAACACACAGACATACATACATTCATATAGACATAGACAGATATCTCACAGTATGTTTGAAAAGGCCTCTTTCCCCCATTTTTTCCTTAGTCTCAGAAATTGGAGATGGTCTAGTTAAGAGTAAGATAAGAGTTCCTGAGAGCTTGGGTAAAACATTTACATCTCAAGGTACAGGAAGAGAAAAGCAAGTTTCTCCTAGAATGATTTGTTCCCTTTGGGTCAGAATTCTAAAAAGATGTTTATCAAGCTGTCTTTCTCTGATTGCATATGCAAAAATCTAGTTTTGGAACGTCAAATGAGCCATATCTTGTCCATTTTCAGGGAGAGACTTCCCTATGTTCCTAAGTAAGCACTTGCAAGTTTCCATTCCATAAGTTATACATAAACCCAGCTGAGGTTCCCATAGATGGCTGTCCATCAGGGAGCTATTTGGTCTTTTAAGTACAATTTTTCATTATTAATCTGGCAGCCTAATTCAGATATGAGATATGATCTGAACAAATTTCTGAGGACAGTGTGGTGAATCAGATGTGTGCTGCTTCTGAGTCTAGCTCCCCGGGATTTACCCTTGGGTCAGTTAGACTCTTTAATATGTCTTGGTTTCTCTGTCTGACAGTCAAAAACTGCCTAGGGTGCTTAAAGCACTGGGTGACCAACCCTTATTTTGTGTCCCTGGAAGAGCAGTATTTACTTAATGGCTGTAGTACTGTTCCCTGTGGGACCATTACATATCAGGAGGATTGATCTTCAGACATCTCCACTAGGTTCTCAGTTGCCTGAGGACACCTTGTGGCTGTAAGGAGCAAATGTCCCTTCTTCTTTGGAGCTGAATAATTCAATCTCTCATTTCACTAGTTTGTTCAGACCATCTATCTACTTGCTTTTTTAAAAAAAAATTTAAGCCAAATTTAACAAAATGCAGCCACTTATGTTTCCTTGGACCTCCTGCCCAGATCCCCACAGTTCCCTGCTTAGAAAATTCATCAGTGCCCCTTAAGGCTCCAAGTCTTAAGTAAAACAGCTCAAATAAAATTTTTAGGACCAACCCTTAAACACTGAGCTCTAGATATTAGGAAAACTCACCAAAACATGTAAGGAGTGCCAAGAAGCCAGAGAGGTTCAAAGGGTCCATGCTAGTACTGAACACTTGTTTGGGGTAGACTCCAGGTATACTCTGGTGCTGTCTATAATATCCTACTGGCTATGCCATGCAAATGTCAACAAAAAATTAATCAATAGTCAAGCTAAGAAAGAAATGGAAAATTTTATTCATGCCAACCTGAGAATTATAACACAGGAGACAGTGTTTCAGAGAGCTCTGTGGACTATTCTGCCCATTAGAAGTCAAAACAGATATACAAGTTTTTGAGACAAGTGGTTATACATGAAAGGATTATACATCAAAGCAACACACTGACAGTTCATATAATCCAACAAGGAAAGTAATGGGTCACTGTGACCCCTAACAAGATTGAGAAAGGAATGTTATCTCCTAAGGAGTTACCTTTCTAGCACTAAGAAAAAATTATTTTGTTCTGTTTTTTTCTTTTTTGGCATGCAGGCATTCCTGTGTCTTCTGAGGGGATCTAGTTAATGTGTAATGCAGAAACACAATGCACACTAACAAGGAGAGGCTAGTGTCTCAAATGGCAGAGAAAATTTTATGTTAAATATTTCTTGTCCTGCTTTAAAAATAATTTAATTTCATCAACAGAAATCATGAAAGATGTAAAATTTTAAATAAAATTATCAGAGTAGAAGCAAACAAGTGAGCAAAAGTATAATGTATTGTCACATTTGTCTATTTACTTATTTACTTACTTTGAATATTGTTTCCTATATGCACAAAGGGTGAAGATAAAAGTGAGATTAGAAACCAAGGGTGGGATAATTGCAATATTTGAGCAATATATGTATGTCTAGCCTTTCAAAGACCAGAGAAGTGGGCTTTACATAGAGCTTACATGAATTTCATTATTTGTAAAAGAATGCTTAAAGATTTTTTAAAACAGAGGAAGTTTTCCTGCCACTGAAGGCAGAAAACAACATCTCATGGATAACTTTTTAAACAAACTATATCAAGATGCAACAGTAAACAACATGGATTTTAGAACAAAACTCTTGAGTTCAAAGACTGAAGTCTTGCTTTGAGACTCAGTGTCCACATCTGTAAAATGGCAATAACAATAATATCAACCTCATAGAACTCTTATGAAGATTAAATGAAAATTAAGTAAAATGTACCATTTAAGAAAAATGTAATAATAGATAAATGTAAAGAGTTTAAGATAGTTCTTGGCACATAACAAGTACTATATGTGTTATTATCATGCACTATTATTAATATTATCATTACAGGAGGGCTTATGGTGAACATCACCAGTTTCCTTCCACAACCCTCTTCTGTCCAGTCTAGCTCCAAAGAGTTTCCTATTTTTAGCTATTTAGTGCTTCTTGTTAACTTTACAGTACTAAATAACATTATAACATTGATTTATCAACTTACAAACTCTATCCCCACCTCTCTTCCCCTATTCCTATATCACTATTCTCATTTCTCCACTGTGCAACTCTGAAACTTTAAGGAATATATCTCTAAACATTCATTACTTATTCATTCAAACCAGGCAGTATCCCTTGACTAGTAGGTTAAGGAAAGTAAGTCATATTAAAGAAATTGTCTTTAAGCATAGCTCTACAGAAGCTGGAAAAAAAGTTATACAGCAAACCTTTATATAGGCAAAGTATTAAAACACTCATGGGATTTCTGTAATTTCTAAGCTATCAGAATTAAAAATTATTTGCTTTCTGGTGATGTGACCTAATGGGAGAATTTTGTAAGAAATCATAAAAATATGTGAGCTTACACAAATATTACTCAGTTTAACCATGCTTTTAATAGGAAACAAACCACATACTGTTTAAAACTATAGAGTAAATATATGTTATTGATTGATGAGAAATGTATATGCTTGAATTGCCAAGCTTTCACATGAAAGTCTTAACATTCTGCATTAACAAATGTGAGGACCTGAATTGTACTAATGTTTGCAACTTGCTTTGAGATGCATGGAAATTAAGATGGATGAATGGATGGGCAGATGGAAAGATAGAAGGATAGGTATGTGATAAAAAAAAATAACAAAATGCTAACAATTGTAGTATCCAGATGGTAGGTATATACAATTATTTCAACTTTTCTGCATGTTCCACAATTTTTATCTTGAGATGTTGGAAAAAATAGAAAGTCCAGATTTTATTCTATCAATATTGAAAATGCATGGAGGTAGTTTATATGGGCACAGAGCTACATTTTCTTCCAGAAAAAATAGAACATTTGCCTGTTTAAAGTCTGAAAGCTTACTCTGAGATCATAGAAGTGTTCATCATAAAGTAGAAATAAAAAATTCTAGATCCTACACACATTTAATGTAGATGTTAACCATTAACATATTTGATAGTTTAAAAAATCAATGTGGCTTCTATAGGTCATAACGTTGCCTTCTAGTGATCCTCTAGAATTATGAGCTTGCATCAGATTGCATCAAAAATTGACCTGTGTATTGACCTGTGATATAGATTTTCTTAATCTTATCTCTTAAAATATTAGTGTCAGAAAAGGTCAGTAACTTGAGATTTAGCTTTGTCTTGAAGTATGAATATCTCTTAATCCAAGTTGAGAGAAGAGCATTCCAGGAAGAAAGCAAGACACAGAAATCTAAAAATATGAGGCTTGTTTAGCAAATGCTAAGTGGCCAAGCATGGCTAGAGTAAATATGAGGGGGAAAATGGAAAAAAAAATGAGTCTGAAAATATGAGGAGTGTCCCAATTAAAAGTCATGATCAGTAATTTAGACTCTGTTCCACAGGTAATAAGAAACACTCAAAAGTTTTGTTTGTTTGTTTTAGCAAAAGGCTATGACTGGATTTGTGGTTTAAAAAGTATCTCTCTTGGCATAATAGAGAATGGACTAGAGATAAAATGAAATTAAAGCCAGAAGAACAGATTAGTTAGAAGTTTTGTTTGTTTGTTTGTTTGCTTGTTTTTCATTTCTATCTCTCTTTAACCGTCTCACTATCTCACTCCTCATTTTCTTGGCTTCTACACTTCTGTGTTTTTTAGAAAGACACTAGTACTTATTTCTTTCTGCAAATTGTGTGTGTGTTCCTATGTACCAGATAAATTCTCAAACATCACTGTGTAACAGAATTTCCTAAGGAGCTTCTTAAAAATGCAGGTGTCAGGGTCCCACTCCAGACCTAGAAAATACTGAAACAGCTCATTAGCTAGACATTCTGAGTATTACTACTAAGCATTTTACACAATACGATATATCTGTCAATGAACTTTTAGCAAGTGATCCACTGATCATTACATAAGGGCAACATCTGTCCTAACTTTGGCTTGATGTTCATTAAATTTTTATAAAAAGTACAATTTGATGTCTGATTTGTGTTATCTCAGAAATTAGTGCTTTAAAGAAATTTTGCCTGAGGGGCTCACATATAAGAATTAACAATGGCTTTATTATCACAGCGAGCTACCGTTTAAAGTCTTATCATAGGAGAGAAAACAAAGCCAGATGCCATTTCTTAGGAGTCCATGCATTGAGAATCTTGCACCTGAAAAACTGTTTTACCATTAGGAAACTATGAAAGTCTAAGCCTCTTGAGGATGGGGTATTCATGTTGACATAGACAATAGCTATACTTCCTAATGCTGTTAATTAATGCTATCCTTGTTAAAAGAAACAGATGCACATCATTTCAATATTATGTATTCTCTCATTCATTCATTTACTCATTCATGCATCTAGTCAATACCATAATATATATATATATATATATATATATATATATATCCTCCTGCTATATATATATACACACACACATATATATATATATTTAATGAGAACTGAAATTAGCAAGACATAAAAAATCAGATTGGGGCTTGCTGGGATGAGGCTTGTGTTCCTAATTTATAAGAATTATTTAATTTCTTGAAGAAAGCACAATAAAAGCATCTCCCTCTCTCAATTTCAACCCCAGGTAGTGGGAGGACCTTTTGCCGTTTAAAGAAATGAGACCTGGCTTTGTGACTATGAGGTACTTCCTGATAAGTGATTAAACCTTATTCAAAGAATCTAGTGTTAGAAATAAGGGAATTATACCACAAAGATAAACATACATCAAAGATAACTCATTCTGGGGCTTCCCTGGTGGCACAGTGGTTAAGAATCCGCCTGATAATGCAGGGGACACGGGTTAGAGCCCTGGTCCGGGAAGATCCCACATGCTGTGGGGCAACTGAGCCCGTGCACCACAACTACTGAGCCTGAGCTCTAGAGCCCGCGAGCCACAACTGCTGAAGCCCATGCACCTGGAGCCTGTGCTCTGCAATAGGAGAAACCACTGCAATGAGAAACCCATGCAGCGCAACGAAGAGTAGCCCCTGCTTACTGCAACTAGAGAAAGCCCGCGTGCAGCAACAAAGACCCAACGCAGCCAAAAATTTTAAAAAATAAATAAATAATTTAAAAAATAATAATAATACTGACCTTTTTAAAAATAAAATAAAATAAAACAACTTCTTCTGAGCAAAATGGAATGTAATTCCCAATAAGTGCAAGGATCTCAGAAATGTGGTTTGGCAAATTAAAGATTATCACAAATTCTTGGTCACACCTTCCAGCTAGAGGTGTGGACTATGACCCTTTCTCTTGAATCTGGGCTGGATGTGAGGCTGTTTTGACCAATAGAAAGTGATGCCTTACTAGATTTTGGGCTCAGATCTTAGGAGGAGATTTCCATCTGTTCCTGGGAACACCCTTGGAGCCAGGACCCCTAATTACCCAGAAGCTGTCATTCAGTGAGAAAGCCTAAACTAACCACATAAAGAGATAAGACAGGGAGAGAGAGAGAGAGAGAGAGAGAGAGAGTCTTGGCCAGGTCCCAGTTGTTCCAGCTCCAGCCGTTTGAGTCATCTCAGCAGAAGCGAGTTTGAGTGCAGTTTGTTTCACAGCAGTAGATAACTTATGGAGAAGCCTATGAGGGTGGCCACAAAGGTAAAGCCTGAGAGATCAGACAAAGGGCTCTCATGGCTGCACCCATAAAGGAAGAAATGATGTTCCAGGGGAGCTTTCTACCCTCAAGGATATCCCTCAGGTCTGGCAGAACAATGAAAAGTTTTGCTTTTAGATTTGAAAATATTTTTTCCTTTACTATGTCCTAGTGCAAGTATCTCAGTGTCCCACACTATCACCAAAACAACTGATTCAACTAAAGTTTAACTTTCCTTTAACATGTTCCAAATTGTCTCTCTAGCTAAGGTGTCCCAAGGTTTGCTGGACTTGTGAATTAAAGAGTCAGATTGATGAGTAAACTAGTTTTCACTAAATGTCTGAATTCATCAAGTTTCTATGCACAGATCTGGATTTCTGGGTTCAGCCAAATTTGAGGAAAGCCTGACAAGTATTAAACTAAAGAGAGTGCAAGAAATAAGGGTTGAAAATAGAAGGGAAGGCTCAGCATCCTGTTAGACAAGACAGAGATTTGCTATTTTCCTGTCTCTTTCCCCTCTTTTTTCCTACCAACACAGAAATCCATCTTGGAATCCTGGCTGCGATCCCATGTGTGCATCTTGCAGCTTTAACCCTTAGCCTGCTATACCACCCCTTATTCCTTCTGTCTACCCCAGGACATCACAGAGATTTCAGCCCTATGATTCAAAGATAGCCTTTCTCCATAAATCCTAAAGGGTGTGCAGAAGTATAAAATAGAGAAAGTATTAAATCTGTAACAAAAATAAACTTCCAACTGTCTTCATAGAATTGTTGGATCAACAAAACAGTCTATGTAATCCTACTGAGAGACTAGAGTTGAGTTTGATAAGTTTGAAGGTAAGCACTGAGCTACTCATAATAAGGAGAAATATTGGGCAAATTGGGCACAAAAGGAGAGAGGAAGAAAGGAGAAGATTCCATGATGTGACTTTTCCCCATGACTTCTATATTCTTCAGCAAATCTATTAATCTTACAAAATGCTCCATGTGAACAGACTTCTCATAAAATCTGGGAGAAGGATTACAGTTTGTGCCTGGGCTGATGTGGAACAAAACAGAAAGTACCATTACTAGAGTGCAAAGTAGCAGGGACCATAAGAGCAGATGCCTTGTAAATACGGACACAGTTTTTTGACTTCCACAGGGCATGAAATATGTAATTAGAACAAATTTTAATGAGATCTCTTCTTAAGGAAAGGAGTCCTTCGTGTCACATATGGATTACATATGAATATAAATAAGATTGTTCACCCATTTACCTTTTCATTCTTTTGTTTATTCATTCTACAATTATTGCAGTCACTATGGTAGGCAATCTGAGTAGAAAAATAAATGACATAGTCTAGTGCTGCTCAAAATTATTTGCATAAAAATTACATGGTGATTGCTAAAAATGAAGATTCTGGAGCTTTTCTCTAACATCTCCACCTAATCTGATTTAACAAGTCTGGACTAGGGCCCAAGAAACTTCCATATTGTCTAGGGAGTGCATTTTCAAAGAATACAGACCTAATCTTTCATTCAAGAAACTTACAGATGCTGTAAGGGAAGACAGACACATAAATTAAGATAATTATGGTGAGTATTGTAGGTGCTGCTATTGTTGCATATGTACAGTGGAGGAAAACAAAGAAGGACTGCTTATTTCTTCCCGTGGAAAGGGCTTAATGGAGGAGGTTATACTAAGGCTGAAGTTACAAATTTAATAGGCATTGGATAAAGGTGGGAATGAGTTTCTAAAGAAGAATATCATAAAGCAGGTATGCAAGCATGAGTTGGCAAAGAGAACTGCAAGAGGTTGAGAGTGGTTGAGTGGGGACTCAACAACGAATGTAGCAAAATATGTTACTAGAGATGAACAAGGGCCAGATTATGGGAGGCTTTGCCTGACCTACAAAGAGCTGGACAATATAGAAATTACTGGAAGAATTTGAAAATAGGGGGCAGGAGAGTAAAACAGTTTAACTTTCATTTTTTGAGACTTAACACAGCTACCAAGTAGGAAGCTAACAGTGAATGCAGCCAACCTCTTGATAAAAGCCTGGGTAAGCTGATTTTGATAGAATCTCAAAAGTTCTAAGACACAATTCCTTGGGAGACAAAAAAAAACCCACAAAAAACCAAACAAACAAAAAACCTTAGTAAGAGGTAAAAGAGCATTAAGGGCATCATCCCTTACTATGACCCCAAGAATATGAATAAATTTCTGCTGTCCTGATATCAGCTAGAGATTAGTGAGCTAAATAAATCTCTTATGTAGATCACCAAGTAAAGTTATACTTATTGTTACGTGTCTCATCATTAGATCCTTCAGCCCTTCCAGGCTCCTCCTATTCATCTCCAAAAGCTTAAATTTCTAAATCCGAAGATTAAAATACTCAATGGAGAAAGATAGTCTTCTGTTTTGCTCTGTTTTGTTTTTACTTCTTCTATCCTCTGTACATTCATGATTCTGTAAGTATGTAAGCAAAGACAGAACCACAGGCTGACTTTCATTCTTTCTTTTTTTTGCTTACCTCTTTATTGGAGTATAATTGCTTTACATTGCTGTGTTAGGTTCTGCTGTATAAAACAGTGAATCAGCTATATGTATACATATATCACCATATCCCCTCCCTCTTGAACCTCCCTATCCAACCCCTCTAAGTGGTCACAAAGCACTGAGCTGATCTCCCTGTGCTACAGCGGCTGCTTCCCACTAGCTATCTATTTTACATTTGGTAGTGTATATATGTCAATGCTACTCTCTCACATCGTCCCAGCTTCCCCTCCCTCCCCATGTCTTCAGTCCATTATCTACATCTGCATCTTTATTCCTGTCCTGCCACTAGGTTCAGCATCAGCATTTTTTTTTTAGATTTCATATATATGTGTTAGCATACGGTATTTGTTTTTCTATTTCTGACTTACTTCACTCTGTATGACAGATTCTAGGTCCATCCATCTCACTACAAATAACTCATTTTCATTTTTTTATGATTAATATTCAATTGTATATATGTACCACATCTTCTTTATCCATTCTTCAGTGGACATTTAGGTTGCTTCCATGTTCTGGCTATTGTAAAAAGTACCGGAATGAACATTGTGGTACATGTCTCTTTTTTAAATTATGGTTTTCTCAGGGTATATGCCCAGTAGTGGGATTGCTGGGTCATATGGTAGTTCTATTTGCAGTTTTTTAAGGAACCTCCATAATGTTCTCCAAAATGGTTGTATCAATTTACATTCCCACCAACAGTGCAAGAGGGTTCCCTTTTCTCCACACCCTCTCCAGCATTTCTTGTTTGTAGATTCTTTTAATGATGGCCATTCGGACCAGTGTGAGGTGATACCTCATGGTAGTTTTGATTTGCATTTCTCTAATGATTAGTGATGTTGTGCATCCTTTCATGGGTTTGTTGGCAATGCATATATCTTCTTTGGAGAAGTGTCTATTTAGGTCTTCCACCCATTTCTGGATTATGGTGGGTTTTTTTTGATATTGAGCTGCATGAGCTGCTTGTGTATTTTGGAGATGAATCCTTTGTCAGTTGCTTCATTTGCAAATTTTTTCTCTCACTCTGAGGGTTGTCTTTTCATCTTGTTTATGGTTTCCTTTGCTGTGCAAAAGCTTTTAAGTTTAATTAGGTCCCATTTGCTTATTTCTGTTTTTATTTCCATTACTCTAGGAGGTGGGTCAAAATGAATCTTGCAGTGATTTATGTCATTCAGTGTTCTGCCTATGTTTTCCTCTAAGAGTTTTATAATGTCTGGCCTTACATTTAGGTCTTTAATCCATTTTGAGTTTATTTTTGTGTATGGTGTTAGGAAGTGTTCTAATTTCATTTTTTTACATGTAGCTGTCCAGTTTTCCCAGCACGACTTATTGAAGATGCTGTCTTTCCTCCATTGTATATCTTGCCTCCTTTGTCAAAGTTAAGGTGACCATATATGTGTGAGTTTATCTCTAGGTTTCTATACTGTTCCATTGATCTGTATTTCTGTTTTTGTGTCAGTAGAATACTGTTTTCATTACTGTAGCTTTGTAGTATAGTCTGAAGTCTGAGAGCCTGATTCCTCCAGCCCAGTTTTTCTTTCTCAAGATTGCTTTGGCTATTCAGGGTCTTTTGTGTTTTCATACAAATTGTAAAAATTTTTGTTCTACTTCTGTGAAAAATGCCATTGGTAGTTTGATAAGGATTGCATGAATCTGTAGATTGCTTTGGGTAACATAGTCATTTTCACAATGTTGATTCTTCCAATCCAAGGACAAGGTATATCTCTCCATCTGTTTGTATCATCTTTGATTTATTTCATCACTGTCTTGTAGTTTTGTGCATACATGTCTTTTGTCTTCTTAGGTAGGTTTATTCCTAGGTATTTTATTCTTTTTCTGCAATGGTAAATGGGAGTGTGTCCTTAATTTCTCTTTCAGATTTTTCATTGCTAGTGTATAGGAATGCAAGAGATTTCTGTGTATTAATTTTGTATCCTGCTACATTACCAAATTCATTGAGTAGCTCTAGTAGTTTTCTGGTAGCATCTTTAGGATTCTCTATGTATAGCATCATGTCGTCTGCAAACAGTGATAGTTTTACTTCTTCTTTTCCAAATTGGATTCCTTTTATTTCTTTTTCTTCTCTGATTGCCATGGCTAAACCTTCCAAAACTATGTTGAATAATAGTGGTGAGAGAGGGCACCCTTGTCTTGTTCCTGATCTTAGAGGAAATGGTTTCAGTTTTTCACCATTGAGAATGATGTTGGCTGTGGGTTTGTCATATATGGCCTTTATTATGTTGAGGTAGTTTCCCTCTATGCCCACTTTCTGGAGAGTTTTTATCATATGGGTGTTGAATTTTGTCGAAAGTTTTTTCTGCATCTATTGAGAAGATCATATGGTTTTTCTCCTTCAATTTGTTAATATGGTATATCACATTGATTGATTTGTGTACGTTGAAGAATCCTTGCATTCCTGGGGTAAACCCCACTTCATCATGGTGTATGATCCTTTTAATATGGTTCGATTCTGTTTGCTAGTATTTTGTTGAGGATTTTTGCATCTATGTTCATCAGTGGTATTGGCCTGTAGTTTTCTTTTTTTCTGACATCTTTGTCTGGTTTTGGTATAAGGCTAATTGCTGTCTTGTAGAATGAGTTTGGCAGTGTTCCTCTCCTGCTATATTTTGGAAGAATTTGAGAAGGATAGGTGTTACCTCTTCTCTAAAAGTTTGAGAGAATTCGCCTGTGAAGCCATCTGGTCCTGGGCTTTTGTTTGTTGGAAGATTTTTAATCACAGTTTCAATTTCAGTGCTTGTGGTTGGTCTCTTCATATTGTCTGTTTCTTCCTCCTTCAGTCTTGGAAGGTTGTACTTTTCTAAGAGTTTCTCCATTTCTTCCAGGTTGTCCATTTTATTAGCATATAGTTGTTTGTAGTAGTCTCTCATGATCCTTTGTATTTCTGCAGTTTCAGTTGTTACTTCTCCTTTTTCATTTCTAATTCTGTTGTTTTGAGTCTTCTTCCTCTTTTTCCTGATGAGTCTGGCTAATGGTTTATCAATTTTTTTAACTTCTCAAAGAACCAGCTTTTAGTTGTATTGATCTTTTCTATTGTTTCCTTCATTCCTTTTTCATTTATTTCTGATCCGATCTTTATGATTTCTTTCCTTCTGTGAACTTTGGTTTGTTTGTGTTTTTTTTCTTTCTCTAATTGCTTTAGGTGTAAGGTTGGGTTGTTTATTTGAGATGTTTCTTGTTTCTTGAGGTAGGATTGTATTGTTATAATTTTCCCTCTTAGAACTGCTTTTGCTGCATCTCATAGGTTTTGGGTCATCATGTTTTCATTGTCATTTGTTTCTAGATATGTTTTGATCTCCTCTTTGATTTCTCCAGTGATTTCTTGGTTATTTAGTAGCATATTGTTTAGCCCCTGTGTCCTTGTATTTTTTACAGTTGTTTTTCCCTGTAATTGATATCTAGTCTCATAGCATTGTGGTCAGAAAAGATACTTGATACAATGTCAATTTTCTTAAATTTACCAAGGCTTGATTTGTGACCCAAGATGTGATCTATCTTGGAGAATCTTCCATATGCACTTGAGAAGAATGTGTATTCTGTTGTTTTTGGATGGAATGTCCTATAAATATCATTTAAGTCCATCTGTTCTAATATGTCATTTAAAGCTTGTGTTTCCCTATTTAATTTCATTTTGGATGATCTGTCCATTGATGTAAGTGGGGTGTTAAAATCCCCTACTATTTTTGTGTTACTGTCGATTTTCTCTTTTAAGGCTGTTAGCATTTGCCTTATGTATTGAGATGCTCCTATGTTGGTTGGATAAATATTTACAATTGTTATATCTTCTTCTTGGATTGCTCCCTTGATCATTATGTAGTGTCCTTCTTTGTTTCTTGTAATAGTCTATTTTAAAGTCTATTTTGTCTGATATGAGAACTGCTACTCCAGCTTTTTTTGATTTCCATTTGCATGGAATATATTTTTCCATCCCTTCACTTTTTCTGTATGTGTCCCTAGGTCTGAAGTGGGTCTCTTGTAAACCACATATATATGGGTCTTGTTTTTGTATCCATTCAGCCAGTCTGTGTCTTTTGGTTGGAGCATTTAATCCATTCACTTTTAAGGTAATTATCGATATGTATGTTCTTATTACCATTTTGTTAATTGTTTTGGGTTTATTATAGTAGGTCTTTTCCTTCTCTTGTGTTTCCTGCCAAGAGAAGTTCCTTTAGCATTTGTTGTAAAGCTGGTTTGGTGGTGCTGAATTCTCTTAACTTTCACTTGTCTTTAAATGTTTTAATTTCTCCATCAAATCTGAATGAGATCCTTGCTGGGTAGAGTAATCTTCATTGTAGGTTTTTCCCTTTCATCACTTTATATATGTCCTGCCACTCCCTTCTGGCTTGCAGAGCTTCTGCTGAAAGATCAGCTTTTAACGTTATGGGGATTCCCTTTTGTGTTATTTTTTACTTTTTGCTTGCTGCTTTTAATATTTTTCTTTGTATTTAATTTTTGATATTTGATTAATATGTGTCTTGACGTGTTTCTCCTTGGATTTATCCTCTATGGTACTCTCTGTGCTTCCTGCACTTGACTATTTCCTTTCCCATGTTAGGGAAGTTTTCATCTATAATCTCTTCAAATATTTTCTCCATCTCTTTCTTTTTCTCTTCTTCTTCTGGGACCCCTATAATTCAAATGCTCGTGCATTTAATGTTGTCCCAGAGGTCTCTGAGACAGTCTGCAATTCTTTTTATGCTTTTTTATTTATCCTGCTCTGTGACAGTTATTTCCAATATTCTATTTTCCAGATCACTTTTCCATTCTCCTGCCTCAGTTATTCTGCTATTGATTGCTTCTAGAGTATTTTTAATTTCATTTATTGTATTGTTCTACATTGTTTGTTTGCTCTTTAGTTCTTTTAGGTCCTTGTTAAACGTTTCTTGTATTTTCTCCATTCCATTTCTGAGATTTGAGATCACCTTTACTATCATTACTTTGAATTCTTTTTCAGGTAGACTGCCTATTTCCTCTTCACTGTTTGGTCTAGTGGGTTTTTACCTTGCTCCTTCATCTGCTGCATATTTCTCTGTCTTCCCATTGTTTTTAACTTACTGTGTTTGGGGTCTCCTTTTTGTATGTGCAGGTTCATAGTTCCTCTTACCTCTTCTGTCTGTCCCCAGTGAGTGAGGTTGGTTTGGTGGCTTGTGTAGGTTTCCTGGTGGGTGGGACTGGTGTTTCTGTTCTGGTGGGTGTGGCTGGATCTTGTCCCTCTCGTGGGCAGGGCCACATCTGGTGGTCTGTTTGGGGGTGTCTGTGAACTCAGTATGAGTTTAGGCAGCCTTTCTGTTAATGGGGGGGGGTTGTGTTCCTGTTTTCTAGTTGTTTGCCATGTGGTATCCAGCACCAGAGCTTGCTGGCCATTGAGTGGAGCAGGTCTTAGTGTTGAGACAGAGATCTCTGGGAGAGCTCTCACCAACTAATATTACATGGGGCCTGAGGTCTCTCTTGGTCCAACGTCTTGGACTCAGCTCTCCAACCTCGGAGGCTCGGGCCCGACTCCCAACTAGAGCACAAAGACCCTGCCAGCCACACGGCATGGAAGAAAGGGAAGAAAAAAAGAAAACTGAATAGACAGAACCCCAAAACAAATGCTAAAAGCAAAACTAAACAGACAAAATCACACAAAGAAACATACACACACACACTCACACAGAGGGAAAAAAAAGGAAGAGAGCAACCAAACCAATAAACAAACCCACAAATGAAAACAAACACTAAAAACTAAACTAAGATAAACATAAAACCAAAAACAAATCAAACACAGAAAGCAAACCCCAAGTCCACAGCTGCTGCCTCAGTCCACCACCTCAATTTTGGGAGCATTTGTTTTCTATTCAGGTATTCCACAGATGCAGGGTTTACCAAGCTGATTGTGGGGATTTAATCCACTGCTCATGAGGCTGCATAGGGAAATTTCCCTTTCTTTTCTTTGTTCACGCAGCTCCTGGGGTTCAGCTTTGGTTTTGGCCCTGCCTCTGCATGTAGGCTGCCCTTAGGTGTCTTTTACCCACCCAGAAAGGAGGGAGTTGAAGCATCGGCTGATTAGGGCTCTCTTGCTTACTCAGGCTGGGAAGACGGAGGGGTAGGGTAGTCACAATTTGGATGTGGGACATGTCTGCTGCAGCAGAAGCCAGTGTGCAGTTGCAACACCCTGAGGCATGCTGTGTTCTTCTAGGAAAATTGGCTCTGGATCACAGAACCCTGACAGAGGTGTGCTACACAGGTTCCCAAGAGGGTGTGGGTAGTGACCTGGGCTTGCACGCAGTACCGTTGGTGACAACAGTGGCTGTGGCAATGGTCTGTGCCTGCCTCTGGGGTCTGAGATGATAGCTGTGGCTTGCATCTGTCTCTGGAGCTCGCTTAGGTGGTGCTCTGCCATCTGTGGGCTCCCCTCCTCCTGTACCCTGAAACAATCATCTCTAACCTCTCCAGCAGGTCCAGACTTTTTCCTGGACTCCTTCCTGGCTAGCTGTGGCACCTTAGCCCCCTCAGGCTGTGTTCACACAGCCAACCCCACTCCTCTCCCTGGGGTCTGACCTCTGAAGCCTGAGCCTCAGCTCCCAGCCCCCACCCACTCAAGTGGGTGAGCACACAGCATCTCAGGCTGGTGAGTGCTGGTCAGCACTGATCCTCTGTGTGGGAATCTCTCCACTTTGCCCTTTGAACCCCTGTTGCTGCACTCTCCTCTGTGGCTTCAAAGGTCCGCACACTGTCCCTGCCAGTGAGGGGGTTTCATAGTGTATGGAAACTTTTCCTCTTTCACAGCTCCCTCCCAGAGATGCAGGTCCCATCCCTATTCCTATGTCTCTTTTTTTTTCTTTTGCCCTACCCTGGTTCGTGAAGATTTTCTTGCCTTTTGGAAGTCTGAGGTCTTCTACCAGTGTTCAGTAGGTGTTCTGTAAGAGTTGTTCCACATGTGATGTATTTTTGATGTATTTGTGGGGAGGAAGGTGATCTCCATATCTTACACATCTGTCATCTTGAAGGTCGCCAACAGTCTGACTTTCAACTTGCAGACTTGCAAATGGAGTTCAGCATTTGCAGAATGCCCAG
Source organism: Eubalaena glacialis (assembly GCF_028564815.1). Taxonomy (NCBI): domain Eukaryota; kingdom Metazoa; phylum Chordata; class Mammalia; order Artiodactyla; family Balaenidae; genus Eubalaena; species Eubalaena glacialis. The sequence continues at coordinate 32,988,195 of NC_083734.1, forward strand.
AAAGTCACAAGTCCCATAATTAACCTGGAACTGAATTCAGTGTCAAGTCATAGCTAGATTCATTCATATAAGGGACCTATAGCATTGGATATAAAGTTGAGTAATATAGCTATTTAGGTCAAAGAGAGGAATCAGAGGCAGAGATGGTTATATTCCATTAATTATTTAATTTGTACTAAATATTGTTGAGTTTTATTCAAGGTTGAATGGCATCCTAAAAGTCTTCTCAAGTCAGTTAGTTAGATTTAAAAATATCCCACTTGTGCTTTCATACCCAGAAAGACGCACCTAGTTATGTATGTGCATTTCTTCTTAAAAGAGGGCAATCTGATATCCTTCATATATGGATCTGGTAAAATCTTATTAGTTCTATTAAACAAATAGTAATTCAGTAAATGATTTAATAAAATATATTAAAGACATGAAAATAAATATTAGCATCATCCTAAGTAAATAGAAACAAGTAACTTGCTATCACTCATTTGAAAGCAAAACTCTTGGTTTTAAAAAAACACTTGGAAACCAATTATGTAATTAATGTAAAATCAAACAGTGGAGACTTAAGATTTAAATCAGAGTCAGAAAACCTCACATTCCATGTTTCTTGAGAACAAATTCTTTAATAATAATTAGTAATATAGTACTTAATGTTAACATTTATAAATATAAATATATATATTAATAAATTATATATAATATATAGTATATTATATATTATATATAATATATTATGTATAATATATTATATATAATATATTATATAATATATTATATGTATAATATATTATATATATATATATAATATATATATAATCACCCAGAAAGCTTAAGATTCTTATTCAAGGTCCCATGGGTATTGAGTGGTAAAACCAGACTTCAAACCCAGGCTCATAAGATTTTAATATGCTTACACATAGCTACTTACATTGCCTTCCTTAATGTTCCTGCCTCCTTTCCAACTATAATGATTCCTCCTTGACATTCCTGCATATTAATTTAATGAAGTCTAAAACTGAGACTGGACATTGAGGAGCACAAGATTTTATCTCAAAATTTGTGTTCAAACTCTCAGTACTCTCAGTAAATGCAACCTCTTCTTTCTGTACTTGTTTGAGCAGACTCTGATTACCTTAGGATTACTATAAGGAGGTGCTGTTTATTGTTATGCAGAACAGGCATAAGTCTTCAGGAAATATTTGGAATTGGAAAATTCAAGCAGTTAACCAGGTATAAAATGGCAGACCTTTTTTACTTTAAAATGTGGAGTGTAATGCAGTTAATAAAACTAAAGGAACACATTAGAACACATTTTCCTGAAACCAAAAAGTCACAAGTGAGAATAGAACCATTGGATAAGAATGAGATACAGTAAGGTGCTGGTGTCAGAATATGTCTTCCCAACATTTCAAGAAAGAATTGAGAAAGGGAAAATACTAACAGCTATTAATATACAAGCGTTTTCCTCAGAATGACCTGTCATTTACACAAAGTGCTTTTGAAACAAGAAAAACTGGACTCTAGTGCTGTCTTAACCACCAGTCAGTTCTGGGATTTGGTATGACTTGTCATTTTTTCCCCCTACACCTCATTTATTAATCCTTACAGTGATTCATTGAACTGAATGATCACTAGTGTTTTCCCCCAACTCATAACCTTATAGGATCCTAAAAAGAAGAAACCTCTGGTGTAACTATATGCACAAGAATTATTTTCTTGAAGAAGCAGAATACGTCTCCAAGATACCACAGTTCTTCCTCATTCACTGAGATTCCTGTACAGTCACTACAAGTTTAGTGCCAATTGTGGGAATTAATAGCATAAACCAATAACCTCTGGGGCAAGACTCAGCTTCACTTAGGGGAAAATCAGCTGGGAGAATTAGAGGAAGGCAGAAGAAAAAGGAGCAAGAGGAGAACAGTGGCAACTACTACTGACTAGGAGTACTCCTACGAGAAGTGCTCCTTCTTTGAACAATCAGTCAGCTCAAAATGTCTCTGTTTTCAGTAATTTTAGATTTAAGTGAGTGGCCCTAGTTGATCATCTAAATTGGTTTTGTTACCAAGTCCAAGTTCATACTCCTCACCACATGACAGGCCAATAAATTGAGAGACTAGGTATTGGGGCAGGGAATAGAAACTATTTGGAAAGCCAACAGATGTCAAAGATGGAGAGGAAACTAGTCTCTCAAAGAACCATCCTACCCACGTTAGAATTCAGGCTTCTTTTATACTAAAAGAGGAGGGGGTGTGTCTGGCTGTTGCAAACTTCTGGGTGCTGGCCAGACACAAGAATGGGTGTGATAATCCTTTGTTCTTGCAGCTGTCCATGTAAGTTTGGTCACAATGTTTCTGTAAACATCTAGCAAGACAAATATTATGCATGTAGGTTTGGTCACAATGTTTTTGTAAACATCTAGCAAGACAAATATTATTCTCTGTTCCACAACTTTTTGTGTCTATATAAATGAAAAGTGTTATTCTTTAAAGGTCAAGCCTGGCAGGCAGAACCTTTAGAAAGGGCTATTTTGTATATTTCAGGCTATAGGCAACATTCTTTTACAAAGGTGCAGAGCCAGCATGACTAAACACAAGCAAATGAGCACAAAGGTTAGTGCTAAAGGAATAGATCCAATATGGAGTCAGGTTAGTTCTCTTTTACAGCTTTTACACTTTTGTCTACATGGGGTTTTGTGTGTGTGTGTGTGTTTACTATAGCTGCATATTTTTACTACTTTATCATTGCCATTTTATGGGGTGATCTTTTAGCTTATTTTACGTTATTCATTCTACTTCTTTTTTTACTTCCACTCTTTTTTTTTTAAACATCTTTATTGAAGTATAATTACTTTACAATGGTGTGTTAGTTTCTGCTTTATAACAAAGTGAATCAGATATACATATACATATGTTCCCATATCTCTTCCCTCTTGCATCTCCCTCCCTCCCACCCTCCCTATCCCACCCCTCTAGGTGGTCACAAAGCACCGAGCTGATCTCCCTGTGCTATGCGGCTGCTTCCCACTAGCTATCTATTTTACATTTGGTAGTGTATATATGTCCATGACACTCTCTCACCCTGTCACATCTCACCCCTCCCCCTCCCCATATCCTCAAGTCCATTCTCTAGTAGGTCTGTGTCTTTATTCCCATCTTGCCACTAGGTTCTTCATGACCATTTTTTTTCCCTTAGATTCCATATATATGTGTTAGCATACTGTATTTCTTTTTCTCTTTCTGACTTACTTCACTCTGTATAACAGACTCTAACTCCATCCACCTCATTACAAATACCTCCATTTCATTTCTTTTTATGGCTGAGTAATATTCCATTGTATATATGTGCCACATCTTCTTTATCCATTCATCTGATGATGGACACCTAGGTTGCTTACATGTCCTGGCTATTGTAAACAGAGCTGCAATGAATATTTTGGTACATGACTCTTTCTGAATTATGGTTTTCTGAGGGTATATGCCCAGTAGTGGGATTGCTGGGTCATATGGTAGTTCTATTTTTAGTTTTTTAAGGAACCTCCATACTGTTCTCCATAGTGGCTGTATCAATTTACATTCCCACCAACAGTGCAAGAGTGTTCCCTTTTCTCCACACCCTCTCCAGCATTTATTGTTTCTAGATTTTTAGATGATGGCCATTCTGACTGGTGTGAGATGATACCTCATTGTAGTTTTAATTTGCATTTCTCTAATGATTAATGATGTTGAGCATTCTTTCATGTGTCTGTTGCCAATCTGTATATCTTCTTTGGAGAAATGTCTATTTAGGTCTTCTGCCCATTTTTGGATTGGGTTTTTCGTTTTTTTGTTATTGAGCTGCATGAGCTGCTTGTAAATCTTGGAGATTAATCCTTTGTCAGTTGCTTCATTTGCAAATATTTTCTCCCATTCTGAGGGTTGTCTTTTGGTCTTGTTTATGGTTTCCTTTGCTGTGCAAAAGCTTTTAAGTTTCATTAGGTCCCATTTGTTTATTTGTGTTTTTATTTCCATTTCTCTAGGAGCTGGGTCAAAAAGGATCTTGCTGTGATTTATGTCATAGAGTGTTCTGCCTATGTTTTCCTCTAAGAGTTTGATAGTGTCTGGCCTTACACTTAGGTCTTTAATCCATTTTGAGTTTATTTTTGTGTATGGTGTCAGGGAGTGTTCTAATTTCATACTTTTACATGTACCTGTCCAATTTTCCCAGCACCACTTATTGAAGAGGCTGTCTTTTCTCCACTGTATATGCTTGCCTCCTTTATCAAAGATAAGGTGACCATATGTGCGTGGGCTTATCTCTGGGCTTTCTATCCTGTTCCATTGATCTATATTTCTGTTTTTGTGCCAGTACCAAACTGTCTTGATTACTGTAGCTTTGTAATATAGTCTGAAGTCAGGGAGCCTGATTCCTCCAGCTCCATTTTTCGTTCTCAAGATTGCTTTGGCTATTCGGGGTCTTTTGTGTTTCCATACAAATTGTGAAATTTTTTGTTCTAGTTCTGTGAAAAATGCCAGTGGTAGTTTGATAGGGATTGCATTGAATCTGTAGATTGCTTTGGGTAGCAGAGTCATTTTCACAATGTTGATTCTTCCAATCCAAGAACATGGTATATCTCTCCATCTATTTGTATCATCTTTAATTTCTTTCATCAGTGTCCTATAATTTTCTGCATACAGGTCTTTTGTTTCCTTAGGTAGATTTATTCGTAGATATTTTCTTCTTTTTGTTGCAATGGTAAACGGGAGTGTTTTCTTAATTTCACTTTCAGATTTTTCATCATTAGTATATAGGAATGCAAGAGATTTCTGTGCATTAATTTTGTATCCTGCTACTTTACCAAATTCATTGATTAGCTCTAGTAGTTTTCTGGTAGCATCTTTTGGATTCTCTATGTGTAGTATCATGTCATCTGCAAACAGTGACAGCTTTACTTCTTCTTTTCTGATTTGGATTCCTTTTATTTCTTTTTCCTCTCTGATTGCTGTGGCTAACACTTCCAAAACTATGTTGAATAATAGTGGTGAGAGTGGGCAACCTTGTCTTGTTCCTGATCTTAGTGGAAATGGTTTCAGTTTTTCACCATTGAGGACAATGTTGGCTGTGGGTTTGTCATATATGGCCTTTATTATGTTGAGGAAAGTTCCCTCTATGCCTACTTTCTGCAGGGCTTTTATCATAAATGGGTGTTGAATTTTGTCAGAAGCTTTCTCTGCATCTATTGAGATGATGATATGGTCTTTCTCCTTCAATTTGTTAATATGATGTATCACGTTGATTGATTTGCGTATATTGAAGATTCCTTGCATTCCTGGAATAAACCCCACTTGATCATGGTGTATAATCCTTTCAATGTGCTGTTGGATTCTGTTTGCTAGTATTTTGTTGAGGATTTTTGCATCTATGTTCATCAGTGATATTGGCCTGTAGTTTTCTTTCTTTGTGACATCTTTGTCTGGTTTTGGTATCAGGGTGATGGTGGCCTCGTAGAATGAGTTTGGGAGTGTTCCTCCCTCTGCAATATTTTGGAAGAGTTTGAGAAGGATAGGTGTTAGCTCTTCTCTAAATGTTTGATAGAATTTGCCTGTGAAGCCATCTGGTCCTGGGCTTTTGTGTGTTGGAAGATTTTTAATCACAGTTTCAATTTCAGTGCTTGTGATTGGTCTGTTCATATTTTCTATTTCTTCCTGGTTCAGTCTCGGCAGGTTGTGCATTTCTAAGAATCTGTCCATTTCTTCCAGGTTGTCCATTTTATTGGCATAGAGTTGCTGTAGTCATCTCTCATGATCGTTTGTATTTCTGCAGTGTCAGTGGTTACTTCTCCTTTTTCATTTCTAATTCTATTGATTTGAGTCTTCTCCCTTTTTCTCTTGATGAGTCTGGCTAATGGTTTATAAATTTTGTTTATCTTCTCAAAGAACCAGCTTTTAGTTTCATTGATTTTTGCTATTGTTTCCTTCATTTCTTTTTCATTTATTTCTGATCTGATCTTTATGATTTCTTTCCTTCTGCTAGCTTTGGGGTTTTTTTGTTCTTCTTTCTCTAATTGCTTTAGGTGCAAGGTTAAGTTGTTTATTCGAGAAGTTTCCTGTTTCTTGATGTAGGCTTGTATTGCTATAAACTTCCCTCTTAGAACTGCTTTTGCTGCATCCCATAGGTTTTGGATCGTCGTGTCTCCATTGTCATTTGTTTCTAGGTATTTTTTGATTTCCCCTTTGATTTCTTCAGTGATCACTTCGTTATTACGTAGTGTATTGTGTAGCCTCCATGTGTTTGTATTTTTTACAGATCTTTTCCTGTAATTGATATCTAGTCTCATAGCGTTGTGGTCGGAAAAGATACTTGATACGATTTCAATTTTTTTTAATTTACCAAGGCTTGATTTGTGACCCAAGATATGATCTATCCTGGAGAATGTTCCATGAGCACTTGAGAAAAATGTGTATTCTGTTGTTTTTGGGTGGAATGTCCTATAAATATCAATTAAGTCCATCTTGTTTAATGTATCATTTAAAGCTTGTGTTTCCTTATTTATTTTCATTTTGGATGATCTGTCCATTGGTGAAAGTGGGGTGTTAAAGTTCCCTACTATGATTGTGTTACTGTCGATTTCCCCTTTTATGGCTGTTAGTATTTGCCTTATGTATTGAGGTGCTCCTATGTTGGGTGCATAAATATTTACAATTGTCATATCTTCTTCTTGAATCGATCCCTTGATCATTATATAGTGTCCTTCTTTGTCTCTTGTAATAGTCTTTATTTTAAAGTCTATTTTGTCTGATATGAGAATTGCTACTCCAGCTTTCTTTTGATTTCCATTTGCATGGAATATCTTTTTCCATCCCCTCACTTTCAGTCTGTATGTGTCTCTAGGTCTGAAGTGGGTCTCTTGTAGACAGCATATATATGGGTCTTGTTTTTGTATCCATTCAGCCAGTCTGTGTCTTTTGGTGGGAGCATTTAATCCATTTACATTTAAGGTAATTATCGATATGTATGTTCCTATTCCCATTTTCTTAAATGTTTTGGGTTTGTTATTGTAGGTGTTTTCCTTCTCTTGTGTTTCTTGCCTAGAGAAGTTCCTTTAGCATTTGTTGTAAAGCTGGTTTGCTGGTGCTGAACTCTCTCAGCTTTTGCTTGTCTGTAAAGGTTTTAATTTCTCCATCAAATCTGAATGAGATCCTTGCTGGGTAGAGTAATCTTGCTTGTAAGTTTTTCTCCTTCATCACTTTAAATATGTCCTGCCACTCCCTTCTGGCTTGCAGAGTTTCCGCTGAAAGATCAGCTGTTAACCTTATGGGGATGCCCTTGTGTGTTATTTGTTGTTTTTCCCTTGCTGCTTTTAATATGTTTTCTTTATATTTAATTTTTGATAGTTTGATTAATATGTGTCTTGGTGTGTTTCTCCTTGGATTTATCCTGTATGGGACTCTCTGTGCTTCCAGGACTTGATTAACTATTTCCTTTCCCATATTAGGGAAGTTTTCAACTATAATCTCTTCAAATATTTTCTCAGTCCCTTTCTTTTTCCCTTCTTCTTCTGGGACCCCTATAATTCGAATGTTGGTGTGTTTAATGTTGTCCCAGAGGTCTCTGAGACTGTCCTCAGTTTTTTTCATTCTTTTTTCTTTATTCTGCTCTGCAGTAGTTACTTCCACTATTTTATCTTCCAGGTCACTTATCCGTTCTTCTGCCTCAGTTATTCTGCTATTGATCCCATCCAGAGTGTTTTTAATTTCATTTATTGTGCTTTTCATCATTGCTTGGTTCCTCTTTAGTTCTTCTACGTCCTTGTTAAATGTTTCTTGCATTTTGTCTATTCTATTTTCAAGATTTTGGATCATCCTTACTATCATTATTCTGAATTCTTTTTCAGGTAGACTACCTATTTCCTCTTCATTTGTTAGGTCTGGTGTGTTTTGACCCTGCTCCTTCATCTGCTGTGTGTTTTTCTGTCTTCTCATTTTGCTTATCTTACTGTGTTTGGGGTCTCCTTTTCACAGGCTGCAGGTTCGTAGTTCCCGTTGTTTTTGGTATCTGTCCCCAGTGGCTAAGGTTGGTTCAGTGGGTTGTGTAGGTTTCCTGGTGGAGGGAACTAGTGCCTGTGTTCTGGTGGATGAGGCTGGATCTTGTCTTTCTGGTGGGCACGTCCACGTCTGGTGGTGTATTTTGGGGTGTCTGTTGCCTTATTATGATTTTAGGCAGCCTCTGTGCTAATGGATGGGGCTGTGTTCCTGTCTTGCTAGTTGTTTGGCATAGGGTGTCCAGCACTGTAGCTTGCTGGTCGTTGAGTGAAGCTGGGTCTTGGTGTTGAGATGGAGATCTCTGAGAGATTTTTGCAGTTTGGTATTACGTGGAGCTGGGAGGTCTCTTGTGGACCAGTGTCCTGAAGTTGGCTCTCCCACCTCAGAGGCACAGCCCTGATGCCTGGCTGGAGCACCAAGAGCCTTTCATCCACACGGCTCAGAATAAAAGGGAGAAAAAATGGAAAGAAAGAAAGAAAGAGGATAAAATAAAATAAAATAAAGCTATTATAATAAAAAATAAGAAAAAAATTATTAAGAATAAATTTATTAAGAAAAAAAAATTTTTTTTAATTTTTAAAAATAGATTTATTAATTTTTTTAATAAAAAATAAGAAAAAATTATTGAGAAAAAAATTTATTAAGAAAAAAATTTTTAGTTTTTTAAAATAAAAAATATGAAAAAACTTATTTAAAAAAATTTTTTTAATTTTTTAAAAATAGAAAATAAGGAAAAAATTATTAAGAAAACATTTATTAGGGAAAAATTTTTTTTTCAGTAAAAAAAAAAAAAAAAATGGACGGACCTAACCCTAGGACTAACGGTGAGAGCAAAGCTATACAGACAAAATCTCACCCAGAAGCATACACATATACACTCACAAAAAAAGGAAAAGGGGAAAAGTTAATATATCCTGCTCCCAAAGTCCACCTCCTAAATTTGGGATGATTCATTGTCTATTCAGGTATTCAATAGATGCAGGCACATCAAGTTGCTTGTGGAGCTTTAATCCGCTGCTTCTGAGGCTGCTGGGAGAGATTTCCCTTTCTCTTCTTTGTTCGTACAGCTCCTGGGGTTCAGCTTTGGATTTGGACCCGCCTCTGCATGTAGGTCGCCTGGGGGCGTCTGTTTCCTGCCCAGACAGAACGGGGTTAAAGGAGCAGCTGATTCAGGGGCTCTGGCTCAGTCAGGCCGGGGGGAGGGAGCGGTACGGAGGAGGCGGGGCGAGCCTGCGGCGGCAGAAGCCGGCGTGATGTTGCAGCAGCCTGAGGCACGCCGTGCGCTCTCCCGGAGAAGTTGTCCCCGGATTACGGGAGCCTGGCGATGGCGGGCTGCACTGGCTCCCGGGAGGGGCGGTGTGGAGAGTGACCTGTGCTCGCCCACAGGCTTTTTGGTGGTGGCAGCAGCAGCCTTAGCGTCTCGCGCCCGTCTCTGGGGTCCGCGCTGATAGCCGCGGCTCGCGCCCGTCTCTGGAGTTCATTTAGGCGGCGCTCTGAATCCCCTCTCCTTGCGTGCCACGAAACAAAGAGGCAAGAAAAAGTCTCTTGCCTCTTCGGCAGCTGCAGACTTTTTCTCAGGCTCCCTCCCGGCTAGCTGTGGTGTGCTAGCCCCTTCAGGCTGTGTTCACGCACCCAACCCCAGTCCTCTCCCTGGGATCCGACCGACTGAAGCCGGAGCCTCAGCTCCCAGCCCCCACCCACCCTGGCGGCTGAGCAGACAAGCCTCTTGGGCTGGTGAGTGCTGGTCGGCACCGCTCCTCTGTGCGGGAATCTCTCCGCTTTGCCCTCCGCACCACTGTGGCTGCGCTCTCCTCCGTGGCTCTGAAGCTTCCCCCCTCTGCCACCCGCAGTCTCTGCCCACTAAGGGGCTTCCTAGTGTGTGGAAACCTTTCCTCCTTCACAGCTCCCTCCCACTGGTGCAGGTCCTGTCCCTATTCTTTTGCCTCTGTTATTTCTTTTTTCTTTTGCCCTACCCAAGTACGTGGGGATTTTCTTGCCTTTTGGGAGGTCTGACATCTTCTGCCAGCGTTCAGTGGGTGTTCTGTAGGAACAGTTCCACGTGTAGATGTATTTCTCATGTATCTGTGGGAAGGAAGGTGATCTCTGCGTCTTACTCTTCCGCCATCTTGCCCCTCCCTCACTTTCACTCTTAAAAGTAGAAAAAGAAGTTGCAGAGTGATGGAGGTGGTTAGGAGAATAGTCCATGCCCAAAAGAGAATGAATGTTTCCATACCAGTTAGCTCTGCATAGACTTGAGATCACAGCGTGATGCTAAATTCAGTCAGTTAGGACATGCTGGAAGCTCTGTACTACTGTATTTTATACGTGAAATTTGATGAAGATGTACTTAACTGTTCTCACCACACACACACACACACACACACACACACACACAAAGGAAAGAAAGAAAATGGAACTATGTGATATGTTGGTTATCTTGATTGTGATGATCATTTTACAATATATACACCTTAAATATATATGATTTCTTTTTATCAATTATAACTCAATAGAGGTGAAATAAGAGGGAGGGAGGGATGGAGGGTGTAACAAAAGAGAGACAGACAGACAGACAAAGAGACAGAGAGAGATGGAGATTTAAAAAAACAAGAAGAAGGAAAGGAGGAGGAGAAGAAAGAGGAGAGGAGAAAGAAAGAATGCATTTACACAGGGAACTCAGAGGAACCCACAGCCAAAAATATCTCAAAACAACTTAGGAGTAAGGAATATTCCTAGAACAACATTCTTATTTCAGAATTCTCTTTTCTGGGTTGTTGTAAAGATTAGATAAGATGATACATGTAAACTGTACATTGTCTGAAACAAACTGAGTGATCAGTAAATGTTAGTTCTGATTACTCATCATGAGCTGAACATCTACCATATTCTCTGAGCTAGTTCTTAGAACATGTCTAAAATTTATTCTCCTTTTAGAGTGAATACCATCTTTTTGTCAGATCATTCAATAAAGAAACATGAACTCTGTCAGTTTCCAAAGACTGAATGCCTTCTACATCACTGTCCCTAAAATAAGACCCTACTCAAAAGAGCAATTGGGAAAAAAATAACAAAAGCATGATGAAGTAACAAAACTTATATGCCCATATACAAAACCTATATGCCCAAGACAAAATGAATTAGGACAAGTTTAGAGTATTCAGAATTTCATGGGGTGCTTATGTTTTCTTCTACAACTAAATTTCAAAAGTGAAGAAATTGTTTGCTTTCCATTCAATTTACTGCATGTGCTAAGTGGTTATAACATTTTTTTTTTAAGTCTTCATGAGTCATGGAAAATAAGAAAAATAAGGAGAACATGCATAAATCAAATAGAGATATCTGGGGAGAAAAGTCTAGATAAAAAAATAGAAACTTTTTCTTTAAGGTAAAACAAAATTTCAAAGTCATGGAACCCAAGAGAAAAAAAATAGGGCATAATTATCAAACATTTCAAAAACATGATTTTTTTTTTAATCTGCAGAAAAGTAAAATATTCACTTTGGTTAATAAGATGCTCATAATTGGATAATATAGCCACAATTCCCAGTGGGTGTACAGCAGTGAATTTCAAATGGCAATACATTTTGCTCTAGAGCTCTGGACTACATTTGATGTTTGCTGAAAGAGTTTGTTATAATTAATATCACTGCAGTGAATGTCAAGGGAATTAATAATGATTAGTCTCTGATTATAAAGAACTGTCTATCACGATTATTATATTAACATTCAAAAACATCTTGCTTTATTTAAGCATTTGTTTTTGAATTGTCAATAGCAATCTTTAAATCAATTAGTTGCATTTTTCAGCATCAAGGATCATATATAGGTCACTGGTTTTCTCGTTGGATCTGTGTTCTGTAAGTATGTTATTCAGGCAGATGATCAATTTAAAAAGAGTGAAATTCCTTAAATAAGATCTTGACATTACCAATTACCCTGTGTGAACTTATGCCTATAATTACCTAAATAAATTGGAAACTATTTTTGATATTTGAAATGTAGAGTGTATCACTGGTTATGGTTTAATCTAGGACATAAAATTTTACTTAAAAAAAAAAAAGACATTTCGGCCTTTGTTAAATGTCATAGTATTTTACCAAATTTACAAAACAATTATTTATGAAAATTAACTAAATCACTGAAGCCCTGAATGTTACCCTTTTCTTTGTCAACTTGAAAATTTTTAAAGGGTTAAAATTTGTGAGCAAAACGTCTTACAGAATAGTTAAATTTTTGAAGATTTAAAATTATCATTGATATTATAAACCTGGACACCTGAACAAAGTTAAAACTGATTGCAAGACAATGGTACATTTAAGAAAAAAAAAATTTGAGAATACTGAATGATTATTAAACCCCAGAGAACAAAACATTTGGGGTTAAAAGAAGATAATTAAGCTTAGACGGTGTATGAAAAGGAGGGAAACATTCTTTTCGCACATGCAAGGAGTCAGCTGGCCATCAAAGGATAATTTACTTCTTTCTTTCAATACAAGATAAAGCATGTGAAATGTGCATCATATTTTGCTGTACTGTAAACCCATCCGTCTTTATCAAGTTCTTAAGAAAGAAATAATAGAAACAGAGCTTTGAAGCTTCAGTACAATATGATTTGAGATATGGAAAGAAGACAAACTACCAGCGTATGGCTCACTTGAGCTGGCCATGAAAAGAACTTTTAATACAATAAGCAAAATAAAGATACTATACACCTGACATGAAAAAAAACACAGGACTTTTATTATTTCTTCCTTTCTTTTCCTGTTTAAAAAATCCTTAAATAAAAAAAGATACTTGTTGTTTTGAATTCTACTCACACATCATTCATGATATTTTCATTTTGACATCAGTTGGAATCTTTTAAAGAATGATAGTAAAACCAGGCAAACAAAATAACTTTTGGTAGGAAAATCAGTTACAACAAATTTCTAGCCACTCTTAAGGAAACCTTGGTTTTCTATGCTGCTATTCCATTGCTAGTTATTATTTCTGATTTCTGGAATATTTGGAATCCTGGAATGAAAATCCAATTTCTGGATTTTTTCCTTTTTCTCTTCCTTAAAGTTTAATTTCAAATGTTTCCTGTCCTAATAGTTCTCCCTAATCTCTCCTTAGGGAAGCCTCTGCATTTGAGTGTATTTGACACTTCATATTTGTTTTAGAATTATTTGTTCATGCCTCTGTATCACTTCACTTGACTCGGGGTTAGAAGTTCTGATCACATTTGCATTTTAGTATCTCAGACACACTAGGCCCTAGCCTCTGTTTACCGAATGAAACAATTTCTCAAATTCATGTTACCAAACTCATGTTTGGCTGCTCAATGTTGAACGTCAATACTTGAGAGACAAGTGCTAGTAAGAACAAAAAGTTTGCTTTATTCAGGAGGCCAGCAACCTGGGGAGAAGGTAGACTCATGTCCCAGAACCAACTCCCAAGATTCTGCTCAGCCATAAAAGTTTTCAAAGGGAAAAAGGGGAAGTGATCTCAGTTAATCATTGTGGTAAGGGGTCATATTCTTCCCTATCTCCCACTGCATGCAGGTTTGTTGATTCCTTGTGATCCTTCTTTAGATTATATCTTGTTCACACAGTTTGCTCATGAGATTACTGAAGGGGAATCTGGGGAAATGATCTAGTCATCTGTTAATTACTTATTCTTCATCTACTTCTTTAATCTAAGGAAAGAATCAACAGGTTAAGCAAGACTTTGTGTGATCATAAGATTTGAAAGGAGTGCTTGGGCCAGAGATGAATAGAGCATGGAGAAGCACCTGGTGTAAAAGTTAAGTTAAAGATAGCTTTGCTAAAGTGATAAGACAAAAGATGTCCTGCAGAGAACTGCTTCCTGCAAAGAGCTGCCTGCAAAGGTCTGCTTACAAATCCCCACTGTCAGACATCATTCCATTTCTATGGAATTATGGGTGAAGGTTTGTCTTCTGTAACTTCTTCATGCTGACATAGGGTGCCATATTCTTAGAGTGGAAGATGTCGACATGGGTCTGTAGCAACTCTTTGCTGACAATTTAGTTACCCTATTACATGTATGGGCAGAACAAGCCACAATTATTTTCATGCCCACAAAGATACAGATTATTATAAGCAATAGTGTTAATCCCATTCCCTTGAGGCAAGTTCTTGGAACTGTGTTAGCCATAGATTCAGTACTGCTCAAGATGGAACAGCTTATGTCATGGCTACTGTCTGGTCATCATGTAGTTAGCTTTTTCCCTCTGGTGGCAGTTATAGTATCTGTAAAACAACTCAGGAATGTGCATCAGACACTGAAAGATTCTGTGACTCTATTGTCCTAATTATTAACTCTTTGAACCTGCTCTTTTTTTGAATCAGGGGAGGACTGGGAGAATTCAGCTACAAACAAGAGGCATGGGTCATGGAAGGACTTTCATACTTGGGAAGGCCCCACAGGCTTCTGCTCAGTTTCATTCAGAATAGTTTAGCAGTAATTCAAATAATCTAAAATAAATTATGCCCTAGAAAGACTGAATTTTTAAAGTTTTAATTTTTAAAATGTGCCTTAGTTATTTTATAATAGATAATAAAGAGGTAAAATAGTGGTTCTAAAATCTCTTGGTCTCAAAAAAGCTTTACATTTTTAAAATTAATTGACAACTCCAAAGCCTTTTGTTTATATGAGTTATGTCTATTGATATTTACCATATGAGAAATTAAGACTGAGAAGTCATTAAAGCACAAGAAAAACAAAACACACTCTTTAGAATGATGATGTCATCACATAACACGTGGTCTCTGAGGAGCTACAGTCTATGCTCATGAAAGAATGAGGATGAAAAAAACAATAATTTAGGATTATTATGAAAGTAATTTAGCTTTCTGGAACTTCACAATATGGCTTTAGAAATCCCTTAGGGTCACCAGATCATGCTTTGAAAATTACTGCTATAGGCTAATAAAGCTAATAGATAATATCTAATATTTTTATATTGCTTTATAGTTTCACAGTGCTCTTGTATGCATTATCTCATGTGGTACTCATAACAACTCAGAAAAAAATATATATATATGTATATTACAAACTGGGAAATCAAGGCTTTGTCTAAACAACTTCCCAAAGACACACTATAAGGATCAAAACCAAATTTTAAATGAAGGTTACTGACTCCAATTCTTTATCCTTCATATAACATTAAAGAGAACCTTTCACTATGATCTTGGGGAAGGTTTTAAGATATTAATGAGCAGGGTTTTTTTTTTTTTTAATTTGTTAAATTTATTCTCAGTTTCCCTCATTTTATTCTTTGGGTTAAAACTAAAATGCTGCCTTTCTTTCTTTCTTTCTTTTCTTTTAACATTTTCTTACTTTTTGACTCTACAACATGCTCCAGGTTCATCCTTAATTTTCTGTGCCATAAGCACTAGTATCAGCCATTTCTCCAATGTGCTCTGGCTTCTTTGATTGGATAATAATGTTTAGAAACCAAGATCCAGGTACCAGGTGCATTTGTTTCTACTGAATGATCACTGGTTCTAGGCTTCTGGAGCAGACAGAGCTGTATGTATCCATATGTATATATGAACATGGTGCCTGATTGTATATGGTGGTAGGTTTCCAGGCTAACCTACACAAACATAATAAGCCCTGGTGCAGGATTTAGGACCCACGTCCCTGTTCAAAAGCCTAATTCATAATACTATCATTTTCATTGAGTTTTATTACCTTTAGCAGTATAATTGCTACTATTAAATAAAACTTTTCATTTTAGAAAGTGCTTACACATATATCATTTTGTTCCCTTTCCAGGAAAGTTTTGATGGCAAGATGGTTGAAAACATTCCTGGTGAGCTGATAAATGTGTGATTCTTGTTTACAAAGCTAGTTTATATCACCTTGGCTTTCTGAAAAAAAAAAAAAGTTTTGGTTCTTGTTATCCATGATCACGCTGAAGAATGAACCTTAGATCTGAGAATATTCTTGGATCTTCAACTCAGAAGAAGGAAGATCCTGGTGAGCATTGGAGCTCATCCTATGAAATATCTAAATCCCCTCATTAGTAGTCATTGAACACAATAAGCAGCACTTCTGAGCACAGACATTAAAACAAAAGGCTTTGCTCAAAATTCTCATCTCTTTGCAACTCACAATGAATATCAATGATGAAAAAAATATAGCATAGTAAATTGCAAACGGGCCTCAAATATCATCTGTTCTGACTCTGTCACTTTACAAATGAGGAACCTGAAATTCCTCATTTGTTTGTCTGTGGGCTGGGAGTAGATCCTGTGTTTCCTACCTTCTTGGGTAGTTGTAGATATTTAAATCAGACCCTATAAACAGGATTTTCCTCAAGTGTCTCTTCCAGTTTATCACTCACAAAATAGCAATATTCTTATAGGATAGGGATTCCATTAGATGTCTCCACGTCATTGTCAGGCTGCTTGGAAAATATGCAAGATAATGCATATGATAGGGAAGCCAGAGGCCCTGATGGATTAACATATGTGGAACAAACTTCAGTTTATTTCAATAGCACAGAAAGTGGTGTTTGTAAATGTCCTGATATAATTTTGGTGTGATTCAACTAATTTTAGGTGTGTATATATAGGCATAGATGATCTAAGTTTTTATACTCAAGTATTTATTTAAGAGTAAAATGAGAGTTACAGAAGTTTTTATAAGAATGTGCCAAAGAGGAAGGAGAGAACCAAGGGGCAGAGTAATTCATGGAGAAACATACGGGCACAAAAAATAACTCTCCAGAGACAAAAAGGATTTAAAGGAAGAAAGAAATATGTCCACAAAGTAAATTTGATTTCTGTCACTTCTGCTGAACAATCAAGAATTTAGTGATGGGGAGTCACAAGCTGAAAAACCATATAAGCAGCCAGAAATAATGGCATAAGTCATCAAATCTTGAAAGCTCATACCTGACTTTGACCAAAGCACAAATACCCAGGAGAACAACTGTATATGTTCAGGGGAGACTTGAATCTTCAGGAAAAATTTAATGGACAAATACCAAATTCTGCAAGTAGGTGAGGTGAATTGGAGACAGATGGAAGTTGCCCAGAAATTGCCTATGCCCACACAATGAGTAAATGTGTTATGTAATATTTTGAGTTAATTAAATATTTTAATGTAGGTTTATGGTAAGAATACTTATACCATATTGAAGCTTTTTAGGAGTCCTGTAAAATATTTATATACTGCTGACGATATACCAGGAAAATAATAACCTGATAGAATTCATGGAAATGTTCATTGAAGCATGTGCTACAAGAATAAACAACTCTTCTTGGTGTCTTATCATTTAATTTTCTGAATCTTGCAACATTTTTATTTAGAATTGACTATATGCTTATCACTGTCCTAGGTGCTGTAAGAGAAAATTAGGACACAAATGAGTATATAAGAGTAAACTTATGCAATCATGAAAAAAACCTGTGAGTCCTGAATTAGTGCTTATCTACTAACTTAGGAGAAAAATCTAACACAAAACAAGAAAAAACAGTGAAGTGCTAAACTGAGTACAGGGAATTAAGGGATTAGCATGGCCTGGAATAGAGGAAAATGTTTCATAGAAGAAGTAGAAGTGGGTCTTATAAATTTATTTATTTATTATTTATTTATTTTTGGCTGCATTGTGTCTTCATTGCTGTGTGTGGGCTTTCTCTAGTTGCAGCGAGCAAGGGCTACTCTTTGTTGCAGTGCACGGGCTTCTCATTGCGGAGGCTTCTCTTATTGTGGAACATGGGTTCTAGGTGCATGGGCTCAGTAGTTGTGGTGTACGGGCTTAGTTGTTCCACGGCATGTGGGATCTTCCTGGACCAGGGATCGAACCCGTGTCCCCTGCATTGGCAGGCAGATTCTCAACCACTGTGCCACCAGGGAAATCCTAGAAGTGGGTCTTGAAGGGTAAATCAGATTTGAATAGATGATGAAAATAGTTGATGTACTTTAGGTTAGGAAAAGATCACGGAGACAAATAATAGCATGACCTATATGTATGGAAAGTGAAGGAGGAGGATGGGGGTTATAAGGGAAATGCCTTATCTAGAATTTCATGAACATATTGGAGAGCAATTGTAGTGGTTAATCTTATTTGTCAACTTGACTGGACCACAGGATGCCAAGATTACTTGTTAAACATTATTCCTGAGTGTGTCTCTGAGGATGTTTCTGGAAGAGATTAGCATTTGAATTGGTGGACTGAGTAAAGTAGATGGTCCTCCCCAATGTGAACTGGCATCATCCAATCCATCAAAGACCAGAATAGAACAAAATGCAAAGGAAAGTTGACTTTACTCTCTCCCTGACTGCTTAAGCTGTGACATCAATCTTTTGCCTTCAGTCTCTTGGCTTCCAGGCCCTCAGACCCAGACTGGAATCTACACAAAGGCTATCTGGCTCTCAGGACTTTGAAGAACACCACTAGCTTTCCTGACAGCAGAAGGTGAGATTTCTCAGCCTCCATAGCTGTGTGAGCCAGTATAATATAATAAATCTCTTTCTAGGTAGAGAAAGAGATTATAGAGCTGGAAATAAGATGTAGATTCATATGTAGATATAGATATTCTATTGCTTCTGTTTCTCTGGAGAGCCCTGACTAATACAGCAATGGAAGATCATGTCACCTGGGTGATATGAGACCAGATTATTCAAAGTTCTGAGATTGGGCTGGATACTAAGAAAAATAGGAAGTCACTTATGCCGGGGAGAGACATGAAGGAAACATTGTGTAAAGAAGATATTTACAGAAGGATAATACAGAATAAAGTGAAAAAAGAAGATGATATAATAAGATGTTTAAAGTAATACTAGCAGAATTTTATGAGTATCTACACTAAGGCATCAATACCAAGAATGTATGACTGATATTTTGAAAGAAGAAATCATGTTTTGGTGTCAAACTTTATATAAGGAATAAAATAGAAAGATTCATTATAGGTAATGTTCTTAAGCTTGAGATACTCAAGAAAAGTAGTGGATGACTATTAGAAATAGTTTGAAATAGTTGGTTAGCTGCAGTTTGTGGAGGAAGATGAGTTAGATCTGAGTTGAACTGAGCTTGAGTGAGAATGTTGTGACGGAAAAAATATTCTTTGTTCACCAAATCCCATTTGATTTTTCTTTTGTGCTCACATGAAGACAACATTTATGAGTCTTAAAGTAGGTTGAGATCATGTGACTAGGTTCTGGCCAATAGAATGTGGTAGAAGGGATGTATGCCACTTCCACATCTGTGTCTACTCTGGATGTCACATGTTTAAAAAGGAAAAGATCAGGATCCTTGAGTCACTGTTTAGAAGAGAGCAATCTGCCCTACATTTGGTGTGACATAAGTAGCAATAAAACTTTTTTTCTATTGTCACTAATCTTCAAGGCTTATTTATTGTGCAACAGAGTCTGTCCTGTCCTGGTTAGTACAGATGTGTCATCTAAGCAGACATACTTTATAGAGAGTTTTGGAATGTAAATAACTAGATTCATATTTTGGAATTTAGATTTGGAATTCACCTTCTTGTTAGTAATAGTTGAAGAAACAATAGTGGATATCTTTCTGAGGGAGTGAATAGGCAGAAATAAAGGCATGAAGGATGGGACATGGGTGGAAATTAACAGATATTACTATTAAGTAATAGTAAAATAAATATTCAGAGAAGATGACAAAACAAAAATTGTCAGATAGAAGGTTTAAAGAAACAATGCAAAAGCATCTAGTGTTTTAAAAGATATTGAGGATAATGAAGATTAGGAAAGAACATTGGATTTTTCCAAAGAATAGATTTTGAGATATTTAAGATAATAATTTCAGTAGAGTGTTGGGTTCTTAAGTCACACTAATGAGAAACAGTAAGGAAAAGGAGAAAGAGAGTTTGTGTATAGTAGGGTAGGGAAATCTGAAAGTTTTGTCTATCCAAATCCTCTAAAAAATACCTGACTGTCCTAATTTATTATTATTATTATTATTATGTTTAATTTATTAAAATAGCTGAACAGAAAGGAACCAGTGTATAAAAGATTTCTAAGAGACAAACTTAAGCCAAGATCTTCTTTTAATCACTTTGAGACTTCCTGGTTTATATTGACCTTCTAACTATAGCTCTCTTCCTGTCAAATTTCTTTAGAGTACACACTACCTGAAAATAACTTAGTTGCCTTCTAGTCATTCTATTCTCATTTATCCAAGAGCAGGTTGGTGATTTTTTTCTTTTTCATCTTTCAATTCCATCAATGTATAAAGAATTGTATCCTATGCTGGATGCAGCTAAAAATTCATTCATTTTAGTCCCAGACTTTGCCACATCTGAGATGTCGTTGAGGGATTTGCTATAAACATGTCTTTGTTCTTATCATTCTTGGGAAAATCACATTTCCAGAACTTTGGCCAGCTCTTCAACCCTGTCATAGGCCCTACACTGAATTCTCTTCCTCTTCGCTGTTTTGTTTTACATAAGACTTCCATCCCACACATCTGAGAAAAGGTTGAAAGCCTACTGCACAGATAGTAGTTTCCAACAGAACCAAAAGCTGATTTCACCTGGATACTTACTTGATATTTTTGTTGGAATTTTATTGTTCAATTTCAAGTGAATTTTAATGAGTGCCTTTCAAGTGTATTAAGGACTGCCTCTCACAGAGAATTGCCATTAAATTATGTTTATATAATTTTTAATGCCTTAAAAAACTACATTTGTCTTGGACTTAAATTCATGAAATTCTCACTCCTCCTTCATTTCTAAATGGTCCTTATATGAATTAATAGACCTTGAGAAATGCAAACAGATTAAAATAAAATCATGGCCATTCAGTATTTAGGCAACTTAAATTTCATTTAATCTTACTACTTATTTAAGAATAAATCCACTTCATACAAAATGTATACAATGCTTCTAATAGGGCAGTAGAAGCACTTAGGTAACTTGTTAAAACCTAAACTGCTCTATCAAAACAAGATGATTATTAATATTATGGATAATAATATGGTTATAATGCAGATACTCAACAGAAAAAAATCTGATTTCAGTTTGGATTCAAATTGGTAAGTAATTTTTTCCACCACAATTTCTCCTCACCACAGCAGCAGGGAAAACACCATGAAACATCTTAGTTTAGGACACCATGCACTCCATTTTGACAACAAAGATGGCAAGGCTGCACAGAGAGAGAAGCCTTTTCCAGGTTAACATAAGTGGGAGCAGGTATTTTGCAGAGAGCCTTAGGAGCTACAAAATTCTAATGGAAATTATTTCATAATCACTGTCCTTAAAATGAACCTTGTGTAAATTCATAAGTAGAAGGTGAGGATAATAATAATAATAATAATAAACATTTATTGAATATTTACTAAACACCAGGAATTGTATGCAGGGCTTTGCATTTATTATCTCAATATCTGCAACAACACTAAGAGGTAGTAATATGAATAAGTACGTCAAAAGAAGAAATGAAGGTATTTGGGACATTTGGCAATGTCTGGAGATATTTTTGGTTGTCACATCTGGAAGGAGAGAGGGAAAGGCTGCCTCTGAGATCTAGTGGGTAGAGGCCAAAGATTCTGCTAAACATCCTACAAAGAAGACAACAGATCCCAGCAAAAAATTTTTCAGCCCAAAATGTCAATAATGGAGAACCTGTGAAATCCGGACTTAGACTACAAATGATAAGATAATAAACATGTGGAGAGAGAGAGGCCATGTGGAGGACCCTGAGACACCAGACTTAATGGACCTTCTGGTTCAGCCTAGGTGTAGGCTAAATGCAGTTGAAAGTGAATTGACAAGAGCTGACACAATTTGGAGCAGAAGAACCACCCAGCAGAATCCTGACTAAATTCCCATACTACAGAATTGTGGAAATAATACACTTAAGCCACTAAGTTTGGGGCTGGTTTTTTGTACAGCAATAGACAACAGAAACACTATCCTTTTAGCCATATTTGGATGTATTAATTTATTTGTTGACATGGGCTTACATTGAAATGTGTACAAACTATGACATATTAATACACTCAAATTAGTAATATTATTAGAGTTTATAGTACTTTCCTATATTTGGGCTCATAAATTCCCAACAAAATGTTTGTTTTCTCTATGAAGCGCCAAGCAACCCCATTACTCTGATGAACTTCTTGTTGATTGAAATTTCTAATTCTTTTTCAAATGTGGTGTTCCTGACATCTGTCTCCCCATCTTCTATTTGAGAGGTTGATTTTTCAACTCAGGCCCAAGGCCTTACATTTAGTTCTTTTAAATTCCATGTTGCTTTATTCATCATATCATTCCAAACTCTTTTTTTTATTTGAAAATATTTCCTATATCTCTGAGCCTCTTATCATTTGAAAATTTGGTAAGCCTGCCTTCAATTTGGCATAAAAATACTGAAGGAATCAGGGCTTTAGACAACACTCTGTATCATGGTCTTAAAATATGTGTTTCCTGGGTTGACATTTTGGAATATAGTATGTGGGAGGCACACACACTTTAGAAAATTATGATAAACTGTGAAGTTTTTAGGTGTAGGTGCAGCAGTTTACAGAAATTAAATGTAGTGGTGAAGTTTTTAGAAGATGTTGTCTTCTTTTGAATTGATCCAAAATAAACAAATGAACATGGAATCATTAATATGAGCATGTTAGGATGATGTTGAATTGGTGAAATTACAGGTTTCTACATGCTTTAGTAAATTATGATTATTTTGGTAATAATGAAACAATTCCATTTAAAGTTGGGTCACATCATATTCTCTATTAACTCATGTAAATTCACTTCTATTGGTTGGCCAAAAAGTTCGTTCTGGTTTTCTGTAACATCTTATGGAAAAACCCAAACAAACTTTTTGGCCAAACCAATACTTGCTTGGTCTATAAAGACAAATGAAAGATAAACCATTATTTAATAGCACATGATTCTATCCACTATTCTGTTCACTGAGTGCACACTTCAACAGCAACTTTGACATGGGAGACAAAGATCTGCTCAGGAGAACCTTAAGCTCAGGTTCTCATGCTTCTGATAGCATAGACTTCTCCCTGGGTGTGATTATAACATTTAAAGATATAGTTTTACTATAATTTCATTCCTAAATACAAGACAACTACTCTTTACATTTTTTATATAGCTGTTTAACTGAAAATTTAAAAAAAGGGTTTCAAGACAGTAGGTGAGATGCTGTATTTAATCTCAATGAGACCAAACATGGATATTTTCTACAGTATTTTCAAGGGTAATTATGAATATCTTTTTTTTTTAATTTTAAGTTACTTTATATTCTGACACTTAAGCTTGTCACCCCACTGTGTGGTGCATTTACTGGTACTATTTTGGTTATTTAATCACCTTGATAGTTATTCATTGATTCAGTCAGTGAACCAGCTTTTTTTAATCTTTACTATATGCCCATTCAGGGAAATACAGCCTCAAGGACTTCAGTTTTCTTATATGGAATCCCATGTTGTCCACAAGTTTAATTGGTATGGAGTATAAACAGAAGGATTTATACTCAATTCTGGGGGACACTAATAAGTAAGGGATGACAAACCTTTGTGGTTGTACATGTTTAGGCTGTATTGAACTAAAACATCTTGAAGACATGGCCACACTATTGTTATTGCCAGCCTGTCATCTCCTCCTTTTCTTTGTCTTGTTTTACTTAAACATCTATAAAGTTCTTAATCATAAATTTAAATATGAAATATTTTAAATACACATAAAAAAATGGGAATGATATGATGGGTACACATACACCTTCTACTTGATTTAACACTTTATCATTTGGCACATTTGCTTCAGAACATATTTTTAAGGAAATAACAGTGAAAATCATTGGAGTCCCCTGCCTACCCCTTTCTCTGCAGAGATAAACACCTCAAAATTGGTGAATAACCTTTATATGCATTATTTTTATAAATATTTTTGCTAAATATGTATGCATCCCTAATTTATACAGAATGTTTTTGAAAAAAATGCAAACATGGCATGACACCATTCAGTATTCCATTTCATTTTTTGGCCACTCAACATTGTTTTGTAATTTATACCTGGTGCATATTTGTTTTGCTGATCCATTTTAAGTGCTACATGGAATTTCATTGACGAAAATGGCATAGTTTATATATTTATTCACCTGTTGACTTTATGGGTTGTTGTCAAACCTTAAATATTATGAAGAACTCCAGTGAACATCTTTGTACATGACTCCTTGAGTGCATGGGAGAGGTTTCTCCAGAGTACATACTAGATATGTAACAGGTATACATAGCTTCCACTTGATAGAATGTGTGCTCTTCCACATGATTGTACAAATTTGCATCAGCAACTGGTACATCATAATTTTATTAACATCACAATTCCATCAACAACAGTGATAGATTATCTCTTACAACATCTCTCCTGCAGTTGGTCTTGGTAGATTTTTATTGTTGCCTTATGTGGTGAGTGTGAAAGATTATCTACCTCATTGTTTAATTTGCATTTTCACGAGTACTAGTGCTCTTTAGCATCTTTTTTTTTTAACACCTTTATTGGTGTATAATTGCTTTACAATGGTGTGTTAGTTTCTGCTGTATAACAAAGTAAATCAGCTATATATATACATATATCCCATATACCCTCCCTCTTGCAACTCCCTCCCACTCTCACTATCCCACCGCTCTGGGTGGTCACAAAGCACCGAGCTGATCTACCTGTGCTATGCGGCTGCTTCCCACTAGCTATCTATTTTACATTTGGTAGTGTATATATGTCCATGCCACTCTCTCACTTTGTCCCAGCTTACCCTTCCCCCTCTCCATGTCCTCAAGTCCATTCTCTAGTAGGTCTGAGTCTTTATTCCCGTCTTACCCCTAGGTTCTTCAAGACCTTTTTTTTCTTGTTTTTTAGATTCCATATATATGAGTTAGCATACGGTATTTGTTTTTCTCTTTCTGACTTATTTCACTCTGTATGACAGACTCTAACTCCATTCACCTCACTACAAATAACTCAGTTTCGTTTCTTTGTATGGCTGAGAAATATTCCACTGTATATATGTGCCACATCTTCTTTATCTATTCATCTGTTGATAGACACCTAGGTTGCTTGCATGTCCTGGCTATTGTAAATAAAGCTGCAATGAATATTGTGGTACAAGACTCTTTTTAAATTATGGTTTTCTCAAGGTATATGCCCAGCAGTGGGATTGCTGGGTCGTATGGTAGTTCTATTTTTAGTTTTTAAAGGAACCTCCATAGGGTTCTCCATAGTGGCTGTATCACTTTACATTCCCACCAACAGTGAAAGAGGGTTCCCTTTTCTCCACAACCTCTCCAGCATTTATTGTTTCTAGATTTTTTGATGATGGCCATTCTGACTGGTATGAGGTGATATCTCATGGTAGTTTTGATTTGTATTTCTCTAATGATTAATGATGTTGAGCATTCTTTCATGTGTTTGTTGGCAATCTGTATATCTTGTTTGGAGAAATGTCTATTTAGGTCTTCTGCCCATTTTTGGATTGGGTTGTTCGCTTTTTTGATATTCAGCTGCATGAGCTGCTTGTAAATTTTGCAGATTAATCCTTTGTCAGTTGCTTCATTTGCAAATATTTTATCCCATTCTGAGTGTTGTCTTCTCGTCTTGTTTATGGTTTCCTTTGGTGTGCAAAAGCTTTTAAGTTTCATTAGGTCCCATTTGTTTATTTTTCTTTTTATTTCCATTTCCCTAGGAGGTGGGTCAAAAAGGATCTTGCTGTGATTTATGTCATACAGTGTTCTGCCTATGTTTTCCTCTAAGAGTTTGATAGTGTCTGGCCTTACATTTAGGTCCTTAATCCATTTTGAGTTTATTTTTGTGTATGGTGTTACGGAGTGTTCTAATTTCATTCTTTAACATGTAGCTGTCCATTTTTCCCAGCACCACTTATTGGAGAGGTTGTCTTTTCTCCATTATATATTCTTGCCTCCTTTTTCAAAGATAAGGTGACCATATGTGCATGGGTTTATCTCTGAGCTTTCTATCCTGTTCCATTGATCTATATTTCTGTTTTTGTGCCAATACCATACTGTCTTGATTACTGTAGCTTTGTAGTATAATCTGAAGTCCAGGAGCCTGATTCTTGCAGTTCTGTTTTTCTTTCTCAAGGTTGCTTTGAATATTCGGGGTCTTTTGCATTTCCATATAAATTGTGAGATTTTTTGTTCTTGTTCGGTGAAAAATGCCATTGGTAGTTTGATAGGGATGCATTGAATCTGTAGATTGCTTTGGGCAATATAGTCATTCTCACAATGTTGATTCTTCCAATCCAAGAACATGGTATATCTCTACATATGTTTGTATCATCTTTAATTTCTTTCATCAGTGTCTTATAATTTTCTGTATAAAAGTCTTTTGTCTCCTTAGGTAGGTTTACTACTGCACATTTTATTCTTTTTGTTTTAATGGTAAATGGGAGTGTTTTCTTAATTTCACTTTCAGATTTTTCATCATTACTGTATAGGAATGCAAGAGATTTCTGTGCATTAATTTTATGTCCTGCTACTTTACCAAATTCATTGATTAGCTCTAGTAGTTTTCTGGTAACACCTTTAGGATTCTCTATGTATAGTATCATGTCATCTGCAAACAGTGACAGCTTTCCTTCTTCTTTTCCGATATGGATTCATTTTATTTCTTTTTCTTCTCTGATTGCTGTGGCTAAAACTTCCAAAACTATGTTGAATAATAGTGGTGAGAGTGGGCAACATTTTCTTCTCCCTGATCTTAGTGGAAACGGTTTCAGTTTTTCACCATTGAGGACGATGTTGGCTGTGGGTTTGTCATATATGGCCTTTATTATGTTGAGGTAATTTCCCACTTTGCCTACTTTCTGGAGGGTTTTTATCATAAATGGGTGTTGAATTTTGTTGAAAGCTTTCTTTGCATCTATTGAGATGATCATATGGTTTTTCTCCTTCAATTTTTTAATATGGTGTATCACATTGATTGATTTGCAAATATTGAAGAATCCTTGCGTTCCTGGGATAAATCCCACTTGATCATGGTGTATGATCCTTTTAATGTGCTGCTGGATTCTGTTTCCTAGTATTTTGTTGAGGATTTTTGCATCTATGTTCATCAGTGATATTGGCCTGTAGTTTTCTTTCTTTGTGACATCTTTGTCTGGTTTTGGTATCAGGGTGATGGTGGCCTCGTAGAATGGCTTTGGAAGTGTTCCTCTGTCTGTTATATTTTGGAAGAGTTTGAGGATACGTGCTAGCTGTTCTCTAAATGTTTGAAAGAATTCGCCTGTGAAGCCATCTTGTCCTGGGCTTTTGTTTGTTGGAAGATTTTAATCACAGTTTCAATTTCATTGCTTATGATTTGCCTGTTCATATTTTCTATTTCTTCCTGGTTCAGTCTCGGAAGGTTGTGCATTTCTAAGAATTTGTCCATTTCTTCCAGGTTGTCCATTTTATTGGCATATAGTTGCTTGTAGTAATCTCTCATGATCCTTTGTATTTCTGCAGTGTCAGTTGTTACTTCTCCTTTTTCATTTCTAATTCTATTGATTTGAGTCTTCTCCCTTTTTTTCTTGATGGATGTGGTTAATGGTTTATCAATTTTGTTTTTCGTCTCAAAGAACCAGCTTTTAGTTTTATTGATCTTTGTTATTGTTTCCTTCATTTCTTTTTCATTTATTTCTGATCTGATCTTTATGATTTCTTTCCTTCTGCTAATTTTGGGGTTTCTTTGTTCTTCTTTCTCTAATTGTTTTAGGTGTAAGGTTAGGTTGTTTATTCAAGATGTTTCTTGTTTCTTGAGGTAGGCTTGTATTGCTATAAACTTCCCTCTTAGAACTGCTTTTGCTGCATCCCATAAGTTTTGGGTCATCGTGTTGTCACTGTCATTTGTTTCTTGGTATTTTTTGATTTCCCCTTTGATTTCTTCAGTGATCTCTTCGTTATTAAGTAGTGCATTGTTTAGCCTCCATGTGTTTGTATTTTTTACAGATTTTTTCCTGTAATTGATATCTAGTCACATAGCGTTGTGGTCAGAAAAGATACTTGATAAGATTTCAATTTTCTTAAATTTACCAAGGCTTGATTTGTGACACAAAATATGATCTATCCTGGAGAATGTTCCATGAGCACTTCAGAAGAAAGTATATTATGTTGTTTTTGGATGGACTCTCCTATAAATATCAATTAAGTCCATCTTGTTTAATGTATCATTTAAAGCTTGTGTTTCTTTATTTATTTTCATTTTGGATGATCTGCCCATTGGTGAAAGTGGGGTGTTAAGGTCCCCTACTATGATTGTGTTACTGTCGATTTCCCCTTTTATGGCTGTTAGCATTTGCCTTATGTACTGAGGTGCTCCTATGTTGGGTGCATAAATATTTACAATTGTTATACCTTCTTCTTGGATCAATCCCTTGATCATTATATAGTGTCCTTTGTCTCTTGTAATAGTCATTATTTTAAAGTCTATTTTTTCTGATATGAGAATTGCTACTCCAGCTTTCTTTTGATTTCCATTTGCATGGAATATCTTTTTCCATCCCCTCACTTTCAGTCTATATGTGTCCCTAAGTCTGAAGTGGGTCTCTTGTAGACAGCATATATACAGGTCTTGTTTTTGTATCCATTCAGGCTGTCTGTGTGTTTTGGTTGGAGCATTTAATTCATTTACATTTAAGGTAATTATCAATATGTATGTTCCTATTACCATTTTCTTAATTGTTTTGGGTTTGTAATTGTACATCTTTTCCTTCTCTTGTGTTTCCTGCCTTGAGAAGTTCCTTTAGCATTTGTTGTAAAGCTCACTTTGTGGTGCTGAATTGTCTTAGATTTGCTTGTCTCTAAAGGTTTTAATTTCTCCATCAAATCTGAATGAGATCCTTGCTGGGTAGAGTAATCTTGTTTGTAGCTTTTTCCCTTTCATCAGTTTAATTATGTCCTGCCACTCCCTTCTGCCTTGCAGAGTTTCTGCTGAAAGATCAGCTGTTAACCTTTTGGGGATTCTCTTGTATGTTATTTGTTGATTTTACCTTGCTGCTTTTAATATTTTTTTGTTTGTATTTAATTTTTGGTAGTTTGATTACTATGTGTCTTGGAGTTTTTCTCCTTGGATTTATCCTGTATGGGACTCTCTGCACCTCCTGGACTTGATTGACTATTTCCTTTCCCATATTAGAGAAGTTTTCAACTATAATGTCTTCAAATATTTTCTCAGTCCCTTTCTTTCACTCTTCTTCTTTTGGCACCTGTATAATTCGACTCTGGGTGCATTTAATGTTGTCCCAGAGGTCTCTGAGACTGCCCTCAATTCTTTTCATTCTTTTTTCTTTATTCTGGTCTGTGGTAGTTATTTCCACTATTTTATCTTCCAGGTCACTTATCCGTTCTTCTGCCTCAGTTATTCTGCTCTTGATTCCTTCTAGAGAAGTTTAATTTAATTTATTGTGTTGTTCATCATTGTTTGTTTGCTCTTTAGTTCTTCCAAGTCCTTGTTAAACTTTTCTTGTATTTTCTCTGTACTATTTCCAAGATTTTGGATCATGTTTACTGTCATTACTCTTAATTCTTTTTCAGGTAGACCGCCTCTTTCCTCTTCATTTGTTTTGTCTGGTGGGTTTTTACCTTGCTCCTTCATCTGCTGTGTGTTTCTCTGTCTTCTCATTTTGTTTAACTTACTGTGTTTGGGGTCTCCTTTTCGCTGGCTGTAGGTTTGCAGTTACTGTTGTTTTAGGTATCTGCCCCCAGTGGCTAAGATTTTTTCAGTGGGTTGTGTAAGCTTCCTGCTGGAGGGGACTGTTGCCTGTGTTCTGGTGGATGAGGCTTGAACTTGTCTTTCTGGGGGGCAGGACCGCATCTGGTGGTGTGTTTTGGGCTGTCTGTTACTTTACTATGATTTTAGGCAGCCTCTCTTCTAGTGCGTAGGGTTGTGTTCCTGTCTTGCTAGTTGTTTGGCATAGGGTGTTCAGCACTGTAGCTTGCTAGTCATTAAGTGGAGCTGGGCCTTAGTGTTGAGATGGAGATCTTTGGGAGAGCTTTCACCATTTGATATTATTTGGGGCTGGGAAGTCTCTGGTGGACCAATGTCCTGAACTCGGCTCTCCCACCTCAGAGACACAGGCCTGACACCAGGCCAGAGCACCAAGACCCTGTCAGCCACATGTCAACAGTGTGGTCTCAGCAAGGTGTCATTCCTCCCAGAGCTTTCCTCATCTTTCCAATAGCCAAGTGCACATCCACACAGGGCTGGTGTCCTAGCAACTCCAAGTGTCCAATCCCAAACTCATGTTCTTTTCTCCTGAAGTAGTTTACTAAGTTCTTGTGTGATCATACCTCCTCATGCCTATTTGATTTCATTTCATCCCTATTTCTGAATCAGTGTTCTTTCCATACTCGCATAGTACACAGAGATATAAGAAATGATCTGTCGAAATATTCTCTTTTTTAAAGGAGAAATGAAGGGACATTTATTGAGAGCCAACTGCATGCAAGATTTGGAGCTTACATATGTGGGTTCTTTTTGTTGTCAACAATGCTGCAATGTAAAACTTAATATGTACAGTTTATAGACAAAAGAAATGGAGACAGCTAAGATGGTACTGCTAAAAGCAGGTGAAGCTGGGAATTCAAACCTAGACCTCTGGCTCTAAGCCTAATCCTTTTTTCATTGTCTTAACACTGCCTCCCTAGTGTTTCCCTGACTGAATTAAATCACAATTTAGCTGCTCTTTCATCTTAGCTCTTTTAAGGATTTTATGTTTACCCAGATATCAAAATAGTTGTAAGAGCTTCCTGAGTTTTCAAAAAATCATTTATTTCTGAAATCTTTAGTCCTTTATTACTTTTAAATGTTGTTAAATTAACTACCAGTTTACTTTGATATTATCATATCACAAGATAATGATCACCAGTGAAAGTTCAAACCAAGTGACAAAGTAGAAAGATAATTGCATGGATGTTAATTATGTAGCCTAGAGGGTTCCAAGTGCTCTGTCATGTCACTGAAAAAGATTGCTTCATTTAAAATGATAAACCTCTTTTAACTGAACACAATATTACATCAGTAAAGTTATTGCTGGTGATACACAGATGACATAAATCTTGGCAGCTGTGATGTTTGCTAAAATGGAGACTCCCATTGTTTGCTAAAACTCTGTTTGCTAAAATGGACACTCCCATTCCTGATCATTGGGACTGATTGTGACTGAAATTGAGTCTATAGTTGAGAAAGTCTTCTTAAACAAGTATCTGTAAGTGTGATGCTTTTTGATCTCTCACGTGTGTTCCCCATTCATTCACGACTCATCAACAGTTTCATTCTTTAGGCAAATATTTAATTGCCTGCTATTTTCTAAGTAACGTACTGGGCACTAGTTATGCAACGATGCATGAGGTCTCTGCTTTCAGGAAGTGCAACCTCTACATGAGAGGACAAACACCTGACCATAAGGCCATTAATATGAACAACTTTAATAAGTTTTAAAAGGATTGGGGGTGTCCTGGTGATGCAACAGTTTATGCAGTTTGAAGAATGAAAGGGGTGGAGATGGACCCAGTGGGAACACTGAGCTGGACTGTGAAAGAAGAGAATTACTCAGTTTTGCAAAAAAATGGAAAGAGCTTAAAAGGCAGAGGAAACAGCATATAAAGGAGATTGGAAGAACACAGAATGATCTAGAAATAATAATGATAATTATCTCAAGTGATTGAGATTGAAAGTTATAGAAGATAAGTAAAAGAAGTAGCTTGATACCAGATCACGATAGTCCTTGAATGCACTGATAAAGGCTGCAGACATTATTATATAGTTTTAAGGAAGCTAGCTTCCTCTCTGATCAGGTGTTCCTGTGATCACAAGCATCTGGACAGATGCTTTAAACTTACAACAATCACACTGTTCCTGAGCCAGCATCATTTATTAGAAAAAAAAAAGACATAATGTACTCTCCACTTCAATTTTCATTGGCACTAAAATGGATGGCCTTTTTACAACTATCAATAATGCCTGTGCTGAAGGAGCCATTATTAGGACAAACATTCATTATTTTAAGGTTACTCTTTCCCCAAAAACATGAGAGCAATTTGCTTGCAAAATGGAAAATCCTTGCCCATTGGGCTGTCCTACTCCCTTTTTGTCCAGGAAATGCTAACTGATAAGAGAGAATGACTGGCGACATAAGTAATGTGATTTATCATTTTTCCTATCATCCTTCTGTCTGAGGAAGCTGTGCCAAACAACAGAAAGGGCCAGGATAAGAGCAGTTGACCAAGGTTCTAACTTCAGCTTTGTTACCAAATAATTGTAAATTTAAGTAATCTACTTCCACTCCCCAAGCTTAAACCCCCTCATCTTTTAAGTAGATATGGACTCAATTTTCTCCCATAACCAAAAATTTCATGTGCAATCTTGATATTAAATCAGATAATAGTTAAAAAGTAAAAGCATGGGGTAGTTCAAATTTCCTGGTATGTTATTTACAATGCCACCAGTTCTCATAACTTATTTAAATATAACAACTGCATTCTGCTTGTATTATCATTCAAATTGAAGACACTCTTTCAATTTGAACATACCCAACACTTGTAACATAATAAACTGTGATCTGCTCATTTAAATTTAATAGAAGAATTGTAGATGAGCTGTCAGTCCAAACCAAAAGACCAAAATATATATGATGCTCAGACATTCTTTCTTAATAAGATTTTAATTCCAATTTCCAGTTAGTCCACTGAGTGTTAACTATGGTGAAGACAGGTTTCTCTGTGAAAGGAGACACCAAACACAGTAAGTTAAGGAAAATGAGAAGACAGAGAAATATGTAGCAGATGAAGGAGCAAGGTAAAAACCCACCAGACCAAACAAATGAAGAAGAAATAGGCAGTCTACCTGAAAAAGAATTAAGAGTAATGGTAATAAAGATAATCTACAATCTTGGAAATATAATTGAGAAAAAACAAGACACGTTTAACAAGGACATAGAAGAACTAAAGAGCAAACAAACAATGATGGACAACACAACAAATGAAATTAAACTTCTCTAGAAGGAATCAAGAGCAGAATGAGGCAGAAGAACGGATAAGTGACCTGGAAGATAAAATAGTGGAAATAACTACCACAGACCAGAATAAAGAAAAAAGAATGAAAAGAATTGAGGGCAGTCTCAGAGACCTCTGGGACAACATTAAATGCATCAGCAGTCAAATTTTAGGGGTCCCAGAAGAGGAAGAGAAAGGGAAAGGGACTGAGAATATATTTGAAGACATTAGAGTTGAAAACCTCCCTGATATGGGACAGGAAAGAGTCAATCAAGTCCAAGAAGCACAGAGAGTCCCATACAGGATAAATCCAAGGAGAAACACACCAAGACACATATTGATTTAAAATTAAATACAAAGAAAAAATATCAAAAGCAACAAGGGAAAAGCAACAAATAACATAGAGGGAATCCCCAAAAGGTTAACAGCTGATCTTTCAGCAGAAACTCTGCAAGCCAGAAGGAATGGCAGGACATAATTAAAGTGATGAAAGGGAAAAAGCTACAAACAAGGTTATTCTACCAGTGAGGATCTCATTCAGATTTGATAGAGAAATTAAAGCCTTTAGAGACAAGCAAAAGCTAAGAGAATTCAGCACCACCAAACCAGCTTTACAACAAATGCTAAAGGAACTTCTCAAGGCAGGAAACACAACAGAAGGAAAAGATGTACAATAACAAACCCAAAACAATTAAGAAAATGGTAATAGGAACATACATATAATTACCTTAAATGTTAATGGATTAAATGCTGCAACCAAAACACATAGATTGGCTAAGTGAATACAAAAACAAGATCTGTATATATACTGTCTACAACAGACCCACTTCAGACCTAGGGACACATATAGACTGAAAGTGAGGGAATCGAAAATGATATTCCATGCAAATGGAAATCAAAAGAAAGCTGGACTAGCAATTCTCATATCAGACAAAATAGACTTTAAAATAAAGACTATTACAAGAGACAAAGAAGGACAATATATAATGATTAAGGGATCAATCCACGAAGAAGATATAACAATTATAAATATTTATACACCCAAATTGTAACACCTTGATACATGATGCAAATGCTAACAACCTTAACAGGGAAAATTGACAGTCACACAATAATAGTAGGGAAAAATAACACCCCACTGTCACCAATGGACAGATCATCCAAAATGAAAATACATAAGGAAACACAAGCTTTAAATGATACATTGGGGCTTCCCTGGTGGCGCAGTGGTTGGGAGTCTGCCTGCCAGTGCAGGAGACATGGGTTCGAGCCCTGGTCTGGGAGGATCCCACATGCCGCGGAGCGACCGGGCCCGTGAGCCACAACTACTGAGCCTGCGCGTTTGGAGCCTGTGCTCAGCAACAGGAGAGGCCGCGACAGTGAGAGGCCCGCGCACAGCAATGAAGAGTGGCCCCCGCTCGTTGCAACTAGAGAAAGCCCTTGCACAGAAACGAAGACCCAACACAGCCAAAAAATAAATATAAATAAATAAATGATACATTAAACAAGATGGACTTAATTGATATTTATAGGACATTTCATCCAAAAACAACAGAATACACATTCTTCCCAACTGCTCATGGAACATTCTCTAAGATAGAGCATATCTTGGGTCACAAATCAAGCCTTGGTAAATTTAAGAAAATTGAAATCATGTCAAGTATCTTATCCAACCACAATGCTATGAGATTAGATATCAATTACAGGGAAAAAAAGCTGTAAAAACTACAAACACATAGAGGCTAAAGAATACAATACTTAATAACCAAGAGATCACTGAAGAAATCA
Organism: Eubalaena glacialis; assembly: GCF_028564815.1. Lineage (NCBI taxonomy): Eukaryota > Metazoa > Chordata > Mammalia > Artiodactyla > Balaenidae > Eubalaena > Eubalaena glacialis. The sequence continues at coordinate 33,022,986 of NC_083734.1, forward strand.
AAGAGGAAAACAAAAAATACTTAGAAACAAATGACAATGAAAACACGACAGCCCAAAACCTATGGGATGCAGCAAAAGCAGTTCTGAAAGGGAAGTTTACAACAATACAATCCTACCTCAAGGAAAAAGATACATCTCAAATAAACAACCTAACATTACATGTAAAGCAATTAGAGAAAGAAGAATAAAGAGACCACAAATTTAGCAGAAGGAAAGAAATCATAAAGATCAGATCAGAAAGAAATGAAAAAAATATGAAAGAAAGAATAACAAATTCAGTAAAACTAAAAGCTGGTTCTTTAAGAAGATAAACAAAATTGATAAACCGTTAGCCAGACTCATCAAGAAAAAAAGGAAGACTCAAGTCAACAGAATTGGAAATGAAAAAGAAGAAGTAACAACTGACACAGCAGAAATACAGAGGATCATGAGAGATTACTACAAGCAACTATATACCAATAAAATGGGTAACCTGGAATAAATGGACAAATTCTTAAAAAAGCAAAACCTTCTGAGCCTGAACTGGGAAGAAATAGAAAATATAAACAGAACAATCACAAGGAGAGGAGAAGATGGCGGAAGAGTAAGACGCGGAGATCACCTTTCTCCCCACAGATACATCAGAAATACATCTACACGTGGAACTGCTCCTATAGAACACCCACTAAACGCTGGCAGAAGACGTCAGACCTCCCAAAAGGCAAGAAACTCCCCACGTACCTGGGTAGGGCAAAAGAAAAAAGAAACAACAGAGACAAAAGAATAGGGACGGGACCTGCACCAGTGGGAGGGAGCTGTGAAGGAGGAAACATTTCCACACACTAGGAAGCCCCTTCGTGGGCAGAGACTGCAGGTGGTGGAGGGGGGAAGCTTCGGAGCCATGGAGGAGAGCACAGCCACAGGGGTGCGGAGGGCAAAGCGGAGAGATTCCCGCACAGAGGAGCGGTGCCGACCAGCACTCAACAGCCCGAGAGGCTTGTCTGCTCAGCCGCCGGGGCGGGCGGGGGCTGGGAGCTGAGGCTCGGGCTTCAGTCGGATTGCAGGGAGAAGACTGCGGTTGGCGGCTTGAACACAGCCTGAAGGGGTTAGCGCACCACAGCTAGCTGGGAGGGAGTACGGGAAAGGGTCTGGAGCTGCCGAACAGGCAAGAGACTTTTTCATGCCCCTTTGTTTCCTGGTGTGCGAGGAGAGGGGATTCAGAGCACTGCCTAAATGAGCTCCAGAGACGGGCGCGAGCCGCGGCTATCAGCGCGGACCCCAGAGACGGGCATGAAACGCTAAGGCTGCTGCTGCCACCACCAAGAAGCCTGTGGGCGAGCACAGGTCACTATCCACACCTCCCCTCCTGGGAGCCTGTGCAGCCCGCCACTGCCAGGGTCCTGGGATCCAGGGACAACATCCCCAGGAGAACGCACGGTGCTCCTCAGGCTGCTGCAACATCACGCTGGCCTCTGCCGCCGTAAGCTCACCCTGCATCCGTACCCTTCCCTCCCCCTGGCCTGAGTGAGCCACAGGCCCTGAAGCAGCTGCTCCTTTAACCCCGTCCTGTGTGAGCGAAGAACAGACGCCCTAGGTGATCTACACACAGAGGCAGGTCGAAATCCAAAACTGAAACCCGGGAGCTGTGCGAACAAAGAAGAGAAAGGGAAATTTCTCCCATCAGTCTCCGAAGCAGCAGACTAAAGCTCCACAAACAACTTGATGTACCTGCATCTGTGGAATACCTGAATAGACAATGAATAATCTGAAATTGAGGCGGTGGACTTTGGGAGCATGATATATTATTTTTTCCCCTTTTCCTCTTTTTGTGAGTGCAAATGTGTATGCTTCTGTGTGAGATTTTGTCTGTATAGCTTTGCTTTCACCATTTGTCCTAGGGTTCTGTCTGTCCATGTTTTTTGTTTTTTGTTTTTTGGTTTTTGGTTTTTTTTGACTTAAAATTCTTTTTTCCATTTTTTCTTAATAATTATTTTTTATTTTAATAACTTTATTTTATTTTATCCTCTTTCTTTTTTTCTTTCTATTTTTTCTCCCTTTTATTCTGAGCCATGTGGATGAAAGGCTCTTGGTGCTCCAGCCAGGCATCAGGGCTGTGCCTCTGAGGTGGGAGAGCCAAATTCAGGACACTGGTCCACAAGAGACCTCCCAGCTCCACGTAATACCAAACGATGAAAATCTGCCAGAGATCTCCATCTCAACACCAAGACCCAGCTTCACTCAACAACCAGCAAGCTATAGTGCTGGACACCCTATGCCAAACAACTAGCAAGACAAGAACACAGCCCCATCCATTAGCAGAGAGGTTGCTTAAAATCATAATAAGGCCACAGACACCCCAAAACACACCACCACCTGATGTGGACTTGCCCACCAGAAAGACAAGATCCAGCCTCATCCACCAGAACACAGGCACTAGTCCCCTCCACCAGGAAGCCTACACAACCCACTGAACCAACCTTAGCCACTGGGGACAGATACCAAAAACAACAGGAATTACGAACCTGCAGCCTGTGAAAAGGAGACCCCAAACACAGTAAGATAAGCAAAATGAGAAGACAGAAAAACACACAGCAGATGAAGGAGCAAGGTAAAAACACACCAGACCTAACAAATGAAGAGGAAATAGGCAGTCTACCTGAAAAAGAATTCAGAATAATGATAGTAAAGATGATAAAAAATCTTGGAAATAGAATAGACAAACTGCAAGAAACATTTAACAAGGACCTAGAAGAACTAAAGAGGAATCAAGCAATGATGAAAAACACAATAAATGAAATTAAAAATAATCTAGACAGGATCAATAGCAGAATAACTGAGGCAGAAGAACGGATAAGTGACCTGGAAGATAAAATAGTAGAAGTAACTACTGCAGAGCAGAATAAAGAAAAAAGAATGAAAACAACTGAGGACAGTCTCAGAGACCTCTGGGACAACATTAAACGCACCAACATTTGAATTATAGGGGTCCCAGAAGAAGAAGAGAAAAAGAAAGGGACTGAGAAAATATTTGAAGAGATTATAGTTGAAAACTTCCCTAATATGGGAAAGGAAATAGTTAATCAAGTCCTGGAAGCACAGAGAGTCCCATACAGGATAAATCCAAGGAGAAACACACCAAGACACATATTAATAAAACTATCAAAAATTAAATATAAAGAAAACATATTAAAAGCAGCAAGGGAAAAAAAAATAACACACAAGGGAATCCCCTTTAGGTTAGCAGCTGATCTTTCAGCAGAAACTCTGCAAGCCAGAAGGGAGTGGCAGGACATATTTAAAGTGATGAAGGAGAAAAACCTACAACCAAGATTACTCTACCCAGCAAGGATCTCATTCAGATTTGATGGAGAAATTAAAACCCTTACAGACAAGCAAAAGCTGAGAGAGTTCAGCACCACCAAACCAGCTTTACAACAAATGCTAAAGGAACTTCTCTAGGCAAGAAACACAAGAGAAGGAAAACACCTACAATAACAAACCCAAAACATTTAAGAAAATGGGAATAGGAACATACATATCGATAATTACCTTAAATGTAAATACATTAAATGCTCCCACCAAAAGACACAGACTGGCTGAATGGATACAAAAACAAGACCCATGTATTTGCTGTCTACAAGAGACCCACTTCAGACCTAGGGACACATACAGACTGAAAGTGAGGGAATCGAAAATGATATTCCATGCAAATGGAAATCAAAAGAAAGCTGGAGTAGCAATTCTCATATCAGACAAAATAGACTTTAAAATAAAGACTATTACAAGAGACAAAGAAGGACACTATATAATGATCAAGGGATCGATTCAAGAAGAAGATATGACAATTGTAAATATTTATGTACCCAACATAGGAGCACCTCAATACATAAGGCAAATACTAACAGCCATAAAAGGGGAAATCAACAGTAACACAGTCATAGCAGGGGACTTTAACACCTCACTTTCACCAATGCACAGGTCATCCAAAATGAAAATAAATAAGGAAACACAAGTTTTAAATGATACATTAAACATGATGGACTTAATTGAAATTTATAGGACATTCCACCCAAAAACAACAGAATACACATTTTTCTCAAGTGCTCATGGAACATTCTCCAGGATAGATCATATCTTGGATCACAAATTAAGCCTTGGTAAATTTAAGAAAATTGAAATCGTATCAAGTATCTTTTCCGACCACAACGCTATAAGACTAGATATCAATTACAGGAAAAGATCTGTAAAAAATACAAACGCATGGAGGCTACACAATACACTACTTAATAACGAAGTGATCACTGAAGAAATCAAAGGGGAAATCAAAAAATACCTAGAAACAAATGACAATGGAGACACGATGACCCAAAACCTATGGGATGCAGCAAAAGCAGTTCTAAGAGGGAAGTTTATAGCAATACAAGCCTACCTCAAGAAACAGGAAACATCTCAAATAAACAACCTAACCTTGCACCAAAAGCAATTAGAGAAAGAAGAACAAAAAAAACCCAAAGTTAGCAGAAGGAAAGAAATCATAAAGATCAGATCAGAAATAAATGAAAAAGAAATGAAGGAAACAATAGCAAAGATCAATAAAACTAAAAGCTGATTCTTTGAGAAGATAAACAAAATTGATAAACCTTTAGCCAGACTCAGCAAGAAAAAAAGGAAGAAGACTCAAATCAATAGAATTAGAAATGAAAAAGGAGAAGTAACAACTGACACTGCAGAAATACAAACAATCATGAGAGATTACTACAAGCAACTCTATGCCAATAAAATGGACAACCTGGAAGAAATGGACAAATTCTTAGAAATGCACTACTTTCCGAGACTGAGACAGGAAGAAATAGAAAATATGAACAGACCAATCACAAGCGCTGAAATTGAAACTGTGATTAAAAATCTTCCAACAAACAAAAGCCCAGTACCAGATGGCTTCACAGGTGAATTCTATCAAACATTTAGAGAAGAGCAAACACCTATCCTTCTCAAACTCTTCCAAAATATTACAGAGGGAGGAACACTCCCTAACTCATTCTATGAGGCCACCATCACCATGATACCAAAACCAGAAACGATGTCAAAAAGAAAGAAAACTACAGGCCAATATCACTGATGAACATAGATGCAAAAATCCTCAACAAAATACTGGCAAGCAGAATCCAACAGCATATTAAAAGGATCATACACCATGATCAAGTGAGGTTTATTCCAGGAATGCAAGGATTCTTCAATATATGCAAATCAGTCAACGTGATACACCATATTAACAAATTGAGATGCAGAGAAAGCTTTCAACAAAATTCACACCAATTTATGATAAAAACCATCCAGAAAGTAGGCATAGAGGGAACTTTCCTCAACATAATAAAGGCCATATATGACAAACCCACAGCCAACATTGTCCTCAATGGTGAAAAACTGAAACCATTTCCACTAAGATCAGGAACAAGACAAGGTTGCCCACTCTCACCACTATTATTCAACATAGTTTTGGAAGTTTTAGCCACAGCAATCAGAGAAGAAAAAGAAATAAAAGGAATCCAAATTGGAAAAGAAGAAGTAAAGCAGTCACTGTTTGCAGATTACATGATATTATACATAGAGAATCCTAAAGATGCTACCAGAAAACTATTAGAGCTAATCAATGAATTTGGTAAAGTAGCAGGATACAAAATTAATGCACAGAAATCTCTTGCATTTCTATACACTAATGATGAAAAATCTGAAAGTGAAATTAAGAAAACACTCCCGTTTACCATTGCAACAAAAAGAAGAAAATATCTAGGAATAAACCTACCTAAGGAGACAAAAGATCTGTATGCAGAAAATTATAAGACACTGATGAAAGAAATTAAAGATGATACAAATAGATCGAGAGATATACCATGTTCTTGGATTTGAAGAATCAACATTGTGAAAATGACTCTACAACCCAAAGCAATCTACAGATTCAATGCAATCCCTATCAAACTACCACTGGGATTTTTCACAGAACTAGAACAAAAAATTTCACAATTCGTATGGAGACACAAAAGACCCCAAATAGCCAAAGCAACCTTGAGAATGAAAAATGGAGCTGGAAGAATCAGGCTCCCTGACTTCAGACTATACTACAAAGCTACAGTAATCAAGACAGTATGGTACTGGCACAAAAACAGAAACATAGATCAATGGAACAGGATAGAAAACCCAGAGATAATCCCATGCACATATGGTCACCTTATCTTTGATAAAGGAGGCAAGCATATACAGTGGAGAAAAGACAGCCTCTTCAATAAGTGGTGCTGGGAAAACTGGACAGATACATGTAAAAGTATGAAATTAGAACACTCCCTAACACCATACACAAAAATAAACTCAAAATGGATTAAAGACCTAAGTGTAAGGCCAGACACTATTAAACTCTTAGAGGAAAACATAGGCAGAACACTCTATGACATAAATCACAGCAAGATCGTTTTTGACCCACCTCCTAGAGAAATGGAAATAAAAAGAAAAGTAAACAAATGGGACCTAATGAAACTTAAAAGCTTTTGCACACCAAAGGAAACCATAAACAAGACCAAAAGTCAATCCTCAGAATGGGAGAAAATATTTGTAAATTGAAGCAACTGACAAAGGATTAATCTCCAAAATTTACAAGCAGCTCATGCAGCTCAATATCAAGAAAGCAAACAACCCAATCCAAAAATGGGCAGAAGATCTAAATAGACATTTCTGCAAAGAAGATATACAGATTTCCAACAAGCTCATGAAAGGATGCTCAACATTGCTAATCATTAGAGAAATCCAAATCAAAACTCCCTTGAAGTATCACCTCACACTTGTCAGAATGGTCATCATCAAAAAATCTACAAACAATAAATGCTGGACAGGGTGTGGAGAAAAGGGAACTCTCTTGCACTGTTGGTGGGAATGTAAATTAATACAGCCACTGTGGAGAACAGTATGTAGGTTCCTTAAAAAACTAAAAACAGAACTACCATATGACCCAGGAATCCCAGTACTGGGCATATACCCTGAGAAAACCATAATTCAAAAAATGTCATGTACCACAATATTCATTGCAGCTCTATTTACAATAGCCAGGACATGGAAGCAACCTAAGTGTCCATCAACAGATGAATGGATAAAGAATATGTGACACATATATACAATGGAATATTACTCAGCCATAAAAAGAAATGAAATTGAGTTATTTGTAGTGAGGTGGATGGACCTAGAGTCTGTCATACAGAGTGAAGGAATTCAGAAATAGAAAAACAAGTACCGTATGCTAACACATATATATGGTATCTAAAAAAGAAAAAAAGAAAAAAGGTTTCTGAAGCACCTAGGGGCAGGATAGGAATAAAGACGGAGACGTAGAGAATGGACTTGAGGAGACGTGGAGAGGGAATGGTAAGCTGGGACGAAGTGAGAGAGTGGCATTGACATATATACACTACCAATTGTAAAATAGATAGCTAGTGGGAAGCAGTTGCATAGCACAGGGTGGTCAGCTCGTGGTTTTGTGACCACCTAGAACGGTGGGATATGGAGGGTGAGAGGGAAACGGTGGAAGGAGGGTATATGGGGATATATCTATACGTATAGCTGATTCACTTTGTTATACAGCAACAATTAACACAAGAATGTAAAGCAATTATACTCCAATAAAGTTGTTAAAAGAAAAAAGAATCATAAAATAGTGTAATCATGCAAGAGATGCACTGAATTCAATTTCAATCATTCTCACTCCATCAGCACTTTTAGACTTCCTGGTGTATGCTAGACTCTGTGGGAAGTCTTGACAGCCACTTTACAGTAGCAGAAGACAACATTTCTGACCTCAGGGAGGCTACTGTCTAGTTTGGGGTTACAAAACAAACCTACATGAGAAAAATAATGAGCCCAAGGCATTCTATAATGGTGCACAAGATTTCAAGGTAATAAAGGGCATCAAGGAATAGAGTTGTCTAGGAGTGCTTCAACTGAAAGTGGTCTCACCTTTTTAAAAAACTTTCCAATAGCAGTCAGTGTTACTTTTATTTTTGTCAACATTCACACTAAAGCTAAAATTAGTTTTGCAATGCAGTGTAAAGGACAAGCACTGGATTTTGAATCCTGCACCTTTGTTGTAGATATGGCTCTGCATGTTCATGTTGAGTGGCTTTAGGCTTTTCCTTTCATTGTATTCTGCCTTAACTACTGAATCGTCTTCATAACTATCGTCCCTGCATTCTCCTTGCCTCCTACAAGCCATTTTTCCAAACAGGAGCCAAGGTTGTGCTTTAAAATTCAGTTATCTCTTTGATTAAAACTAGCCAATGGACTCCTATTGCCTTGGGAATTCCTTGGTGGTCCAGCAGTTAGGACCCTGAACTTTTACTGGGTGGGCCTAGGTTCTCTCCCTGGTCGGAGAACTAAGATGCTGCAAGCCTTGCGGTGATAGTTATTTCTAAATAATCACGTACCCTGAGACTCCCCTCTCTCATCTTGCCTTTAAACATGCTTTGCTGAAACCTTTTGGGGAGTTCAAAGATTTGGAGGGGCATGAGCCACTCGTTCTCCTTGCATGGCCCTGAAATCAACTTTTCCCTGTTCCAGACTCCAATGTTTTGCTTTGTTTGACCTCACTGTGTGTCAGGCACAAGAACTTGCATTCGGTAACAGTTATTCTCCAAGCCTGTAGGAATAGGTGCAAAAGTCAGCTGAATTCCTCTTTCCTATCTCCTAGGTTTCAACCTCTGTTTTCTAGATTTTGATTTTGATTATATTTTTTTCTTTAGGATTTATTTTCCTGTTTTTCATAAAGTATTTTTTCCAGTTTATTTCTTAGGTTAAAAAGACAGTACCATGGCAGAGGGATTGTTCATGACATCCCTCAACTTTTTTTTAAGTTTATTTTTTGTTTGTTTTATTTTGTTTTCTTCCAGTTCTATTGAGATACAATTGATAAACAGCACTGTTTAAGTATGAGATGTACAGCATAATAATTTGACTTATATACATCATGAAATGATTACCACAGTAAGTTTAGTGAACATCCATCATCTCCTATAGATACAAATTTTTTTTAAGTTAAAAATCTATTTTGCTATAATTTGTGTTGCAGAGTGTTCTGTCTCTGTTCTCATCTAGGAATTTTATGATTTCAGGTCTTACATTTAGGTCTTTAAACAATTTGGGCTTTAGTTTTGTATATAGTGTGAGGAAATGTTGAAATCTCATTTTATATGTGATTGTCTAGTTCCCCCAGCACCACTTGTTGAAGAGACTGTCTTTTCTCCATTGTTTATTGCTGCCTCCCTTGTCATAGATTAATTGACCATAGGTGAGTGGATTTATTTCTGGGTTCTTTATTCTGTTTCACTGATATACACTTCTGTTTTGTGCCAATATTATGCTGTTGAATTGCTGTAGCTTTGTAGTATAGTCTGAAGTCTGGGAGGGTTGTATCTCCAGCTTTTTTCTTTTGTTCTCAGAATTGCTTTGACAATTCAGGGTCTTTTGTGGTTCCATATAAATTTTAGAATCATTAGTTCTAGGTCTGTGAAAAATGTCCTAGGTGTTTTGATAGGGATTGCATTAAATATATAGATTGAATTGGGTAGTATGGCTATTTTAATAATGCTAATTCTTCCAATCCAAGAGCACAGAGTATATTTCCATTCAATCTCCTAAGGCAAAAGAAATAAAAGCTAAAATAAACAAATGGGACTTAATTAAACTTAAAAGCTTTTGGATAGCAAAGGAAACCATGGACACAATGAAAAAAACAACCTACAGAATGGGAAAAAAATATGTGCAAATGATGTGACCGACAAGAAGTTAATTTCTAAAATATACAAACAGCTCATAGATCTCAACAGCAATTTAATCAAATATGAGCAGAAGATTGAATAGACATTTTTCCAAAGAAGACATACAGGTGGCTAACAGTGTGCTTAACATCACTGCTTATAAGGAAAATGTAAATCAAAATCATAATGAGGTATCACCTCACACTTGTCAGAATGGTTATCATCAAAAAGTCTACAAAGAATAAATGTTGGAGAGGATGTGGAGAATAGGGAACACTTGTACACTGTGGATGGGAATGTAAATTGATGCAACCATTATGGAAAACAGTATGGAGTTTCTCTTTAAAAACTAAAAATAGAACTACCATATGATCCAGCATTCCACTACTTGGTATATATCTAGAAAAAATGAAAACTTTAAATTGAAAAGTTACATGCACCCCAAAGTTTATAGCAGCACTATTTACAACAGCCAAGACATGGAAGCAATCCAAGTGTCCATCAACAGATGATTGGATTAAGAATATATGAGATATATATATATATATATATCAGCCATAAAAATATTACTCAGCCATAATGAACAAGGAAATTCTACCATTTGAAGCAATGTGCATGGACCTAGAGAATATTATCCTCAGTGAAATAAGTCAAAGGCAAATACTATATGATGTCACTGACATGTTGAATCGAAAAAGTAATATAAATGAATGTGTATACAAAACAGAAACAGACTTATAGATATGGGGGAAAAAAAAAAAAACCTTGTAGTTACCAAAGGAGAGAGGGAAGCAGGGAGGTACAAATTAGGGGTATGATATTAACAGATACAATCCACTATATACAAAATAGTTAAGCAACAAGGACATACTGTATAGCACAGGGATTATACCCATTATCATGTAATAACCTATAATGGAATATAATCTGCAAAAATACTGAATCACTATGCTTGCTGTACACCCAAAACTAACACAATATTGTAAATCAACCATACTTTAATAAAATAATAAAACAAAATAATATATTTTTTAAATTTTAAAAATTAAAAAATTAAGTGAAGGGGTAACATGAAAAAAATTTTAATTAAAAATAAAAAAATATTTTTTGTGTGTGATGGGAACTCAGGATTTATTCTCTTAACAGTGTTCATATATAGCATACAGCAGTGTTAATTATATTTATTGTGTTGCACATTACATCCCTAGTACTTACTTACCTTATAACTGGAAGTTCGTATATTTTAACTACTTCCATTCAATTTACCCTCACCACTCACCCTACCTCTGACAACCACAAATCTGATATCTTTTTTCTATGAGTTTATTTGTTTGTTTGCTTTTTAAGTATAATTGAACTACAACACTATATTAGTTCCTGGCACACAACATAGTGATTTGATATTTCTATACATTTCAGAATGATCACCACAATAAATCTACTTACCATCTGTCACCATATAAAAATATTACAAAATTACTGACTGCATTCCCCACACAGTACATTTCATTATCATGAGTTAATTACTTGTGGCTGAAAGTTTGTATCTCTTAATCTCCTTCATGTAATTCTCTCCTCTCCCTTCTGGCACCACCAATTTGTTCTCTGTTTTGATGACCCTGTTTCTGTTTATTTGTATTTGTTCATTTATTTTGTTTTTTAGATTCCACATATAAGTGATCATACTACAGTATTTGTCTTTCTCTGACCTATTTCACTTAGCATAATACCCTCTAGGTCCATCTATATTGTTGCAAATGGCAATATGTTAGTCTGTTTTAATGTTCCATTGTATTTACATATCTCATCTTCTTTATCCATTCATCTATCAGTAGGCACTTAGATTACTTCCAAATCTTTCCTATGGTAAATAAAGCTACAATGAACATAGGAGTGCATATGACTTTTGAAATTAGTGTTTTTATTTTCTTTGTATAAATACCCAGCAGTGAAATTTTTAGATCATATGGTAGTTCTTTTTTTAAGTTTTTGAGAAATCTCCATACTGTTAGCCACAGTGACTGTACCAATTTAAATTCCCACCAACAGTGCATGAGTGTTCCCTTTTCTCCACATCCTCGCCAAGGCTTGTTAATTGCTGTGCTTTTTAATAATAGCCATTCTGACAGGTGTGAGGTGATATCTTTAATGTGGTCTTGGTTTGCATATCCCTGATGATTAGTGCTGTTGAGCATCTTTTCATGTGCCTGTTGGCTATCTGTATGTCTTTTTTTTGAAAAATGTGTATTCAGATCCTCTGCCCATTATTTAAATTAGGTTGTTTGGTTCTTTTAATGTGTTACTGTCAATTTCTCCCTTTATGATTTTTTTATATATTTGCTTTATGTATTTAGGTGCTCATATGTTGGGTGCATATATATATACAGCAGTTATATTTTCTTTAACTGATCCCTCTATCATTATGTAATATCTTTCTTTGTCTTTTGTTACAGTCTCTGTTTTAAAGTCTATTTTGCCTGACACAAGTATTGTTACCCTGGCTTTCTTTTCATTTCCATTTACATGTAATACCTTTTTTTCATCCCCTTGCTTTCAATCTGTGTATTTCTTTAAACCTGAAGTAAGTCTCTTGTAGGCAGCATATATATGGTTTGTTATTGTAACCATTCAGCCACTCTATGTCTTTTGATTGGAGCATTTAGACTATTTACATTATTTACATTAATTATTTATAGGTAAGTACTGATTTCCATTTTGTTAATTGTTTTCTGGTTGTTTTAGTAGTTATTTTTTTTCTTTCTTCTTTTATAGCTCTCTTCCCTTGTGATTATTAATATATATATATATTTTGGCCAAACCATGTGGCTTGTGGGATCTTAGTTCCCTAACCAGGGCTTGAATCTGAGACCCCGGCAGTGAGAGCATGGAGTCTTAATCACTGGACTGGACCACCAGGGAATACCCTTCCCTTGTGATTTGATGACTATCTTTAGTGTTATGCTTGAAATTTATCAGGTAGCTTGTCTCCCTTTCTCTTTTTTTGTGTGTGTATCTATTATAGATTTTGGTTTGTGGTTGCCATGAGGTTTATATATAGATATAGATTAGATAGATAGAAGATAGATAGATAGATACATGATAGTGATTATTTTAAGTTGCTGATCTCTTAAGTTCATACACATTTTAACAGTCTTACATTTTTACCTCTTCCCCCATGTTTACTGTTTTGATGTCATGTTTTACATCTTTTTGTTTTCTGTATCCTTTACCTACTTATTTTAGATATAGGTTATTTTACCACTTTTGTCTTTTAAACTTCCTACCAGCCTTATAAGTGGTTGATATTACTGTATATTTGCCTTTATCAATGAGATTTTTCTTTCAAAATTTTTGTATTTCTAGTTGTGGCCTTTTCTTTTCCACTTAGAAATGTCCCTTTAACATTTTTGTAATGCTGGTTTCATGGCACTGAAATTTCGTAGCTTTAGTTGTCATTAAAACTCTTGATCTCTCCATATCTGAATGATAGCCTTGCTGAGTAGCATATTCTTGGTTGTAGGTTTTTTGGGGGGTTTTTGTTTGTTTTTTTGTTTGTTTGTTTTGTTTTTGCTTTCATCACCTTAAATATATCATGCTATTCCCTTCTGGCCTATAGATATTTTGCTATAAAGCTTTATGGGTGTTCCCTTGCATGCATCTTATTTCTTTTCCCTTGTTGCTTTTAAGATTCTGTCTTTATCTTTAATTGTTGCTTTTTTAATTACAATGTGTCTTGGTGTGGTCCTTTTTAGATTGATCTTGTTTGGAACTCTCCATTCTTCTTGGACCTGGATGTCTGTTTCCTTTCCCAGATTAGGACAGTTTTCAGCTATGATGTCTTTTAATATGTTCTCTCTCTTTCTCTTCCTTCTCCTTCTGGGACTCCTATAATGTGAATATTAGTATGCTTGATGTGTCACAGAGGTTAACATTCTTTTTTCTTTTTTCTGTTCAACTTGAATGATGTCTCTCTTCCAGTTCACTGATCTGTTCCTCTGTATCATCTCATGTACTATTAATTCCTTTTAGTGTATTTTTAAATATCAGTTATTGTTTGCTTCAGCTCTGTTTGATTCTTCTTTATATTTTTTAATTCTTTGTTAAAATTTTGTGTGATAATATCCATTATTCTCCCAAGTTCATGGAAACTCCTTATGATCATTACCTTGAACTGTTTATCAGGTAGCTTGTCTATCTCCTCTCCACTTATTTCTTCTTCTGGACTTTTATCTTGTTCCTTTGTTTGTAACATATTCCTCTGTCACTTCATTTTGCCTGATTTTTGTTTTTATTTCTATGTATTGATACTTGGCAGGTTGGTTACATTTCTCAATCTTGGAGAAGTGGTTTTATATAGTAGACATCTTATAGAGCCCAGCAGTTCACTCCCATCTGGTTACCAGTTATATGCCCTAGGGATGCCCTCTATATGAACTGTATGAGTCCTTCTGTTGTGGTGGCTGACCACTGTGGGAACATAGGAAAGGGGGGGCTGACCCTGATCTGGTTGGTTGCCAGGCCCTGCCTTGTAAGGAAACTGTTGGTTGCGGGTGTATGATATATATATACATATATATGTATATGTATATATATACATATATATGTATATGTGTATATATACTTTCATATATATATATATATGAAAGTTCTTAAGAGAGTGAATCCTGTGTTCTCATCACAAGGAAAAATATTTTTTTTCTTTTTTTGTTTCTCTTTCTATTGTATCGTATGACATGATGGATACTAACTAAACTTATTGCAGTAATCATTTATAAAATATTTAAGTGAAACCATTGTGCTGTATGTCTTAAATTTATGCAGTTCTGTATGTCAATTATATATCTCAACAAAACTGGAAACAATAGAAGTTTTGGTAGAGCTTTCAACCCCTATATACCCAGGATCTGCATCTATTTTTAAAATTAAATTGTTTTAAAATGAAATTTAAAGCTGTGAGGTGGCTTATATTCATGATGCAGAAAAAAAGTGAAAATTTTTAATCTTATTAAGGAATACCTTCAATTTTCAATTGAAGTACCTTCAATTTTCCCCTGAACTTTTTAATACAAGTTCCTATTGTCCTTTCATTAATCACATCTCATTCTCTTAAAATGGTGTTGCTATATCCAAAAGCACTAACATGATATTCATGAAATGAGTGGAGAATGAATGGATGAGATTCTGCTAGAGGAATTTCAACAGAGACACACAAAACAGTATCAGCAATCCCAGAGGCTTCTGAGACTGTGGTGGTTTTACATTTTTTAAAATTTATTTTGGCTGTGTTGAGTCTTCGTTGCTGCACATGGGCTTTCTCTAGTTGTGGTGAGCGGGGGTTACTCTTCATTGTGGTACATGGGCTTCTCATTGTGGTGGCTTCTCTTGTTGTGGAACATGAGCTCTAAGCTTTAGTAGTTGTGGCATGTGGGCTCAGTAGTTGTGGTTCATGGGCTCTAGAGCACAGGCTCAGTAATTGTGGTGCACGGGTTTAATTGCTCTGTGACATGTGGGATCTTCCTGGACCAGGGCTCAAACCCGTGTCCCCTGCATTGGCAGGAGGATTCTTAATCACTGTGCCACCAGGAAAGCCCGTGGTTTTGTTTTTTTACTCCTAGATATATTTTTCTCTGTTATGAAATAAAGAATCATTAAGGGAGTTTGTGCTGTTCATATGTTCTCCCTAGACCCTTCACTTCAGTCCAGTGCATTAATTTGGTGCTTAAATTTATTGTTCTGGAGTCTAATGTATATTACTCTTGTCAGCATTAAATTTAATTTACTGCAATGGGGTAAAGGAGTTGCTGAAACCAGATTTTAATTCCTAAGCCATTAAAAAATGGTCTCCTTAATAAATAAGAACTATATTATATACCAGTAAGTACAACGTGTGTGCCTATACAGCTGTAGCTCTGCAGAATGTGCTTTTTGGATAACTTTTTCTTTTTCTTTTTAAAATGATGTTGAGTGTTTTTCTTCTGCATATATGAATGTTCCAGAAATGTTGAGCTATTGAAGCATTTTGTTCTAGAGTTTTTTCTATATTTTTCTCGGATGAAGAAATAGGATATATAACCCCAGCAAGATTATAGAATTCTGCGGTATTCCTGCTGAGATCTTCTCACCAGTTGATTATAGCCAAAAGGATAATGTTGACATTTTTGTAAGGGCAGATACTAGAGACAGCAAGGATTTCTTTATTGTCAAAATGAAAATAGATTTTTTAAATCTACAAAAATTTTAAAGAACATTTTGTTTTTAAAGTAACATATACTTGTAAAGAATTCAATTATATGAAATGTTATACACTGTTCAGAATTCTGTCATATATCTTTCTATATCTTCTCTGTCTTCTCTTTTCTCCTCTACCTTCTCCCTATGTGTGTATATGTGTGTATGCATACATTTAATATGCCTGTGTGTGCGTGTGTGAACACATTGGCTGCATATGTATTTACTAAATTATTTCTTTGCATAGTACATAATGACTATTCAACAAATGTTTATAGAATAATTGAATTAATAGTTTATTTTATTGTCATTTATTAACTGAATCTATTAGATGCATGATGCTGTATGTAAAACAAAACGAACAAAAACTATCTGAAATTGACTGAAAATGAGATGTATTAGCTCACACAAGAGGAAGTTTGTATGTAGGATGGATTTAATGACCGCTCTATGATGTTTTCAAGGCTGTAAGTTTTTTACTCTCTCTCTACTCTGTGATCCCAGGAGAGGCTATATCCTAAGATGAATCCCATGTTTCCATTTAGAGCTCCATGTTTACAATTAGAACTTGTTCACAATTCGAATTTTTGACTTACTCAAGAGCAAGGGAAAACTTTCCCAGATGTCTGTATTATACATCTACTCCCATGTTGTTATCAGAACTGGTTCACGTGACTATTCCTCAGCCAGTTCCTAGCAAAAAGGGTGAGAGTTCCATTGCATCAATCAGGTCAATTCTTAGTTTATTCTGAAAAACAGAACTGCAGGTCTGGGGGTAGCTACCAGAGCAAAATCTAGTTTCTAGTAAGGAGAAGAAAAGACACAATGTATCTGGGTTTGTCACCAACAAAATCCACTATGGGTTCTAAAAGTTTTGATATCTTCCTTTGGATTCACTCATTGACCTCAACTTATTGAAAAGAATTGTTTTCCATTTAATTTTCAGGTGTTTGCTTTTTATTTTGTTTTTAATGTGGTTTTGGTTGTAAATGTTTGTGAGGTTTTTTTTTTTTGCTATCTTTTGCCTTGTCCCCCTTTCATTAATTTCAAATCTTTGAATTACAATTGTAGACTCTCCAGTGGTTATCTTTTAATACCTTATAACTTTATAGTAATATATCTAAATTCTATTTAATAATTTAGCAATTTCAACACTATTGGTAACTTGCTCTGAAAAATAAGGACGTTATTAAACTTAAAATGCCTTCTATCTATTGTATTTTCCTATTCTTGATTTTGATTAGTTATTATAATATTTTACATTGTCAGGTTTTATACCCTTTGCATTATAGTCTGTAAGCCATCTAATATGGATTCTAAAATCTAATTTCTGTATTTATATACCTTCAGTGATCACTACCATTTCTTTCATCTTTTATCTTCCAAATTTCTGACTTACTCATTTTGATTCTCCTCCTCCTCCACTTTTTCTTCTGATTGGCTAGATTTCATAAAGGTATTTATCCAATCAATCCATCTGAGTGCAATTTTCCTCTGTTTTTAAATTATAGACATTACTTTTCTATGCCATTTTACAATAACTTAGCATGGTGTAAAATTTTTGTATTCACTTTTCTCATAATTCTGAAGACATTATTCTAATGTATTCTCTGTTGAATTGTTGGTGAGGAGAATTGAGAAACCAATCTGATTTTTTTCTCTTTTTAGATATTTCTGTTCTATCTAGATTACAATAGTGGTAAATTTTATACTTGGAATTAACAAGAACTTCAGTGATTGTCATGCTTTAGCAGATTTTTCCCATTTGATCACATAGTATTCTTTCAATCTGTACATTTATGGCTTTATTTATTTTAGAAAAGCTTTCTTGTACTATATTCCTGAATACACCTGTGGTGTGAGTACACTCCCTTTCAGGGTCCAGAGTTACATCTTTTTTTGGGTCATCATATCAGTCATGAAGGGGATTAGTTTTAATTAATGAATTTCTATAGCTCAGTGGAATTTTTAATGATACAATACAAATTTAGCTCTGCTCAATTACCATTATTCAGGAACTTGCAATAGCATTGCCTAGTTTCCCAAATCTTCTCCACCAACAAATCAAGATTTGATAAGAAAGATTTCATATGCACAATCCCTCCTTTATCCCTGCCTCTTAAACCAATCTGAAATGTGGATTCGACTTCCCAAAATGTATTCCCCACTTATGATTATGACTGTAGCCTTTGGAGGCAAAATGCCTCAAGGTGAATCTTGTCTTCAACTGTGTCTCTTGGGCAAGTTGCCTCACCCTTCCTTGCTCATCCATAAAATGGAGACACTAATAAGACCTTATAGGTACTATTTTACATATTGCAATAAAGAATATAAAAGATCACTACAAATCTCATAATTCAGAATTACTTGCCATCAACAGTTTGAAGAACATCTTTTCAAACACATGTATGCACATACATGCCCATACACACAGACACACTTACACACACACTTACACTTACATGCTTATGCTTATTAATTTGAATAGTCTTCTGTATCCTCTTTCTTCCTTCCACAATATGTTATAAGGTTCTTCTTATGTCAAGAAATATATAGCTTTAAATTGATGCATATAATTCCATTGTTAAAAATTAATAGTTTAATCTCTTGATAGATCTTCACTTTGCTCCTAGATTTTGTGGGACCTTTTCTTCCTTTAACAAATAATGCTTTAAGGAGTATCCTTGTCCAGTGATAAGTTCAATGCTACAATCCAAATTATAGAACGAATGAGCAGGTCTGTGCCTCTCTCCATTTAGCCTACTCTTTGAATGTGCACCTTTTGGCCAAGACAGCTTGATAGCTTTTTCTTCTTCTCTAAGACATAAGTCCTATGCTTTAATTTAAGTGCTCTATCAGCCAGCACAAAGATGGACAGTGACTTAAACCTAGAATGAGATGTGTTTTTGCTTTTCAGGGGAATTCTGAAGTATTAAAAAGGATGGATGTAAGGTACTCTTACACTCTCTGATTTTCCCCTAAACTGGCATTACTACCAGAGGAAACTTTAAATATGAAATCCACTTGTTTGGCTAAAGCCTTACCTTGTTCAGTAAAATCCGAGATTGAGGGCTGACAAGAATTGTGTCTTGTCACTTGTCAAAAACCCAGAGAAAACGCAGGACTATTGAAATCAGCTGAAAAGGAGAAAAAGGAAAATTGCAGAGGTCTGGTACAGAGTTCAAAACTCTAAAAAAGTTTAGAAGTCTACTGCTTCCTTTTGTATTTATATGAATGTTTATTCCTGGATATTTTGAGAAATCAATGTGCCAGCCTGCAGTGTCTGTTATGACTCTACCTAAATAGGCATAAATCATCTCATATGGTTCTTTCTGTCATGTAAATTATTCATAAAACTTATGGTATACAAGTGTATATTCTTTTAGGTCCAAATTCAGTAATATTTTTGATGTGGTTGCTCTTTCCTTGCATTTTTCTCATGTAGAAATCTTCCCTTTCCTGATAGATATTTATCAGGCAGATTGTACCTACATTGAGGAGAGAGATTACTCTGCTACCATTTATCTCTTTGTTGAATTAGTAGCTCTGAAGTAGTAATTGTGGTTATAAAAGGTTACAGGTAAAGTACTAAGACAAAGATTGTAGAATATATAACAATTAACATCATGAATTTTCTCTGTGAATGGACTTATTACAGTTTTTGAAAACTATTTTAACTGCTTCCAGCACCACTCTAAGATTTTCTTTTTCCAAGTCTTTACCAAAAAAAAAAAAAAAAAGTTAAATTATCCAAATAAGTAAAGCAGATTTATTCAGATTTACCAAGTGGTTTTTGCTTTAACACTTGGGAAAACATGAATGTATTCCAATGTGATTGATATATTAAGGAACAATTTTAATATACCTCAAAAATAACATTTGTTTATGGATGATTTTATCTGGGAAGAATATTATGTGAATGCAGAAATCTATACTCAGTTGAATCCAGTTAAGTAGAAATGCACAAAACATGGCACACTTATACACATAAATTCCAAAATATCTACAGCTGCTTCTGTTCAACCACACCCGTCCACACTTAATCTTACAACTGTTTCTCTGATTTCAGATAATCTTTTTACCTAATAAAATGCAATGAGAGGAACATGCATCATTTCTGTAATGTTCCTGCCAAAGATTTATAAAATGAACCTAATTATTATAAAATATTGAACAAACCCAAATTAAGGGATATTCCACAAAACAATTGACCTATAATTTTCAAAAGCATCATGGTTGTAATAATCAAAGAAAGAGTGAGAAACTGTTTCAGACTAGATAGTAAAGAGATTATGACAACTAAATGCAAATTCCTGATTGTGAGTAGGATCCTTTTGCCCTTTAGAACATTATGGGGTTACTCTTGAATAGGATCAAGCATTGGTATGGTAATGTAATGTTAATTTCCTGATTTTAGGAGTTGCACTGAGCTTATGTAGGTGAATAATCTTGTTAGCACAAAATACATGCCAAAATATTCAATAATAATAGGACATTAGGTTGACCACCTACTCTATACTCATTTGGGGAAAATAAAGTTCTTTGTACTGTACTTCCAGGTTTTCTGTACATTTATAATTATTTCAAAATTTAAAGAAACAAAAGAAAATATATTTAAAGTCAATAACTTTTTAATAAATAAAAGAGATAACTGCTTTTGATGTGTCACAGGCTGCTTGTAATTTTATGTGTCAATTTGGCTAGATTCTCTGTGAAATTCTTTTTAGATAAGATTTTTAGATGAGATTATATTTTAATCAGAAGACTTTGAGTAAAGCAGACTATCCTCCATAATGTGGATGAGATTACCCTCATCTGATATCTTTAGACTCCAACAGCAATTCTCTGGGTCTCCAGCCTGACTGCCTTCCCTGCAGATTTTGGGCTTCATAATTGTATGAGCCACAATCATGTGAGCCAATTCATTAAAATAAATCTCTCTATATATAGATAAATAGGTGCTAGGTATATGGTACATAAATAACACATGCATATCTTATGTATATCTATATCTATTATCTATCTATCTATCTAGACACATAGGTAGATAACCATAGCTATATGTGGGTATATATCTCAACCGTATTGCTTCTGTTTCTCTGGAAAACTCTAATACACTGCTCTTTTTCTAAATCATTGTTATTGTGTGAGAAATAAATAGTCCATGTTGAATGACTTCAAATTATTCAGAAGATAGGAAACTAAAATTTTTTATGTGAATTGTCTCAAAGTACTGACTCAGTTTTTGTAAAACATTGTAATATCAAAACCAGACACATCTCTGTGCTGGCTCCACCCTTCAGGATGCCAGTGTGTAGCCTTTGCTGCTCTGTGGACATCACACTGAGAGCCTTGGATACCACCATAGCTGTACGGTGGAATAGGAATGTTGGCAGCCAGGGCTCAGGCACCACACAATTGCTTCAACATGGACAGTTCTGTTTTCTATATTTTCCATATTTGTTTTCTACATAATGTTTTCTTAGACCAAAGTGTTTCAATGCTGAATTTTGAAGGGATTAAATTTTTTCTGCTCCAAAGAACCACATCAAACCCCTTTAAAATGGCAAAACATCATTACAGAGATGCTCTAAATTATCTCTTGCTCAGCATCTTGCCCTGCAAGTACTGATTTTCATTCTGTCACCATGAAATGTGGTGGTCCCACAGCAGGGTCATCTCTCATCACATAAAAAGAGCCTTTTCAAAGCCTTCAGAACCTCTTTCTCCTGGGAGACTGAAGTCTTGTTGTTGTATGTGTTAAGATCAAATGAAAAACAAAAATCAGTGAATTGGGAATCTCAGATGTATAGTGAGGTCTAGGATATCTTTTATTTCCATTCTTTTTTCTTTTGGTTTCTCCTCCACAGCCCTGTACCTTATCCTTTCCATATTCTTAGCTTGTGTGAAGGGGCAATAAGATTCTCAACAATTAGGATCCAAGAAGTCTACTTGGTTATAAAGGAGGCTTAGGGACATGATCTAAATAAAGTGAGTATGACAGTATGACAGCCTTAGAATCCTAAAGGAAGCCAGTGCTGGAACATGGTATCAAGTTGACACCTAAACATCAAGACAGCATTACAAATTTAGGAGTCAAGCATCTTGATTTTGGGTCTTATGATTAACCCACATGTGTTAACACCAGAAAATATGCTATGAATGTGGAATACAGAATTTAGAAGTCAGTGGCAGTTAAGTTAGGTATTAGAACTCTAACCAAATACTTGGGGAGTATAGTGGTATCCTCAGTTCTAGACAAAAACTGAAAAATGTACTCTAGAAAAGAGAGTAGTCTACAGATGTGGATGGAGTAAAGATGTAGTCTGTAGAACTGAGCCAACTCAAGAGGTAAGGAGTGTAGGGGCCACATGTCTAACCATGACTTATCCAACAGTGGAGTTTGAGTAAGGTTGTCAGCAGTAAATTCAGGTAAAACATAAGGATTTGGAAAGGCATGTGGGGACACAGAAGTCATGGCTCTACCATCACATCCAAGGAGTAGGCAATGTAACTTCATCTAAGACCTAAACAAACAACTCAGTCTGATGAAGCGACCAAGATAGGGTTGAATCTACTACACAGTGGCTAACTCCCAGAATGCAATAAAAAGTATACAAAACAAATAAGAAACTGAAAGTAGCCTCTGATGGTCACTTTCTTGTAGCATTAGTTACACCCCCCTCTTTAGAGTAAGCCTCATTTCCCCAGAAAAATGGGAATCACTTGAGGTAATGATAGACTTTCTGCTTATCTCCATCATCAAGGCCTGTCACTGTGACTTACATGTAGAGAATTTCCACCCAATTTTTACCCACTCCCAAATCCTACCATGAGCCTGTTATATTTTTTTCTATTTAAAATATGTAATGGTTCCTATCAGAGCATTAAAAAATCACAGCACGTTTACGACCTGCTTCCAACCCAAATTCCCAACCTCTCCTTATATCCTACATGAGAGGTATGCAAAACACTCATAGTTCTCCATGTTCATCAAGCCAGAAATAAATATTAAATTTTACTTTGAAAATTCACATATAAGAAATTTCTTATTTCACTGTTTTCTTTAAATCAAATTAAATCTAACATCTCAACCATTTACCAAGTTGAAAATAAATTCAATCTTAGTCATTATGGTTCTGTCTCCCCACCCATCACTCTCTTTGGGACTCTAAAATTTTATACTGAGCAGAATATTCAGAGTCTCCTCTGGTGTTGTCCACAATGATCACTGGTGACATGCCTACTATCTAAATCCAGGAGGACTGCAGACCTCAGCTTCCTCCATTTCTCATCCCACACACACAGCCTAGCTCTGCATCCTTGCTTCTTACACCTCCCACCAGCATCACTCTTGCTGGAAGAAGGTTGCTTTCAGGTAAAATCTCTCAGGCCCAAAATGCGAAGATCCTCTGATTGACTGATTTCTCAGAAATGGAAAGAAAGTTGTAGGGGTTGGGAAGCAAACAAAAACACCACAGATTAATCCCACAACAAATTATGCTTCTTTTACTCCTAGTGTTCTTTCTACCTAGGCAATATTCCCTTCTCCTTCTGTTACTTTCTCTCCCTCCATCTAAGACCATCTTAAATGTCATCTCCTTAATAAAATCTTTCTAGTTTTTTTTCTACCAGAATTTATAGCTCCTTCTTCTGGTCTCCCTGTGCTTTATACATACCTTCCATGTAGCACTTATCCACCTGTACTGTGTTTTTATTAATCACATGCATGTCTTTTCCCACATACTGTGAATTCTTCAAGGGTAGGAAATTTTTTATTATTTTTGTATCCCAAGTCTTTAGTAGACTACCTGGAAGTTGATGAATAGTCAATAAATGCTAGATAGAATGAATGAATGAAGTTAAAAATAAGCTTTCAATGCTTATTTGATTTAACCATGAATACATGTATTTGGGGCAACAATAGACAAGGTACAATCCAAACAAATAAGTGCAATTTATTATTCCTGCTAATCTGGGTTAGATTAGAAAACCATGAGACACCCTCAAGGACCAGTCCTGACTCAGCAACAAGCTCTAAAAGGGGACAAACACTTTAACTTTCTCAGGAAAAACATTTTCTTTAATGTTTCTGATTAGAAGACTATCTTCATTTAGATTTCCCAAATCAGATCCTGAAATAAGGATTTGTGTGCAAGTGACTAATTAAGTAAATTTGAAGAAAACCCAGGAAGTAAGGAAAGGAAACAAAAGGGGGGGAGGAAGAGGTCAAGCAAACATACAATTTCAGTCAAGCTTCCAGAGCTTATTCTCACACTGCCCACTCCTAGAAAGTGGAGGTGGGGAGGAGATTAACTCTCTGGCAGATACTTCTCACTTTTTGTACTTGTGGTACAAGTAGCTCCAGTGGTCTAAACGTGGACTCCAAAGAGGAGACACAGGCATGAGCTATGGAAAGTAAAAGCACAGGGAGACCAGAAGAAGGGCTGGAAACAATAGAAGAGATCTGATTTGAGAAAAGTATGAAGAATGTTCATTCAGAATACCACTGCCTTTGACAAGAGAGCTTAACATGTTCACAGGGACTTTGGGAGAGAGTATCTTGAGACAACAATCCCAAATCAACAAACATCTTCTGCTTACAACAGGTTTGTGTCAGTGTCATACAAACATAATCATCAAATGTCCCAAAATAATTATTCTTAAACTCAAGATTTCATACAAATCTAGAATACATGGCATATTCCTTAAGGCATGTATGTTGGGGTTGAAGAGATAGAAATTAAATGCAGAAAAATAAAACCTTCAATATTTTTGTGTATACTCATCCTTTAATAGGGATAATAACCTGTGTTATATAGAATTATCATAAGGATTACATGCATGCAACTTATGTAAACTATGCCGTAAAACTTAGGCACTCAATATAGGATTTATTAATGTTTTTCCTGTTTTGTTCCCCAGCACCTAGAGCTCTGACAGTTCTTTGTTAAACAAATGAGTAAATGAGTGAATGAATGAATTTATTATGTTACACCCATTCATTTACTCCCCAGATACTTAATTAACACAAGTCAATGTACTATAGGGGGTTCAAATTTGACTCATCCCACATCTTGAGGGGCTTATAGTCTAATAAATAAGATGAAATGATAATATCTTTTATGCTAAAACAATGAAATGATCAAATAAAAATCATTAAATGTTTTATAAAGTGTTATAAAAACAGAGGAAGAGAGAAGAAAACCTAAGGTAAAGGTTGACTATCAGAGATGGCTTAATGGAGTAAAGGGTATTTTAATTGGGACTTAAGGAAGGGGTTGCATTGCCTTTAATATTCAACTCGAATATTGAATTGCTTCTCCATAGTAGCAGTGCAAAAGTAGACACAACCTTTGTTCTCATAAAGCTTACATTCTAAATGGAGATACAGTGACAGGTGATGAACAAATAAATTATAAATACATATAGTAAGTAAGCAATGATGACTGCTCTGGAGAAAAGTAAAATAGGAACAGAGAAGTGGAAAAGAGGATGGTGTTTCTGATACACCAACAATCCAAGGACAGAACAATTTTTGCAAATATCTAAGAAAACAGCAGTAGTGAAGTACCTGGAGCCAGGGCAGGTTGGTGGAGATTAACAAAGATATCCAGTTCCTGGAGTAAAGTGAGTGGTAGGAGATGAGGTCAGAGGATTTATGGGCAGATCATGAGCTTAAAGCAATGGAGAAAGGTTTTTGTTAGTCAAAACATCACAAAGCATCACAGCTTGGATAAAATTCAGGTCATGACCAGAGGAAACACCAAGCTCATTTTTCTTGATGAATTAATATCTACAAGGACAGTATACCTATCTTAGGCCATTTTAAAGCTCTTCCACAACTAAGGGGTTGCCTAGGAGAGTGAGCTTCCCTTTACTAAATGCTGGGGCACTGACTGGTTGCTCTTTCCAAAATCTTTCCTTTCACTCTCTATCTTCAAGAGTAAGATCATTGATCTTGCAAGCCAAGTAGATGGGAATCTTGAAAAAGAGAATAGGTCTGCTAGGGATGTTTCATTGGCAGTGTTGCCTTTGACTTTACTATCTTAACACAGCAGAAGATCTGCATTTAAGAGAAAGAGTTGGTAGGGAGCATACTGGACCATGTTGGTTTTGGTGATTCCATAATTTATTTCTTAGCTTTCATCTATTGACATGTGTGACAGTGAAATGGTAGTTTTGAAGAGTTCTCTGTGTTGCTGAGGAAAGACTCACAAGGAATGAGGGAACCATAGGCTTCTATCAGGCTAGACTTACTGCCAGCATACTGTATAGAGGTACCTGAGTCCCTTTATGACAGCTGGAAAATTTTTTTAAATTTTGATTTTATATTGGAGTATAGTTGATTTACAATGTTGTGTTAGTTTCAGGTGTACAGCAAAGTGATTCAGTTATACGTATACATATGTCCCTTCTTTTTCAGATTCTTTTCCCACATAGGTTATTATAAAATATTGAGTAGAGTTCCCTGTGCTATAAAGTAGGTCCTTGTTGATTATTTATTTTACATATAGTAGTGTGTATATGTTAATCCCAATCTCCTAGTTTATGCTTCCCCCCCTCCCCCCACACCTTTCCCCTTTGGTAACCATAAGTTTGTTTTTGAAGTCTGTGAGTCTGTTTCTGTTTTGTAAATACAGTCATTTCTATCATTTTTTAGATTTCATATATAAGTGATATCATATGATATTTTTCTTTCTCTGAATTACTTCACTTAGTATGATAATCTCCAGGTCCATCCATGTTGCTGCAAATGGCGTTACTTCATTCTTTTTTATGGTTAATATTCCATTGCATATATGTACCTCATGTTCTTTATCCATTCCTCTGTTGATGGACATTTAGGTTGCTTCCATGTCTTGGCTATTGTAAATAGTGCTGCAATGAACATCGGGGTGCATGTATCTTTTTGAATTATGGTTTTCTATGGATATATGCCCAGGAGTGGGACTGCTGGATCATATGGTAGATCTATAGTTTTTTAAGGAACTTCCATATTGTTCTCCATAATGGTTGTACCAATTTACAGTCTGAACAACAGTGTAGGAGGGTTCCTTTTTCTCCACACACTCTCCAGCATTTATTGTTTGTAGACTTTTTGATGATGGCCATTCTGACATTGTAATTTTGATTTGCATTTCTCTAGTAATTAGTGATGTTGAGCATTTTTTCATGTGGTTTTTGGCTATCTGTATGTCTCCTTTGGAGAAATGTCTATTTGGATTTTCTGCCCATTTTTTGATGGATTGTTTTTTGTTTGTTTGTTTGTTTGTTTTTGATATTGAGCTGCATGTGCTGTTTGAATATTTTGCAAATCCCATGTTGGTGGGTTTTATTGCAAATATTTTGGCCAATTATGTGGGTTGTCTTTTTGTTTTGTTATGGTTTCCTTTGCTGTGCAAAAGCTTTTAAGGTTCATTAAGGCTCATTTGTTTATTTTTGTTTTTATTTCCATTTTTCTAGGAGGTGGATCAAAAAGGATCTTGCTGTGACTCATGTCATAGAGTGTTCTGCCTATGTTTTCCTCTAAGAGTTTGATAGTGTCTGGCCTTACATTTAGGTCTTTAATCCATTTTGAGTTTATTTTTGTGTATGGTGTCAGGGAGTGTTCTAATTTCATTCTTTACAAGTAGCTGTCCAATTTTCCCAGCACAACGTATTGAAGAGGCTGTCTTTTCTCCACTGTATCTGCTTGCCTCCTTTATCAAAGATAAGGTGACCATATTGCGTGGGATTATCTCTGGGCTTTCTATCCTGTTTCATTGATCTATGTTTCTGTTTTTGTGCCAGTACCATACTCTTTTGATTACGGTAGCTTTGTAATATAGTCTGAAGTCAAGGAGCTTGATTCCCA
Source organism: Eubalaena glacialis (assembly GCF_028564815.1). NCBI lineage: Eukaryota > Metazoa > Chordata > Mammalia > Artiodactyla > Balaenidae > Eubalaena > Eubalaena glacialis. The sequence goes on from NC_083734.1 coordinate 33,050,841, forward strand.
TCAGCTGGAAGAATTCTGTGGCAGGACTTACCAGACTTTATTGACACAAATGAATGATGCTAACTGTGTCAGGTATTCTGAGTTGTGGAGAGGGACGGGCAAAGAGGAAGTTTGCAATTACTTTCTACATAGCTTATTTTGAGAAACATAGATACTATTTCCCAGATTCCATTTCAGGAGAGTCTGTGCTCTTTCATGAAATGAAACATGTGATAGAAGAAAAAGTACATAGAATCTGCCTTTTCACTTTCACCTTGGTTTACAGCTCTAACTCTATTATCAAATCAGGGAGCCAGCAGAAAAAAATGAAATCAATGGAACAAAATATAAATCCCAGAAATAAACCAATCTAGTATAAAAAAGGGCAATTTAAAATAATCAGATAAATATTGGTGCAATGATAGACAAATAAGCCAATGGAAGATAATAGTGTGTCTAGACACAAAACTATTATTATAAGGTTGCAATTCATATGGGGGGGGGAGAAGAATGGTATTTACAATAAATAGTACTGGATCTGTTGGATATCTCTGAGGAAAAGTTAATTTGGATCCTTACTTTAATTTTTCCCAGTTTATTGAAATATGAATGACATATAACATTGTATTTAGTACAGAATATGATACAGTAGGGTTAACTCTAGTAACCATGCTATAATTAGATCCTAGTAACATATTCAACTTATAACTGGAAGTTGTACACTATGACCACTTTTACCCATTTTCCCCACCCCCTCATCCTTGGCAACCACCAATCTACTCTCTCTGTTTCTATGAGTTCAGTTTAAAATTCCACATATAAGTGAGATTACCTAGTATTTCTCTTTCTCACATTTCAGTTAGCATAATTCCCCAAGAATCATCCAAGTTGTTGCAAATGGCACGACATAGAACCACAGGCTGTGCCTCAAGTTGGATGGGGACAATTGGGTAGATCTTTGGCTGTGCTCAGCTGTTGGATAATGTTGGTGGCTGGGTTCTCTGGTTGGGCAGAGCCTCCACTGTACCCCAAAGTTTGGTAAATCTAGAGACAATGCTTGCGATTCAGTGGGATCTACTGTCCAGACTCCCTAGTTGGGTAGGGTTATAAATTATGCTCCCCAATAGGGCAGGTGTTAAGGCTGGGCTCCCTGCTTCCACAGGCTGTGTTCAGCAATCAGACAGGGCTATATGCTAGTTTCTGCTGCTGGGTAGGGTCATTGTTCAAGCCCTCTGGTTATGAGGGGTCAGAGGATTTGCTCCACATTTGGGCAGGGCTGCTGAATTGGCTGCCTGCCTCAGCAGGGATGTAGGACATGCTCCACAGGGTAACACTGGAGATTTTGCATAGCAGTTGGGTAGGAGTGAAAATTTGCTCTACTGCTCGGAAGAGATTTAATATGTGCTCCATGGCTGGTATAGCCCATTGGCTGTGTTTCCAAATCAGGCAGAATTGCCAGCTAAATACCCTGGCCATAAGGGACCACTTCTTTGGCTCTACAAGAGGGCAAAGCTGCTGCATCCTGATTGGAATAACTGCACAGGCACCACTGAACACAGGAATTAAGAATACCGAGATGTGGACACAGGTAGCTATAAACATCTTATCCCTTCTCGGTCTTTATCTGATAGCTTGTAATTCTGTTCTTCCTTGAGGTTCTTTGAGCTGTGCTGGAGCTCTGCATGCCCAAAACGGTTAGGAAAGAAGGCTTCACACTCTGGAGGGAAAGGCTTGTTTCCTCTAGAGAATATTTATGGGGTACTGAAAAGCTAGATCCAAGAAGTATCACAAATGTGGTCGATTCCAGGTGTGGAACTCCATTTATCAACGAGGAGTAGCTAATGAAGCATTGGAGAGACGTGCACAAAAGCCTTTCTCAAGTTGCTTTGACAAGTGTGCGAAGTTGTGGATTCAAATTCCATGAAGGCGGAAAGACGTTCAGACTGCCTGGAAAGAGAGCCTTGTCTCTCCTAAGTCCATCAGTGTGTTTCTCCAACTTACAGGAAAATACAGTTAGGCACTATGTTCCTAAAGTGTATGGAACTCACCTCGAGTGACTGAGGCAGGGAGGGTTTCATTTCACAGGCGTGCAACAATGAGGATGTATCGGTGTTTTCATATCTCTGCTGAACAACGGGGACGAGCAGAGAGCACAAGCGAGGGTCCCTCCCATCCCGCAAATATAGAAGAGCTTCCAAAGGAAACAGAAGTTTTCTGTACCATGCTACCTGCACAGAGCTTTTGTAGCAAGGGTGTTACAATGCATGGAAGACATACCTGGCTTAGGATGTGTGTAGAGATGCGTTCTGTAAATTAGGAAACCCAGGAATTGTAAGTGCTATTGGCTGGGGAGCAAAACCGCAGTGTGCTCAGTCAACGTGAAGGTGAAGATGTTTCAGACAGCAGATTGAAACGTGTATCTTTACCTGAGGATTGCAGCCACGTGTTTCTCACCGTAAGAATGTACCACTGTCCAAGGTGTTTATTCCTTGAGTGGAAGACATATATGAAGGGTGGTGTATGAAGCATCTTGATTAAGAGTACTATAATTCGGCTTTTTGGAGTTCCTTTAGAGAGGCGCAGAAGCGCCTTGTGCCAAAGGCAAATCAGAAGGGCAGGCGGCACACATGGTAAGGAAAGGCTTGTTTCCCACAGAAGAAATGTATGTGTTTCTGACCAGCTAGATCAACAAAGCTTCATAGCCATGGTTGATGCAATGTACCCAACATGTTCCCGGGGGGAGGAGGAAGGCATAGTCACTTGTTTGGGAGGCCTGAACATAAACCTGTCTCAAGGTTCATGGGGAAGCGTTCTGTGTTTTCAACATCAAATAAGATGGAAAGCCTTTTGGAGTGCCCATGTCCTTTGTCTCTTCTGTGTCAGGGTGTGCGTTTCTCACACGCCAGGTGCAATTACATGCGACACAGGGTTGATTACCGTACAAGGATGTCAGCCAAGAGACTGAAGCATCAAGTGTCTTCTTCCTCAGACCTGTAACACTGCACCGTTTACAAGCCACTCTGACGTGGTCCTGGAAATGGACTCGAATGGACATTACAGAAACAGATACTCTTCATCCCATGTAGAATGGGGAACTTCCCTACATAGCCGTAAGTCCTTGTTACCAGGCTAACAGCACAATGTTCCTCTACCTGGGTTTTCGACTCATAATGAAAGTTATACTTTTGCCTTTGACACGTGGAGAGGTTTGTTTTGTAAACTTGGAAAGCAGATATTTTGATTTGCTCTTTGATCTTGAGCAAAACCACAGGTGCCCGATGCCATTGGAAGGGCTTGCAGATGGCCCCTTGCCACGTGTTTCTCCCATGTGGCCACTACACAAGCGTTTCTCGCTATCAGAAGAAACAATGCACAGTTGTTGTCTTGAAGGGAGGATATATTTGAAGTGTAGTTTAGGACTATATTGTTGAGGAGATCAGGAATACTTAGTGCTCTTTCCTGAGGTGTTTCAAACATACACTAAAGCTCTGCGTGCCAATGGAGAGAAGGCAAGAAAGCTTTTCACACTGTAGTTAATGTCTTGCTTCCCATCGGAAAATGTATGTGTTGCTCACAAGCTGTTTCCTACCCGAGGTGTTTCAGAGTAGGCAAGTTAGGTCCGGGAGAGAGTGTGAGGGCAGTATCCCAAGGAATTTTGGTGAGACCCCAAAACTCAGCCCTTTCCAAATCTTCAGTGAACGGTGCATGATGCTCTGTGTTCAAAATCAAATAAGTGAGCAAGCAGTTCAGACGACCTACAAAAAGGCTGAGGCTTTCCCAGTCAATATCTGCCTCTCTCACCATCTACATGAAGGTACCTATAGGCACAGTGTCGTTGGCATGTATGGAGCTTAAGGCAAGTAACTGCAACAGGGAGTGTGTGATCTCCAATGCGTGTTAAAAACCGTGTATGGAAAGGCTATTTTTACCAGTTCCAAAAGCCTGGAAAAAGCCATAGACTACAGAGGCCTCCTCTTCCTATACACAATGAAGAGCTTCACCATGGTAACCTGAAGTCCTTTGTTCCAAGCTGCCAGCAGAAAACTTTCTCTATCCGTGTTTTTACTATGAGAGGTAGGCAACCCAGGCTTAAGATATGTGTAAAGATGCGTTCTGCACATTTTGGGGAAGCTAGCATCATTAAGTGTGACTTGAAGGTGAGCAGCACGAAGTGTGTTCAAGCAAATTGGAGGTCAAGATTCTTTTCCAAAAGCACAGTGAAACCTGGGTCTCACCTGAGGAATAAGGCCAAGTGTTTCTCCCTCTCAGATACAACGACTCTGCCCTGTGTTCCTTCATTGAGCAGAAGTCATCATTGAAGCGTGGTGTGTATGAAATTCTTTGTTTGAGACCATTGTAATTCTGCTCTTCCTCGAAGATCACCTAGCTGTGCTGGAGCTCTGCGTGCCGAACACGGTGAGGAAAGAAGGCTTCAAACTCTGGATGGAAAGGCTCATTTCTCCTGGAAAACAAGTATGGGGTATGCAAAAGCTAGATCCAAGAAGTCTCACACATAAGGTCGAAGCCAGTTGTGGATCTCTAGGTAACGTCGAGGAGTAGCTAGTGAAGCTTTGGAGAGACCTGCACAAAAGCCTTTCTCATATTGTATCAACAATTGCGAGAAGTTGTGGATTCAAAGTCCATGAAGGCAGAAAAACTTTCAGACTTCCTGGAAGGACAGCCTCGTACCTCCAAAGTCCATGAGAGGGTTTGTCCAACATACAGGAAAGTACGGTTAGGCAAGGTGTTCCTAAAGTGTATGGAACTCCCCTCGGGTGACTGAGTCAGGGAGGGTTTTATTTCACAGGCATGTAACCTTGAGGATGTATCTTCTTTCTCATGTCTCTGCTGAACACCGGGCATGAGCGGAGAGCACAAGCGAGGGGACACCCATCCCGCAAAGAAACAAGAGCTTCCAGAGGAACCAGAAGTATTTGTACCATGCTACCCGCACAGAGCTTCTGTATCAAGGGTGTTACGAGGCATGGAAAGCATACTTGGCTGAGGATGCGTGTAGAGACGCAATCTGTAAGTTAGAAAACTCAGGTATTGTAGGAGCTATTGGCCGGGGAGAAAACCGCAGTGTGCTCAACTAACGTGCAAGTGAAGATGTTTCAGACGGCAGAGTGAAACGTGAATCTCCACCCGAGGATTGCAGCCACGTTTTTCTCAACGTAAGAAAGTGTCACTGTCCATGTGTTTTTTCCTTGAGTGGAAGACATATCTAAAGGTTGGTATATGAAGCATCCTGATTAAGAGTCCTGTAATTCGGCTTTTTGAGGTTCCTTTAGATCGGTGCCGAAGCACTGTGTGCCAAAGGCAAATCGGAAGGGCGAATGGTACACCCGGGAATAAAGGGCTTCTTTCCAACAGAAGAAATTAATGCGTTTCTGAAGAGCTAGATCAACAAAGCTTCATAGCCATGGTTGATGAAAGGTATTGAAAGTGTTCCTGGGAGCAGGAGGAGGGTGTAGTAACCTCTTTGGGAGACCTCCACATAAGCCTGTCTCAAGGTTCATGGTGAAGCTTTCTGTAATTTCAACATCAAATAAGGCTAAAAGCCATTTAGACTGACTGCATCACTTGTATCTTCTGTGTCAGGGTGTGCGTTTCTCACAAGACAGGTGCAAGTAGATGTGGGCACAGGGTTGATTATGGTGCAAGGATGTCAGACAAGACACTGAATCATCGAGTGCCTTTTTTCTCAGGGCTGTAACACTGCGGGGTTAACAGGAGATTCTGATGTGTTCCTGGAAATGGACTTGAACAAACAATACAGAAACACATCCTCTTCATCCCACGTAAAATGGGGAGCTTCTTTATGTACCCTGAAATACTTGGTAAAGAGCTACCCACACCATGTTTCTCTAACAGAGTTTTCGACTCTAAAGGAAAGGCATACTTTTCCCTTTGACACGTGGAGGAGTGTGTTTTGTAAACTTGGATAGATGATATTTCTATTTGCTGTTTGATCTTGAGTGCAAACACAGCCACCACACGATGTGACCGAAGGGCTTGCATACGGCCCTTGCAACGTGTTTCTCCCATAAGGCCTAGTAGGCAGCGTATCTCACCAACAGAAGGGACAACTAAAAGCTCTGCTGTGTCTCGAGGGGAAGATATATTTGAAGTGTAGTGCAGGCCTATACTGTTGAAGAGATCAGGAATACATAGTGCTCTCTCCTGAGGTATTTGCAAGATGCACCAAAGCTCTACGTGCCAAAGGAGAGTAGGCCAGAGGGCTTTACACACTGTTTTTAAAGACTTGCTTCCCATCGGAAAATGAACGTGTCGCCCTAAGCTCTTTACTGTCCGAGGTGTTTCAGAGAAGGCCAGCAAGGGCCAGGAGTGGTTCGGAGGGCAGTAGCCCAAAGAGACTGGGCGAGACCCGCAAAAAAAATCACCACAATAAGCTTCAGCGAACGGTGCGTGACGCTCTGTATTCAAAAGCCAACAAAGGAGCAAGCCGATCAGACGGCCTGCCAAGACTGAAACCTTCCCAGTTAATCTTCCTCTCTCCCATCTACATGAAGGTATCTCTGGAAACAGTGTACTTGACGTGTATGGATATCTGGCAGGTGATTGAAAAAGAGAGTGTGTTCTCTCACATGCGTGTTAACAACTGTGGGTGGAAAGGCGTTTTTCCCGCGGTGCCAAAGCCTGCAAATGGCACAGACCACTAGCAAAGGCCTTCTCTTCCCGCATAAAATGAAGAGCTTCCAGATGGGAACCTGAAGTCCTTTGTACCACGTTACCAGCACAAACTTCCTCTCTCCGTATTTCTACTAGGAGAGGATAGGCAACTCTGGCTTACGATCCGTGCAAAGATTTCCTCCGTAAATTTTTCGCAACCTAGCATATCTAGACGGACTTGATGGTGAAGGACACAAAGTGTTCTCAAGCAAACTGGAGGTCAAATCCTTTTCAGACTGCACCGTTATACCTGTGTCTCACCTGAGGAATGCAGCCAAGTGTTTCTCTCTCTCAGATTGAATGACCCTGACCTGCGTTCTTTCACTGAACGGAAGTCATCTTCGAAGCATGGTGTGTACGAAATTCCTTGTTGTGGCACCAGGAATACTGCACTTCCTCGGGGATTTTCGAGCTATGCTGGAGCTCTGTGTGCCCAACGTGGTGAGGAAAAATGGCTTCTTTTTCTGGAGGGAAAGGCTTGTTCTCCTGGAGGACATGTATGGGAGACTGAAAAGCCAGGTGTAAGAAGTGTCAAACATGTGGTCCATTCCAGGGGTGGAACTGTATGTATCCATGAGGAGTAGGTAGTTAAGCATTTCATAGACCTGCAAATAAGCCTTTCTCATGTTGCATCGACAAGGCAAGAATATGGGGATTCAAGTAAATGCATACTGAAAGCCTTTCCCACGACCCTGAAAGAGTGACTTGTCCCTGTGAGGTCCATGGGTGTTTCTACAGCTTATGGGAAACTTTGGTTCGGCACGGTATTCCTGGGGTATGGAACTCACCTCGGGTGTCTGAGGTGGGGAAGGCTTTATATCATAGGCATGTAACAGTGAGGACGTATGGGCGTTTTCATGTCTCTGCTGAGCAACGAAAACAAGTGGATAACCAAGCGATGGTCCCTCTCATCACGCAAAGAAGAAAGTGCTGCCAAAAAAAACAGTAATTTACCCAACCATCATACCTACCATGGCTCCGTTAGCAGGGCTCTTATGGTGCATGCAAGGTATACCTGGCTTAGGATATGTGTAGAGACGCAGTCTGTAAGTTAGGACACCCAGGACTTGTAAATGCTATTGGCCAGGGAACAAACACGCAGTGAACTCAGTCAACGTGCAGGAATAGATTTTTCAGAGGGCAGAGTGAAACGTGCATTTCAAACTAGGTTTGCAGCCACTTGTTTCTCTCCTTGAGACTCTACTACACTTCAAAGTGTTTTTTCCTTGAGGGGAAGATCTATCAGAAGTGTGGTGTATGAAGCATCATGATTCATATTCCTGAAATAGGAATGGGTTCCAAATGGGACCTGAAATCCTTTGTTCCACGTTACCAACACAAATGATTTCTCTCTGTGTTTTCACTAGAAGAGGTAGGCAGCCCTGGCTTCCGATCTGTGCAAAGATGGGCTCCGTAAATTTTTCAAAACCTAGCATGTTAAGACCGACTTTATGGTGAACGAAAGAAAGTGGGCTCAAGCAAATTGGAAGTCAAATGCTTTTCACGGCACAGTTATACTTGTGTCTCACCTGAAGAATGCAGCCAAGTGTTTCTCTCAGATTCAATGACGCTGCCCTGCATTCTTTCCTTGAAAGGAAGTCATCTTCGAACTGTGGTCTGTATGAAATTCTATCATGTAGGCACCAGGAATATTGCACTTGCTCGGGGATTTTCGAGCTATGCTGGAGCTCTTTGTGACCAACGCGGCGAGGAGTACGGCTTCCCTCTCTGGCGGGAAACGCTTGTTCACCTAGAGGACATGTATGGGATACTGAAAAGCCAGGTGCAAGAAGTGTCACACATGTGCTCCATTGCAGAGGTGGAACTGTATGTATCCACGAGGAGTAGGTAGTTGTTAAGCATTTCATAGCCCGGCAAATAAGCCTTTCTCAAGTTGCATCAACAAGGACTAGGAGTTGTGGATTCAAGGTCCACGAAGGCTAAGAGTCTTTCCCAGAGCCTGAAAGGGAGCCTTGTCCCTATAAGATCCATGGGTGGGTTTCGGCAATTTATGGGAAAGATCGCTTAGGCACGGTGTTCCTGGGGTATGGAACTCACCTCAGGTATCTAGGTGGGGAAGGCTTTATTTCATAGGTGTGTAACAGTGAGGACGTATGGGCGTATTCATGTGTCTGCTGAACACCGAAGACGAGTGGATTAAACAAGCAAGAGGCCTTCTCATCGCGCAAAGAAGGAGGAGCTGGGAAAAGAAGCAGAAATTTACCCAACCGTCATACCTGCCAGGGTTCCCTGATCAGGGCTCTTATGGTGCTGCAAGACATACCTGCCTTAGGAGGCATGTAGAGACGCGGTCTGTAAGTTAGGAGACCAAGGTATTGTAAGTGCTATTGGGCGCGGGTCTAAAACGCAGTGATCTCAGTCAACGTACAGAGCAAGATGTTTGAGACTGCAGAGTGAAACATGCATATAACCCTACGTTTTCAGCCACTTGTTCCTCACCATAAAACTCTACTACCAATCAGTGATTTTCCTTGAGGGGAAGATCTATCTGAAGGTTGTGTATGAAGCACAGTGATTAAAATTACTGAAGTCCTTTCTGCCACGTTACCAGCACAAACTTTCTCTCTACATATTTTACTAGAAGAGGATAGGCAACTATGGCTTACGATCCGTGAAAAGATGTCGTCCGTAAATTTTTCACAACCTGGCACATTCAGTCCGACTTAACGGTGAGCGACACAATGTGTGCTCAAGCAAACTGCAGGTCAAATGCTTTTCAGACGGCACAGTTTTACCTGTGTCTCACCTGAGGAATGCAGCCAAGTGTTTCCCTCTCTCAGATTCAATGACCCTGCCCTGCGGCCTTTCCTTGAAAGGAAGTCATAGTCGAAGTGTGCGCTGTGTACGATATTGCTTGTTGCAGACACCAGGAGTATTGCACGTGCTCTGGGACCTTCGAGCTCGACTAGAACACTTTGTGTCCAACTGGAGGACCTGGAAGTGCTATAGGGTACGGTCTAACACGCCGTGATCTCAGTCAACATACAGGGCAAGATTTTTCAGACGGCAGAGTGAAACCTGCATTTCACCCTAGGTTTGCAGGCACTTGTTTCTCACTGTAAGACTCTACTAACCTTCAGGACTATTTCCCTGAGGGGAAGATGTGTCTGAAGGGTGAGGGTGTTGCAAGAAGCGTCGTGATTAACATTCCTGTCATTTGGCTCTTTCCAGTTCCTTGAGAGCGCCGCTCGAAGCACCATGTGCCAAACGCAAAGTGGAAGAACAGGCGCTGCTGCAGGGAAGGAAATCCTCGTTCCTCACGGGACTGATATATCCGTTTCCCACGATCTGGATCAACAAAACCTCATAGACTCTGCCCAGGCAAAGGACGGAACGTGTCCCTGGGGGCAGGAGGAAACGGCTCTTCCATTTTGTGTAGACTTGCACATAAGCCGGTCTCAAGTTCCATGGGCAAGCTTCTCTGTTGTCATCTACAAATAAGTGGGAAATCCAGTAGAGGACCTGCATCGCTTCGCTCTTCCTCATCACAGTATGTATGCGTTTGCCACAGGCAATGTGCGAGGCCAGAGTGCTGTGTACCATGCGTGGAATGTCAGCCAGCCAACCTTCTCCAGTACTGAGAGCCTTCTTCCTCTGGCCATTCACACAACGAGCTTTACCAAGGACTCTGATGTGTTCCTGGAAATGGACTTGAACGGACAGGAAACAAACAGAGCCTATTCGTCCCTCTTACAATGGGAAGTTTCCCCCTGTATACTGAGAAATAATTGCAATGGAGCCACCCGCACCATGTTTGTCTCACAGGGTTGAGGACTCCGAAGGAAAGGTAGACTTTTCCCTTTGACACTCGGAGGGGGGCGGTTCGTAAACATGGAGAGCTGATATTTCCATTTGCTGTCAGAACTTGACTGCCACCACAGCCGCTGATGGATGTGATCGCAAGGGCTTGCAGATGGCCCCTCGCAACAGGTTTCACCCTGAAAGCCCATTAGGGAGGCCTACCTCACCTTCAGAAGCAACGACTACACGCTCTAATGTATCTCGCAGCAAAGACATATTTGAAGTCTAGTGCAGCACTACAATGTTGAAGAGATCAGGAATACTTTGGGCTCTCCGCTGAGGTGTTTGCAAGAAGTGCAAAAGCTCTGCGTGCCAAAGGAGAGAAGGCCGGAGGGCCTGACACACTGCTGTGAAATCCCGCTTCCCATCGTAAACTGAATGTATCGCCCTAAGCTCTCTACTCGCCGAGGTGTGTCAGAGAAGGCCACTAAGGGCCGGAAGAGGTTGACAGGGCTAGAGCCCGAGGATTGCCGGTGAGAGCCCTAAAATCAGCCTACCATGAGCTTCACCGAACGCTGCGTGATGCTCTCTGCTCCAAGGACATCAAGGGAGCAAGCTGTTCAGACGGCCCGCCAAGGCTGAGTTTTGCCCAGTCAAATTTCCTCTCTCCCATTTACAGGAAGGTATCTCTGGGAACACTGTCCTTGACGTGTATGTATGGCTGGCAGGTGACTGAAACAGGGCGTGAGTTCTCTCCCATGCGTGCTAACAAGAGTGCTTGGAAAGGCGGTGTTTCCTCTGTCCTAGCCTGGCAATGGCCACAGATTGCAAGCAAAGGCCTTCCCCTCCCGCGTAAAACGAAGAGCTTCCCAAAGGGAACCTGAGCTTTTCAGCCGGCACAGTTTGACCTGTGTCTCACCTGAGGAATGCAGCCAAGTGTTTCCCTCTCTCGGATTCAATGACCCTGCCCTGCGGCCTTTCTTTGAAAAGAAGTCATAGTCGAAGTGTGCGCTGTGTACGACATTGCTTGTTGCAGGCACCAGGAGTATTGCACGTGCTCTGGGATGTTCGAGCTCTGCTGGAGCTCTGTGTGCCCACCAGCGGAATTGTATATGCTGTTGGGTAAGGATCTAACACGCCGTGATCTCAGTCACGAGCAGGGCAAGATTTGTCAGACGGCAGAGTGAAACCTGCATTTCACCCTAGGTTTGCAGGCACTTGTGGCTCCCCCTAGGACTCTACTACCCTTCAGGGATATTTCCCTGAGGGGAAGATGTATGTGAAGGGTGACGGTGGTGCATGAAACGTCGTGATTAACATTCCTGTCATTTGGCTCTTTCCAGTTCATTGAGAGCGCCGCTCGAGCACCTTGTGCCAAAGGCAACGTGGAAGCACAGGCGCTGCTGCAGGGAAGGAAATCCTCGTTCCTCACAGAATTTATATATCCGTTTCCCACCAGCTGGATCAACAAAGCCTCATAGGCTCTGCCCAGGCAAAGTACGGAACGTGTCCCTGGGGGCAGGAGGAAACGGCTCTTCCATTTTGTGTAGACTTGCACATAAGCCGGTCTCAAGTTCCATGGGCAAGCTTCTCTGTTGTCATCTACAAATAAGTGGGAAAGCCAGTAGAGGACCTGCATCGCTTGTCTCTTCCTCATCAGAGTATGTATGCATTTGCCACAGGCAAGGTGCAAGTACAGAGTGCTGTGTATTGTGCCTGCAATGTCAGCCAGCCAACCTTCGCCAGTACTGAGAGCCTTCTTCCTCTGGCCATTCACACAACGAGCTTTACCAAGGACTCTGATGTGTTCCTGGAAATGGACTTGACCGGACAGGAAACAAACAGAGCCTATTCGTCCCTCTTAGAATGGGAAGTTTCCCCCGGTATCCTGAGAAATACTTTGAATGGAGCCACCCACACCATGTTTGTCTCACAGGGTTTAGGACTCTGAAGGAAAGGTAGACTTTTCCCTTTGACACACGGAGGGGTGCGGTTCGTAAACATGGAGAGCTGATATTTCCATTTGCTGTCAGAACTTGACTGCCACCACAGCCGCTGATGGATGTGATCGCAAGGGCTTGCAGACGGCCACTCGCAACAGGTTTCACCCTGAAAGCCCATTAGGGAAGCGTTCCTCACCTTCAGAAGCAACGACTACACGCTCTAATGTATCTCGCAGCAAAGACATATTTGAAGTCTGGTGCAGCACTACATTGTTGAAGAGATCAGGAATGCTTTCGGCTCTCCGCTGAGGTGTTTGCAAGAAGTGCAAAAGCTCTGCGTGCCAAAGGAGAGAAGGCCGGAGGGCTTGACACACTGCTGTAAATTCCTGCTTGCCATCATAAACGGAATGTGTCGCCCTAAGCTCTCTACTCGCCGAGGTGTGTCAGAGAAGGCCAGTAAGAGCCGGAAGAGGTTGAGAGGGCGAGAACCGAGGAGTCTCGGTGAGAGCCGTAAAATCAGCCTACCATGAGCTTCACCGAACGCTGCGTGATGCTCTCTGCTCCAAGGCCATCAAGAGAGTAAGCTGTTCAGACGGCCTACCGAGGCTGAGTTTTGCCCAGTCAAACTTCCTCTCTCCCATTTACAGGAAGGTATCTCTGGGAACACTGTCCTTGACGTGTATGTATGGCTGGCAGGGGACTGAAACAGGGCGTGAGTTCTCTCCCATGCGTGCTAACAAGCGTGCTTGGAAAGGCGGTGTTTCCTCCGTCCTAGCCTGGCAATGGCCACAGACTGCAAGCAAAGGCCTTCCCGTCCCGCATACAACGAAGAGCTTCCCAAAGGGAACCTGAGCTTTTCAGACGGCACAGTTTGACCTGTGTCTCACCTGAGGAATGCAGCCAAGTGTTTCCCTCTCTCGATTCAATGACCCTGCCCTGCGGCCTTTCCTTGAAAGGAAGTCAATGTCCAAGTGTGCTGTGTACGACATTGCTTGTTGCAGGCACCAGGGGTATTGCACGTGCTCTGGGAACTTCGAGCTCTGCCGGAGCTCTGTGTGCCCACCAGCGGAATTGTATGTGCTATTGCGTACGGATCTAACACGCCGTGATCTCAGTCACGTGCAGGGCAAGATTTTTCAGACAGCAGAGTGAAACCTGCATTTCACCCTAGGTTTGCAGGCACTTGTTTCTCCCCCTAGGACTCTACTACCCTTCAGGGATATTTCCCTGAGGGGAAGATGTATGTGAAGGGTGAGGGTGGTGCATGAAGCGTCGTGATTAACATTCCTGTCATTTGGCTCTTTCCAGTTCACTGAGAGAGCCGCTCGAAGCACCGTGTGCCAAAGGCAACGTGGAAGCACAGGCGCTGCTGCAGGGAAGGAAATCCTCGTTCCTCACAGAATTTATATATCCGTTTCCCACGAGCTGGATCAACAAAGCCTCACAGCCTCTGCCCAGGCAAAGTACGGAACGTGTCCCTGGGGGCAGGAGGAAACGGCTCTTCCATTTTGTGTAGACTTGCACATAAGCCGGTCTCAAGTTCCATGGGCAAGCTTCTCTGTTGTCATCTACAAGTAAGTGGGAAATCCAGTAGAGGACCTGCATCGCTTGTCTCTTCCTCATCAGAGTATGTATGCATTTGCCACAGGCAAGGAACAAGTACAGAGTGCTGTGTACTGTGCCTGCAATGTCAGCCAGCCAACCTTCTCCAGTACTGAGAGCCTTCTTCCTCTGGCCATTCACACAACAAGCTTTACCAAGGACTCTGATGTGTTCCTGGAAATGGACTTGACCGGACAGGAAACAAACAGAGCCTATTCGTCCCTCTTAGAATGGGAAGTTTCCCCCGGTATCCTGAGAAATACTTTGAATGGAGCCACCCACACCATGTTTGTCTCACAGGGTTTAGGACTCTGAAGGAAAGGTAGACTTTTCCCTTTGACACACGGAGGGGTGCGGTTCGTAAACATGGAGAGCTGATATTTCATTTGCTGTCAGAACTTGACTGCCACCACAGCCGCTGACGGATGTGATCGCAAGGGCTTGCAGACGGCCACTCGCAACAGGTTTCACCCTGAAAGCCCATTAGGGAAGCATTCCTCACCTTCAGAAGCAATGACTACACGCTCTAATGTATCTCTCAGCGAAAACATATTTGAAGTCTGGTGCAGCACTACATTGTTGAAGAGATCAGGAATACTTTGGGCTCTCCGCTGAGGTGTATGCAAGAAGTGCAAAAGCTCTGCGTGCCAAAGGAGAGAAGGCCGGAGGGCTTGACACACTGCTGTGAATTCCTGCTTCCCATCATAAACGGAATGTGTCGCCCTAAGCTCTCTACTTGCCGAGGTGTGTCAGAGAAGGCCAGTAAGGGCCGGAAGAGGTTGAGAGTGCTAGAGCCCGAGGAGTGTCGGCGAGAGCTTTAAAATCAGCCTACCATGAGCTTCACGGAACGCTGCGTGATGCTCTCTGCTCCAAAGCCATCAAGGGAGTAAGCTGTTCAGACGGCCTGCCAAGGCTGAGTTTTGCCCAGTCAAACTTCCTCTCTCCCATTTACAGGAAGGTATCTCTGGGAACACTGTCCTTGACGTGTATGTATGGCTGGCAGGGGACTGAAACAGGGCGTGAGTTCTCTCCCATGCGTGCTAACAAGCGTGCTTGGAAAGGCGGTGTTTCCTCCGTCCTAGCCTGGCAATGGCCACAGCCTGCAAGCAAAGGCCTTCCCGTCCCGCATACAACGAAGAGCTTCCCAAAGGGAACCTGAGCTTTTCAGCCGGCACAGTTTGACCTGTGTCTCACCTGAGGAATGCAGCCAAGTGTTTCCCTCTCTCGATTCAATGACCCTGCCCTGCGGCCTTTCCTTGAAAGGACGTCAAGGTCCAAGTGTGCCGTGTACGACATTGCTTGTTGCAGGCACCAGGAGTTTTGCACGTGCTCTGGGAACTTCGAGCTCTGCCGGAGCTCTGTGTGCCCACCAGCGGAATTGTATGTGCGATTGGGTACGGATCTAACACGCCGTGATCTCAGTCACGTGCAGGGCAAGATTTTTAGAAGGCAGAGTGAAACCTGCATTTCACCCTAGGTATGCAGGCACTTGTTTCTCCCCCAGGACTCTACTACCCTTCAGGGATATTTCCCTGAGGGGAAGATGTATGTGAAGGGTGAGGGTGGTGCATGAAGCGTCGTGATTAACATTCCTGTCATTTGGCTCTTTCCAGTTCATTGAGAGCGCCGCTCGAGCACCGTGTGCCAAAGGCAACGTGGAAGCACAGGCGCTGCTGCAGGGAAGGAAATCCTCGTTCCTCACAGAATTTATATATCCGTTTCCCACGAGCTGGATCAACAAAGCCTCACAGCCTCTGCCCAGGCAAAGTACGGAACGTGTCCCTGGGGGCAGGAGGAAACGGCTCTTCCATTTTGGGTAGACTTGCACATAAGCCGGTCTCAAGTTCCATGGGCAAGCTTCTCTGTTGTCATCTACAAGTAAGTGGGAAAGCCAGTAGAGGACCTGCACCGCTTGTCTCTTCCTCATCAGAGTATGTATGCATTTGCCACAGGCAAGGTGCAAGTACAGAGTGCTGTGTACTGTGCCTGCAATGTCAGCCAGCTAAACTTCTCCAGCACTGAGTGCTTTCTTCCTCTGCCCATTCACACAACGAGCTTTACCAAGGACTCTGATGTGTTCCTGGAAATGGACTTGACCGGACAGGAAACAAACAGAGCCTATTCGACCCTCTTAGAATGGGAAGTTTCCCCCGGTATCCTGAGAAACACTTTGAATGGAGCCACCCACAGCATGTTTGTCTCACAGGGTTGAGGACTCTGAAGGTAAGGTAGACTTTTGCCTTTGACACACGGAGGGGTGCGTTTCGTAAACATGGAGAGCTGATATTTCCATTTGCTGTCAGAACTTGACTGCCACCACAGGCGCTGACGAATGTGATCGCAAGGGCTTGCAGACGGCCACTCGCAACAGGTTTCACCCTGAAATCCCATTTGGGAAGGGTTCCTCACCTTCAGAAGCAACGACTACACGCTCTAATGTATCTCGCAGCGAAGACATATTTGAAGTCTAGTGCAGCACTACATTGTTGAAGAGATCAGGAATACTTTGGGCTCTCCGCTGAGGTGTTTGCAAGAAGTGCAAAACCTCTGCGTGCCGAAGGAGAGAAGGCCGGAGGGCTTGACACACTGCTGTGAATTCCTGCTGCCCATCGTAAACGGAATGTGTCGCCCTAAGCTCTGTACTCGCCGAGGTGTGTCAGAGAAGGCCAGTAAGTGCCGGAAGAGGTTGAGAGTGCTAGAGCCCGAGGAGTGTCGGCGAGAGCCCTAAAATCAGCCTACCATGAGCTTCACGGAACGCTGCGTGATGCTCTCTGCTCCAAAGCCATCAAGGGAGTAAGCTGTTCAGACGGCCTGCCAAGGCTGAGTTTTGCCCAGTCAAACTTCCTCTCTCCCATTTACAGGAAGGTATCTCTGGGAACACTGTCCTTGACGTGTATGTATGGCTGGCAGGGGACTGAAACAGGGCGTGAGTTCTCTCCCATGCGTGCTAACAAGCGTGCTTGGAAAGGCGGTGTTTCCTCCGTCCTAGCCTGGCAATGGCCACAGCCTGCAAGCAAAGGCCTTCCCGTCCCGCATACAACGAAGAGCTTCCCAAAGGGAACCTGAGCTTTTCAGCCGGCACAGTTTGACCTGTGTCTCACCTGAGGAATGCAGCCAAGTGTTTCCCTCTCTCGATTCAATGACCCTGCCCTGCGGCCTTTCCTTGAAAGGACGTCAAGGTCCAAGTGTGCCGTGTACGACATTGCTTGTTGCAGGCACCAGGAGTTTTGCACGTGCTCTGGGAACTTCGAGCTCTGCCGGAGCTCTGTGTGCCCACCAGCGGAATTGTATGTGCGATTGGGTACGGATCTAACACGCCGTGATCTCAGTCACGTGCAGGGCAAGATTTTTAGAAGGCAGAGTGAAACCTGCATTTCACCCTAGGTATGCAGGCACTTGTTTCTCCCCCAGGACTCTACTACCCTTCAGGGATATTTCCCTGAGGGGAAGATGTATGTGAAGGGTGAGGGTGGTGCATGAAGCGTCGTGATTAACATTCCTGTCATTTGGCTCTTTCCAGTTCATTGAGAGCGCCGCTCGAGCACCGTGTGCCAAAGGCAACGTGGAAGCACAGGCGCTGCTGCAGGGAAGGAAATCCTCGTTCCTCACAGAATTTATATATCCGTTTCCCACGAGCTGGATCAACAAAGCCTCACAGCCTCTGCCCAGGCAAAGTACGGAACGTGTCCCTGGGGGCAGGAGGAAACGGCTCTTCCATTTTGGGTAGACTTGCACATAAGCCGGTCTCAAGTTCCATGGGCAAGCTTCTCTGTTGTCATCTACAAGTAAGTGGGAAATCCAGTAGACGACCTGCACCGCTTGTCTCTTCCTCATCAGAGTATGTATGCATTTGCCACAGGCAAGGTGCAAGTACAGAGTGCTGTGTACTGTGCCTGCAATGTCAGCCAGCTAACCTTCTCCAGCACTGAGTGCTTTCTTCCTCTGCCCATTCACACAACGAGCTTTACCAAGGACTCTGATGTGTTCCTGGAAATGGACTTGACCGGACAGGAAACAAACAGAGCCTATTCGTCCCTCTTAGAATGGGAAGTTTCCCCCGGTATCCTGAGAAACATTTTGAATGGAGCCACCCACAGCATGTTTGTCTCACAGGGTTGAGGACTCTGAAGGAAAGGTAGACTTTCCCGTTTGACACACGGAGGGGTGCGTTTTGTAAACATGGAGAGCTGATATTTCCATTTGCTGTCAGAACTTGACTGCCACCACAGCCGCTGACGAATATGATCGCAAGGGCTTGCAGAAGGCCACTCGCAACAGGTTTCACCCTGAAAGCCCATTTGGGAAGCGTTTCTCACCTTCAGAAGCAACGACTACACGCTCTAATGTATCTCGCAGCGGAGACATATTTGAAGTCTAGTGCAGCACTACATTGTTGAAGAGATCAGGAATACTTTGGGCTCTCCGCTGAGGTGTTTGCAAGAAGTGCAAAACCTCTGCGTGCCGAAGGAGAGAAGGCCGCAGGGCTTGACACACTGCTGTGAATTCCTGCTTCCCATCGTAAACGGAATGTGTCGCCCTAAGCTCTGTACTCGCCGAGGTGTGTCAGAGAAGGCCAGTAAGGGCCGGAAGAGGTTGAGAGTGCTAGAGCCCGAGGAGTGTCGGCGAGAGCCCTAAAATCAGCCTACCATGAGCTTCACGGAACGCTGCGTGATGCTCTCTGCTCCAAAGCCATCAAGGGAGTAAGCTGTTCAGACGGCCTGCCAAGGCTGAGTTTTGCCCAGTCAAACTTCCTCTCTCCCATTTACAGGAAGGTATCTCTGGGAACACTGTCCTTGACGTGTATGTATGGCTGGCAGGGGACTGAAACAGGGCGTGAGTTCTCTCCCATGCGTGCTAACAAGCGTGCTGGGATAGGCGGTGTTTCCTCCGTCCTAGCCTGGCAATGGCCACAGACTGCAAGCAAAGGCCTTCCCGTCCCGCATACAACGAAGAGCTTCCCAAAGGGAACCTGAGCTTTTCAGCCGGCACAGTTTGACCTTTGTCTCACCTGAGGAATGCAGCCAAGTGTTTCCCTCTCTCGATTCAATGACCCTGCCCTGCGGCCTTTCCTTGAAAGGACGTCAAGGTCCAAGTGTGCTGTGTACGACATTGCTTGTTGCAGGCACCAGGAGTATTGCACGTGCTCTGGGAACTTCGAGCTCTGCCGGAGCTCTGTGTGCCCACCAGCGGAATTGTATGTGCGATTGGGTACGGATCTAACACGCCGTGATCTCAGTCACGTGCAGGGCAAGGTTTCTCAGACGGCAGAGTGAAACCTGCATTTCACCCTAGGTGTGCAGGCACTTGTTTCTCCCTCTAGGACTCTACTACCCTTCAGGGATATTTCCCTGAGGGGAAGATGTATGTGAAGGGTGAGGGTGGTGCATGAAGCGTCGTGATTAACATTCCTGTCATTTGGCTCTTTCCAGTTCATTGAGAGCGCTGCTCGAGCACCGTGTGCCAAAGGCAACGTGGAAGCACAGGCGCTGCTGCAGGGAAGGAAATCCTCGTTCCTCACAGAATTTATATATCCGTTTCCCACGAGCTGGATCAACAAAGCCTCACAGCCTCTGCCCAGGCAAAGTACGGAACGTGTCCCTGGGGGCAGGAGGAAACGGCTCTTCCATTTTGGGTAGACTTGCACATAAGCCGGTCTCAAGTTCCATGGGCAAGCTTCTCTGTTGTCATCTACAAGTAAGTGGGAAAGCCAGTAGAGGACCTGCACCGCTTGTCTCTTCCTCATCAGAGTATGTATGCATTTGCCACAGGCAAGGTGCAAGTACAGAGTGCTGTGTACTGTGCCTGCAATGTCAGCCAGCTAACCTTCTCCAGCACTGAGTGCTTTCTTCCTCTGCCCATTCACACAACGAGCTTTACCAAGGACTCTGATGTGTTCCTGGAAATGGACTTGACCGGACAGGAAACAAACAGAGCCTATTCGTCCCTCTTAGAATGGGAAGTTTCCCCCGGTATCCTGAGAAACACTTTGAATGGAGCCACCCACAGCATGTTTGTCTCACAGGGTTGAGGACTCTGAAGGAAAGGTAGACTTTTCCCTTTGACATACGGAGGGGTGCGTTTCGTAAACATGGAGAGCTGATATTTCCATTTGCTGTCAGAACTTGACTGCCACCACAGCCGCTGACGAATGTGATCGCAAGGGCTTGCAGACGGCCACTCGCAACAGGTTTCACCCTGAAAGCCCATTTGGGAAGCGTTCCTCACCTTCAGAAGCAACGACTACACGCTCTAATGTATCTCGCAGCGAAGACATATTTGAAGTCTAGTGCAGCACTACATTGTTGAAGAGATCAGGAATACTTTGGGCTCTCCGCTGAGGTGTTTGCAAGAAGTGCAAAAGCTCTGCGTGCCGAAGGAGAGAAGGCCGGAGGGCTTGACACACTGCTGTGAATTCCTGCTTCCCATCGTAAACGGAATGTGTCGCCCTAAGCTCTGTACTCGCCGAGGTGTGTCAGAGAAGGCCAGTAAGGGCCGGAAGAGGTTGAGAGTGCTAGAGCCCGAGGAGTGTCGGCGAGAGCTTTAAAATCAGCCTACCATGAGCTTCACGGAACGCTGCGTGATGCTCTCTGCTCCAAAGCCATCAAGGGAGTAAGCTGTTCAGACGGCCTGCCAAGGCTGAGTTTTGCCCAGTCAAACTTCCTCTCTCCCATTTACAGGAAGGTATCTCTGGGAACACTGTCCTTGACGTGTATGTATGGCTGGCAGGGGACTGAAACAGGGCGTGAGTTCTCTCCCATGCGTGCTAACAAGCGTGCTTGGAAAGGCGGTGTTTCCTCCGTCCTAGCCTGGCAATGGCCACAGCCTGCAAGCAAAGGCCTTCCCGTCCCGCATACAACGAAGAGCTTCCCAAAGGGAACCTGAGCTTTTCAGCCGGCACAGTTTGACCTGTGTCTCACCTGAGGAATGCAGCCAAGTGTTTCCCTCTCTCGATTCAATGACCCTGCCCTGCGGCCTTTCCTTGAAAGGACGTCAAGGTCCAAGTGTGCCGTGTACGACATTGCTTGTTGCAGGCACCAGGAGTTTTGCACGTGCTCTGGGAACTTCGAGCTCTGCCGGAGCTCTGTGTGCCCACCAGCGGAATTGTATGTGCGATTGGGTACGGATCTAACACGCCGTGATCTCAGTCACGTGCAGGGCAAGATTTTTAGAAGGCAGAGTGAAACCTGCATTTCACCCTAGGTATGCAGGCACTTGTTTCTCCCCCAGGACTCTACTACCCTTCAGGGATATTTCCCTGAGGGGAAGATGTATGTGAAGGGTGAGGGTGGTGCATGAAGCGTCGTGATTAACATTCCTGTCATTTGGCTCTTTCCAGTTCATTGAGAGCGCCGCTCGAGCACCGTGTGCCAAAGGCAACGTGGAAGCACAGGCGCTGCTGCAGGGAAGGAAATCCTCGTTCCTCACAGAATTTATATATCCGTTTCCCACGAGCTGGATCAACAAAGCCTCACAGCCTCTGCCCAGGCAAAGTACGGAACGTGTCCCTGGGGGCAGGAGGAAACGGCTCTTCCATTTTGGGTAGACTTGCACATAAGCCGGTCTCAAGTTCCATGGGCAAGCTTCTCTGTTGTCATCTACAAGTAAGTGGGAAATCCAGTAGACGACCTGCACCGCTTGTCTCTTCCTCATCAGAGTATGTATGCATTTGCCACAGGCAAGGTGCAAGTACAGAGTGCTGTGTACTGTGCCTGCAATGTCAGCCAGCTAACCTTCTCCAGCACTGAGTGCTTTCTTCCTCTGCCCATTCACACAACGAGCTTTACCAAGGACTCTGATGTGTTCCTGGAAATGGACTTGACCGGACAGGAAACAAACAGAGCCTATTCGTCCCTCTTAGAATGGGAAGTTTCCCCCGGTATCCTGAGAAACATTTTGAATGGAGCCACCCACAGCATGTTTGTCTCACAGGGTTGAGGACTCTGAAGGAAAGGTAGACTTTCCCGTTTGACACACGGAGGGGTGCGTTTTGTAAACATGGAGAGCTGATATTTCCATTTGCTGTCAGAACTTGACTGCCACCACAGCCGCTGACGAATATGATCGCAAGGGCTTGCAGAAGGCCACTCGCAACAGGTTTCACCCTGAAAGCCCATTTGGGAAGCGTTCCTCACCTTCAGAAGCAACGACTACACGCTCTAATGTATCTCGCAGCGGAGACATATTTGAAGTCTAGTGCAGCACTACATTGTTGAAGAGATCAGGAATACTTTGGGCTCTCCGCTGAGGTGTTTGCAAGAAGTGCAAAACCTCTGCGTGCCGAAGGAGAGAAGGCCGCAGGGCTTGACACACTGCTGTGAATTCCTGCTTCCCATCGTAAACGGAATGTGTCGCCCTAAGCTCTGTACTCGCCGAGGTGTGTCAGAGAAGGCCAGTAAGGGCCGGAAGAGGTTGAGAGTGCTAGAGCCCGAGGAGTGTCGGCGAGAGCCCTAAAATCAGCCTACCATGAGCTTCACGGAACGCTGCGTGATGCTCTCTGCTCCAAAGCCATCAAGGGAGTAAGCTGTTCAGACGGCCTGCCAAGGCTGAGTTTTGCCCAGTCAAACTTCCTCTCTCCCATTTACAGGAAGGTATCTCTGGGAACACTGTCCTTGACGTGTATGTATGGCTGGCAGGGGACTGAAACAGGGCGTGAGTTCTCTCCCATGCGTGCTAACAAGCGTGCTGGGATAGGCGGTGTTTCCTCCGTCCTAGCCTGGCAATGGCCACAGACTGCAAGCAAAGGCCTTCCCGTCCCGCCTACAACGAAGAGCTTCCCAAAGGGAACCTGAGCTTTTCAGCCGGCACAGTTTGACCTTTGTCTCACCTGAGGAATGCAGCCAAGTGTTTCCCTCTCTCGATTCAATGACCCTGCCCTGCGGCCTTTCCTTGAAAGGACGTCAAGGTCCAAGTGTGCTGTGTACGACATTGCTTGTTGCAGGCACCAGGAGTATTGCACGTGCTCTGGGAACTTCGAGCTCTGCCGGAGCTCTGTGTGCCCACCAGCGGAATTGTATGTGCGATTGGGTACGGATCTAACACGCCGTGATCTCAGTCACGTGCAGGGCAAGGTTTCTCAGACGGCAGAGTGAAACCTGCATTTCACCCTAGGTGTGCAGGCACTTGTTTCTCCCTCTAGGACTCTACTACCCTTCAGGGATATTTCCCTGAGGGGAAGATGTATGTGAAGGGTGAGGGTGGTGCATGAAGCGTCGTGATTAACATTCCTGTCATTTGGCTCTTTCCAGTTCATTGAGAGCGCTGCTCGAGCACCGTGTGCCAAAGGCAACGTGGAAGCACAGGCGCTGCTGCAGGGAAGGAAATCCTCGTTCCTCACAGAATTTATATATCCGTTTCCCACGAGCTGGATCAACAAAGCCTCACAGCCTCTGCCCAGGCAAAGTACGGAACGTGTCCCTGGGGGCAGGAGGAAACGGCTCTTCCATTTTGGGTAGACTTGCACATAAGCCGGTCTCAAGTTCCATGGGCAAGCTTCTCTGTTGTCATCTACAAGTAAGTGGGAAAGCCAGTAGAGGACCTGCACCGCTTGTCTCTTCCTCATCAGAGTATGTATGCATTTGCCACAGGCAAGGTGCAAGTACAGAGTGCTGTGTACTGTGCCTGCAATGTCAGCCAGCTAACCTTCTCCAGCACTGAGTGCTTTCTTCCTCTGCCCATTCACACAACGAGCTTTACCAAGGACTCTGATGTGTTCCTGGAAATGGACTTGACCGGACAGGAAACAAACAGAGCCTATTCGTCCCTCTTAGAATGGGAAGTTTCCCCCGGTATCCTGAGAAACACTTTGAATGGAGCCACCCACAGCATGTTTGTCT
Source organism: Eubalaena glacialis (assembly GCF_028564815.1). NCBI lineage: Eukaryota > Metazoa > Chordata > Mammalia > Artiodactyla > Balaenidae > Eubalaena > Eubalaena glacialis. The sequence continues at coordinate 33,074,653 of NC_083734.1, forward strand.
CACAGGGTTGAGGACTCTGAAGGAAAGGTAGACTTTTCCCTTTGACATACGGAGGGGTGCGTTTCGTAAACATGGAGAGCTGATATTTCCATTTGCTGTCAGAACTTGACTGCCACCACAGCCGCTGACGAATGTGATCGCAAGGGCTTGCAGACGGCCACTCGCAACAGGTTTCACCCTGAAAGCCCATTTGGGAAGCGTTCCTCACCTTCAGAAGCAACGACTACACGCTCTAATGTATCTCGCAGCGAAGACATATTTGAAGTCTAGTGCAGCACTACATTGTTGAAGAGATCAGGAATACTTTGGGCTCTCCGCTGAGGTGTTTGCAAGAAGTGCAAAAGCTCTGCGTGCCGAAGGAGAGAAGGCCGGAGGGCTTGACACACTGCTGTGAATTCCTGCTTCCCATCGTAAACGGAATGTGTCGCCCTAAGCTCTGTACTCGCCGAGGTGTGTCAGAGAAGGCCAGTAAGGGCCGGAAGAGGTTGAGAGTGCTAGAGCCCGAGGAGTGTCGGCGAGAGCTTTAAAATCAGCCTACCATGAGCTTCACGGAACGCTGCGTGATGCTCTCTGCTCCAAAGCCATCAAGGGAGTAAGCTGTTCAGACGGCCTGCCAAGGCTGAGTTTTGCCCAGTCAAACTTCCTCTCTCCCATTTACAGGAAGGTATCTCTGGGAACACTGTCCTTGACGTGTATGTATGGCTGGCAGGGGACTGAAACAGGGCGTGAGTTCTCTCCCATGCGTGCTAACAAGCGTGCTTGGAAAGGCGGTGTTTCCTCCGTCCTAGCCTGGCAATGGCCACAGCCTGCAAGCAAAGGCCTTCCCGTCCCGCATACAACGAAGAGCTTCCCAAAGGGAACCTGAGCTTTTCAGCCGGCACAGTTTGACCTGTGTCTCACCTGAGGAATGCAGCCAAGTGTTTCCCTCTCTCGATTCAATGACCCTGCCCTGCGGCCTTTCCTTGAAAGGACGTCAAGGTCCAAGTGTGCCGTGTACGACATTGCTTGTTGCAGGCACCAGGAGTTTTGCACGTGCTCTGGGAACTTCGAGCTCTGCCGGAGCTCTGTGTGCCCACCAGCGGAATTGTATGTGCGATTGGGTACGGATCTAACACGCCGTGATCTCAGTCACGTGCAGGGCAAGATTTTTAGAAGGCAGAGTGAAACCTGCATTTCACCCTAGGTATGCAGGCACTTGTTTCTCCCCCAGGACTCTACTACCCTTCAGGGATATTTCCCTGAGGGGAAGATGTATGTGAAGGGTGAGGGTGGTGCATGAAGCGTCGTGATTAACATTCCTGTCATTTGGCTCTTTCCAGTTCATTGAGAGCGCCGCTCGAGCACCGTGTGCCAAAGGCAACGTGGAAGCACAGGCGCTGCTGCAGGGAAGGAAATCCTCGTTCCTCACAGAATTTATATATCCGTTTCCCACGAGCTGGATCAACAAAGCCTCACAGCCTCTGCCCAGGCAAAGTACGGAACGTGTCCCTGGGGGCAGGAGGAAACGGCTCTTCCATTTTGGGTAGACTTGCACATAAGCCGGTCTCAAGTTCCATGGGCAAGCTTCTCTGTTGTCATCTACAAGTAAGTGGGAAAGCCAGTAGAGGACCTGCACCGCTTGTCTCTTCCTCATCAGAGTATGTATGCATTTGCCACAGGCAAGGTGCAAGTACAGAGTGCTGTGTACTGTGCCTGCAATGTCAGCCAGCTAAACTTCTCCAGCACTGAGTGCTTTCTTCCTCTGCCCATTCACACAACGAGCTTTACCAAGGACTCTGATGTGTTCCTGGAAATGGACTTGACCGGACAGGAAACAAACAGAGCCTATTCGACCCTCTTAGAATGGGAAGTTTCCCCCGGTATCCTGAGAAACACTTTGAATGGAGCCACCCACAGCATGTTTGTCTCACAGGGTTGAGGACTCTGAAGGTAAGGTAGACTTTTGCCTTTGACACACGGAGGGGTGCGTTTCGTAAACATGGAGAGCTGATATTTCCATTTGCTGTCAGAACTTGACTGCCACCACAGGCGCTGACGAATGTGATCGCAAGGGCTTGCAGACGGCCACTCGCAACAGGTTTCACCCTGAAATCCCATTTGGGAAGGGTTCCTCACCTTCAGAAGCAACGACTACACGCTCTAATGTATCTCGCAGCGAAGACATATTTGAAGTCTAGTGCAGCACTACATTGTTGAAGAGATCAGGAATACTTTGGGCTCTCCGCTGAGGTGTTTGCAAGAAGTGCAAAACCTCTGCGTGCCGAAGGAGAGAAGGCCGGAGGGCTTGACACACTGCTGTGAATTCCTGCTGCCCATCGTAAACGGAATGTGTCGCCCTAAGCTCTGTACTCGCCGAGGTGTGTCAGAGAAGGCCAGTAAGTGCCGGAAGAGGTTGAGAGTGCTAGAGCCCGAGGAGTGTCGGCGAGAGCCCTAAAATCAGCCTACCATGAGCTTCACGGAACGCTGCGTGATGCTCTCTGCTCCAAAGCCATCAAGGGAGTAAGCTGTTCAGACGGCCTGCCAAGGCTGAGTTTTGCCCAGTCAAACTTCCTCTCTCCCATTTACAGGAAGGTATCTCTGGGAACACTGTCCTTGACGTGTATGTATGGCTGGCAGGGGACTGAAACAGGGCGTGAGTTCTCTCCCATGCGTGCTAACAAGCGTGCTTGGAAAGGCGGTGTTTCCTCCGTCCTAGCCTGGCAATGGCCACAGCCTGCAAGCAAAGGCCTTCCCGTCCCGCATACAACGAAGAGCTTCCCAAAGGGAACCTGAGCTTTTCAGCCGGCACAGTTTGACCTGTGTCTCACCTGAGGAATGCAGCCAAGTGTTTCCCTCTCTCGATTCAATGACCCTGCCCTGCGGCCTTTCCTTGAAAGGACGTCAAGGTCCAAGTGTGCCGTGTACGACATTGCTTGTTGCAGGCACCAGGAGTTTTGCACGTGCTCTGGGAACTTCGAGCTCTGCCGGAGCTCTGTGTGCCCACCAGCGGAATTGTATGTGCGATTGGGTACGGATCTAACACGCCGTGATCTCAGTCACGTGCAGGGCAAGATTTTTAGAAGGCAGAGTGAAACCTGCATTTCACCCTAGGTATGCAGGCACTTGTTTCTCCCCCAGGACTCTACTACCCTTCAGGGATATTTCCCTGAGGGGAAGATGTATGTGAAGGGTGAGGGTGGTGCATGAAGCGTCGTGATTAACATTCCTGTCATTTGGCTCTTTCCAGTTCATTGAGAGCGCCGCTCGAGCACCGTGTGCCAAAGGCAACGTGGAAGCACAGGCGCTGCTGCAGGGAAGGAAATCCTCGTTCCTCACAGAATTTATATATCCGTTTCCCACGAGCTGGATCAACAAAGCCTCACAGCCTCTGCCCAGGCAAAGTACGGAACGTGTCCCTGGGGGCAGGAGGAAACGGCTCTTCCATTTTGGGTAGACTTGCACATAAGCCGGTCTCAAGTTCCATGGGCAAGCTTCTCTGTTGTCATCTACAAGTAAGTGGGAAATCCAGTAGACGACCTGCACCGCTTGTCTCTTCCTCATCAGAGTATGTATGCATTTGCCACAGGCAAGGTGCAAGTACAGAGTGCTGTGTACTGTGCCTGCAATGTCAGCCAGCTAACCTTCTCCAGCACTGAGTGCTTTCTTCCTCTGCCCATTCACACAACGAGCTTTACCAAGGACTCTGATGTGTTCCTGGAAATGGACTTGACCGGACAGGAAACAAACAGAGCCTATTCGTCCCTCTTAGAATGGGAAGTTTCCCCCGGTATCCTGAGAAACATTTTGAATGGAGCCACCCACAGCATGTTTGTCTCACAGGGTTGAGGACTCTGAAGGAAAGGTAGACTTTCCCGTTTGACACACGGAGGGGTGCGTTTTGTAAACATGGAGAGCTGATATTTCCATTTGCTGTCAGAACTTGACTGCCACCACAGCCGCTGACGAATATGATCGCAAGGGCTTGCAGAAGGCCACTCGCAACAGGTTTCACCCTGAAAGCCCATTTGGGAAGCGTTCCTCACCTTCAGAAGCAACGACTACACGCTCTAATGTATCTCGCAGCGGAGACATATTTGAAGTCTAGTGCAGCACTACATTGTTGAAGAGATCAGGAATACTTTGGGCTCTCCGCTGAGGTGTTTGCAAGAAGTGCAAAACCTCTGCGTGCCGAAGGAGAGAAGGCCGCAGGGCTTGACACACTGCTGTGAATTCCTGCTGCCCATCGTAAACGGAATGTGTCGCCCTAAGCTCTGTACTCGCCGAGGTGTGTCAGAGAAGGCCAGTAAGGGCCGGAAGAGGTTGAGAGTGCTAGAGCCCGAGGAGTGTCGGCGAGAGCCCTAAAATCAGCCTACCATGAGCTTCACGGAACGCTGCGTGATGCTCTCTGCTCCAAAGCCATCAAGGGAGTAAGCTGTTCAGACGGCCTGCCAAGGCTGAGTTTTGCCCAGTCAAACTTCCTCTCTCCCATTTACAGGAAGGTATCTCTGGGAACACTGTCCTTGACGTGTATGTATGGCTGGCAGGGGACTGAAACAGGGCGTGAGTTCTCTCCCATGCGTGCTAACAAGCGTGCTGGGATAGGCGGTGTTTCCTCCGTCCTAGCCTGGCAATGGCCACAGACTGCAAGCAAAGGCCTTCCCGTCCCGCATACAACGAAGAGCTTCCCAAAGGGAACCTGAGCTTTTCAGCCGGCACAGTTTGACCTTTGTCTCACCTGAGGAATGCAGCCAAGTGTTTCCCTCTCTCGATTCAATGACCCTGCCCTGCGGCCTTTCCTTGAAAGGACGTCAAGGTCCAAGTGTGCTGTGTACGACATTGCTTGTTGCAGGCACCAGGAGTATTGCACGTGCTCTGGGAACTTCGAGCTCTGCCGGAGCTCTGTGTGCCCACCAGCGGAATTGTATGTGCGATTGGGTACGGATCTAACACGCCGTGATCTCAGTCACGTGCAGGGCAAGGTTTCTCAGACGGCAGAGTGAAACCTGCATTTCACCCTAGGTGTGCAGGCACTTGTTTCTCCCTCTAGGACTCTACTACCCTTCAGGGATATTTCCGTGAGGGGAAGATGTATGTGAAGGGTGAGGGTGGTGCATGAAGCGTCGTGATTAACATTCCTGTCATTTGGCTCTTTCCAGTTCATTGAGAGCGCTGCTCGAGCACCGTGTGCCAAAGGCAACGTGGAAGCACAGGCGCTGCTGCAGGGAAGGAAATCCTCGTTCCTCACAGAATTTATATATCCGTTTCCCACGAGCTGGATCAACAAAGCCTCACAGCCTCTGCCCAGGCAAAGTACGGAACGTGTCCCTGGGGGCAGGAGGAAACGGCTCTTCCATTTTGGGTAGACTTGCACATAAGCCGGTCTCAAGTTCCATGGGCAAGCTTCTCTGTTGTCATCTACAAGTAAGTGGGAAAGCCAGTAGAGGACCTGCACCGCTTGTCTCTTCCTCATCAGAGTATGTATGCATTTGCCACAGGCAAGGTACAAGTACAGAGTGCTGTGTACTGTGCCTGCAATGTCAGCCAGCTAACCTTCTCCAGCACTGAGTGCTTTCTTCCTCTGCCCATTCACACAACGAGCTTTACCAAGGACTCTGATGTGTTCCTGGAAATGGACTTGACCGGACAGGAAACAAACAGAGCCTATTCGTCCCTCTTAGAATGGGAAGTTTCCCCCGGTATCCTGAGAAACATTTTGAATGGAGCCACCCACAGCATGTTTGTCTCACAGGGTTGAGGACTCTGAAGGAAAGGTAGACTTTCCCGTTTGACACACGGAGGGGTGCGTTTTGTAAACATGGAGAGCTGATATTTCCATTTGCTGTCAGAACTTGACTGCCACCACAGCCGCTGACGAATATGATCGCAAGGGCTTGCAGAAGGCCACTCGCAACAGGTTTCACCCTGAAAGCCCATTTGGGAAGCGTTCCTCACCTTCAGAAGCAACGACTACACGCTCTAATGTATCTCGCAGCGGAGACATATTTGAAGTCTAGTGCAGCACTACATTGTTGAAGAGATCAGGAATACTTTGGGCTCTCCGCTGAGGTGTTTGCAAGAAGTGCAAAACCTCTGCGTGCCGAAGGAGAGAAGGCCGCAGGGCTTGACACACTGCTGTGAATTCCTGCTGCCCATCGTAAACGGAATGTGTCGCCCTAAGCTCTGTACTCGCCGAGGTGTGTCAGAGAAGGCCAGTAAGGGCCGGAAGAGGTTGAGAGTGCTAGAGCCCGAGGAGTGTCGGCGAGAGCCCTAAAATCAGCCTACCATGAGCTTCACGGAACGCTGCGTGATGCTCTCTGCTCCAAAGCCATCAAGGGAGTAAGCTGTTCAGACGGCCTGCCAAGGCTGAGTTTTGCCCAGTCAAACTTCCTCTCTCCCATTTACAGGAAGGTATCTCTGGGAACACTGTCCTTGACGTGTATGTATGGCTGGCAGGGGACTGAAACAGGGCGTGAGTTCTCTCCCATGCGTGCTAACAAGCGTGCTGGGATAGGCGGTGTTTCCTCCGTCCTAGCCTGGCAATGGCCACAGACTGCAAGCAAAGGCCTTCCCGTCCCGCATACAACGAAGAGCTTCCCAAAGGGAACCTGAGCTTTTCAGCCGGCACAGTTTGACCTTTGTCTCACCTGAGGAATGCAGCCAAGTGTTTCCCTCTCTCGATTCAATGACCCTGCCCTGCGGCCTTTCCTTGAAAGGACGTCAAGGTCCAAGTGTGCTGTGTACGACATTGCTTGTTGCAGGCACCAGGAGTATTGCACGTGCTCTGGGAACTTCGAGCTCTGCCGGAGCTCTGTGTGCCCACCAGCGGAATTGTATGTGCGATTGGGTACGGATCTAACACGCCGTGATCTCAGTCACGTGCAGGGCAAGGTTTCTCAGACGGCAGAGTGAAACCTGCATTTCACCCTAGGTGTGCAGGCACTTGTTTCTCCCTCTAGGACTCTACTACCCTTCAGGGATATTTCCGTGAGGGGAAGATGTATGTGAAGGGTGAGGGTGGTGCATGAAGCGTCGTGATTAACATTCCTGTCATTTGGCTCTTTCCAGTTCATTGAGAGCGCTGCTCGAGCACCGTGTGCCAAAGGCAACGTGGAAGCACAGGCGCTGCTGCAGGGAAGGAAATCCTCGTTCCTCACAGAATTTATATATCCGTTTCCCACGAGCTGGATCAACAAAGCCTCACAGCCTCTGCCCAGGCAAAGTACGGAACGTGTCCCTGGGGGCAGGAGGAAACGGCTCTTCCATTTTGGGTAGACTTGCACATAAGCCGGTCTCAAGTTCCATGGGCAAGCTTCTCTGTTGTCATCTACAAGTAAGTGGGAAAGCCAGTAGAGGACCTGCACCGCTTGTCTCTTCCTCATCAGAGTATGTATGCATTTGCCACAGGCAAGGTGCAAGTACAGAGTGCTGTGTACTGTGCCTGCAATGTCAGCCAGCTAACCTTCTCCAGCACTGAGTGCTTTCTTCCTCTGCCCATTCACACAACGAGCTTTACCAAGGACTCTGATGTGTTCCTGGAAATGGACTTGACCGGACAGGAAACAAACAGAGCCTATTCGTCCCTCTTAGAATGGGAAGTTTCCCCCGGTATCCTGAGAAACACTTTGAATGGAGCCACCCACAGCATGTTTGTCTCACAGGGTTGAGGACTCTGAAGGAAAGGTAGACTTTTCCCTTTGACATACGGAGGGGTGCGTTTCGTAAACATGGAGAGCTGATATTTCCATTTGCTGTCAGAACTTGACTGCCACCACAGCCGCTGACGAATGTGATCGCAAGGGCTTGCAGACGGCCACTCGCAACAGGTTTCACCCTGAAAGCCCATTTGGGAAGCGTTCCTCACCTTCAGAAGCAACGACTACACGCTCTAATGTATCTCGCAGCGAAGACATATTTGAAGTCTAGTGCAGCACTACATTGTTGAAGAGATCAGGAATACTTTGGGCTCTCCGCTGAGGTGTTTGCAAGAAGTGCAAAAGCTCTGCGTGCCGAAGGAGAGAAGGCCGGAGGGCTTGACACACTGCTCTGAATTCCTGCTTCCCATCGTAAACGGAATGTGTCGCCCTAAGCTCTGTACTCGCCGAGGTGTGTCAGAGAAGGCCAGTAAGGGCCGGAAGAGGTTGAGAGTGCTAGAGCCCGAGGAGTGTCGGCGAGAGCTTTAAAATCAGCCTACCATGAGCTTCACGGAACGCTGCGTGATGCTCTCTGCTCCAAAGCCATCAAGGGAGTAAGCTGTTCAGACGGCCTGCCAAGGCTGAGTTTTGCCCAGTCAAACTTCCTCTCTCCCATTTACAGGAAGGTATCTCTGGGAACACTGTCCTTGACGTGTATGTATGGCTGGCAGGGGACTGAAACAGGGCGTGAGTTCTCTCCCATGCGTGCTAACAAGCGTGCTTGGAAAGGCGGTGTTTCCTCCGTCCTAGCCTGGCAATGGCCACAGCCTGCAAGCAAAGGCCTTCCCGTCCCGCATACAACGAAGAGCTTCCCAAAGGGAACCTGAGCTTTTCAGCCGGCACAGTTTGACCTGTGTCTCACCTGAGGAATGCAGCCAAGTGTTTCCCTCTCTCGATTCAATGACCCTGCCCTGCGGCCTTTCCTTGAAAGGACGTCAAGGTCCAAGTGTGCCGTGTACGACATTGCTTGTTGCAGGCACCAGGAGTTTTGCACGTGCTCTGGGAACTTCGAGCTCTGCCGGAGCTCTGTGTGCCCACCAGCGGAATTGTATGTGCGATTGGGTACGGATCTAACACGCCGTGATCTCAGTCACGTGCAGGGCAAGATTTTTAGAAGGCAGAGTGAAACCTGCATTTCACCCTAGGTATGCAGGCACTTGTTTCTCCCCCAGGACTCTACTACCCTTCAGGGATATTTCCCTGAGGGGAAGATGTATGTGAAGGGTGAGGGTGGTGCATGAAGCGTCGTGATTAACATTCCTGTCATTTGGCTCTTTCCAGTTCATTGAGAGCGCCGCTCGAGCACCGTGTGCCAAAGGCAACGTGGAAGCACAGGCGCTGCTGCAGGGAAGGAAATCCTCGTTCCTCACAGAATTTATATATCCGTTTCCCACGAGCTGGATCAACAAAGCCTCACAGCCTCTGCCCAGGCAAAGTACGGAACGTGTCCCTGGGGGCAGGAGGAAACGGCTCTTCCATTTTGGGTAGACTTGCACATAAGCCGGTCTCAAGTTCCATGGGCAAGCTTCTCTGTTGTCATCTACAAGTAAGTGGGAAAGCCAGTAGAGGACCTGCACCGCTTGTCTCTTCCTCATCAGAGTATGTATGCATTTGCCACAGGCAAGGTGCAAGTACAGAGTGCTGTGTACTGTGCCTGCAATGTCAGCCAGCTAAACTTCTCCAGCACTGAGTGCTTTCTTCCTCTGCCCATTCACACAACGAGCTTTACCAAGGACTCTGATGTGTTCCTGGAAATGGACTTGACCGGACAGGAAACAAACAGAGCCTATTCGACCCTCTTAGAATGGGAAGTTTCCCCCGGTATCCTGAGAAACACTTTGAATGGAGCCACCCACAGCATGTTTGTCTCACAGGGTTGAGGACTCTGAAGGTAAGGTAGACTTTTGCCTTTGACACACGGAGGGGTGCGTTTCGTAAACATGGAGAGCTGATATTTCCATTTGCTGTCAGAACTTGACTGCCACCACAGGCGCTGACGAATGTGATCGCAAGGGCTTGCAGACGGCCACTCGCAACAGGTTTCACCCTGAAATCCCATTTGGGAAGGGTTCCTCACCTTCAGAAGCAACGACTACACGCTCTAATGTATCTCGCAGCGAAGACATATTTGAAGTCTAGTGCAGCACTACATTGTTGAAGAGATCAGGAATACTTTGGGCTCTCCGCTGAGGTGTTTGCAAGAAGTGCAAAACCTCTGCGTGCCGAAGGAGAGAAGGCCGGAGGGCTTGACACACTGCTGTGAATTCCTGCTGCCCATCGTAAACGGAATGTGTCGCCCTAAGCTCTGTACTCGCCGAGGTGTGTCAGAGAAGGCCAGTAAGTGCCGGAAGAGGTTGAGAGTGCTAGAGCCCGAGGAGTGTCGGCGAGAGCCCTAAAATCAGCCTACCATGAGCTTCACGGAACGCTGCGTGATGCTCTCTGCTCCAAAGCCATCAAGGGAGTAAGCTGTTCAGACGGCCTGCCAAGGCTGAGTTTTGCCCAGGCAAACTTCCTATCTCCCATTTACAGGAAGGTATCTCTGGGAACACTGTCCTTGACGTGTATGTATGGCTGGCAGGGGACTGAAACAGGGCGTGAGTTCTCTCCCATGCGTGCTAACAAGCGTGCTTGGAAAGGCGGTGTTTCCTCCGTCCTAGCCTGGCAATGGCCACAGCCTGCAAGCAAAGGCCTTCCCGTCCCGCATACAACGAAGAGCTTCCCAAAGGGAACCTGAGCTTTTCAGCCGGCACAGTTTGACCTGTGTCTCACCTGAGGAATGCAGCCAAGTGTTTCCCTCTCTCGATTCAATGACCCTGCCCTGCGGCCTTTCCTTGAAAGGACGTCAAGGTCCAAGTGTGCCGTGTACGACATTGCTTGTTGCAGGCACCAGGAGTTTTGCACGTGCTCTGGGAACTTCGAGCTCTGCCGGAGCTCTGTGTGCCCACCAGCGGAATTGTATGTGCGATTGGGTACGGATCTAACACGCCGTGATCTCAGTCACGTGCAGGGCAAGATTTTTAGAAGGCAGAGTGAAACCTGCATTTCACCCTAGGTATGCAGGCACTTGTTTCTCCCCCAGGACTCTACTACCCTTCAGGGATATTTCCCTGAGGGGAAGATGTATGTGAAGGGTGAGGGTGGTGCATGAAGCGTCGTGATTAACATTCCTGTCATTTGGCTCTTTCCAGTTCATTGAGAGCGCCGCTCGAGCACCGTGTGCCAAAGGCAACGTGGAAGCACAGGCGCTGCTGCAGGGAAGGAAATCCTCGTTCCTCACAGAATTTATATATCCGTTTCCCACGAGCTGATCAACAAAGCCTCACAGCCTCTGCCCAGGCAAAGTACGGAACGTGTCCCTGGGGGCAGGAGGAAACGGCTCTTCCATTTTGGGTAGACTTGCACATAAGCCGGTCTCAAGTTCCATGGGCAAGCTTCTCTGTTGTCATCTACAAGTAAGTGGGAAATCCAGTAGAGGACCTGCACCGCTTGTCTCTTCCTCATTAGAGTATGTATGCATTTGCCACAGGCAAGGTGCAAGTACAGAGTGCTGTGTACTGTGCCTGCAATGTCAGCCAGCTAACCTTCTCCAGCACTGAGTGCTTTCTTCCTCTGCCCATTCACACAACGAGCTTTACCAAGGACTCTGATGTGTTCCTGGAAATGGACTTGACCGGACAGGAAACAAACAGAGCCTATTCGTCCCTCTTAGAATGGGAAGTTTCCCCCGGTATCCTGAGAAACACTTTGAATGGAGCCACCCACAGCATGTTTGTCTCACAGGGTTGAGGACTCTGAAGGAAAGGTAGACTTTCCCGTTTGACACACGGAGGGGTGCGTTTTGTAAACATGGAGAGCTGATATTTCCATTTGCTGTCAGAACTTGACTGCCACCACAGCCGCTGACGAATATGATCGCAAGGGCTTGCAGAAGGCCACTCGCAACAGGTTTCACCCTGAAAGCCCATTAGGGAAGCGTTCCTCACCTTCAGAAGCAACGACTACACGCTCTAATGTATCTCGCAGCGGAGACATATTTGAAGTCTAGTGCAGCACTACATTGTTGAAGAGATCAGGAATACTTTGGGCTCTCCGCTGAGGTGTTTGCAAGAAGTGCAAAAGCTCTGCGTGCCGAAGGAGAGAAGGCCGCAGGGCTTGACACACTGCTGTGAATTCCTGCTTCCCATCGTAAACGGAATGTGTCGCCCTAAGCTCTGTACTCGCCGAGGTGTGTCAGAGAAGGCCAGTAAGGGCCGGAAGAGGTTGAGAGTGCTAGAGCCCGAGGAGTGTCGGCGAGAGCCCTAAAATCAGCCTACCATGAGCTTCACGGAACGCTGCGTGATGCTCTCTGCTCCAAAGCCATCAAGGGAGTAAGCTGTTCAGACGGCCTGCCAAGGCTGAGTTTTGCCCAGTCAAACTTCCTCTCTCCCATTTACAGGAAGGTATCTCTGGGAACACTGTCCTTGACGTGTATGTATGGCTGGCAGGGGACTGAAACAGGGCGTGAGTTCTCTCCCATGCGTGCTAACAAGCGTGCTGGGATAGGCGGTGTTTCCTCCGTCCTAGCCTGGCCATGGCCACAGCCTGCAAACAAAGGCCTTCCCGTCCCGCATACAACGAAGAGCTTCCCAAAGGGAACCTGAGCTTTTCAGCCGGCACAGTTTGACCTTTGTCTCACCTGAGGAATGCAGCCAAGTGTTTCCCTCTCTCGATTCAATGACCCTGCCCTGCGGCCTTTCCTTGAAAGGACGTCAAGGTCCAAGTGTGCTGTGTACGACATTGCTTGTTGCAGGCACCAGGAGTATTGCACGTGCTCTGGGAACTTCGAGCTCTGCCGGAGCTCTGTGTGCCCACCAGCGGAATTGTATGTGCGATTGGGTACGGATCTAACACGCCGTGATCTCAGTCACGTGCAGGGCAAGGTTTCTCTGACGGCAGAGTGAAACCTGCATTTCACCCTAGGTGTGCAGGCACTTGTTTTTCCCCCTAGGACTCTACTACCCTTCAGGGATATTTCCGTGAGGGGAAGATGTATGTGAAGGGTGAGGGTGGTGCATGAAGCGTCGTGATTAACATTCCTGTCATTTGGCTCTTTCCAGTTCATTGAGAGCGCTGCTCGAGCACCGTGTGCCAAAGGCAACGTGGAAGCACAGGCGCTGCTGCAGGGAAGGAAATCCTCGTTCCTCACAGAATTTATATATCCGTTTCCCACGAGCTGGATCAACAAAGCCTCACAGCCTCTGCCCAGGCAAAGTACGGAACGTGTCCCTGGGGGCAGGAGGAAACGGCTCTTCCATTTTGGGTAGACTTGCACATAAGCCGGTCTCAAGTTCCATGGGCAAGCTTCTCTGTTGTCATCTACAAATAAGTGGGAAAGCCAGTAGAGGACCTGCACCGCTTGTCTCTTCCTCATCAGAGTATGTATGCATTTGCCACAGGCAAGGTGCAAGTACAGAGTGCTGTGTACTGTGCCTGCAATGTCAGCCAGCTAACCTTCTCCAGCACTGAGTGCTTTCTTCCTCTGCCCATTCACACAACGAGCTTTACCAAGGACTCTGATGTGTTCCTGGAAATGGACTTGACCGGACAGGAAAGAAACAGAGCCTATTCGTCCCTCTTAGAATGGGAAGTTTCCCCCGGTATCCTGAGAAACACTTTGAATGGAGCCACCCACAGCATGTTTGTCTCACAGGGTTGAGGACTCTGAAGGAAAGGTAGACTTTTCCCTTTGACACACGGAGGGGTGCGTTTTGTAAACATGGAGAGCTGATATTTCCATTTGCTGTCAGAACTTGACTGCCACCACAGCCGCTGACGAATGTGATCGCAAGGGCTTGCAGACGGCCACTCGCAACAGGTTTCACCCTGAAAGCCCATTTGGGAAGCGTTCCTCACCTTCAGAAGCAACGACTACACGCTCTAATGTATCTCGCAGCGAAGACATATTTGAAGTCTAGTGCAGCACTACATTGTTGAAGAGATCAGGAATACTTTGGGCTCTCCGCTGAGGTGTTTGCAAGAAGTGCAAAAGCTCTGCGTGCCAAAGGCGAGAAGGCCGGACGGCTTGACACACTGCTGTGAATTCCTGCTTCCCATCGTAAACGGAATGTGTCGCCCTAAGCTCTGTACTCGCCGAGGTGTGTCAGAGAAGGCCAGTAAGGGCCGGAAGAGGTTGAGAGTGCTAGAGCCCGAGGAGTGTCGGCGAGAGCCCTAAAATCAGCCTACCATGAGCTTCACGGAACGCTGCGTGATGCTCTCTGCTCCAAAGCCATCAAGGGAGTAAGCTGTTCAGACGGCCTGCCAAGGCTTTTTGCCCAGTCAAACTTCCTCTCTCCCATTTACAGGAAGGTATCTCTGGGAACACTGTCCTTGACGTGTATGTATGGCTGGCAGGGGACTGAAACAGGGCGTGAGTTCTCTCCCATGCGTGCTAACAAGCGTGCTTGGAAAGGCGGTGTTTCCTCCGTCCTAGCCTGGCAATGGCCACAGCCTGCAAGCAAAGGCCTTCCCGTCCCGCATACAACGAAGAGATTCCCAAAGGGAACCTGAGCTTTTCAGCCGGCACAGTTTGACCTGTGTCTCACCTGAGGAATGCAGCCAAGTGTTTCCCTCTCTCGATTCAATGACCCTGCCCTGCGGCATTTCCTTGAAAGGACGTCAAGGTCCAAGTGTGCTGTGTACGACATTGCTTGTTGCAGGCACAAGGAGTATTGCACGTCCTCTGGGAACTTCGAGCTCTGCCGGAGCACTGTGTGCCCACCAGCGGAATTGTATGTGCGATTGGGTACGGATCTAACACGCCGTGATCTCAGTCACGTGCAGGGCAAGTTTTCTCAGACGGCAGAGTGAAACCTGCATTTCACCCTAGGTGTGCAGGCACTTGTTTCTCCCCGTAGGACTCTACTACCCTTCAGGGATATTTCCCTGAGGGGAAGATGTATGTGAAGGGTGAGGGTGGTGCATGAAGCGTCGTGATTAACATTCCTGTCATTTGGCTCTTTCCAGTTCATTGAGAGCGCCGCTCGAGCACCGTGTGCCAAAGGCAACGTGGAAGCACAGGCGCTGCTGCAGGGAAGGAAATCCTCGTTCCTCACAGAATTTATATATCCGTTTCCCACGAGCTGGATCAACAAAGCCTCACAGCCTCTGCCCAGGCAAAGTACGGAACGTGTCCCTGGGGGCAGGAGGAAACGGCTCTTCCATTTTGGGTAGACTTGCACATAAGCCGGTCTCAAGTTCCATGGGCAAGCTTCTCTGTTGTCATCTACAAATAAGTGGGAAAGCCAGTAGAGGACCTGCACCGCTTGTCTCTTCCTCATCAGAGTATGTATGCATTTGCCACAGGCAAGGTGCAAGTACAGAGTGCTGTGTACTGTGCCTGCAATGTCAGCCAGCTAACCTTCTCCAGCACTGAGTGCTTTCTTCCTCTGCCCATTCACACAACGAGCTTTACCAAGGACTCTGATGTGTTCCTGGAAATGGACTTGACTGGACAGGAAACAAACAGAGCCTATTCGTCCCTCTTAGAATGGGAAGTTTCCCCCGGTATCCTGAGAAACACTTCGAATGGAGCCACCCACAGCATGTTTGTCTCACAGGGTTGAGGAATCTGAAGGAAAGGTAGACTTTTCCCTTTGACACACGGAGGGGTGCGTTTTGTAAACATGGAGAGCTGATATTTCCATTTGCTGTCAGAACTTGACTGCCACCACAGCCGCTGACGAATGTGATCGCAACGGCTTGCAGAAGGCCACTCGCAACAGGTTTCACCCTGAAAGCCCATTTGGAAAGGGTTCCTCACCTTCAGAAGCAACGACTACACGCTGTAATGTATCTCGTAGCGAAGACATATTTGAAGTCTAGTGCAGCACTACATTGTTGAAGAGATCAGGAATACTTTGGGCTCTCCGCTGAGGTGTTTGCAAGAAGTGCAAAAGCTCTGCGTGCCAAAGGCGAGAAGGCCGCAGGGCTTGACACACTGCTGTGAATTCCTGCTTCCCATCGTAAACGGAATGTGTCGCCCTAAGCTCTGTACTCGCCGAGGTGTGTCAGAGAAGGCCAGTAAGGGCCGGAAGAGGTTGAGAGTGCTAGAGCCCGAGGAGTGTCGGCGAGAGCCCTAAAATCAGCCTACCATGAGCTTCACGGAACGCTGCGTGATGCTCTCTGCTCCAAGGCCATCAAGGGAGTAAGCTGTTCAGACGGCCTGCCGAGGCTGAGTTTTGCCCAGTCAAACTTCCTCTCTCGCATTTACAGGAAGGTATCTCTGGGAACACTGTCCTTGACGTGTATGTATGGCTGGCAGGGGACTGAAACAGGGCGTGAGTTCTCTCCCATGCGTGCTAACAAGCGTGCTTGGAAAGGCGGTGTTTCCTCCGTCCTAGCCTGGCAATGGCCACAGCCTGCAAGCAAAGGCCTTCCCGTCCCGCATACAACGAAGAGATTCCCAAAGGGAACCTGAGCTTTTCAGCCGGCACAGTTTGACCTGTGTCTCACCTGAGGAATGCAGCCAAGTGTTTCCCTCTCTCGATTCAATGACCCTGCCCTGCGGCCTTTCCTTGAAAGGACGTCAAGGTCCAAGTGTGCTGTGTACGACATTGCTTGTTGCAGGCACCAGGAGTATTGCACGTGCTCTGGGAACTTCGAGCTCTGCCGGAGCTCTGTGTGCCCACCAGCGGAATTGTATGTGCGATTGGGTACGGATCTAACACGCCGTGATCTCAGTCAGGTGCAGGGCATGATTTTTCAGACGGCAGAGTGAAACCTGCACTTCACCCTAGGTTTGCAGGCACTTGTTTCTCCCCCAGGACTCTACTACCCTTCAGGGATATTTCCTTGAGGGGAAGATGTATGTGAAGGGTGAGGGTGGTGCATGAAGCGTCGTGATTAACATTCCTGTCATTTGGCTCTTTCCAGTTCATTGAGAGCGCCGCTCGAGCACCGTGTGCCAAAGGCAACGTGGAAGCACAGGCGCTGCTGCAGGGAAGGAAATCCTCGTTCCTCACAGAATTTATATATCCGTTTCCCACGAGCTGGATCAACAAAGCCTCACAGCCTCTGCCCAGGCAAAGTACGGAACGTGTCCCTGGGGGCAGGAGGAAACGGCTCTTCCATTTTGGGTAGACTTGCACATAAGCCGGTCTCAAGTTCCATGGGCAAGCTTCTCTGTTGTCATCTACAAGTAAGTGGGAAATCCAGTAGAGGACCTGCACCGCTTGTCTCTTCCTCATTAGAGTATGTATGCATTTGCCACAGGCAAGGTGCAAGTACAGAGTGCTGTGTACTGTGCCTGCAATGTCAGCCAGCTAACCTTCTCCAGCACTGAGTGCTTTCTTCCTCTGCCCATTCACACAACGAGCTTTACCAAGGACTCTGATGTGTTCCTGGAAATGGACTTGACCGGACAGGAAACAAACAGAGCCTATTCGTCCCTCTTAGAATGGGAAGTTTCCCCCGGTATCCTGAGAAACACTTTGAATGGAGCCACCCACAGCATGTTTGTCTCACAGGGTTGAGGACTCTGAAGGAAAGGTAGACTTTTCCCTTTGACACACGGAGGGGTGCGTTTTGTAAACATGGAGAGCTGATATTTCCATTTGCTGTCAGAACTTGACTGCCACCACAGGCGCTGACGAATGTGATCGCAAGGGCTTGCAGACGGCCACTCGCAACAGGTTTCACCCTGAAATCCCATTTGGGAAGGGTTCCTCACCTTCAGAAGCAACGACTACACGCTGTAATGTATCTCGCAGCGGAGACATATTTCAAGTCTAGTGCAGCACTACATTGTTGAAGAGATCAGGAATACTTTGGGCTCTCCGCTGAGGTGTTTGCAAGAAGTGCAAAAGCTCTGCGTGCCGAAGGAGAGAAGGCCGGACGGCTTGACACACTGCTCTGAATTCCTGCTTCCCATCGTAAACGGAATGTGTCGCCCTAAGCTCTGTACTCGCCGAGGTGTGTCAGAGAAGGCCAGTAAGGGCCGGAAGAGGTTGAGAGTGCTAGAGCCCGAGGAGTGTCGGCGAGAGCCCTAAAATCAGCCTACCATGAGCTTCACGGAACGCTGCGTGATGCTCTCTGCTCCAAAGCCATCAAGGGAGTAAGCTGTTCAGACGGCCTGCCAAGGCTGAGTTTTGCCCAGTCAAACTTCCTCTCTCCCATTTACAGGAAGGTATCTCTGGGAACACTGTCCTTGACGTGTATGTATGGCTGGCAGGGGACTGAAACAGGGCGTGAGTTCTCTCCCATGCGTGCTAACAAGCGTGCTTGGAAAGGCGGTGTTTCCTCCGTCCTAGCCTGGCAATGGCCACAGCCTGCAAGCAAAGGCCTTCCCGTCCCGCATACAACGAAGAGATTCCCAAAGGGAACCTGAGCTTTTCAGCCGGCACAGTTTGACCTGTGTCTCACCTGAGGAATGCAGCCAAGTGTTTCCCTCTCTCGATTCAATGACCCTGCCCTGCGGCATTTCCTAGAAAGGACGTCAAGGTCCAAGTGTGCTGTGTACGACATTGCTTGTTGCAGGCACAAGGAGTATTGCACGTCCTCTGGGAACTTCGAGCTCTGCCGGAGCACTGTGTGCCCACCAGCGGAATTGTATGTGCGATTGGGTACGGATCTAACACGCCGTGATCTCAGTCACGTGCAGGGCAAGTTTTCTCAGACGGCAGAGTGAAACCTGCATTTCACCCTAGGTGTGCAGGCACTTGTTTCTCCCCGTAGGACTCTACTACCCTTCAGGGATATTTCCCTGAGGGGAAGATGTATGTGAAGGGTGAGGGTGGTGCATGAAGCGTCGTGATTAACATTCCTGTCATTTGGCTCTTTCCAGTTCATTGAGAGCGCCGCTCGAGCACCGTGTGCCAAAGGCAACGTGGAAGCACAGGCGCTGCTGCAGGGAAGGAAATCCTCGTTCCTCACAGAATTTATATATCCGTTTCCCACGAGCTGGATCAACAAAGCCTCACAGCCTCTGCCCAGGCAAAGTACGGAACGTGTCCCTGGGGGCAGGAGGAAACGGCTCTTCCATTTTGGGTAGACTTGCACATAAGCCGGTCTCAAGTTCCATGGGCAAGCTTCTCTGTTGTCATCTACAAATAAGTGGGAAAGCCAGTAGAGGACCTGCACCGCTTGTCTCTTCCTCATCAGAGTATGTATGCATTTGCCACAGGCAAGGTGCAAGTACAGAGTGCTGTGTACTGTGCCTGCAATGTCAGCCAGCTAACCTTCTCCAGCACTGAGTGCTTTCTTCCTCTGCCCATTCACACAACGAGCTTTACCAAGGACTCTGATGTGTTCCTGGAAATGGACTTGACTGGACAGGAAACAAACAGAGCCTATTCGTCCCTCTTAGAATGGGAAGTTTCCCCCGGTATCCTGAGAAACACTTCGAATGGAGCCACCCACAGCATGTTTGTCTCACAGGGTTGAGGAATCTGAAGGAAAGGTAGACTTTTCCCTTTGACACACGGAGGGGTGCGTTTTGTAAACATGGAGAGCTGATATTTCCATTTGCTGTCAGAACTTGACTGCCACCACAGCCGCTGACGAATGTGATCGCAACGGCTTGCAGAAGGCCACTCGCAACAGGTTTCACCCTGAAAGCCCATTTGGAAAGGGTTCCTCACCTTCAGAAGCAACGACTACACGCTGTAATGTATCTCGCAGCGAAGACATATTTGAAGTCTAGTGCAGCACTACATTGTTGAAGAGATCAGGAATACTTTGGGCTCTCCGCTGAGGTGTTTGCAAGAAGTGCAAAAGCTCTGCGTGCCGAAGGAGAGAAGGCCGGAGGGCTTGACACACTGCTCTGAATTCCTGCTTCCCATCGTAAACGGAATGTGTCGCCCTAAGCTCTGTACTCGCCGAGGTGTGTCAGAGAAGGCCAGTAAGGGCCGGAAGAGGTTGAGAGTGCTAGAGCCCGAGGAGTGTCGGCGAGAGCTTTAAAATCAGCCTACCATGAGCTTCACGGAACGCTGCGTGATGCTCTCTGCTCCAAAGCCATCAAGGGAGTAAGCTGTTCAGACGGCCTGCCAAGGCTGAGTTTTGCCCAGTCAAACTTCCTCTCTCCCATTTACAGGAAGGTATCTCTGGGAACACTGTCCTTGACGTGTATGTATGGCTGGCAGGGGACTGAAACAGGGCGTGAGTTCTCTCCCATGCGTGCTAACAAGCGTGCTTGGAAAGGCGGTGTTTCCTCCGTCCTAGCCTGGCAATGGCCACAGCCTGCAAGCAAAGGCCTTCCCGTCCCGCATACAACGAAGAGCTTCCCAAAGGGAACCTGAGCTTTTCAGCCGGCACAGTTTGACCTGTGTCTCACCTGAGGAATGCAGCCAAGTGTTTCCCTCTCTCGATTCAATGACCCTGCCCTGCGGCCTTTCCTTGAAAGGACGTCAAGGTCCAAGTGTGCCGTGTACGACATTGCTTGTTGCAGGCACCAGGAGTTTTGCACGTGCTCTGGGAACTTCGAGCTCTGCCGGAGCTCTGTGTGCCCACCAGCGGAATTGTATGTGCGATTGGGTACGGATCTAACACGCCGTGATCTCAGTCACGTGCAGGGCAAGATTTTTAGAAGGCAGAGTGAAACCTGCATTTCACCCTAGGTATGCAGGCACTTGTTTCTCCCCCAGGACTCTACTACCCTTCAGGGATATTTCCCTGAGGGGAAGATGTATGTGAAGGGTGAGGGTGGTGCATGAAGCGTCGTGATTAACATTCCTGTCATTTGGCTCTTTCCAGTTCATTGAGAGCGCCGCTCGAGCACCGTGTGCCAAAGGCAACGTGGAAGCACAGGCGCTGCTGCAGGGAAGGAAATCCTCGTTCCTCACAGAATTTATATATCCGTTTCCCACGAGCTGGATCAACAAAGCCTCACAGCCTCTGCCCAGGCAAAGTACGGAACGTGTCCCTGGGGGCAGGAGGAAACGGCTCTTCCATTTTGGGTAGACTTGCACATAAGCCGGTCTCAAGTTCCATGGGCAAGCTTCTCTGTTGTCATCTACAAGTAAGTGGGAAAGCCAGTAGAGGACCTGCACCGCTTGTCTCTTCCTCATCAGAGTATGTATGCATTTGCCACAGGCAAGGTGCAAGTACAGAGTGCTGTGTACTGTGCCTGCAATGTCAGCCAGCTAAACTTCTCCAGCACTGAGTGCTTTCTTCCTCTGCCCATTCACACAACGAGCTTTACCAAGGACTCTGATGTGTTCCTGGAAATGGACTTGACCGGACAGGAAACAAACAGAGCCTATTCGACCCTCTTAGAATGGGAAGTTTCCCCCGGTATCCTGAGAAACACTTTGAATGGAGCCACCCACAGCATGTTTGTCTCACAGGGTTGAGGACTCTGAAGGTAAGGTAGACTTTTGCCTTTGACACACGGAGGGGTGCGTTTCGTAAACATGGAGAGCTGATATTTCCATTTGCTGTCAGAACTTGACTGCCACCACAGGCGCTGACGAATGTGATCGCAAGGGCTTGCAGACGGCCACTCGCAACAGGTTTCACCCTGAAATCCCATTTGGGAAGGGTTCCTCACCTTCAGAAGCAACGACTACACGCTCTAATGTATCTCGCAGCGAAGACATATTTGAAGTCTAGTGCAGCACTACATTGTTGAAGAGATCAGGAATACTTTGGGCTCTCCGCTGAGGTGTTTGCAAGAAGTGCAAAACCTCTGCGTGCCGAAGGAGAGAAGGCCGGAGGGCTTGACACACTGCTGTGAATTCCTGCTGCCCATCGTAAACGGAATGTGTCGCCCTAAGCTCTGTACTCGCCGAGGTGTGTCAGAGAAGGCCAGTAAGTGCCGGAAGAGGTTGAGAGTGCTAGAGCCCGAGGAGTGTCGGCGAGAGCCCTAAAATCAGCCTACCATGAGCTTCACGGAACGCTGCGTGATGCTCTCTGCTCCAAAGCCATCAAGGGAGTAAGCTGTTCAGACGGCCTGCCAAGGCTGAGTTTTGCCCAGGCAAACTTCCTATCTCCCATTTACAGGAAGGTATCTCTGGGAACACTGTCCTTGACGTGTATGTATGGCTGGCAGGGGACTGAAACAGGGCGTGAGTTCTCTCCCATGCGTGCTAACAAGCGTGCTTGGAAAGGCGGTGTTTCCTCCGTCCTAGCCTGGCAATGGCCACAGCCTGCAAGCAAAGGCCTTCCCGTCCCGCATACAACGAAGAGCTTCCCAAAGGGAACCTGAGCTTTTCAGCCGGCACAGTTTGACCTGTGTCTCACCTGAGGAATGCAGCCAAGTGTTTCCCTCTCTCGATTCAATGACCCTGCCCTGCGGCCTTTCCTTGAAAGGACGTCAAGGTCCAAGTGTGCCGTGTACGACATTGCTTGTTGCAGGCACCAGGAGTTTTGCACGTGCTCTGGGAACTTCGAGCTCTGCCGGAGCTCTGTGTGCCCACCAGCGGAATTGTATGTGCGATTGGGTACGGATCTAACACGCCGTGATCTCAGTCACGTGCAGGGCAAGATTTTTAGAAGGCAGAGTGAAACCTGCATTTCACCCTAGGTATGCAGGCACTTGTTTCTCCCCCAGGACTCTACTACCCTTCAGGGATATTTCCCTGAGGGGAAGATGTATGTGAAGGGTGAGGGTGGTGCATGAAGCGTCGTGATTAACATTCCTGTCATTTGGCTCTTTCCAGTTCATTGAGAGCGCCGCTCGAGCACCGTGTGCCAAAGGCAACGTGGAAGCACAGGCGCTGCTGCAGGGAAGGAAATCCTCGTTCCTCACAGAATTTATATATCCGTTTCCCACGAGCTGATCAACAAAGCCTCACAGCCTCTGCCCAGGCAAAGTACGGAACGTGTCCCTGGGGGCAGGAGGAAACGGCTCTTCCATTTTGGGTAGACTTGCACATAAGCCGGTCTCAAGTTCCATGGGCAAGCTTCTCTGTTGTCATCTACAAGTAAGTGGGAAATCCAGTAGAGGACCTGCACCGCTTGTCTCTTCCTCATTAGAGTATGTATGCATTTGCCACAGGCAAGGTGCAAGTACAGAGTGCTGTGTACTGTGCCTGCAATGTCAGCCAGCTAACCTTCTCCAGCACTGAGTGCTTTCTTCCTCTGCCCATTCACACAACGAGCTTTACCAAGGACTCTGATGTGTTCCTGGAAATGGACTTGACCGGACAGGAAACAAACAGAGCCTATTCGTCCCTCTTAGAATGGGAAGTTTCCCCCGGTATCCTGAGAAACACTTTGAATGGAGCCACCCACAGCATGTTTGTCTCACAGGGTTGAGGACTCTGAAGGAAAGGTAGACTTTCCCGTTTGACACACGGAGGGGTGCGTTTTGTAAACATGGAGAGCTGATATTTCCATTTGCTGTCAGAACTTGACTGCCACCACAGCCGCTGACGAATATGATCGCAAGGGCTTGCAGAAGGCCACTCGCAACAGGTTTCACCCTGAAAGCCCATTAGGGAAGCGTTCCTCACCTTCAGAAGCAACGACTACACGCTCTAATGTATCTCGCAGCGGAGACATATTTGAAGTCTAGTGCAGCACTACATTGTTGAAGAGATCAGGAATACTTTGGGCTCTCCGCTGAGGTGTTTGCAAGAAGTGCAAAAGCTCTGCGTGCCGAAGGAGAGAAGGCCGCAGGGCTTGACACACTGCTGTGAATTCCTGCTTCCCATCGTAAACGGAATGTGTCGCCCTAAGCTCTGTACTCGCCGAGGTGTGTCAGAGAAGGCCAGTAAGGGCCGGAAGAGGTTGAGAGTGCTAGAGCCCGAGGAGTGTCGGCGAGAGCCCTAAAATCAGCCTACCATGAGCTTCACGGAACGCTGCGTGATGCTCTCTGCTCCAAAGCCATCAAGGGAGTAAGCTGTTCAGACGGCCTGCCAAGGCTGAGTTTTGCCCAGTCAAACTTCCTCTCTCCCATTTACAGGAAGGTATCTCTGGGAACACTGTCCTTGACGTGTATGTATGGCTGGCAGGGGACTGAAACAGGGCGTGAGTTCTCTCCCATGCGTGCTAACAAGCGTGCTGGGATAGGCGGTGTTTCCTCCGTCCTAGCCTGGCCATGGCCACAGCCTGCAAACAAAGGCCTTCCCGTCCCGCATACAACGAAGAGCTTCCCAAAGGGAACCTGAGCTTTTCAGCCGGCACAGTTTGACCTTTGTCTCACCTGAGGAATGCAGCCAAGTGTTTCCCTCTCTCGATTCAATGACCCTGCCCTGCGGCCTTTCCTTGAAAGGACGTCAAGGTCCAAGTGTGCTGTGTACGACATTGCTTGTTGCAGGCACCAGGAGTATTGCACGTGCTCTGGGAACTTCGAGCTCTGCCGGAGCTCTGTGTGCCCACCAGCGGAATTGTATGTGCGATTGGGTACGGATCTAACACGCCGTGATCTCAGTCACGTGCAGGGCAAGGTTTCTCTGACGGCAGAGTGAAACCTGCATTTCACCCTAGGTGTGCAGGCACTTGTTTTTCCCCCTAGGACTCTACTACCCTTCAGGGATATTTCCGTGAGGGGAAGATGTATGTGAAGGGTGAGGGTGGTGCATGAAGCGTCGTGATTAACATTCCTGTCATTTGGCTCTTTCCAGTTCATTGAGAGCGCTGCTCGAGCACCGTGTGCCAAAGGCAACGTGGAAGCACAGGCGCTGCTGCAGGGAAGGAAATCCTCGTTCCTCACAGAATTTATATATCCGTTTCCCACGAGCTGGATCAACAAAGCCTCACAGCCTCTGCCCAGGCAAAGTACGGAACGTGTCCCTGGGGGCAGGAGGAAACGGCTCTTCCATTTTGGGTAGACTTGCACATAAGCCGGTCTCAAGTTCCATGGGCAAGCTTCTCTGTTGTCATCTACAAATAAGTGGGAAAGCCAGTAGAGGACCTGCACCGCTTGTCTCTTCCTCATCAGAGTATGTATGCATTTGCCACAGGCAAGGTGCAAGTACAGAGTGCTGTGTACTGTGCCTGCAATGTCAGCCAGCTAACCTTCTCCAGCACTGAGTGCTTTCTTCCTCTGCCCATTCACACAACGAGCTTTACCAAGGACTCTGATGTGTTCCTGGAAATGGACTTGACCGGACAGGAAAGAAACAGAGCCTATTCGTCCCTCTTAGAATGGGAAGTTTCCCCCGGTATCCTGAGAAACACTTTGAATGGAGCCACCCACAGCATGTTTGTCTCACAGGGTTGAGGACTCTGAAGGAAAGGTAGACTTTTCCCTTTGACACACGGAGGGGTGCGTTTTGTAAACATGGAGAGCTGATATTTCCATTTGCTGTCAGAACTTGACTGCCACCACAGCCGCTGACGAATGTGATCGCAAGGGCTTGCAGACGGCCACTCGCAACAGGTTTCACCCTGAAAGCCCATTTGGGAAGCGTTCCTCACCTTCAGAAGCAACGACTACACGCTCTAATGTATCTCGCAGCGAAGACATATTTGAAGTCTAGTGCAGCACTACATTGTTGAAGAGATCAGGAATACTTTGGGCTCTCCGCTGAGGTGTTTGCAAGAAGTGCAAAAGCTCTGCGTGCCAAAGGCGAGAAGGCCGGACGGCTTGACACACTGCTGTGAATTCCTGCTTCCCATCGTAAACGGAATGTGTCGCCCTAAGCTCTGTACTCGCCGAGGTGTGTCAGAGAAGGCCAGTAAGGGCCGGAAGAGGTTGAGAGTGCTAGAGCCCGAGGAGTGTCGGCGAGAGCCCTAAAATCAGCCTACCATGAGCTTCACGGAACGCTGCGTGATGCTCTCTGCTCCAAAGCCATCAAGGGAGTAAGCTGTTCAGACGGCCTGCCAAGGCTTTTTGCCCAGTCAAACTTCCTCTCTCCCATTTACAGGAAGGTATCTCTGGGAACACTGTCCTTGACGTGTATGTATGGCTGGCAGGGGACTGAAACAGGGCGTGAGTTCTCTCCCATGCGTGCTAACAAGCGTGCTTGGAAAGGCGGTGTTTCCTCCGTCCTAGCCTGGCAATGGCCACAGCCTGCAAGCAAAGGCCTTCCCGTCCCGCATACAACGAAGAGATTCCCAAAGGGAACCTGAGCTTTTCAGCCGGCACAGTTTGACCTGTGTCTCACCTGAGGAATGCAGCCAAGTGTTTCCCTCTCTCGATTCAATGACCCTGCCCTGCGGCATTTCCTTGAAAGGACGTCAAGGTCCAAGTGTGCTGTGTACGACATTGCTTGTTGCAGGCACAAGGAGTATTGCACGTCCTCTGGGAACTTCGAGCTCTGCCGGAGCACTGTGTGCCCACCAGCGGAATTGTATGTGCGATTGGGTACGGATCTAACACGCCGTGATCTCAGTCACGTGCAGGGCAAGTTTTCTCAGACGGCAGAGTGAAACCTGCATTTCACCCTAGGTGTGCAGGCACTTGTTTCTCCCCGTAGGACTCTACTACCCTTCAGGGATATTTCCCTGAGGGGAAGATGTATGTGAAGGGTGAGGGTGGTGCATGAAGCGTCGTGATTAACATTCCTGTCATTTGGCTCTTTCCAGTTCATTGAGAGCGCCGCTCGAGCACCGTGTGCCAAAGGCAACGTGGAAGCACAGGCGCTGCTGCAGGGAAGGAAATCCTCGTTCCTCACAGAATTTATATATCCGTTTCCCACGAGCTGGATCAACAAAGCCTCACAGCCTCTGCCCAGGCAAAGTACGGAACGTGTCCCTGGGGGCAGGAGGAAACGGCTCTTCCATTTTGGGTAGACTTGCACATAAGCCGGTCTCAAGTTCCATGGGCAAGCTTCTCTGTTGTCATCTACAAATAAGTGGGAAAGCCAGTAGAGGACCTGCACCGCTTGTCTCTTCCTCATCAGAGTATGTATGCATTTGCCACAGGCAAGGTGCAAGTACAGAGTGCTGTGTACTGTGCCTGCAATGTCAGCCAGCTAACCTTCTCCAGCACTGAGTGCTTTCTTCCTCTGCCCATTCACACAACGAGCTTTACCAAGGACTCTGATGTGTTCCTGGAAATGGACTTGACTGGACAGGAAACAAACAGAGCCTATTCGTCCCTCTTAGAATGGGAAGTTTCCCCCGGTATCCTGAGAAACACTTCGAATGGAGCCACCCACAGCATGTTTGTCTCACAGGGTTGAGGAATCTGAAGGAAAGGTAGACTTTTCCCTTTGACACACGGAGGGGTGCGTTTTGTAAACATGGAGAGCTGATATTTCCATTTGCTGTCAGAACTTGACTGCCACCACAGCCGCTGACGAATGTGATCGCAACGGCTTGCAGAAGGCCACTCGCAACAGGTTTCACCCTGAAAGCCCATTTGGAAAGGGTTCCTCACCTTCAGAAGCAACGACTACACGCTGTAATGTATCTCGTAGCGAAGACATATTTGAAGTCTAGTGCAGCACTACATTGTTGAAGAGATCAGGAATACTTTGGGCTCTCCGCTGAGGTGTTTGCAAGAAGTGCAAAAGCTCTGCGTGCCAAAGGCGAGAAGGCCGCAGGGCTTGACACACTGCTGTGAATTCCTGCTTCCCATCGTAAACGGAATGTGTCGCCCTAAGCTCTGTACTCGCCGAGGTGTGTCAGAGAAGGCCAGTAAGGGCCGGAAGAGGTTGAGAGTGCTAGAGCCCGAGGAGTGTCGGCGAGAGCCCTAAAATCAGCCTACCATGAGCTTCACGGAACGCTGCGTGATGCTCTCTGCTCCAAGGCCATCAAGGGAGTAAGCTGTTCAGACGGCCTGCCGAGGCTGAGTTTTGCCCAGTCAAACTTCCTCTCTCGCATTTACAGGAAGGTATCTCTGGGAACACTGTCCTTGACGTGTATGTATGGCTGGCAGGGGACTGAAACAGGGCGTGAGTTCTCTCCCATGCGTGCTAACAAGCGTGCTTGGAAAGGCGGTGTTTCCTCCGTCCTAGCCTGGCAATGGCCACAGCCTGCAAGCAAAGGCCTTCCCGTCCCGCATACAACGAAGAGATTCCCAAAGGGAACCTGAGCTTTTCAGCCGGCACAGTTTGACCTGTGTCTCACCTGAGGAATGCAGCCAAGTGTTTCCCTCTCTCGATTCAATGACCCTGCCCTGCGGCCTTTCCTTGAAAGGACGTCAAGGTCCAAGTGTGCTGTGTACGACATTGCTTGTTGCAGGCACCAGGAGTATTGCACGTGCTCTGGGAACTTCGAGCTCTGCCGGAGCTCTGTGTGCCCACCAGCGGAATTGTATGTGCGATTGGGTACGGATCTAACACGCCGTGATCTCAGTCAGGTGCAGGGCATGATTTTTCAGACGGCAGAGTGAAACCTGCACTTCACCCTAGGTTTGCAGGCACTTGTTTCTCCCCCAGGACTCTACTACCCTTCAGGGATATTTCCTTGAGGGGAAGATGTATGTGAAGGGTGAGGGTGGTGCATGAAGCGTCGTGATTAACATTCCTGTCATTTGGCTCTTTCCAGTTCATTGAGAGCGCCGCTCGAGCACCGTGTGCCAAAGGCAACGTGGAAGCACAGGCGCTGCTGCAGGGAAGGAAATCCTCGTTCCTCACAGAATTTATATATCCGTTTCCCACGAGCTGGATCAACAAAGCCTCACAGCCTCTGCCCAGGCAAAGTACGGAACGTGTCCCTGGGGGCAGGAGGAAACGGCTCTTCCATTTTGGGTAGACTTGCACATAAGCCGGTCTCAAGTTCCATGGGCAAGCTTCTCTGTTGTCATCTACAAGTAAGTGGGAAATCCAGTAGAGGACCTGCACCGCTTGTCTCTTCCTCATTAGAGTATGTATGCATTTGCCACAGGCAAGGTGCAAGTACAGAGTGCTGTGTACTGTGCCTGCAATGTCAGCCAGCTAACCTTCTCCAGCACTGAGTGCTTTCTTCCTCTGCCCATTCACACAACGAGCTTTACCAAGGACTCTGATGTGTTCCTGGAAATGGACTTGACCGGACAGGAAACAAACAGAGCCTATTCGTCCCTCTTAGAATGGGAAGTTTCCCCCGGTATCCTGAGAAACACTTTGAATGGAGCCACCCACAGCATGTTTGTCTCACAGGGTTGAGGACTCTGAAGGAAAGGTAGACTTTTCCCTTTGACACACGGAGGGGTGCGTTTTGTAAACATGGAGAGCTGATATTTCCATTTGCTGTCAGAACTTGACTGCCACCACAGGCGCTGACGAATGTGATCGCAAGGGCTTGCAGACGGCCACTCGCAACAGGTTTCACCCTGAAATCCCATTTGGGAAGGGTTCCTCACCTTCAGAAGCAACGACTACACGCTCTAATGTATCTCGCAGCGGAGACATATTTGAAGTCTAGTGCAGCACTACATTGTTGAAGAGATCAGGAATACTTTGGGCTCTCCGCTGAGGTGTTTGCAAGAAGTGCAAAAGCTCTGCGTGCCGAAGGAGAGAAGGCCGGACGGCTTGACACACTGCTCTGAATTCCTGCTTCCCATCGTAAACGGAATGTGTCGCCCTAAGCTCTGTACTCGCCGAGGTGTGTCAGACAAGGCCAGTAAGGGCCGGAAGAGGTTGAGAGTGCTAGAGCCCGAGGAGTGTCGGCGAGAGCCCTAAAATCAGCCTACCATGAGCTTCACGGAACGCTGCGTGATGCTCTCTGCTCCAAAGCCATCAAGGGAGTAAGCTGTTCAGACGGCCTGCCAAGGCTGAGTTTTGCCCAGTCAAACTTCCTCTCTCCCATTTACAGGAAGGTATCTCTGGGAACACTGTCCTTGACGTGTATGTATGGCTGGCAGGGGACTGAAACAGGGCGTGAGTTCTCTCCCATGCGTGCTAACAAGCGTGCTTGGAAAGGCGGTGTTTCCTCCGTCCTAGCCTGGCAATGGCCACAGCCTGCAAGCAAAGGCCTTCCCGTCCCGCATACAACGAAGAGATTCCCAAAGGGAACCTGAGCTTTTCAGCCGGCACAGTTTGACCTGTGTCTCACCTGAGGAATGCAGCCAAGTGTTTCCCTCTCTCGATTCAATGACCCTGCCCTGCGGCATTTCCTTGAAAGGACGTCAAGGTCCAAGTGTGCTGTGTACGACATTGCTTGTTGCAGGCACAAGGAGTATTGCACGTCCTCTGGGAACTTCGAGCTCTGCCGGAGCACTGTGTGCCCACCAGCGGAATTGTATGTGCGATTGGGTACGGATCTAACACGCCGTGATCTCAGTCACGTGCAGGGCAAGTTTTCTCAGACGGCAGAGTGAAACCTGCATTTCACCCTAGGTGTGCAGGCACTTGTTTCTCCCCGTAGGACTCTACTACCCTTCAGGGATATTTCCCTGAGGGGAAGATGTATGTGAAGGGTGAGGGTGGTGCATGAAGCGTCGTGATTAACATTCCTGTCATTTGGCTCTTTCCAGTTCATTGAGAGCGCCGCTCGAGCACCGTGTGCCAAAGGCAACGTGGAAGCACAGGCGCTGCTGCAGGGAAGGAAATCCTCGTTCCTCACAGAATTTATATATCCGTTTCCCACGAGCTGGATCAACAAAGCCTCACAGCCTCTGCCCAGGCAAAGTACGGAACGTGTCCCTGGGGGCAGGAGGAAACGGCTCTTCCATTTTGGGTAGACTTGCACATAAGCCGGTCTCAAGTTCCATGGGCAAGCTTCTCTGTTGTCATCTACAAATAAGTGGGAAAGCCAGTAGAGGACCTGCACCGCTTGTCTCTTCCTCATCAGAGTATGTATGCATTTGCCACAGGCAAGGTGCAAGTACAGAGTGCTGTGTACTGTGCCTGCAATGTCAGCCAGCTAACCTTCTCCAGCACTGAGTGCTTTCTTCCTCTGCCCATTCACACAACGAGCTTTACCAAGGACTCTGATGTGTTCCTGGAAATGGACTTGACTGGACAGGAAACAAACAGAGCCTATTCGTCCCTCTTAGAATGGGAAGTTTCCCCCGGTATCCTGAGAAACACTTCGAATGGAGCCACCCACAGCATGTTTGTCTCACAGGGTTGAGGAATCTGAAGGAAAGGTAGACTTTTCCCTTTGACACACGGAGGGGTGCGTTTTGTAAACATGGAGAGCTGATATTTCCATTTGCTGTCAGAACTTGACTGCCACCACAGCCGCTGACGAATGTGATCGCAACGGCTTGCAGAAGGCCACTCGCAACAGGTTTCACCCTGAAAGCCCATTTGGAAAGGGTTCCTCACCTTCAGAAGCAACGACTACACGCTGTAATGTATCTCGTAGCGAAGACATATTTGAAGTCTAGTGCAGCACTACATTGTTGAAGAGATCAGGAATACTTTGGGCTCTCCGCTGAGGTGTTTGCAAGAAGTGCAAAAGCTCTGCGTGCCAAAGGCGAGAAGGCCGCAGGGCTTGACACACTGCTGTGAATTCCTGCTTCCCATCGTAAACGGAATGTGTCGCCCTAAGCTCTGTACTCGCCGAGGTGTGTCAGAGAAGGCCAGTAAGGGCCGGAAGAGGTTGAGAGTGCTAGAGCCCGAGGAGTGTCGGCGAGAGCCCTAAAATCAGCCTACCATGAGCTTCACGGAACGCTGCGTGATGCTCTCTGCTCCAAGGCCATCAAGGGAGTAAGCTGTTCAGACGGCCTGCCGAGGCTGAGTTTTGCCCAGTCAAACTTCCTCTCTCGCATTTACAGGAAGGTATCTCTGGGAACACTGTCCTTGACGTGTATGTATGGCTGGCAGGGGACTGAAACAGGGCGTGAGTTCTCTCCCATGCGTGCTAACAAGCGTGCTTGGAAAGGCGGTGTTTCCTCCGTCCTAGCCTGGCAATGGCCACAGCCTGCAAGCAAAGGCCTTCCCGTCCCGCATACAACGAAGAGATTCCCAAAGGGAACCTGAGCTTTTCAGCCGGCACAGTTTGACCTGTGTCTCACCTGAGGAATGCAGCCAAGTGTTTCCCTCTCTCGATTCAATGACCCTGCCCTGCGGCCTTTCCTTGAAAGGACGTCAAGGTCCAAGTGTGCTGTGTACGACATTGCTTGTTGCAGGCACCAGGAGTATTGCACGTGCTCTGGGAACTTCGAGCTCTGCCGGAGCTCTGTGTGCCCACCAGCGGAATTGTATGTGCGATTGGGTACGGATCTAACACGCCGTGATCTCAGTCAGGTGCAGGGCAAGATTTTTCAGACGGCAGAGTGAAACCTGCACTTCACCCTAGGTTTGCAGGCACTTGTTTCTCCCCCAGGACTCTACTACCCTTCAGGGATATTTCCTTGAGGGGAAGATGTATGTGAAGGGTGAGGGTGGTGCATGAAGCGTCGTGATTAACATTCCTGTCATTTGGCTCTTTCCAGTTCATTGAGAGCGCCGCTCGAGCACCGTGTGCCAAAGGCAACGTGGAAGCACAGGCGCTGCTGCAGGGAAGGAAATCCTCGTTCCTCACAGAATTTATATATCCGTTTCCCACGAGCTGGATCAACAAAGCCTCACAGCCTCTGCCCAGGCAAAGTACGGAACGTGTCCCTGGGGGCAGGAGGAAACGGCTCTTCCATTTTGGGTAGACTTGCACATAAGCCGGTCTCAAGTTCCATGGGCAAGCTTCTCTGTTGTCATCTACAAGTAAGTGGGAAATCCAGTAGAGGACCTGCACCGCTTGTCTCTTCCTCATTAGAGTATGTATGCATTTGCCACAGGCAAGGTGCAAGTACAGAGTGCTGTGTACTGTGCCTGCAATGTCAGCCAGCTAACCTTCTCCAGCACTGAGTGCTTTCTTCCTCTGCCCATTCACACAACGAGCTTTACCAAGGACTCTGATGTGTTCCTGGAAATGGACTTGACCGGACAGGAAACAAACAGAGCCTATTCGTCCCTCTTAGAATGGGAAGTTTCCCCCGGTATCCTGAGAAACACTTTGAATGGAGCCACCCACAGCATGTTTGTCTCACAGGGTTGAGGACTCTGAAGGAAAGGTAGACTTTTCCCTTTGACACACGGAGGGGTGCGTTTTGTAAACATGGAGAGCTGATATTTCCATTTGCTGTCAGAACTTGACTGCCACCACAGGCGCTGACGAATGTGATCGCAAGGGCTTGCAGACGGCCACTCGCAACAGGTTTCACCCTGAAATCCCATTTGGGAAGGGTTCCTCACCTTCAGAAGCAACGACTACACGCTGTAATGTATCTCGCAGCGGAGACATATTTCAAGTCTAGTGCAGCACTACATTGTTGAAGAGATCAGGAATACTTTGGGCTCTCCGCTGAGGTGTTTGCAAGAAGTGCAAAAGCTCTGCGTGCCGAAGGAGAGAAGGCCGGACGGCTTGACACACTGCTCTGAATTCCTGCTTCCCATCGTAAACGGAATGTGTCGCCCTAAGCTCTGTACTCGCCGAGGTGTGTCAGAGAAGGCCAGTAAGGGCCGGAAGAGGTTGAGAGTGCTAGAGCCCGAGGAGTGTCGGCGAGAGCCCTAAAATCAGCCTACCATGAGCTTCACGGAACGCTGCGTGATGCTCTCTGCTCCAAAGCCATCAAGGGAGTAAGCTGTTCAGACGGCCTGCCAAGGCTGAGTTTTGCCCAGTCAAACTTCCTCTCTCCCATTTACAGGAAGGTATCTCTGGGAACACTGTCCTTGACGTGTATGTATGGCTGGCAGGGGACTGAAACAGGGCGTGAGTTCTCTCCCATGCGTGCTAACAAGCGTGCTTGGAAAGGCGGTGTTTCCTCCGTCCTAGCCTGGCAATGGCCACAGCCTGCAAGCAAAGGCCTTCCCGTCCCGCATACAACGAAGAGATTCCCAAAGGGAACCTGAGCTTTTCAGCCGGCACAGTTTGACCTGTGTCTCACCTGAGGAATGCAGCCAAGTGTTTCCCTCTCTCGATTCAATGACCCTGCCCTGCGGCATTTCCTTGAAAGGACGTCAAGGTCCAAGTGTGCTGTGTACGACATTGCTTGTTGCAGGCACAAGGAGTATTGCACGTCCTCTGGGAACTTCGAGCTCTGCCGGAGCACTGTGTGCCCACCAGCGGAATTGTATGTGCGATTGGGTACGGATCTAACACGCCGTGATCTCAGTCACGTGCAGGGCAAGTTTTCTCAGACGGCAGAGTGAAACCTGCATTTCACCCTAGGTGTGCAGGCACTTGTTTCTCCCCGTAGGACTCTACTACCCTTCAGGGATATTTCCCTGAGGGGAAGATGTATGTGAAGGGTGAGGGTGGTGCATGAAGCGTCGTGATTAACATTCCTGTCATTTGGCTCTTTCCAGTTCATTGAGAGCGCCGCTCGAGCACCGTGTGCCAAAGGCAACGTGGAAGCACAGGCGCTGCTGCAGGGAAGGAAATCCTCGTTCCTCACAGAATTTATATATCCGTTTCCCACGAGCTGGATCAACAAAGCCTCACAGCCTCTGCCCAGGCAAAGTACGGAACGTGTCCCTGGGGGCAGGAGGAAACGGCTCTTCCATTTTGGGTAGACTTGCACATAAGCCGGTCTCAAGTTCCATGGGCAAGCTTCTCTGTTGTCATCTACAAATAAGTGGGAAAGCCAGTAGAGGACCTGCACCGCTTGTCTCTTCCTCATCAGAGTATGTATGCATTTGCCACAGGCAAGGTGCAAGTACAGAGTGCTGTGTACTGTGCCTGCAATGTCAGCCAGCTAACCTTCTCCAGCACTGAGTGCTTTCTTCCTCTGCCCATTCACACAACGAGCTTTACCAAGGACTCTGATGTGTTCCTGGAAATGGACTTGACTGGACAGGAAACAAACAGAGCCTATTCGTCCCTCTTAGAATGGGAAGTTTCCCCCGGTATCCTGAGAAACACTTCGAATGGAGCCACCCACAGCATGTTTGTCTCACAGGGTTGAGGAATCTGAAGGAAAGGTAGACTTTTCCCTTTGACACACGGAGGGGTGCGTTTTGTAAACATGGAGAGCTGATATTTCCATTTGCTGTCAGAACTTGACTGCCACCACAGCCGCTGACGAATGTGATCGCAACGGCTTGCAGAAGGCCACTCGCAACAGGTTTCACCCTGAAAGCCCATTTGGAAAGGGTTCCTCACCTTCAGAAGCAACGACTACACGCTGTAATGTATCTCGTAGCGAAGACATATTTGAAGTCTAGTGCAGCACTACATTGTTGAAGAGATCAGGAATACTTTGGGCTCTCCGCTGAGGTGTTTGCAAGAAGTGCAAAAGCTCTGCGTGCCAAAGGCGAGAAGGCCGCAGGGCTTGACACACTGCTGTGAATTCCTGCTTCCCATCGTAAACGGAATGTGTCGCCCTAAGCTCTGTACTCGCCGAGGTGTGTCAGAGAAGGCCAGTAAGGGCCGGAAGAGGTTGAGAGTGCTAGAGCCCGAGGAGTGTCGGCGAGAGCCCTAAAATCAGCCTACCATGAGCTTCACGGAACGCTGCGTGATGCTCTCTGCTCCAAGGCCATCAAGGGAGTAAGCTGTTCAGACGGCCTGCCGAGGCTGAGTTTTGCCCAGTCAAACTTCCTCTCTCGCATTTACAGGAAGGTATCTCTGGGAACACTGTCCTTGACGTGTATGTATGGCTGGCAGGGGACTGAAACAGGGCGTGAGTTCTCTCCCATGCGTGCTAACAAGCGTGCTTGGAAAGGCGGTGTTTCCTCCGTCCTAGCCTGGCAATGGCCACAGCCTGCAAGCAAAGGCCTTCCCGTCCCGCATACAACGAAGAGATTCCCAAAGGGAACCTGAGCTTTTCAGCCGGCACAGTTTGACCTGTGTCTCACCTGAGGAATGCAGCCAAGTGTTTCCCTCTCTCGATTCAATGACCCTGCCCTGCGGCCTTTCCTTGAAAGGACGTCAAAGTCCAAGTGTGCTGTGTACGACATTGCTTGTTGCAGGCACCAGGAGTATTGCACGTGCTCTGGGAACTTCGAGCTCTGCCGGAGCTCTGTGTGCCCACCAGCGGAATTGTATGTGCGATTGGGTACGGATCTAACACGCCGTGATCTCAGTCAGGTGCAGGGCAAGATTTTTCAGACGGCAGAGTGAAACCTGCACTTCACCCTAGGTTTGCAGGCACTTGTTTCTCCCCCAGGACTCTACTACCCTTCAGGGATATTTCCTTGAGGGGAAGATGTATGTGAAGGGTGAGGGTGGTGCATGAAGCGTCGTGATTAACATTCCTGTCATTTGGCTCTTTCCAGTTCATTGAGAGCGCCGCTCGAGCACCGTGTGCCAAAGGCAACGTGGAAGCACAGGCGCTGCTGCAGGGAAGGAAATCCTCGTTCCTCACAGAATTTATATATCCGTTTCCCACGAGCTGGATCAACAAAGCCTCACAGCCTCTGCCCAGGCAAAGTACGGAACGTGTCCCTGGGGGCAGGAGGAAACGGCTCTTCCATTTTGGGTAGACTTGCACATAAGCCGGTCTCAAGTTCCATGGGCAAGCTTCTCTGTTGTCATCTACAAGTAAGTGGGAAATCCAGTAGAGGACCTGCACCGCTTGTCTCTTCCTCATTAGAGTATGTATGCATTTGCCACAGGCAAGGTGCAAGTACAGAGTGCTGTGTACTGTGCCTGCAATGTCAGCCAGCTAACCTTCTCCAGCACTGAGTGCTTTCTTCCTCTGCCCATTCACACAACGAGCTTTACCAAGGACTCTGATGTGTTCCTGGAAATGGACTTGACCGGACAGGAAACAAACAGAGCCTATTCGTCCCTCTTAGAATGGGAAGTTTCCCCCGGTATCCTGAGAAACACTTTGAATGGAGCCACCCACAGCATGTTTGTCTCACAGGGTTGAGGACTCTGAAGGAAAGGTAGACTTTTCCCTTTGACACACGGAGGGGTGCGTTTTGTAAACATGGAGAGCTGATATTTCCATTTGCTGTCAGAACTTGACTGCCACCACAGGCGCTGACGAATGTGATCGCAAGGGCTTGCAGACGGCCACTCGCAACAGGTTTCACCCTGAAATCCCATTTGGGAAGGGTTCCTCACCTTCAGAAGCAACGACTACACGCTGTAATGTATCTCGCAGCGGAGACATATTTCAAGTCTAGTGCAGCACTACATTGTTGAAGAGATCAGGAATACTTTGGGCTCTCCGCTGAGGTGTTTGCAAGAAGTGCAAAAGCTCTGCGTGCCGAAGGAGAGAAGGCCGGACGGCTTGACACACTGCTCTGAATTCCTGCTTCCCATCGTAAACGGAATGTGTCGCCCTAAGCTCTGTACTCGCCGAGGTGTGTCAGAGAAGGCCAGTAAGGGCCGGAAGAGGTTGAGAGTGCTAGAGCCCGAGGAGTGTCGGCGAGAGCCCTAAAATCAGCCTACCATGAGCTTCACGGAACGCTGCGTGATGCTCTCTGCTCCAAAGCCATCAAGGGAGTAAGCTGTTCAGACGGCCTGCCAAGGCTGAGTTTTGCCCAGTCAAACTTCCTCTCTCCCATTTACAGGAAGGTATCTCTGGGAACACTGTCCTTGACGTGTATGTATGGCTGGCAGGGGACTGAAACAGGGCGTGAGTTCTCTCCCATGCGTGCTAACAAGCGTGCTTGGAAAGGCGGTGTTTCCTCCGTCCTAGCCTGGCAATGGCCACAGCCTGCAAGCAAAGGCCTTCCCGTCCCGCATACAACGAAGAGATTCCCAAAGGGAACCTGAGCTTTTCAGCCGGCACAGTTTGACCTGTGTCTCACCTGAGGAATGCAGCCAAGTGTTTCCCTCTCTCGATTCAATGACCCTGCCCTGCGGCCTTTCCTTGAAAGGACGTCAAGGTCCAAGTGTGCTGTGTACGACATTGCTTGTTGCAGGCACAAGGAGTATTGCACGTGCTCTGGGAACTTCGAGCTCTGCCGGAGCTCTGTGTGCCCACCAGCGGAATTGTATGTGCGATTGGGGACGGATCTAACACGCCGTGATCTCAGTCACGTGCAGGGCAAGATTTTTCAGACGGCAGAGTGAAACCTGCACTTCACCCTAGGTTTGCAGGCACTTGTTTCTCCCCCAGGACTCTACTACCCTTCAGGGATATTTCCCTGAGGGGAAGATGTATGTGAAGGGTGAGGGTGGTGCATGAAGCGTCGTGATTAACATTCCTGTCATTTGGCTCTTTCCAGTTCATTGAGAGCGCCGCTCGAGCACCGTGTGCCAAAGGCAACGTGGAAGCACAGGCGCTGCTGCAGGGAAGGAAATCCTCGTTCCTCACAGAATTTATATATCCGTTTCCCACGAGCTGGATCAACAAAGCCTCACAGCCTCTGCCCAGGCAAAGTATGGAACGTGTCCCTGGGGGCAGGAGGAAACGGCTCTTCCATTTTGGGTAGACTTGCACATAAGCCGGTCTCAAGTTCCATGGGCAAGCTTCTCTGTTGTCATCTACAAATAAGTGGGAAAGCCAGTAGAGGACCTGCACCGCTTGTCTCTTCCTCATCAGAGTATGTATGCATTTGCCACAGGCAAGGTGCAAGTACAGAGTGCTGTGTACTGTGCCTGCAATGTCAGCCAGCTAACCTTCTCCAGCACTGAGTGCTTTCTTCCTCTGCCCATTCACACAACGAGCTTTACCAAGGACTCTGATGTGTTCCTGGAAATGGACTTGACCGGACAGGAAAGAAACAGAGCCTATTCGTCCCTCTTAGAATGGGAAGTTTCCCCCGGTATCCTGAGAAACACTTTGAATGGAGCCACCCACAGCATGTTTGTCTCACAGGGTTGAGGACTCCTAAGGAAAGGTAGACTTTTCCCTTTGACACACGGAGGGGTGCGTTTTGTAAACATGGAGAGCTGATATTTCCATTTGCTGTCAGAACTTGACTGCCACCACAGCCGCTGACGAATGTGATCGCAAGGGCTTGCAGAAGGCCACTCGCAACAGGTTTCACC
The DNA here is from genome assembly GCF_028564815.1 of Eubalaena glacialis. NCBI lineage: Eukaryota > Metazoa > Chordata > Mammalia > Artiodactyla > Balaenidae > Eubalaena > Eubalaena glacialis. Next base: position 33,112,986 of record NC_083734.1, read on the forward strand.
CTGAAAGCCCATTTGGGAAGGGTTCCTCACCTTCAGAAGCAACGACTACACGCTCTAATGTATCTCGCAGCGGAGACATATTTCAAGTCTAGTGCAGCACTACATTGTTGAAGAGATCAGGAATACTTTGGGCTCTCCGCTGAGGTGTTTGCAAGAAGTGCAAAACCTCTGCGTGCCGAAGGAGAGAAGGCCGGAGGGCTTGACACACTGCTCTGAATTCCTGCTTCCCATCGTAAACGGAATGTGTCGCCCTAAGCTCTGTACTCGCCGAGGTGTGTCAGACAAGGCCAGTAAGGGCCGGAAGAGGTTGAGAGGGCTAGAGCCCGAGGAGTGTCGGCGAGAGCCCTAAAATCAGCCTACCATGAGCTTCACGGAACGCTGCGTGATGCTCTCTGCTCCAAAGCCATCAAGGGAGTAAGCTGTTCAGACGGCCTGCCAAGGCTGAGTTTTGCCCAGTCAAACTTCCTCTCTCCCATTTACAGGAAGGTATCTCTGGGAACACTGTCCTTGACGTGTATGTATGGCTGGCAGGGGACTGAAACAGGGCGTGAGTTCTCTCCCATGCGTGCTAACAAGCGTGCTTAGAAAGTCGGTGTTTCCTCCGTCCTAGCCTGGCAATGGCCACAGCCTGCAAGCAAAGGCCTTCCCGTCCCGCATACAACGAAGAGCTTCCCAAAGGGAACCTGAGCTTTTCAGCCGGCACAGTTTGACCTGTGTCTCACCTGAGGAATGCAGCCAAGTGTTTCCCTCTCTCGATTCAATGACCCTGCCCTGAGGCCTTTCCTTGAAAGGAAGTCAAGGTCCAAGTGTGCTGTGTACGACATTGCTTGTTGCAGGCACCAGGAGTATTGCACGTGCTCTGGGAACTTCGAGCTCTGCCGGAGCTCTGTGTGCCCACCAGTGGAATTGTATGTGCGATTGGGTACGGATCTAACACGCCGTGATCTCAGTCACGTGCAGGGCAAGATTTTTCAGACGGCAGAGTGAAACCTGCATTTCACCCTAGGTTTGCAGGCACTTGTTTCTCCCCCTAGGACTCTACTACCCTTCAGGGATATTTCCCTGAGGGGAAGATGTATGTGAAGGGTGAGGGTGGTGCATGAAGCGTCGTGATTAACATTCCTGTCATTTGGCTCTTTCCAGTTCATTGAGAGCGCCGCTCGAGCACCGTGTGCCAAAGGCAACGTGGAAGCACAGGCGCTGCTGCAGGGAAGGATACCCTCGTTCCTCACAGAATTTATATATCCGTTTCCCAGGAGCCTGATCAACAAAGCCTCATAGACTCTGCCCAGGCAAAGTGCGGAACGTGTCCCTGGGGGCAGGAGGAAACGGCTCTTCCATTTTGTGTAGACTTGCACATAAGCCGGTCTCAAGTTCCATGGGCAAGCTTCTCTGTTGTCATCTACAAGTAAGTGGGAAATCCAGTAGAGGACCTGCATCGCTTGTCTCTTCCTCATCAGAGTATGTATGCATGTGCCACAGGCAAGGTGCAAGTACAGAGTGCTGTGTACTGTGCCTGCAATGTCAGCCAGCCAACCTTCTCCAGCACTGAGTGCCTTCTTCGTCTGGCCATTCACACAATGAGCTTGACCAAGGACTCTGATGTGTTCCTGGAAATGGACTTGACCGGACAGTAAAGAAACAGATCCTATTCGTCCCTCTTGGAATAGGAAGTTTTCCCCGGTATCCTGAGAAATACTTTGAATGGAGCCACCCACAGCATGTTTGTCTCACAGGGTTGAGTACGCTGAAGGAAAGGTAGACTTTTCCCTTTGACACACGGAGGGGTGCGTTTCGTAAACATGGAGAGCTGATATTTCCATTTGCTGTCAGAACTTGACTGCCACCACAGCCGCTGACGGATGTGGTCGCAAGGGCTTGCAGACGGCCACTCGCAGCAGGTTTCACCCTGAAAGCCCATTAGGGAAGCGTTCCTCACCTTCAGAAGCAACGACTACACGCTCTAATGTATCTCGCAGCGAAGACATATTTGAAGTCTAGTGCAGCACTACATTGTTGAAGAGATCAGGAATACTTTGGGCTCTCCGATGAGGTGTTTGTAAGAAGTGCAAAAGCTCTGCGTGCCAAAGGAGAGAAGGCCGGAGGGCTTGACACACTGCTGTGAATTCCTGCTTCCCATCGTAAACGGAATGTGTCGCCCTAAGCTCTGTACTCGCCGAGGTGTGTCAGAGAAGGCCAGTAAGGGCCGGAAGAGGTTGAGAGTGCTAGAGCCCGAGGAGTGTCGGCGAGAGCCCTAAAATCAGCCTACCATGAGCTTCACGGAACGCTGCGTGATGCTCTCTGCTCCAAAGCCATCAAGGGAGTAAGCTGTTCAGACGGCCTGCCAAGGCTGAGTTTTGCCCAGTCAAATTTCCTCTCTCCCATTTACAGGAAGGTATCTCTGGGAACACTGTCCTTGACGTGTATGTATGGCTGGCAGGGGACTGAAACAGGGCGTGAGTTCTCTCCCATGCGTGCTAAGAAGCGTGCTTGGAAAGGCGGTGTTTCCTCCGTCCTAGCCTGGCAATGGCCACAGCCTGCAAGCAAAGGCCTTCCCGTCCCGCATACAACGAAGAGATTCCCAAAGGGAACCTGAGCTTTTCAGCCGGCACAGTTTGACCTGTGTCTCACCTGAGGAATGCAGCCAAGTGTTTCCCTCTCTCGATTCAATGACCCTGCCCTGCGGCCTTTCCTTGAAAGGACGTCAAGGTCCAAGTGTGCTGTGTACGACATTGCTTGTTGCAGGCACAAGGAGTATTGCACGTGCTCTGGGAACTTCGAGCTCTGCCGGAGCTCTGAGTGCCCACCAGCGGAATTGTATGTGCGATTGGGTACGGATCTAACACGCCGTGATCTCAGTCACGTGCAGGGCAAGATTTTTCAGACGGCAGAGTGAAACCTGCACTTCACCCTAGGTTTGCAGGCACTTGTTTCTCCCCCAGGACTCTACTACCCTTCAGGGATATTTCCCTGAGGGGAAGATGTATGTGAAGGGTGAGGGTGGTGCATGAAGCGTCGTGATTAACATTCCTGTCATTTGGCTCTTTCCAGTTCATTGAGAGCGCCGCTCGAGCACCGTGTGCCAAAGGCAACGTGGAAGCACAGGCGCTGCTGCAGGGAAGGAAATCCTCGTTCCTCACAGAATTTATATATCCGTTTCCCACGAGCTGGATCAACAAAGCCTCACAGCCTCTGCACAGGCAAAGTATGGAACGTGTCCCTGGGGGCAGGAGGAAACGGCTCTTCCATTTTGGGTAGACTTGCACATAAGCCGGTCTCAAGTTCCATGGGCAAGCTTCTCTGTTGTCATCTACAAATAAGTGGGAAAGCCAGTAGAGGACCTGCACCGCTTGTCTCTTCCTCATCAGAGTATGTATGCATTTGCCACAGGCAAGGTGCAAGTACAGAGTGCTGTGTACTGTGCCTGCAATGTCAGCCAGCTAACCTTCTCCAGCACTGAGTGCTTTCTTCCTCTGCCCATTCACACAACGAGCTTTACCAAGGACTCTGATGTGTTCCTGGAAATGGACTTGACCGGACAGGAAACAAACAGAGCCTATTGGTCCCTCTTAGAATGGGAAGTTTCCCCCGGTATCCTGAGAAACACTTTGAATGGAGCCACCCACAGCATGTTTGTCTCACAGGGTTGAGGACTCCTAAGGAAAGGTAGACTTTTCCCTTTGACACACGGAGGGGTGCGTTTTGTAAACATGGAGAGCTGATATTTCCATTTGCTGTCAGAACTTGACTGCCACCACAGCCGCTGACGAATGTGATCGCAAGGGCTTGCAGAAGGCCACTCGCAACAGGTTTCACCCTGAAAGCCCATTTGGGAAGGGTTCCTCACCTTCAGAAGCAACGACTACACGCTCTAATGTATCTCGCAGCGGAGACATATTTGAAGTCTAGTGCAGCACTACATTGTTGAAGAGATCAGGAATACTTTGGGCTCTCTGCTGAGGTGTTTGCAAGAAGTGCAAAAGCTCTGCGTGCCGAAGGAGAGAAGGCCGGAGGGCTTGACACACTGCTCTGAATTCCTGCTTCCCATCGTAAACGGAATGTGTCGCCCTAAGCTCTGTACTCGCCGAGGTGTGTCAGACAAGGCCAGTAAGGGCCGGAAGAGGTTGAGAGGGCTAGAGCCCGAGGAGTGTCGGCGAGAGCCCTAAAATCAGCCTACCATGAGCTTCACGGAACGCTGCGTGATGCTCTCTGCTCCAAAGCCATCAAGGGAGTAAGCTGTTCAGACGGCCTGCCAAGGCTGAGTTTTGCCCAGTCAAACTTCCTCTCTCCCATTTACAGGAAGGTATCTCTGGGAACACTGTCCTTGACGTGTATGTATGGCTGGCAGGGGACTGAAACAGGGCGTGAGTTCTCTCCCATGCGTGCTAACAAGCGTGCTTAGAAAGTCGGTGTTTCCTCCGTCCTAGCCTGGCAATGGCCACAGCCTGCAAGCAAAGGCCTTCCCGTCCCGCATACAACGAAGAGCTTCCCAAAGGGAACCTGAGCTTTTCAGCCGGCACAGTTTGACCTGTGTCTCACCTGAGGAATGCAGCCAAGTGTTTCCCTCTCTCGATTCAATGACCCTGCCCTGCGGCCTTTCCTTGAAAGGACGTCAAGGTCCAAGTGTGCTGTGTACGACATTGCTTGTTGCAGGCAACAGGAGTATTGCACGTGCTCTGGGAACTTCGAGCTCTGCCGGAGCTCTGTGTGCCCACCAGCGGAATTGTATGTGCGATTGGGTACGGATCTAACACGCCGTGATCTCAGTCACGTGCAGGGCAAGATTTTTCAGACGGCAGAGTGAAACCTGCACTTCACCCTAGGTTTGCAGGCACTTGTTTCTCCCCCAGGACTCTACTACCCTTCAGGGATATTTCCCTGAGGGGAAGATGTATGTGAAGGGTGAGGGTGGTGCATGAAGCGTCGTGATTAACATTCCTGTCATTTGGCTCTTTCCAGTTCATTGAGAGCGCCGCTCGAGCACCGTGTGCCAAAGGCAACGTGGAAGCACAGGCGCTGCTGCAGGGAAGGAAATCCTCGTTCCTCACAGAATTTATATATCCGTTTCCCACGAGCTGGATCAACAAAGCCTCACAGCCTCTGCCCAGGCAAAGTACGGAACGTGTCCCTGGGGGCAGGAGGAAACGGCTCTTCCATTTTGGGTAGACTTGCACATAAGCCGGTCTCAAGTTCCATGGGCAAGCTTCTCTGTTGTCATCTACAAATAAGTGGGAAAGCCAGTAGAGGACCTGCACCGCTTGTCTCTTCCTCATCAGAGTATGTATGCATGTGCCACAGGCAAGGTGCAAGTACAGAGTGCTGTGTACTGTGCCTGCAATGTCAGCCAGCCAACCTTCTCCAGCACTGAGTGCCTTCTTCGTCTGGCCATTCACACAATGAGCTTGACCAAGGACTCTGATGTGTTCCTGGAAATGGACTTGACCGGACAGTAAAGAAACAGATCCTATTCGTCCCTCTTGGAATAGGAAGTTTTCCCCGGTATCCTGAGAAATACTTTGAATGGAGCCACCTACAGCATGTTTGTCTCACAGGGTTTAGGACTCTGAAGGTGCTTAGACTTTTCCCTTTGACACAAGGAGGGGTGCGGTTCGTAAACATGGCGAGCTGATATTTCCATTTGCTGTCAGAACTTGACTGCCACCACAGCCGCTGACGGATGTGGTCGCAAGGGCTTGCAGACGGCCACTCGCAGCAGGTTTCACCCTGAAAGCCCATTAGGGAAGCGTTCCTCACCTTCAGAAGCAACGACTACACGCTCTAATGTATCTCGCAGCGAAGACATATTTGAAGTCTAGTGCAGCACTACATTGTTGAAGAGATCAGGAATACTTTGGGCTCTCCGCTGAGGTGTTTGTAAGAAGTGCAAAAGTTCTGCGTGCCAAAGGAGAGAAGGCCGCAGGGCTTGACACACTGCTGTGAATTCCTGCTTCCCATCGTAAACGGAATGTGTCGCCCTAAGCTCTGTACTCGCCGAGGTGTGTCAGAGAAGGCCAGTAAGGGCCGGAAGAGGTTGAGAGTGCTAGAGCCCGAGGAGTGTCGGCGAGAGACCTAAAATCAGCCTACCATGAGCTTCACGGAACGCTGCGTGATGCTCTCTGCTCCAAAGCCATCAAGGGAGTAAGCTGTTCAGACGGTCTGCCAAGGCTCAGTTTTGCCCAGTCAAACTTCCTCTCTCCCATTTACAGGAAGGTATCTCTGGGAACACTGTCCTTGACGTGTATGTATGGCTGGCAGGGGACTGAAACAGGGCGTGAGTTCTCTCCCATGCGTGCTAACAAGCGTGCTGGGATAGGCGGTGTTTCCTCCGTCCTAGCCTGGCAATGGCTACAGACTGCAAGCAAAGGCCTTCCCGTCCCGCATACAACGAAGAGCTTCCCAAAGGGAACCTGAGCTTTTCAGCCGGCACAGTTTGACCTGTGTCTCACCTGAGGAATGCAGCCAAGTGTTTCCCTCTCTCGATTCAATGACCCTGCCCTGCGGCCTTTCCTTGAAAGGACGTCAAGGTCCAAGTGTGCTGTGTACGACATTGCTTGTTGCAGCCACCAGGAGTATTGCACGTTCTCTGGGAACTTCGAGCTCTGCCGGAGCTCTGTGTGCCCACCAGCGGAATTGTATGTGCGATTGGGGACGGATCTAACACGCCGTGATCTCAGTCACGTGCAGGGCAAGATTTTTCAGACGGCAGAGTGAAACCTGCATTTCACCCTAAGTTTGCAGGCACTTGTTTCTCCCCCTAACACTCTACTACCCTTCAGGGATATTTCCCTGAGGGGAAGATGTATGTGAAGGGTGAGGGTGGTGCATGAAGCGTCGTGATTAACATTCCTGTCATTTGGCTCTTTCCAGTTCATTGAGAGTGCCGCTCGAGCACCGTGTGCCAAAGGCAACGTGGAAGCACAGGCGCTGCTGCAGGGAAGGAAATCCTCGTTCCTCACAGAATTTATATATCCGTTTCCCACGAGCTGGATCAACAAAGCCTCACAGCCTCTGCCCAGGCAAAGTACGGAACATGTCCCTGGGGGCAGGAGGAAACGGCTCTTCCATTTTGGGTAGACTTGCACATAAGCCGGTCTCAAGTTCCATGGGCAAGCTTCTCTGTTGTCATCTACAAATAAGTGGGAAAGCCAGTAGAGGACCTGCACCGCTTGTCTCTTCCTCATCAGAGTATGTATGCATTTGCCACAGGCAAGGTGCAAGTACAGAGTGCTGTGTACTGTGCCTGCAATGTCAGCCAGCTAACCTTCTCCAGCACTGAGTGCTTTCTTCCTCTGCCCATTCACACAACGAGCTTTACCAAGGACTCTGATGTGTTCCTGGAAATGGACTTGACCGGACAGGAAACAAAGAGAGCCTATTCGTCCCTCTTAGAATGGGAAGTTTCCCCCGGTATCCTGAGAAACACTTTGAATGGAGCCACCCACAGCATGTTTGTCTCACAGGGTTGAGGACTCTGAAGGAAAGGTAGACTTTTCCCTTTGACACACGGAGGGGTGCGTTTTGTAAACATGGAGAGCTGATATTTCCATTTGCTGTCAGAACTTGACTGCCACCACAGCCGCTGACGAATGTGATCGCAAGGGCTTGCAGAAGGCCACTCGCAACAGGTTTCACCCTGAAAGCCCATTTGGGAAGCGTTCCTCACCTTCAGAAGCAACGACTACACGCTGTAATATATCTCGCAGCGAAGACATATTTGAAGTCTAGTGCAGCACTACATTGTTGAAGAGATCAGGAATACTTTGGGCTCTCCGCTGAGGTGTTTGTAAGAAGTGCAAAAGCTCTGCGTGCCAAAGGAGAGAAGGCCGCAGGGCTTGACACACTGCTGTGAATTCCTGCTTCCCATCGTAAACGGAATGTGTCGCCCTAAGCTCTGTACTCGCAGAGGTGTGTCAGAGAAGGCCAGTAAGGGCCGGAAGAGGTTGAGAGTGCTAGAGCCCGAGGAGTGTCGGCGAGAGCCCTAAAATCAGCCTACCATGAGCTTCACGGAACGCTGCGTGATGCTCTCTGCTCCAAAGCCATCAAGGGAGTAAGCTGTTCAGACGGCCTGCCAAGGCTGAGTTTTGCCCAGTCAAACTTCCTCTCTCCCATTTACAGGAAGGTATCTCTGGGAACACTGTCCTTGACGTGTATGTATGGCTGGCAGGGGACTGAAACAGGGCGTGAGTTCTCTCCCATGCGTGCTAACAAGCGTGCTGGGATAGGCGGTGTTTCCTCCGTCCTAGCCTGGCAATGGCCACAGCCTGCAAGCAAAGGCCTTCCCGTCCCGCCTACAACGAAGAGCTTCCCAAAGGGAACCTGAGCTTTTCAGCCGGCACAGTTTGACCTGTGTCTCACCTGAGGAATGCAGCCAAGTGTTTCCCTCTCTCGATTCAATGACCCTGCCCTGCGGCCTTTCCTTGAAAGGACGTCAAGGTCCAAGTGTGCTGTGTACGACATTGCTTGTTGCAGGCACCAGGAGTATTGCACGTGCTCTGGGAACTTCGAGCTCTGCCGGAGCTCTGTGTGCCCACCAGCGGAATTGTATGTGCGATTGGGTACGGATCTAACACGCCGTGATCTCAGTCACGTGCAGGGCACGATTTTTCAGACGGCAGAGTGAAACCTGCACTTCACCCTAGGTTTGCAGGCACTTGTTTCTCCCCCAGGACTCTACTACCCTTCAGGGATATTTCCCTGAGGGGAAGATGTATGTGAAGGGTGAGGGTGGTGCATGAAGCGTCGTGATTAACATTCCTGTCATTTGGCTCTTTCCAGTTCATTGAGAGCGCCGCTCGAGCACCGTGTGCCAAAGGCAACGTGGAAGCACAGGCGCTGCTGCAGGGAAGGAAATCCTCGTTCCTCACAGAATTTATATATCCGTTTCCCACGAGCTGGATCAACAAAGCCTCAAAGCCTCTGCACAGGCAAAGTATGGAACGTGTCCCTGGGGGCAGGAGGAAACGGCTCTTCCATTTTGGGTAGACTTGCACATAAGCCGGTCTCAAGTTCCATGGGCAAGCTTCTCTGTTGTCATCTACAAGTAAGTGGGAAAGCCAGTAGAGGACCTGCACCGCTTGTCTCTTCCTCATCAGAGTATGTATGCATTTGCCACAGGCAAGGTGCAAGTACAGAGTGCTGTGTACTGTGCCTGCAATGTCAGCCAGCTAACCTTCTCCAGCACTGAGTGCTTTCTTCCTCTGCCCATTCACACAACGAGCTTTACCAAGGACTCTGATGTGTTCCTGGAAATGGACTTGACCGGACAGGAAACAAAGAGAGCCTATTCGTCCCTCTTAGAATGGGAAGTTTCCCCCGGTATCCTGAGAAACACTTTGAATGGAGCCACCCACAGCATGTTTGTCTCACAGGGTTGAGGACTCTGAAGGAAAGGTAGACTTTTCCCTTTGACACACGGAGGGGTGCGTTTTGTAAACATGGAGAGCTGATATTTCCATTTGCTGTCAGAACTTGACTGCCACCACAGCCGCTGACGAATGTGATCGCAAGGGCTTGCAGAAGGCCACTCGCAACAGGTTTCACCCTGAAAGCCCATTTGGGAAGCGTTCCTCACCTTCAGAAGCAACGACTACACGCTGTAATATATCTCGCAGCGAAGACATATTTGAAGTCTAGTGCAGCACTACATTGTTGAAGAGATCAGGAATACTTTGGGCTCTCCGCTGAGGTGTTTGTAAGAAGTGCAAAAGCTCTGCGTGCCAAAGGAGAGAAGGCCGCAGGGCTTGACACACTGCTGTGAATTCCTGCTTCCCATCGTAAACGGAATGTGTCGCCCTAAGCTCTGTACTCGCAGAGGTGTGTCAGAGAAGGCCAGTAAGGGCCGGAAGAGGTTGAGAGTGCTAGAGCCCGAGGAGTGTCGGCGAGAGCCCTAAAATCAGCCTACCATGAGCTTCACGGAACGCTGCGTGATGCTCTCTGCTCCAAAGCCATCAAGGGAGTAAGCTGTTCAGACGGCCTGCCAAGGCTGAGTTTTGCCCAGTCAAACTTCCTCTCTCCCATTTACAGGAAGGTATCTCTGGGAACACTGTCCTTGACGTGTATGTATGGCTGGCAGGGGACTGAAACAGGGCGTGAGTTCTCTCCCATGCGTGCTAACAAGCGTGCTGGGATAGGCGGTGTTTCCTCCGTCCTAGCCTGGCAATGGCCACAGCCTGCAAGCAAAGGCCTTCCCGTCCCGCCTACAACGAAGAGCTTCCCAAAGGGAACCTGAGCTTTTCAGCCGGCACAGTTTGACCTGTGTCTCACCTGAGGAATGCAGCCAAGTGTTTCCCTCTCTCGATTCAATGACCCTGCCCTGCGGCCTTTCCTTGAAAGGACGTCAAGGTCCAAGTGTGCCGTGTACGACATTGCTTGTTGCAGGCACCAGGAGTATTGCACGTGCTCTGGGAACTTCGAGCTCTGCCGGAGCTCTGTGTGCCCACCAGCGGAATTGTATGTGCGATTGGGTACGGATCTAACACGCCGTGATCTCAGTCACGTGCAGGGCACGATTTTTCAGACGGCAGAGTGAAACCTGCACTTCACCCTAGGTTTGCAGGCACTTGTTTCTCCCCCAGGACTCTACTACCCTTCAGGGATATTTCCCTGAGGGGAAGATGTATGTGAAGGGTGAGGGTGGTGCATGAAGCGTCGTGATTAACATTCCTGTCATTTGGCTCTTTCCAGTTCATTGAGAGCGCCGCTCGAGCACCGTGTGCCAAAGGCAACGTGGAAGCACAGGCGCTGCTGCAGGGAAGGAAATCCTCGTTCCTCACAGAATTTATATATCCGTTTCCCACGAGCTGGATCAACAAAGCCTCAAAGCCTCTGCACAGGCAAAGTATGGAACGTGTCCCTGGGGGCAGGAGGAAACGGCTCTTCCATTTTGGGTAGACTTGCACATAAGCCGGTCTCAAGTTCCATGGGCAAGCTTCTCTGTTGTCATCTACAAGTAAGTGGGAAAGCCAGTAGAGGACCTGCACCGCTTGTCTCTTCCTCATCAGAGTATGTATGCATTTGCCACAGGCAAGGTGCAAGTACAGAGTGCTGTGTACTGTGCCTGCAATGTCAGCCAGCTAACCTTCTTCAGCACTGAGTGCTTTCTTCATCTGCCCATTCACACAACGAGCTTTACCAAGGACTCTGATGTGTTCCTGGAAATGGACTTGACCGGACAGGAAACAAACAGAGCCTATTCGTCCCTCTTAGAATGGGAAGTTTCCCCCGGTATCCTGAGAAACACTTTGAATGGAGCCACCCACAGCATGTTTGTCTCACAGGGTTGAGGACTCTGAAGGAAAGGTAGACTTTTCCCTTTGACACAAGGAGGGGTGCGTTTTGTAAACATGGAGAGCTGATATTTCCATTTGCTGTCAGAACTTGACTGCCACCACAGCCGCTGACGAATGTGATCGCAACGGCTTGCAGAAGGCCACTCGCAACAGGTTTCACCCTGAAAGCCCATTTGGGAAGGGTTCCTCACCTTCAGAAGCAACGACTACACGCTCTAATGTATCTCGCAGCAGAGACATATTTGAAGTCTAGTGCAGCACTACATTGTTGAAGAGATCAGGAATACTTTGGGCTCTCCGCTGAGGTGTTTGCAAGAAGTGCAAAAGCTCTGCGTGCCAAAGGAGAGAAGGCCGGAGGGCTTGACACACTGCTGTGAATTCCTGCTTCCCATCGTAAACGGAATGTGTCGCCCTAAGCTCTGTACTCGCCGAGGTGTGTCAGAGAAGGCCAGTAAGGGCCGGAAGAGGTTGAGAGTGCTAGAGCCCGAGGAGTGTCGGCGAGAGCCCTAAAATCAGCCTACCATGAGCTTCACGGAACGCTGCGTGATGCTCTCTTCTCCAAAGCCATCAAGGGAGTAAGCTGTTCAGACGGCCTGCCAAGGCTGAGTTTTGCCCAGTCAAACTTCCTCTCTCCCATTTAGAGGAAGGTATCTCTGGGAACACTGTCCTTGACGTGTATGTATGGCTGGCAGGGGACTGAAACAGGGCGTGAGTTCTCTCCCATGCGTGCTAACAAGCGTGCTTGGAAAGTCGGTGTTTCCTCCGTCCTAGCCTGGCAATGGCCACAGCCTGCAAGCAAAGGCCTTCCCGTCCCGCATACAACGAAGAGCTTCCCAAAGGGAACCTGAGCTTTTCAGCCGGCACAGTTTGACCTGTGTCTCACCTGAGGAATGCAGCCAAGTGTTTCCCTCTCTCGATTCAATGACCCTGCCCTGCGGCCTTTCCTTGAAAGGAAGTCAAGGTCCAAGTGTGCTGTGTACGACATTGCTTGTTGCAGGCACCAGGAGTATTGCACGTGCTCTGGGAACTTCGAGCTCTGCCGGAGCTCTGTGTGCCCACCAGCGGAATTGTATGTGCGATTGGGTACGGATCTAACACGCCGTGATCTCAGTCACGTGCAGGGCAAGATTTTTCAGACGGCAGAGTGAAACCTGCATTTCACCCTAGGTTTGCAGGCACTTGTTTCTCCCCCTAGGACTCTACTACCCTTCAGGGATATTTCCCTGAGGGGAAGATGTATGTGAAGGGTGAGGGTGGTGCATGAAGCGTCGTGATTAACATTCCTGTCATTTGGCTCTTTCCAGTTCATTGAGAGCGCCGCTCGAGCACCGTGTGCCAAAGGCAACGTGGAAGCACAGGCGCTGCTGCAGGGAAGGAAATCCTCGTTCCTCACAGAATTTATATATCCGTTTCCCACGAGCTGGATCAACAAAGCCTCACAGCCTCTGCACAGGCAAAGTATGGAACGTGTCCCTGGGGGCAGGAGGAAACGGCTCTTCCATTTTGGGTAGACTTGCACATAAGCCGGTCTCAAGTTCCATGGGCAAGCTTCTGTGTTGTCATCTACAAGTAAGTGGGAAATCCAGTAGAGGACCTGCACCGCTTGTCTCTTCCTCATCAGAGTATGTATGCATTTGCCACAGGCAAGGTGCAAGTACAGAGTGCTGTGTACTGTGCCTGCAATGTCAGCCAGCCAACCTTCTCCAGCACTGAGTGCTTTCTTCCTCTGCCCATTCACACAACGAGCTTTACCAAGGACTCTGATGTGTTCCTGGAAATGGACTTGACCGGACAGGAAACAAACAGAGCCTATTCGTCCCTCTTAGAATGGGAAGTTTCCCCCGGTATCCTGAGAAACACTTTGAATGGAGCCACCCACAGCATGTTTGTCTCACAGGGTTGAGGACTCTGAAGGAAAGGTAGACTTTTCCGTTTGACACACGGAGCGGTGCGTTTCGTAAACATGGAGAGCTGATATTTCCATTTGCTGTCAGAACTTGACTGCCACCACAGCCGCTGACGAATGTGATCGCAAGGGCTTGCAGACGGCCACTCGCAACAGGTTTCACCCTGAAAGCCCATTTGGGAAGGGTTCCTCACCTTCAGAAGCAACGACTACACACTCTAATGTATCTCGCAGCGCAGACACATTTCAAGTCTAGAGCAACACTACATTGTTGAAGAGATCAGGAATACTTTGGGCTCTCCGCTGAGGTGTTTGCAAGAAGTGCAAAAGCTCTGCGTGCCAAAGGAGAGAAGGCCGGACGGAGTGACACACTGCTGTGAATTCCTGCTTCCCATCGTAAACGGAATGTTTCGCCCTAAGCTCTGTACTCGCCGAGGTGTGTCAGAGAAGGCCAGTAAGGGCCGGAAGAGGTTGAGAGTGCTAGAGCCCGAGGAGTGTCGGCGAGAGCCCTAAAATCAGCCTACCATGAGCTTCACGGAACGCTGCGTGATGCTCTCTGCTCCAAAGCCATCAAGGGAGTAAGCTGTTCAGACGGCCTGCCAAGGCTGAGTTTTGCCCAGTCAAACTTCCTCTCTCCCATTTAGAGGAAGGTATCTCTGGGAACACTGTCCTTGACGTGTATGTATGGCTGGCAGGGGACTGAAACAGGGCGTGAGTTCTCTCCCATGCGTGCTAACAAGCGTGCTTGGAAAGTCGGTGTTTCCTCCGTCCTAGCCTGGCAATGGCCACAGCCTGCAAGCAAAGGCCTTCCCGTCCCGCATACAACGAAGAGCTTCCCAAAGGGAACCTGAGCTTTTCAGCCGGCACAGTTTGACCTGTGTCTCACCTGAGGAATGCAGCCAAGTGTTTCCCTCTCTCGATTCAATGACCCTGCCCTGCGGCCTTTCCTTGAAAGGAAGTCAAGGTCCAAGTGTGCTGTGTACGACATTGCTTGTTGCAGGCACCAGGAGTATTGCACGTGCTCTGGGAACTTCGAGCTCTGCCGGAGCTCTGTGTGCCCACCAGCGGAATTGTATGTGCGATTGGGTACGGATCTAACACGCCGTGATCTCAGTCACGTGCAGGGCAAGATTTTTCAGACGGCAGAGTGAAACCTGCATTTCACCCTAGGTTTGCAGGCACTTGTTTCTCCCCCTAGGACTCTACTACCCTTCAGGGATATTTCCCTGAGGGGAAGATGTATGTGAAGGGTGAGGGTGGTGCATGAAGCGTCGTGATTAACATTCCTGTCATTTGGCTCTTTCCAGTTCATTGAGAGCGCCGCTCGAGCACCGTGTGCCAAAGGCAACGTGGAAGCACAGGCGCTGCTGCAGGGAAGGAAATCCTCGTTCCTCACAGAATTTATATATCCGTTTCCCACGAGCTGGATCAACAAAGCCTCACAGCCTCTGCACAGGCAAAGTATGGAACGTGTCCCTGGGGGCAGGAGGAAACGGCTCTTCCATTTTGGGTAGACTTGCACATAAGCCGGTCTCAAGTTCCATGGGCAAGCTTCTGTGTTGTCATCTACAAGTAAGTGGGAAATCCAGTAGAGGACCTGCACCGCTTGTCTCTTCCTCATCAGAGTATGTATGCATTTGCCACAGGCAAGGTGCAAGTACAGAGTGCTGTGTACTGTGCCTGCAATGTCAGCCAGCTAACCTTCTCCAGCACTGAGTGCTTTCTTCCTCTGCCCATTCACACAACGAGCTTTACCAAGGACTCTGATGTGTTCCTGGAAATGGACTTGACCGGACAGGAAACAAACAGAGCCTATTCGTCCCTCTTAGAATGGGAAGTTTCCCCCGGTATCCTGAGAAACACTTTGAATGGAGCCACCCACAGCATGTTTGTCTCACAGGGTTGAGGACTCTGAAGGAAAGGTAGACTTTTCCGTTTGACACACGGAGCGGTGCGTTTCGTAAACATGGAGAGCTGATATTTCCATTTGCTGTCAGAACTTGACTGCCACCACAGCCGCTGACGAATGTGATCGCAAGGGCTTGCAGACGGCCACTCGCAACAGGTTTCACCCTGAAAGCCCATTTGGGAAGGGTTCCTCACCTTCAGAAGCAACGACTACACACTCTAATGTATCTCGCAGCGCAGACACATTTCAAGTCTAGAGCAACACTACATTGTTGAAGAGATCAGGAATACTTTGGGCTCTCCGCTGAGGTGTTTGCAAGAAGTGCAAAAGCTCTGCGTGCCAAAGGAGAGAAGGCCGGACGGAGTGACACACTGCTGTGAATTCCTGCTTCCCATCGTAAACGGAATGTTTCGCCCTAAGCTCTGTACTCGCCGAGGTGTGTCAGAGAAGGCCAGTAAGGGCCGGAAGAGGTTGAGAGTGCTAGAGCCCGAGGAGTGTCGGCGAGAGCCCTAAAATCAGCCTACCATGAGCTTCACGGAACGCTGCGTGATGCTCTCTGCTCCAAAGCCATCAAGGGAGTAAGCTGTTCAGACGGCCTGCCAAGGCTGAGTTTTGCCCAGTCAAACTTCCTCTCTCCCATTTACAGGAAGGTATCTCTGGGAACACTGTCCTTGACGTGTATGTATGGCTGGCAGGGGACTGAAACAGGGCGTGAGTTCTCTCCCATGCGTGCTAACAAGCGTGCTTGGAAAGTCGGTGTTTCCTCCGTCCTAGCCTGGCAATGGCCACAGCCTGCAAGCAAAGGCCTTCCCGTCCCGCATACAACGAAGAGCTTCCCAAAGGGAACCTGAGCTTTTCAGCCGGCACAGTTTGACCTGTGTCTCACCTGAGGAATGCAGCCAAGTGTTTCCCTCTCTCGATTCAATGACCCTGCCCTGCGGCCTTTCCTTGAAAGGAAGTCAAGGTCCAAGTGTGCTGTGTACGACATTGCTTGTTGCAGGCACCAGGAGTATTGCACGTGCTCTGGGAACTTCGAGCTCTGCCGGAGCTCTGTGTGCCCACCAGCGGAATTGTATGTGCGATTGGGTACGGATCTAACACGCCGTGATCTCAGTCACGTGCAGGGCAAGATTTTTCAGACGGCAGAGTGAAACCTGCATTTCACCCTAGGTTTGCAGGCACTTGTTTCTCCCCCTAGGACTCTACTACCCTTCAGGGATATTTCCCTGAGGGGAAGATGTATGTGAAGGGTGAGGGTGGTGCATGAAGCGTCGTGATTAACATTCCTGTCATTTGGCTCTTTCCAGTTCATTGAGAGCGCCGCTCGAGCACCGTGTGCCAAAGGCAACGTGGAAGCACAGGCGCTGCTGCAGGGAAGGAAATCCTCGTTCCTCACAGAATTTATATATCCGTTTCCCACGAGCTGGATCAACAAAGCCTCACAGCCTCTGCACAGGCAAAGTATGGAACGTGTCCCTGGGGGCAGGAGGAAACGGCTCTTCCATTTTGGGTAGACTTGCACATAAGCCGGTCTCAAGTTCCATGGGCAAGCTTCTGTGTTGTCATCTACAAGTAAGTGGGAAATCCAGTAGAGGACCTGCACCGCTTGTCTCTTCCTCATCAGAGTATGTATGCATTTGCCACAGGCAAGGTGCAAGTACAGAGTGCTGTGTACTGTGCCTGCAATGTCAGCCAGCTAACCTTCTCCAGCACTGAGTGCTTTCTTCCTCTGCCCATTCACACAACGAGCTTTACCAAGGACTCTGATGTGTTCCTGGAAATGGACTTGACCGGACAGGAAACAAACAGAGCCTATTCGTCCCTCTTAGAATGGGAAGTTTCCCCCGGTATCCTGAGAAACACTTTGAATGGAGCCACCCACAGCATGTTTGTCTCACAGGGTTGAGGACTCTGAAGGAAAGGTAGACTTTTCCGTTTGACACACGGAGCGGTGCGTTTCGTAAACATGGAGAGCTGATATTTCCATTTGCTGTCAGAACTTGACTGCCACCACAGCCGCTGACGAATGTGATCGCAAGGGCTTGCAGACGGCCACTCGCAACAGGTTTCACCCTGAAAGCCCATTTGGGAAGGGTTCCTCACCTTCAGAAGCAACGACTACACACTCTAATGTATCTCGCAGCGCAGACACATTTCAAGTCTAGAGCAACACTACATTGTTGAAGAGATCAGGAATACTTTGGGCTCTCCGCTGAGGTGTTTGCAAGAAGTGCAAAAGCTCTGCGTACCAAAGGAGAGAAGGCCGGACGGAGTGACACACTGCTGTGAATTCCTGCTTCCCATCGTAAACGGAATGTGTCGCCCTAAGCTCTGTACTCGCCGAGGTGTGTCAGAGAAGGCCAGTAAGGGCCGGAAGAGGTTGAGAGTGCTAGAGCCCGAGGAGTGTCGGCGAGAGCCCTAAAATCAGCCTACCATGAGCTTCACGGAACGCTGCGTGATGCTCTCTGCTCCAAAGCCATCAAGGGAGTAAGCTGTTCAGACGGCCTGCCAAGGCTGAATTTTGCCCAGTCAAACTTCCTCTCTCCCATTTACAGGAAGGTATCTCTGGGAACACTGTCCTTGACGTGTATGTATGGCTGGCAGGGGACTGAAACAGGGCGTGAGTTCTCTCCCATGCGTGCTAACAAGCGTGCTTGGAAAGGCGGTGTTTCCTCCGTCCTAGCCTGGCAATGGCCACAGCCTGCAAGCAAAGGCCTTCCCGTCCCGCATACAACGAAGAGCTTCCCAAAGGGAACCTGAGCTTTTCAGCCGGCACAGTTTGACCTGTGTCTCACCTGAGGAATGCAGCCAAGTGTTTCCCTCTCTCGATTCAATGACCCTGCCCTGCGGCCTTTCCTTGAAAGGACGTCAAGGTCCAAGTGTGCTGTGTACGACATTGTTTGTTGCAGCCACTAGGAGTATTGCACGTGCTCTGGGAACTTCGAGCTCTGCCGGAGCTCTGTGTGCCCACCAGCGGAATTGTATGTGCGATTGGGTACGGATCTAACAGGCCGTGATCTCAGTCACGTGCAGGGCAAGATTTCTCAGACGGCAGAGTGAAACCTGCATTTCACCCTAGGTGTGCAGGCACTTGTTTCTCCCCCTAGGACTCTACTACCCTTCAGGGATATTTCCCTGAGGGGAAGATGTATGTGAAGGGTGAGGGTGGTGCATGAAGCGTCGTGATTAACATTCCTGTCATTTGGCTCTTTCCAGTTCATTGAGAGCGCCGCTCGAGCACCGTGTGCCAAAGGCAACGTGGAAGCACAGGCGCTGCTGCAGGGAAGGAAATCCTCGTTCCTCACAGAATTTATATATCCGTTTCCCACGAGCTGGATCAACAAAGCCTCACAGCCTCTGCCCAGGCAAAGTACGGAACGTGTCCCTGGGGGCAGGAGGAAACGGCTCTTCCATTTTGGGTAGACTTGCACATAAGCCGGTCTCAAATTCCATGGGCAAGCTTCTGTGTTGTCATCTACAAGTAAGTGGGAAAGCCAGTAGAGGACCTGCACCGCTTGTCTCTTCCTCATCAGAGTATGCATGCATTTGCCACAGGCAAGGTGCAAGTACAGAGTGCTGTGTACTGTGCCTGCAATGTCAGCCAGCTAACCTTCTCCAGCACTGAGTGCTTTCTTCCTCTGCCCATTCACACAACGAGCTTTACCAAGGACTCTGATGTGTTCCTGGAAATGGACTTGACCGGACAGGAAAGAAACAGAGCCTATTCGTCCCTCTTAGAATGGGAAGTTTCCCCCGGTATCCTGAGAAACACTTTGAATGGAGCCACCCACAGCATGTTTGTCTCACAGGGTTGAGGACTCTGAAGGAAAGGTAGACTTTTGTTTGACACACGGAGCGGTGCGTTTCGTAAACATGGAGAGCTGATATTTCCATTTGCTGTCAGAACTTGACTGCCACCACAGCCGCTGACGAATGTGATCGCAAGGGCTTGCAGACGGCCACTCGCAACAGGTTTCACCCTGAAAGCCCATTTGGGAAGGGATCCTCACCTTCAGAAGCAACGACTACACGCTCTAATGTATCTCGCAGCGGAGACATATTTGAAGTCTAGTGCAGCACTACATTGTTGAAGAGATCAGGAATACTTTGGGCTCTCCGCTGAGGTGTTTGCAAGAAGTGCAAAAGCTCTGCGTACCAAAAGAGAAGGCCGGAGGGCTTGACACACTGCTGTGAATTCCTGCTTCCCATCGTAAACGGAATGTGTCGCCCTAAGCTCTGTACTCGCCGAGGTGTGTCAGAGAAGGCCAGTAAGGGCCGGAAGAGGTTGAGAGTGCTAGAGCCCGAGGAGTGTCGGCGAGAGCCCTAAAATCAGCCTACCATGAGCTTCACGGAACGCTGCGTGATGCTCTCTGCTCCAAAGCCATCAAGGGAGTAAGCTGTTCAGACGGCCTGCCAAGGCTGAGTTTTGCCCAGTCAAACTTCCTCTCTCCCATTTACAGGAAGGTATCTCTGGGAACACTGTCCTTGACGTGTATGTATGGCTGGCAGGGGACTGAAACAGGGCGTGAGTTCTCTCCCATGCGTGCTAACAAGCGTGCTGGGATAGGCGGTGTTTCCTCCGTCCTAGCCTGGCAATGGCCACAGCCTGCAAACAAAGGCCTTCCCGTCCCGCATACAACGAAGAGCTTCCCAAAGGGAACCTGAGCTTTTCAGCCGGCACAGTTTGACCTGTGTCTCTCACCTGAGGAATGCAGCCAAGTGTTTCCCTCTCTCGATTCAATGACCCTGCCCTGCGGCCTTTCCTTGAAAGGAAGTCAAGGTCGAAGTGTGCTGTGTACGACATTGCTTGTTGCAGGCACCAGGAGTATTGCACGTGCTCTGGGAACTTCGAGCTCTGCCGGAGCTCTGTGTGCCCACCAGCGGAATTGTATGTGCGATTGGGTACGGATCTAACACGCCGTGATCTCAGTCACGTGCAGGGCAAGATTTTTCAGACGGCAGAGTGAAACCTGCATTTCACCCTAGGTGTGCAGGCACTTGTTTCTCCCCCTAGGACTCTACTACCCTTCAGGGATATTTCCCTGAGGGGAAGATGTATGTGAAGGGTGAGGGTGGTGCATGAAGCGTCGTGATTAACATTCCTGTCATTTGGCTCTTTCCAGTTCATTGAGAGCGCCGCTCGAGCACCGTGTGCCAAAGGCAACGTGGAAGCACAGGCGCTGCTGCAGGGAAGGAAATCCTCGTTCCTCACAGAATTTATATATCCGTTTCCCACGAGCTGGATCAACAAAGCCTCACAGCCTCTGCCCAGGCAAAGTACGGAACGTGTCCCTGGGGGCAGGAGGAAACGGCTCTTCCATTTTGGGTAGACTTGCACATAAGCCGGTCTCAAGTTCCATGGGCAAGCTTCTCTGTTGTCATCTACAAATAAGTGGGAAATCTGGTAGAGGACCTGCACCGCTTGTCTCTTCCTCATCAGAGTATGTATGCATTTGCCACAGGCAAGGTGCAAGTACAGAGTGCTGTGTAGTGTGCTTGCAATGTCAGCCAGCTAACCTTCTCCAGCACTGAGTGCTTTCTTCCTCTGCCCATTCACACAACGAGCTTTACCAAGGACTCTGATGTGTTCCTGGAAATGGACTTGACCGGACAGGAAAAAAACAGAGCCTATTCATCCCTCTTAGAATGGGAAGTTTCCCCCGGTATCCTGAGAAACACTTTGAATGGAGCCACCCACAGCATGTTTGTCTCACAGGGTTGAGTACGCTGAAGGAAAGGTAGACTTTTCCCTTTGACACACGGAGGGGTGCGTTTCGTAAACATGGAGAGCTGTTATTTCCATTTGCTGTCAGAACTTGACTGCCACCACAGCCGCTGACGAATGTGATCGCAAGGGCTTGCAGACGGCCACTCGCAACAGGTTTCACCCTGAAAGCCCATTAGGGAAGCGTTCCTCACCTTCAGAAACAACGACTACACGCTCTAATGTATCTCGCAGCGAAGACATATTTGAAGTCTAGCGCAGCACTACATTGTTGAAGAGATCAGGAATACTTTGGGCTCTCCGCTGAGGTGTTTGCAAGAAGTGCAAAACCTCTGCGTGCCAAAGGAGAGCAGGCCGGAGGGCTTGACACACTGCTGTGAATTCCTGCTGCCCATCGTAAACGGAATGTGTCGTCCTAAGCTCTGTACTCGCCGAGGTGTGTCACAGAAGGCCAGTAAGTGCCGGAAGATGTTGAGAGTGCTAGAGCCCGAGGAGTGTCGGCGAGAGCCCTAAAATCAGCCTACCATGAGCTTAACGGAACGCTGCGTGATGCTCTCTGCTCCAAAGCCATCAAGGGAGTAAGCTGTTCAGACGGCCTGCCAAGGCTGAGTTTTGCCCAGTCAAACTTCCTCTCTCCCATTTACAGGAAGGTATCTCTGGGAACACTGTCCTTGACGTGTATGTATGGCTGGCAGGGGACTGAAACAGGGCGTGAGTTCTCTCCCATGCGTGCTAACAAGCGTGCTGGGATAGGCGGTGTTTCCTCCGTCCTAGCCTGGCAATGGCCACAGCCTGCAAACAAAGGCCTTCCGGCCCGCATACAACGAAGAGCTTCCCAAAGGGAACCTGAGCTTTTCAGCCGGCACAGTTTGACCTGTGTCTCTCACCTGAGGAATGCAGCCAAGTTTTTCCCACTCTAGATTCAATGACCCTGCCCTTCGGCCTTTCCTTGAAAGGAAGTCAAGGTCCAAGTGTGCTGTGTACGACATTGCTTCTTGCAGGCACCAGGAGTATTGCACGTGCTCTGGGAACTTCGAGCTCTGCCCGAGCTCTGTGTGCCCACCAGCGGAATTGTATGTGCGATTGGGTACGGATCTAACACGCCGTGATCTCAGTCACGTGCAGGGCAAGATTTCTCAGACGGCAGAGTGAAACCTGCATTTCACCCTAGGTGTGCAGGCACTTGTTTCTCCCCCTAGGACTCTACTACCCTTCAGGGATATTTCCCTGAGGGGAAGATGTATGTGAAGGGTGAGGGTGGTGCATGAAGCGTCGTGATTAACATTCCTGTCATTTGGCTCTTTCCAGTTCATTGAGAGCGCCGCTCGAGCACCGTGTGCCAAAGGCAACGTGGAAGCACAGGCGCTGCTGCAGGGAAGGAAATCCTCGTTCCTCACAGAATTTATATATCCGTTTCCCACGAGCTGGATCAACAAAGCCTCACAGCCTCTGCACAGGCAAAGTATGGAACGTGTCCCTGGGGTCAGGAGGAAACAGCTCTTCCATTTTGGGTAGACTTGCACATAAGCCGGTCTCAAGTTCCATGGGCAAGCTTCTCTGTTGTCATCTACAAGTAAGTGGGAAATCCAGTAGAGGACCTGCACCGCTTGTCTCTTCCTCATCAGAGTATGTATGCATTTGCCACAGGCAAGGTGCAAGTACAGAGTGCTGTGTACTGTGCCTGCAATGTCAGCCAGCTAACCTTCTCCAGCACTGAGTGCTTTCTTCCTCTGCCCATTCACACAACGAGCTTTACCAAGGACTCTGATGTGTTCCTGGAAATGGACTTGACCGGACAGGAAACAAACAGAGCCTATTCGTCCCTCTTAGAATGGGAAGTTTCCCCCGGTATCCTGAGAAACACTTTGAATGGAGCCACCCACAGCATGTTTGTCTCACAGGGTTGAGGACTCTGAAGGAAAGGTAGACTTTTCCGTTTGACACACGGAGCGGTGCGTTTTGTATACATGGAGAACTGATATTTCCATTTGCTGTCAGAACTTGACTGCCACCACAGCCGCTGACGAATGTGATCGCAAGGGCTTGCAGACGGCCACTCGCAACAGGTTTCACCCTGAAAGCCCATTTGGGAAGGGTTCCTCACCTTCAGAAGCAACGACTACACACTCTAATGTATCTCGCAGCGCAGACACATTTCAAGTCTAGAGCAACACTACATTGTTGAAGAGATCAGGAATACTTTGGGCTCTCCGCTGAGGTGTTTGCAAGAAGTGCAAAAGCTCTGCGTACCAAAGGAGAGAAGGCCGGACGGAGTGACACACTGCTGTGAATTCCTGCTTCCCATCGTAAACGGAATGTGTCGCCCTAAGCTCTGTACTCGCCGAGGTGTGTCAGAGAAGGCCAGTAAGGGCCGGAAGAGGTTGAGAGTGCTAGAGCCCGAGGAGTGTCGGCGAGAGCCCTAAAATCAGCCTACCATGAGCTTCACGGAACGCTGCGTGATGCTCTCTGCTCCAAAGCCATCAAGGGAGTAAGCTGTTCAGACGGCCTGCCAAGGCTGAATTTTGCCCAGTCAAACTTCCTCTCTCCCATTTACAGGAAGGTATCTCTGGGAACACTGTCCTTGACGTGTATGTATGGCTGGCAGGGGACTGAAACAGGGCGTGAGTTCTCTCCCATGCGTGCTAACAAGCGTGCTTGGAAAGGCGGTGTTTCCTCCGTCCTAGCCTGGCAATGGCCACAGCCTGCAAGCAAAGGCCTTCCCGTCCCGCATACAACGAAGAGATTCCCAAAGGGAACCTGAGCTTTTCAGCCGGCACAGTTTGACCTGTGTCTCACCTGAGGAATGCAGCCAAGTGTTTCCCTCTCTCGATTCAATGACCCTGCCCTGCGGCCTTTCCTTGAAAGGACGTCAAGGTCCAAGTGTGCTGTGTACGACATTGTTTGTTGCAGCCACTAGGAGTATTGCACGTGCTCTGGGAACTTCGAGCTCTGCCGGAGCTCTGTGTGCCCACCAGCGGAATTGTATGTGTGATTGGGTACGGATCTAACACGCCGTGATCTCAGTCACGTGCAGGGCAAGATTTTTCAGATGGCAGAGTGAAACCTGCATTTCACCCTAGGTGTGCAGGCACTTGTTTCTCCCCCTAGGACTCTACTACCCTTCAGGGATATTTTCCTAAGGGGAAGATGTATGTGAAGGGTGAGGGTGGTGCATGAAGCGTCGTGATTAACATTCCTGTCATTTGGCTCTTTCCAGTTCATTGAGAGCGCCGCTCAAGCACCGTGTGCCAAAGGCAACGTGGAAGCACAGGCGCTGCTGTAGGGAAGGAAATCCTCGTTCCTCACAGAATTTATATATCCGTTTCCCACGAGCTGGATCAACAAAGCCTCACAGCCTCTGCCCAGGCAAAGTACGGAACGTGTCCCTGGGGGCAGGAGGAAACGGCTCTTCCATTTTGGGTAGACTTGCACATAAGCCGGTCTCAAATTCCATGGGCAAGCTTCTCTGTTGTCATCTACAAGTAAGTGGGAAATCCAGTAGAGGACCTGCACCGCTTGTCTCTTCCTCATCAGAGTATGTATGCATTTGCCACAGGCAAGGTGCAAGTACAGAGTGCTGTGTACTGTGCCTGCAATGTCAGCCAGCTAACCTTCTCCAGCACTGAGTGCTTTCTTCCTCTGCCCATTCACACAACGAGCTTTACCAAGGACTCTGATGTGTTCCTGGAAATGGACTTGACCGGACAGGAAACAAACAGAGCCTATTCGTCCCTCTTAGAATGGGAAGTTTCCCCCGGTATCCTGAGAAACACTTTGAATGGAGCCACCCACAGCATGTTTGTCTCACAGGGTTGAGGACTCTGAAGGAAAGGTAGACTTTTCCGTTTGACACACGGAGCGGTGCGTTTCGTAAACATGGAGAGCTGATATTTCCATTTGCTGTCAGAACTTGACTGCCACCACAGCCGCTGACGAATGTGATCGCAAGGGCTTGCAGACGGCCACTCGCAACAGGTTTCACCCTGAAAGCCCATTTGGGAAGGGATCCTCACCTTCAGAAGCAACGACTACACGCTCTAATGTATCTCGCAGCGAAGACATATTTGAAGTCTAGTGCAGCACTACAGTGTTGAAGAGATCAGGAATACTTTGGGCTCTCCGCTGAGGTGTTTGCAAGAAGTGCAAAACCTCTGCGTGCCGAAGGAGAGAAGGCCGGAGGGCTTGACACACTGCTCTGAATTCCTGCTGCCCATCGTAAACGGAATGTGTCGCCCTAAGCTCTGTACTCGCCGAGGTGTGTCAGAGAAGGCCAGTAAGGGCCGGAAGAGGTTGAGAGTGCTAGAGCCCGAGGAGTGTCGGCGAGAGCCCTAAAATCAGCCTACCATGAGCTTCACGGAACGCTGCGTGATGCTCTCTGCTCCAAAGCCATCAAGGGAGTAAGCTGTTCAGACGGCCTGCCAAGGCTGAGTTTTGCCCAGTCAAACTTCCTCTCTCCCATTTACAGGAAGGTATCTCTGGGAACACTGTCCTTGACGTGTATGTATGGCTGGCAGGGGACTGAAACAGGGCGTGAGTTCTCTCCCATGCGTGCTAACAAGCGTGCTGGGATAGGCGGTGTTTCCTCCGTCCTAGCCTGGCAATGGCCACAGCCTGCAAACAAAGGCCTTCCCGTCCCGCATACAACGAAGAGCTTCCCAAAGGGAACCTGAGCTTTTCAGCCGGCACAGTTTGACCTGTGTCTCTCACCTGAGGAATGCAGCCAAGTGTTTCCCTCTCTCGATTCAATGACCCTGCCCTTCGGCCTTTCCTTGAAAGGAAGTCAAGGTACAAGTGTGCTGTGTACGACATTGTTTCTTGCAGGCACCAGGAGTATTGCACGTGCTCTGGGAACTTCGAGCTCTGCCGGAGCTCTGTGTGCCCACCAGCGGAATTGTATGTGCGATTGGGTACGGATCTAACACGCCGTGATCTCAGTCACGTGCAGGGCAAGATTTCTCAGACGGCAGAGTGAAACCTGCATTTCACCCTAGGTGTGCAGGCACTTGTTTCTCCCCCTAGGACTCTACTACCCTTCAGGGATATTTCCCTGAGGGGAAGATGTATGTGAAGGGTGAGGGTGGTGCATGAAGCGTCGTGATTAACATTCCTGTCATTTGGCTCTTTCCAGTTCATTGAGAGCGCCGCTCAAGCACCGTGTGCCAAAGGCAACGTGGAAGCACAGGCGCTGCTGCAGGGAAGGAAATCCTCGTTCCTCACAGAATTTATATATCCGTTTCCCACGAGCTGGATCAACAAAGCCTCACAGCCTCTGCCCAGGCAAAGTACGGAACGTGTCCCTGGGGGCAGGAGGAAACGGCTCTTCCATTTTGGGTAGACTTGCACATAAGCCGGTCTCAAATTCCATGGGCAAGCTTCTGTGTTGTCATCTACAAGTAAGTGGGAAAGCCAGTAGAGGACCTGCACCGCTTGTCTCTTCCTCATCAGAGTATGCATGCATTTGCCACAGGCAAGGTGCAAGTACAGAGTGCTGTGTAGTGTGCTTGCAATGTCAGCCAGCTAACCTTCTCCAGCACTGAGTGCTTTCTTCCTCTGCCCATTCACACAACGAGCTTTACCAAGGACTCTGATGTGTTCCTGGAAATGGACTTGACCGGACAGGAAAAAAACAGAGCCTATTCATCCCTCTTAGAATGGGAAGTTTCCCCCGGTATCCTGAGAAACACTTTGAATGGAGCCACCCACAGCATGTTTGTCTCACAGGGTTGAGTACGCTGAAGGAAAGGTAGACTTTTCCCTTTGACACACGGAGGGGTGCGTTTCGTAAACATGGAGAGCTGTTATTTCCATTTGCTGTCAGAACTTGACTGCCACCACAGCCGCTGACGAATGTGATCGCAAGGGCTTGCAGACGGCCACTCGCAACAGGTTTCACCCTGAAAGCCCATTAGGGAAGCGTTCCTCACCTTCAGAAACAACGACTACACGCTCTAATGTATCTCGCAGCGAAGACATATTTGAAGTCTAGCGCAGCACTACATTGTTGAAGAGATCAGGAATACTTTGGGCTCTCCGCTGAGGTGTTTGCAAGAAGTGCAAAACCTCTGCGTGCCAAAGGAGAGCAGGCCGGAGGGCTTGACACACTGCTGTGAATTCCTGCTGCCCATCGTAAACGGAATGTGTCGTCCTAAGCTCTGTACTCGCCGAGGTGTGTCAGAGAAGGCCAGTAAGTGCCGGAAGATGTTGAGAGTGCTAGAGCCCGAGGAGTGTCGGCGAGAGCCCTAAAATCAGCCTACCATGAGCTTAACGGAACGCTGCGTGATGCTCTCTGCTCCAAAGCCATCAAGGGAGTAAGCTGTTCAGACGGCCTGCCAAGGCTGAGTTTTGCCCAGTCAAACTTCCTCTCTCCCATTTACAGGAAGGTATCTCTGGGAACACTGTCCTTGACGTGTATGTATGGCTGGCAGGGGACTGAAACAGGGCGTGAGTTCTCTCCCATGCGTGCTAACAAGCGTGCTGGGATAGGCGGTGTTTCCTCCGTCCTAGCCTGGCAATGGCCACAGCCTGCAAACAAAGGCCTTCCGGCCCGCATACAACGAAGAGCTTCCCAAAGGGAACCTGAGCTTTTCAGCCGGCACAGTTTGACCTGTGTCTCTCACCTGAGGAATGCAGCCAAGTTTTTCCCACTCTAGATTCAATGACCCTGCCCTTCGGCCTTTCCTTGAAAGGAAGTCAAGGTCCAAGTGTGCTGTGTACGACATTGCTTCTTGCAGGCACCAGGAGTATTGCACGTGCTCTGGGAACTTCGAGCTCTGCCCGAGCTCTGTGTGCCCACCAGCGGAATTGTATGTGCGATTGGGTACGGATCTAACACGCCGTGATCTCAGTCACGTGCAGGGCAAGATTTCTCAGACGGCAGAGTGAAACCTGCATTTCACCCTAGGTGTGCAGGCACTTGTTTCTCCCCCTAGGACTCTACTACCCTTCAGGGATATTTCCCTGAGGGGAAGATGTATGTGAAGGGTGAGGGTGGTGCATGAAGCGTCGTGATTAACATTCCTGTCATTTGGCTCTTTCCAGTTCATTGAGAGCGCCGCTCGAGCACCGTGTGCCAAAGGCAACGTGGAAGCACAGGCGCTGCTGCAGGGAAGGAAATCCTCGTTCCTCACAGAATTTATATATCCGTTTCCCACGAGCTGGATCAACAAAGCCTCACAGCCTCTGCACAGGCAAAGTATGGAACGTGTCCCCGGGGGCAGGAGGAAACAGCTCTTCCATTTTGGGTAGACTTGCACATAAGCCGGTCTCAAGTTCCATGGGCAAGCTTCTCTGTTGTCATCTACAAGTAAGTGGGAAATCCAGTAGAGGACCTGCACCGCTTGTCTCTTCCTCATCAGAGTATGTATGCATTTGCCACAGGCAAGGTGCAAGTACAGAGTGCTGTGTACTGTGCCTGCAATGTCAGCCAGCTAACCTTCTCCAGCACTGAGTGCTTTCTTCCTCTGCCCATTCACACAACGAGCTTTACCAAGGACTCTGATGTGTTCCTGGAAATGGACTTGACCGGACAGGAAACAAACAGAGCCTATTCGTCCCTCTTAGAATGGGAAGTTTCCCCCGGTATCCTGAGAAACACTTTGAATGGAGCCACCCACAGCATGTTTGTCTCACAGGGTTGAGGACTCTGAAGGAAAGGTAGACTTTTCCGTTTGACACACGGAGCGGTGCGTTTTGTATACATGGAGAGCTGATATTTCCATTTGCTGTCAGAACTTGACTGCCACCACAGCCGCTGACGAATGTGATCGCAAGGGCTTGCAGACGGCCACTCGCAACAGGTTTCACCCTGAAAGCCCATTTGGGAAGGGTTCCTCACCTTCAGAAGCAACGACTACACACTCTAATGTATCTCGCAGCGCAGACACATTTCAAGTCTAGAGCAACACTACATTGTTGAAGAGATCAGGAATACTTTGGGCTCTCCGCTGAGGTGTTTGCAAGAAGTGCAAAAGCTCTGCGTACCAAAGGAGAGAAGGCCGGACGGAGTGACACACTGCTGTGAATTCCTGCTTCCCATCGTAAACGGAATGTGTCGCCCTAAGCTCTGTACTCGCCGAGGTGTGTCAGAGAAGGCCAGTAAGGGCCGGAAGAGGTTGAGAGTGCTAGAGCCCGAGGAGTGTCGGCGAGAGCCCTAAAATCAGCCTACCATGAGCTTCACGGAACGCTGCGTGATGCTCTCTGCTCCAAAGCCATCAAGGGAGTAAGCTGTTCAGACGGCCTGCCAAGGCTGAATTTTGCCCAGTCAAACTTCCTCTCTCCCATTTACAGGAAGGTATCTCTGGGAACACTGTCCTTGACGTGTATGTATGGCTGGCAGGGGACTGAAACAGGGCGTGAGTTCTCTCCCATGCGTGCTAACAAGCGTGCTTGGAAAGGCGGTGTTTCCTCCGTCCTAGCCTGGCAATGGCCACAGCCTGCAAGCAAAGGCCTTCCCGTCCCGCATACAACGAAGAGATTCCCAAAGGGAACCTGAGCTTTTCAGCCGGCACAGTTTGACCTGTGTCTCACCTGAGGAATGCAGCCAAGTGTTTCCCTCTCTCGATTCAATGACCCTGCCCTGCGGCCTTTCCTTGAAAGGACGTCAAGGTCCAAGTGTGCTGTGTACGACATTGTTTGTTGCAGCCACTAGGAGTATTGCACGTGCTCTGGGAACTTCGAGCTCTGCCGGAGCTCTGTGTGCCCACCAGCGGAATTGTATGTGCGATTGGGTACGGATCTAACACGCCGTGATCTCAGTCACGTGCAGGGCAAGATTTTTCAGATGGCAGAGTGAAACCTGCATTTCACCCTAGGTGTGCAGGCACTTGTTTCTCCCCCTAGGACTCTACTACCCTTCAGGGATATTTTCCTAAGGGGAAGATGTATGTGAAGGGTGAGGGTGGTGCATGAAGCGTCGTGATTAACATTCCTGTCATTTGGCTCTTTCCAGTTCATTGAGAGCGCCGCTCAAGCACCGTGTGCCAAAGGCAACGTGGAAGCACAGGCGCTGCTGTAGGGAAGGAAATCCTCGTTCCTCACAGAATTTATATATCCGTTTCCCACGAGCTGGATCAACAAAGCCTCACAGCCTCTGCCCAGGCAAAGTACGGAACGTGTCCCTGGGGGCAGGAGGAAACGGCTCTTCCATTTTGGGTAGACTTGCACATAAGCCGGTCTCAAATTCCATGGGCAAGCTTCTCTGTTGTCATCTACAAGTAAGTGGGAAATCCAGTAGAGGACCTGCACCGCTTGTCTCTTCCTCATCAGAGTATGTATGCATTTGCCACAGGCAAGGTGCAAGTACAGAGTGCTGTGTACTGTGCCTGCAATGTCAGCCAGCTAACCTTCTCCAGCACTGAGTGCTTTCTTCCTCTGCCCATTCACACAACGAGCTTTACCAAGGACTCTGATGTGTTCCTGGAAATGGACTTGACCGGACAGGAAACAAACAGAGCCTATTCGTCCCTCTTAGAATGGGAAGTTTCCCCCGGTATCCTGAGAAACACTTTGAATGGAGCCACCCACAGCATGTTTGTCTCACAGGGTTGAGGACTCTGAAGGAAAGGTAGACTTTTCCGTTTGACACACGGAGCGGTGCGTTTCGTAAACATGGAGAGCTGATATTTCCATTTGCTGTCAGAACTTGACTGCCACCACAGCCGCTGACGAATGTGATCGCAAGGGCTTGCAGACGGCCACTCGCAACAGGTTTCACCCTGAAAGCCCATTTGGGAAGGGATCCTCACCTTCAGAAGCAACGACTACACGCTCTAATGTATCTCGCAGCGAAGACATATTTGAAGTCTAGTGCAGCACTACAGTGTTGAAGAGATCAGGAATACTTTGGGCTCTCCGCTGAGGTGTTTGCAAGAAGTGCAAAACCTCTGCGTGCCGAAGGAGAGAAGGCCGGAGGGCTTGACACACTGCTGTGAATTCCTGCTGCCCATCGTAAACGGAATGTGTCGCCCTAAGCTCTGTACTCGCCGAGGTGTGTCAGAGAAGGCCAGTAAGGGCCGGAAGAGGTTGAGAGTGCTAGAGCCCGAGGAGTGTCGGCGAGAGCCCTAAAATCAGCCTACCATGAGCTTCACGGAACGCTGCGTGATGCTCTCTGCTCCAAAGCCATCAAGGGAGTAAGCTGTTCAGACGGCCTGCCAAGGCTGAGTTTTGCCCAGTCAAACTTCCTCTCTCCCATTTACAGGAAGGTATCTCTGGGAACACTGTCCTTGACGTGTATGTATGGCTGGCAGGGGACTGAAACAGGGCGTGAGTTCTCTCCCATGCGTGCTAACAAGCGTGCTGGGATAGGCGGTGTTTCCTCCGTCCTAGCCTGGCAATGGCCACAGCCTGCAAACAAAGGCCTTCCCGTCCCGCATACAACGAAGAGCTTCCCAAAGGGAACCTGAGCTTTTCAGCCGGCACAGTTTGACCTGTGTCTCTCACCTGAGGAATGCAGCCAAGTGTTTCCCTCTCTCGATTCAATGACCCTGCCCTGCGGCCTTTCCTTGAAAGGAAGTCAAGGTCCAAGTGTGCTGTGTACGACATTGTTTCTTGCAGGCACCAGGAGTATTGCACGTGCTCTGGGAACTTCGAGCTCTGCCGGAGCTCTGTGTGCCCACCAGCGGAATTGTATGTGCGATTGGGTACGGATCTAACACGCCGTGATCTCAGTCACGTGCAGGGCAAGATTTTTCAGACGGCAGAGTGAAACCTGCATTTCACCCTAGGTGTGCAGGCACTTGTTTCTCCCCCTAGGACTCTACTACCCTTCAGGGATATTTCCCTGAGGGGAAGATGTATGTGAAGGGTGAGGGTGGTGCATGAAGCGTCGTGATTAACATTCCTGTCATTTGGCTCTTTCCAGTTCATTGAGAGCGCCGCTCGAGCACCGTGTGCCAAAGGCAACGTGGAAGCACAGGCGCTGCTGCAGGGAAGGAAATCCTCGTTCCTCACAGAATTTATATATCCGTTTCCCACGAGCTGGATCAACAAAGCCTCACAGCCTCTGCCCAGGCAAAGTACGGAACGTGTCCCTGGGGGCAGGAGGAAACGGCTCTTCCATTTTGGGTAGACTTGCACATAAGCCGGTCTCAAGTTCCATGGGCAAGCTTCTCTGTTGTCATCTACAAATAAGTGGGAAATCTGGTAGAGGACCTGCACCGCTTGTCTCTTCCTCATCAGAGTATGTATGCATTTGCCACAGGCAAGGTGCAAGTACAGAGTGCTGTGTACTGTGCCTGCAATGTCAGCCAGCTAACCTTCTCCAGCACTGAGTGCTTTCTTCCTCTGCCCATTCACACAACGAGCTTTACCAAGGACTCTGATGTGTTCCTGGAAATGGACTTGACCGGACAGGAAACAAACAGAGCCTATTCGTCCCTCTTAGAATGGGAAGTTTCGCCCGGTATCCTGAGAAACACTTTGAATGGAGCCACCCACAGCATGTTTGTCTCACAGGGTTGAGGACTCTGAAGGAAAGGTAGACTTTTGCCTTTGACACCCGGAGGGGTGGGTTTCGTAAACATGGAGAGCTGATATTTCCATTTGCTGTCAGAACTTGACTGCCACCACAGCCGCTGACGAATGTGATCGCAAGGGCTTGCAGACGGCCACTCGCAACAGGTTTCACCCTGAAAGCCCATTAGGGAAGCGTTCCTCACCTTCAGAAACAACGACTACACGCTCTAATGTATCTCGCAGCGAAGACATATTTGAAGTCTAGCGCAGCACTACATTGTTGAAGAGATCAGGAATACTTTGGGCTCTCCGCTGAGGTGTTTGCAAGAAGTGCAAAACCTCTGCGTGCCAAAGGAGAGCAGGCCGGAGGGCTTGACACACTGCTGTGAATTCCTGCTGCCCATCGTAAACGGAATGTGTCGTCCTAAGCTCTGTACTCGCCGAGGTGTGTCAGAGAAGGCCAGTAAGTTCCGGAAGATGTTGAGAGTGCTAGAGCCCGAGGAGTGTCGGCGAGAGCCCTAAAATCAGCCTACCATGAGCTTAACGGAACGCTGCGTGATGCTCTCTGCTCCAAAGCCATCAAGGGAGTAAGCTGTTCAGACGGCCTGCCAAGGCTGAGTTTTGCCCAGTCAAACTTCCTCTCTCCCATTTACAGGAAGGTATCTCTGGGAACACTGTCCTTGACGTGTATGTATGGCTGGCAGGGGACTGAAACAGGGCGTGAGTTCTCTCCCATGCGTGCTAACAAGCGTGCTGGGATAGGCGGTGTTTCCTCCGTCCTAGCCTGGCAATGGCCACAGCCTGCAAACAAAGGCCTTCCGGCCCGCATACAACGAAGAGCTTCCCAAAGGGAACCTGAGCTTTTCAGCCGGCACAGTTTGACCTGTGTCTCTCACCTGAGGAATGCAGCCAAGTTTTTCCCACTCTAGATTCAATGACCCTGCCCTTCGGCCTTTCCTTGAAAGGAAGTCAAGGTCCAAGTGTGCTGTGTACGACATTGCTTCTTGCAGGCACCAGGAGTATTGCACGTGCTCTGGGAACTTCGAGCTCTGCCCGAGCTCTGTGTGCCCACCAGCGGAATTGTATGTGCGATTGGGTACGGATCTAACACGCCGTGATCTCAGTCACGTGCAGGGCAAGATTTCTCAGACGGCAGAGTGAAACCTGCATTTCACCCTAGGTGTGCAGGCACTTGTTTCTCCCCCTAGGACTCTACTACCCTTCAGGGATATTTCCCTGAGGGGAAGATGTATGTGAAGGGTGAGGGTGGTGCATGAAGCGTCGTGATTAACATTCCTGTCATTTGGCTCTTTCCAGTTCATTGAGAGCGCCGCTCGAGCACCGTGTGCCAAAGGCAACGTGGAAGCACAGGCGCTGCTGCAGGGAAGGAAATCCTCGTTCCTCACAGAATTTATATATCCGTTTCCCACGAGCTGGATCAACAAAGCCTCACAGCCTCTGCCCAGGCAAAGTACGGAACGTGTCCCTGGGGGCAGGAGGAAACGGCTCTTCCATTTTGGGTAGACTTGCACATAAGCCGGTCTCAAGTTCCATGGGCAAGCTTCTCTGTTGTCATCTACAAATAAGTGGGAAATCTAGTAGAGGACCTGCACCGCTTGTCTCTTCCTCATCAGAGTATGTATGCATTTGCCACAGGCAAGGTGCAAGTACAGAGTGCTGTGTACTGTGCCTGCAATGTCAGCCAGCTAACCTTCTCCAGCACTGAGTGCTTTCTTCCTCTGCCCATTCACACAACGAGCTTTACCAAGGACTCTGATGTGTTCCTGGAAATGGACTTGACCGGACAGGAAAAAAACAGAGCCTATTCGTCCCTCTTAGAATGGGAAGTTTCCCCCGGTATCCTGAGAAACACTTTGAATGGAGCCACCCACAGCATGTTTGTCTCACAGGGTTGAGGACTCTGAAGGAAAGGTAGACTTTTCCCTTTGACACACGGAGGGGTGCGTTTCGTAAACATGGAGAGCTGATATTTCCATTTGCTGTCAGAACTTGACTGCCACCACAGCCGCTGACGAATGTGATCGCAAGGGCTTGCAGACGGCCACTCGCAACAGGTTTCACCCTGAAAGCCCATTAGGGAAGCGTTCCTCACCTTCAGAAGCAACGACTACACGCTCTAATGTATCTCGCAGCGAAGACATATTTGAAGTCTAGTGCAGCACTACATTGTTGAAGAGATCAGGAATACTTTGGGCTCTCCGCTGAGGTGTTTGCAAGAAGTGCAAAACCTCTGCGTGCCGAAGGAGAGAAGGCCGGAGGGCTTGACACACTGCTGTGAATTCCTGCTGCCCATCGTAAACGGAATGTGTCGCCCTAAGCTCTGTACTCGCCGAGGTGTGTCAGAGAAGGCCAGTAAGTGCCGGAAGAGGTTGAGAGTGCTAGAGCCCGAGGAGTGTCGGCGAGAGCCCTAAAATCAGCCTACCATGAGCTTCACGGAACGCTGCGTGATGCTCTCTGCTCCAAAGCCATCAAGGGAGTAAGCTGTTCAGACGGCCTGCCAAGGCTGAGTTTTGCCCAGTCAAACTTCCTCTCTCCCATTTACAGGAAGGTATCTCTGGGAACACTGTCCTTGACGTGTATGTATGGCTGGCAGGGGACTGAAACAGGGCGTGAGTTCTCTCCCATGCGTGCTAACAAGCGTGCTGGGATAGGCGGTGTTTCCTCCGTCCTAGCCTGGCAATGGCCACAGCCTGCAAACAAAGGCCTTCCGTCCCGCATACAACGAAGAGCTTCCCAAAGGGAACCTGAGCTTTTCAGCTGGCACAGTTTGACCTGTGTCTCTCACCTGAGGAATGCAGCCAAGTGTTTCCCTCTCTCGATTCAATGACCCTGCCCTGCGGCCTTTCCTTGAAAGGAAGTCAAGGTCCAAGTGTGCTGTGTACGACATTGCTTCTTGCAGGCACCAGGAGTATTGCACGTGCTCTGGGAACTTCGAGCTCTGCCGGAGCTCTGTGTGCCCACCAGCGGAATTGTATGTGCGATTGGGTACGGATCTAACACGCCGTGATCTCAGTCACGTGCAGGGCAAGATTTTTCAGACGGCAGAGTGAAACCTGCATTTCACCCTAGGTGTGCAGGCACTTGTTTCTCCCCCTAGGACTCTACTACCCTTCAGGGATATTTCCCTGAGGGGAAGATGTATGTGAAGGGTGAGGGTGGTGCATGAAGCGTCGTGATTAACATTCCTGTCATTTGGCTCTTTCCAGTTCATTGAGAGCGCCGCTCGAGCACCGTGTGCCAAAGGCAACGTGGAAGCACAGGCGCTGCTGCAGGGAAGGAAATCCTCGTTCCTCACAGAATTTATATATCCGTTTCCCACGAGCTGGATCAACAAAGCCTCACAGCCTCTGCCCAGGCAAAGTACGGAACGTGTCCCTGGGGGCAGGAGGAAACGGCTCTTCCATTTTGGTTAGACTTGCACATAAGCCGGTCTCAAGTTCCATGGGCAAGCTTCTGTGTTGTCATCTACAAGTAAGTGGGAAATCCAGTAGAGGACCTGCACCGCTTGTCTCTTCCTCATCAGAGTATGTATGCATTTGCCACAGGCAAGGTGCAAGTACAGAGTGCTGTGTACTGTGCTTGCAATGTCAGCCAGCTAACCTTCTCCAGCACTGAGTGCTTTCTTCCTCTGCCCATTCACACAACGAGCTTTACCAAGGACTCTGATGTGTTCCTGGAAATGGACTTGACCGGACAGGAAAAAAACAGAGCCTATTCATCCCACTTAGAATGGGAAGTTTCCCCCGGTATCCTGAGAAACACTTTGAATGGAGCCACCCACAGCATGTTTGTCTCACAGGGTTGAGTACGCTGAAGGAAAGGTAGACTTTTCCCTTTGACACACGGAGGGGTGCGTTTCGTAAACATGGAGAGCTGTTATTTCCATTTGCTGTCAGAACTTGACTGCCACCACAGCCGCTGACGAATGTGATCGCAAGGGCTTGCAGACGGCCACTCGCAACAGGTTTCACCCTGAAAGCCCATTAGGGAAGCGTTCCTCACCTTCAGAAACAACGACTACACGCTCTAATGTATCTCGCAGCGAAGACATATTTGAAGTCTAGCGCAGCACTACATTGTTGAAGAGCTCAGGAATACTTTGGGCTCTCCGCTGAGGTGTTTGCAAGAAGTGCAAAACCTCTCCGTGCCAAAGGAGAGCAGGCCGGAGGGCTTGACACACTGCTGTGAATTCCTGCTGCCCATCGTAAACGGAATGTGTCGCCCTAAGCTCTGTACTCGCCGAGGTGTGTCAGAGAAGGCCAGTAAGTGCCGGAAGATGTTGAGAGTGCTAGAGCCCGAGGAGTGTCGGCGAGAGCCCTAAAATCAGCCTACCATGAGCTTAACGGAACGCTGCGTGATGCTCTCTGCTCCAAAGCCATCAAGGGAGTAAGCTGTTCAGACGGCCTGCCAAGGCTGAGTTTTGCCCAGGCAAACTTCCTCTCTCCCATTTACAGGAAGGTATCTCTGGGAACACTGTCCTTGACGTGTATGTATGGCTGGCAGGGGACTGAAACAGGGCGTGAGTTCTCTCCCATGCGTGCTAACAAGCGTGCTGGGATAGGCGGTGTTTCCTCCGTCCTAGCCTGGCAATGGCCACAGCCTGCAAACAAAGGCCTTCCGGCCCGCATACAACGAAGAGCTTCCCAAAGGGAACCTGAGCTTTTCAGCCGGCACAGTTTGACCTGTGTCTCTCACCTGAGGAATGCAGCCAAGTGTTTCCCACTCTAGATTCAATGACCCTGCCCTGCGGCCTTTCCTTGAAAGGAAGTCAAGGTCCAAGTGTGCTGTGTACGACATTGCTTGTTGCAGGCACCAGGAGTATTGCACGTGCTCTGGGAACTTCGAGCTCTGCCCGAGCTCTGTGTGCCCACCAGCGGAATTGTATGTGCGATTGGGTACGGATCTAACACGCCGTGATCTCAGTCACGTGCAGGGCAAGATTTCTCAGACGGCAGAGTGAAACCTGCATTTCACCCTAGGTGTGCAGGCACTTGTTTCTCCCCCTAGGACTCTACTACACTTCAGGGATATTTCCCTGAGGGGAAGATGTATGTGAAGGGTGAGGGTGGTGCATGAAGCGTCGTGATTAACATTCCTGTCATTTGGCTCTTTCCAGTTCATTGAGAGCGCCGCTCGAGCACCATGTGCCAAAGGCAACGTGGAAGCACAGGCGCTGCTGCAGGGAAGGAAATCCTCGTTCCTCACAGAATTTATATATCCGTTTCCCACGAGCTGGATCAACAAAGCCTCACAGCCTCTGCCCAGGCAAAGTACGGAACGTGTCCCTGGGGGCAGGAGGAAACGGCTCTTCCATTTTGGGTAGACTTGCACATAAGCCGGTCTCAAGTTCCATGGGCAAGCTTCTCTGTTGTCATCTACAAATAAGTGGGAAATCTAGTAGAGGACCTGCACCGCTTGTCTCTTCCTCATCAGAGTACGTATGCATTTGCCACAGGCAAGGTGCAAGTACAGAGTGCTGTGTACTGTGCCTGCAATGTCAGCCAGCTAACCTTCTCCAGCACTGAGTGCTTTCTTCCTCTGCCCATTCACACAACGAGCTTTACCAAGGACTCTGATGTGTTCCTGGAAATGGACTTGACCGGACAGGAAAAAAACAGAGCCTATTCGTCCCTCTTAGAATGGGAAGTTTCCCCCGGTATCCTGAGAAACACTTTGAATGGAGCCACCCACAGCATGTTTGTCTCACAGGGTTGAGGACTCTGAAGGAAAGGTAGACTTTTCCCTTTGACACACGGAGGGGTGCGTTTCGTAAACATGGAGAGCTGATATTTCCATTTGCTGTCAGAACTTGACTGCCACCACAGCCGCTGACGAATGTGATCGCAAGGGCTTGCAGACGGCCACTCGCAACAGGTTTCACCCTGAAAGCCCATTAGGGAAGCGTTCCTCACCTTCAGAAGCAACGACTACACGCTCTAATGTATCTCGCAGCGAAGACATATTTGAAGTCTAGTGCAGCACTACATTGTTGAAGAGATCAGGAATACTTTGGGCTCTCCGCTGAGGTGTTTGCAAGAAGTGCAAAACCTCTGCGTGCCGAAGGAGAGAATGCCGGAGGGCTTGACACACTGCTGTGAATTCCTGCTGCCCATCGTAAACGGAATGTGTCGCCCTAAGCTCTGTACTCGCCGAGGTGTGTCAGAGAAGGCCAGTAAGTGCCGGAAGAGGTTGAGAGTGCTAGAGCCCGAGGAGTGTCGGCGAGAGCCCTAAAAGCAGCCTACCATGAGCTT
Organism: Eubalaena glacialis; assembly: GCF_028564815.1. Taxonomy (NCBI): domain Eukaryota; kingdom Metazoa; phylum Chordata; class Mammalia; order Artiodactyla; family Balaenidae; genus Eubalaena; species Eubalaena glacialis. The sequence continues at coordinate 33,151,537 of NC_083734.1, forward strand.
CACGGAACGCTGCGTGATGCTCTCTGCTCCAAAGCCATCAAGGGAGTAAGCTGTTCAGACGGCCTGCCAAGGCTGAGTTTTGCCCAGTCAAACTTCCTCTCTCCCATTTACAGGAAGGTATCTCTGGGAACACTGTCCTTGACCTGTATGTATGGCTGGCAGTGGACTGAAACAGGGCGTGAGTTCTCTCCCATGCGTGCTAACAAGCGTGCTGGGATAGGCGGTGTTTCCTCCGTCCTAGCCTGGCAATGGCCACAGCCTGCAAACAAAGGCCTTCCGGCCCGCATACAACGAAGAGCTTCCCAAAGGGAACCTGAGCTTTTCAGCCGGCACAGTTTGACCTGTGTCTCTCACCTGAGGAATGCAGCCAAGTGTTTCCCTCTCTCGATTCAATGACCCTGCCCTGCGGCCTTTCCTTGAAAGGAAGTCAAGGTCCAAGTGTGCTGTGTACGACATTGTTTCTTGCAGGCACCAGGAGTATTGCACGTGCTCTGGGAACTTCGAGCTCTGCCAGAGATCTGTGTGCCCACCAGCGGAATTGTATGTGCGATTGGGTACGGATCTAACACGCCGTGATCTCAGTCACGTGCAGGGCAAGATTTCTCAGACGGCAGAGTGAAACCTGCATTTCACCCTAGGTGTGCAGGCACTTGTTTCTCCCCCTAGGACTCTACTACCCTTCAGGGATATTTCCCTGAGGGGAAGATGTATGTGAAGGGTGAGGGTGGTGCATGAAGCGTCGTGATTAACATTCCTGTCATTTGGCTCTTTCCAGTTCATTGAGAGCGCCGCTCGAGCACCGTGTGCCAAAGGCAACGTGGAAGCACAGGCGCTGCTGCAGGGAAGGAAATCCTCGTTCCTCACAGAATTTATATATCCGTTTCCCACGAGCTGGATCAACAAAGCCTCACAGCCTCTGCCCAGGCAAAGTACGGAACGTGTCCCTGGGGGCAGGAGGAAACGGCTCTTCCATTTTGGGTAGACTTGCACATAAGCCGGTCTCAAGTTCCATGGGCAAGCGTCTCTGTTGTCATCTACAAATAAGTGGGAAATCTAGTAGAGGACCTGCACCGCTTGTCTCTTCCTCATCAGAGTATGTATGCATTTGCCACAGGCAAGGTGCAAGTACAGAGTGCTGTGTACTGTGCCTGCAATGTCAGCCAGCTAACCTTCTCCAGCACTGAGTGCTTTCTTCCTCTGCCCATTCACACAACGAGCTTTACCAAGGACTCTGATGTGTTCCTGGAAATGGACTTGACCGGACAGGAAAAAAACAGAGCCTATTCATCCCACTTAGAATGGGAAGTTTCCCCCGGTATCCTGAGAAACACTTTGAATGGAGCCACCCACAGCATGTTTGTCTCACAGGGTTGAGTACGCTGAAGGAAAGGTAGACTTTTCCCTTTGACACACGGAGGGGTGCGTTTCGTAAACATGGAGAGCTGTTATTTCCATTTGCTGTCAGAACTTGACTGCCACCACAGCCGCTGACGAATGTGATCGCAAGGGCTTGCAGACGGCCACTCGCAACAGGTTTCACCCTGTAAGCCCATTAGGGAAGCGTTCCTCACCTTCAGAAACAACGACTACACGCTCTAATGTATCTCGCAGCGAAGACATATTTGAAGTCTAGCGCAGCACTACATTGTTGAAGAGCTCAGGAATACTTTGGGCTCTCCGCTGAGGTGTTTGCAAGAAGTGCAAAACCTCTGCGTGCCAAAGGAGAGAAGGCCGGAGGGCTTGACACACTGCTGTGAATTCCTGCTGCCCATCGTAAACGGAATGTGTCGCCCTAAGCTCTGTACTCGCCGAGGTGTGTCAGAGAAGGCCAGTAAGTGCCGGAAGATGTTGAGAGTGCTAGAGCCCGAGGAGTGTCGGCGAGAGCCCTAAAATCAGCCTACCATGAGCTTAACGGAACGCTGCGTGATGCTCTCTGCTCCAAAGCCATCAAGGGAGTAAGCTGTTCAGACGGCCTGCCAAGGCTGAGTTTTGCCCAGGCAAACTTCCTCTCTCCCATTTACAGGAAGGTATCTCTGGGAACACTGTCCTTGACGTGTATGTATGGCTGGCAGGGGACTGAAACAGGGCGTGAGTTCTCTCCCATGCGTGCTAACAAGCGTGCTGGGATAGGCGGTGTTTCCTCCGTCCTAGCCTGGCAATGGCCACAGCCTGCAAACAAAGGCCTTCCGGCCCGCATACAACGAAGAGCTTCCCAAAGGGAACCTGAGCTTTTCAGCCGGCACAGTTTGACCTGTGTCTCTCACCTGAGGAATGCAGCCAAGTGTTTCCCACTCTAGATTCAATGACCCTGCCCTGCGGCCTTTCCTTGAAAGGAAGTCAAGGTCCAAGTGTGCTGTGTACGACATTGCTTGTTGCAGGCACCAGGAGTATTGCACGTGCTCTGGGAACTTCGAGCTCTGCCCGAGCTCTGTGTGCCCACCAGCGGAATTGTATGTGCGATTGGGTACGGATCTAACACGCCGTGATCTCAGTCACGTGCAGGGCAAGATTTCTCAGACGGCAGAGTGAAACCTGCATTTCACCCTAGGTGTGCAGGCACTTGTTTCTCCCCCTAGGACTCTACTACCCTTCAGGGATATTTCCCTGAGGGGAAGATGTATGTGAAGGGTGAGGGTGGTGCATGAAGCGTCGTGATTAACATTCCTGTCATTTGGCTCTTTCCAGTTCATTGAGAGCGCCGCTCGAGCACCGTGTGCCAAAGGCAACGTGGAAGCACAGGCGCTGCTGCAGGGAAGGAAATCCTCGTTCCTCACAGAATTTATATATCCGTTTCCCACGAGCTGGATCAACAAAGCCTCACAGCCTCTGCCCAGGCAAAGTACGGAACGTGTCCCTGGGGGCAGGAGGAAACGGCTCTTCCATTTTGGGTAGACTTGCACATAAGCCGGTCTCAAGTTCCATGGGCAAGCTTCTCTGTTGTCATCTACAAATAAGTGGGAAATCTAGTAGAGGACCTGCACCGCTTGTCTCTTCCTCATCAGAGTACGTATGCATTTGCCACAGGCAAGGTGCAAGTACAGAGTGCTGTGTACTGTGCCTGCAATGTCAGCCAGCTAACCTTCTCCAGCACTGAGTGCTTTCTTCCTCTGCCCATTCACACAACGAGCTTTACCAAGGACTCTGATGTGTTCCTGGAAATGGACTTGACCGGACAGGAAAAAAACAGAGCCTATTCGTCCCTCTTAGAATGGGAAGTTTCCCCCGGTATCCTGAGAAACACTTTGAATGGAGCCACCCACAGCATGTTTGTCTCACAGGGTTGAGGACTCTGAAGGAAAGGTAGACTTTTCCCTTTGACACACGGAGGGGTGCGTTTCGTAAACATGGAGAGCTGATATTTCCATTTGCTGTCAGAACTTGACTGCCACCACAGCCGCTGACGAATGTGATCGCAAGGGCTTGCAGACGGCCACTCGCAACAGGTTTCACCCTGAAAGCCCATTAGGGAAGCGTTCCTCACCTTCAGAAGCAACGACTACACGCTCTAATGTATCTCGCAGCGAAGACATATTTGAAGTCTAGTGCAGCACTACATTGTTGAAGAGATCAGGAATACTTTGGGCTCTCTGCTGAGGTGTTTGCAAGAAGTGCAAAACCTCTGCGTGCCGAAGGAGAGAATGCCGGAGGGCTTGACACACTGCTGTGAATTCCTGCTGCCCATCGTAAACGGAATGTGTCGCCCTAAGCTCTGTACTCGCCGAGGTGTGTCAAGAAGGCCAGTAAGTGCCGGAAGAGGTTGAGAGTGCTAGAGCCCGAGGAGTGTCGGCGAGAGCCCTAAAAGCAGCCTACCATGAGCTTCACGGAACGCTGCGTGATGCTCTCTGCTCCAAAGCCATCAAGGGAGTAAGCTGTTCAGACGGCCTGCCAAGGCTGAGTTTTGCCCAGGCAAACTTCCTCTCTCCCATTTACAGGAAGGTATCTCTGGGAACACTGTCCTTGACCTGTATGTATGGCTGGCAGTGGACTGAAACAGGGCGTGAGTTCTCTCCCATGCGTGCTAACAAGCGTGCTGGGATAGGCGGTGTTTCCTCCGTCCTAGCCTGGCAATGGCCACAGCCTGCAAACAAAGGCCTTCCGGCCCGCATACAACGAAGAGCTTCCCAAAGGGAACCTGAGCTTTTCAGCCGGCACAGTTTGACCTGTGTCTCTCACCTGAGGAATGCAGCCAAGTGTTTCCCTCTCTCGATTCAATGACCCTGCCCTGCGGCCTTTCCTTGAAAGGAAGTCAAGGTCCAAGTGTGCTGTGTACGACATTGTTTCTTGCAGGCACCAGGAGTATTGCACGTGCTCTGGGAACTTCGAGCTCTGCCAGAGATCTGTGTGCCCACCAGCGGAATTGTATGTGCGATTGGGTACGGATCTAACACGCCGTGATCTCAGTCAGGTGCAGGGCAAGATTTTTCAGACGGCAGAGTGAAACCTGCATTTCACCCTAGGTGTGCAGGCACTTGTTTCTCCCCCTAGGACTCTACTACCCTTCAGGGATATTTCCCTGAGGGGAAGATGTATGTGAAGGGTGAGGGTGGTGCATGAAGCGTCGTGATTAACATTCCTGTCATTTGGCTCTTTCCAGTTCATTGAGAGCGCCGCTCGAGCACCGTGTGCCAAAGGCAACGTGGAAGCACAGGCGCTGCTGCAGGGAAGGAAATCCTCGTTCCTCACAGAATTTATATATCCGTTTCCCACGAGCTGGATCAACAAAGCCTCACAGCCTCTGCCCAGGCAAAGTACGGAACGTGTCCCTGGGGGCAGGAGGAAACGGCTCTTCCATTTTGGGTAGACTTGCACATAAGCCGGTCTCAAGTTCCATGGGCAAGCGTCTCTGTTGTCATCTACAAATAAGTGGGAAATCTAGTAGAGGACCTGCACCGCTTGTCTCTTCCTCATCAGAGTATGTATGCATTTGCCACAGGCAAGGTGCAAGTACAGAGTGCTGTGTCCTGTGCCTGCAATGTCAGCCAGCTAACCTTCTCCAGCACTGAGTGCTTTCTTCCTCTGCCCATTCACACAACGAGCTTTACCAAGGACTCTGATGTGTTCCTGGAAATGGACTTGACCGGACAGGAAACAAACAGAGCCTATTCGTCCCTCTTAGAATGGGAAGTTTCGCCCGGTATCCTGAGAAACACTTTGAATGGAGCCACCCACAGCATGTTTGTCTCACAGGGTTGAGGACTCTGAAGGAAAGGTAGACTTTTCCCTTTGACACACGGAGGGGTGCGTTTCGTAAACATGGAGAGCTGATATTTCCATTTGCTGTCAGAACTTGACTGCCACCACAGCCGCTGACGAATGTGATCGCAAGGGCTTGCAGACGGCCACTCGCAGCAGGTTTCACCCTGAAAGCCCATTAGGGAAGCGTTCCTCACCTTCAGAAGCAACGACTACACGCTCTAATGTATCTCGCAGCGAAGACATATTTGAAGTCTAGTGCAGCACTACATTGTTGAAGAGATAAGGAATACTTTGGGCTCTCCGCTGAGGTGTTTGCAAGAAGTGCAAAACCTCTGCGTGCCAAAGGAGAGCAGGCCGGAAGGCTTGACACACTGCTGTGAATTCCTGCTTCCCATCGTAAACGGAATGTGTCGCCCTAAGCTCTGTACTCGCCGAGGTGTGTCAGAGAAGGCCAGTAAGTGCCGGAAGAGGTTGAGAGTGCTAGAGCCCGAGGAGTGTCGGCGAGAGCCCTAAAATCAGCCTACCATGAGCTTCACGGAACGCTGCGTGATGCTCTCTGCTCCAAAGCCATCAAGGGAGTAAGCTGTTCAGACGGCCTGCCAAGGCTGAGTTTTGCCCAGGCAAACTTCCTCTCTCCCATTTACAGGAAGGTATCTCTGGGAACACTGTCCTTGACGTGTATGTATGGCTGGCAGGGGACTGAAACAGGGCGTGAGTTCTCTCCCATGCGTGCTAACAAGCGTGCTGGGATAGGCGGTGTTTCCTCCGTCCTAGCCTGGCAATGGCCACAGCCTGCAAACAAAGGCCTTCTCGTCCCGCATACAACGAAGAGCTTCCCAAAGGGAACCTGAGCTTTTCAGCCGGCACAGTTTGACCTGTGTCTCTCACCTGAGGAATGCAGCCAAGTGTTTCCCTCTCTCGATTCAATGACCCTGCCCTGCGGCCTTTCCTTGAAAGGAAGTCAAGGTCCAAGTGTGCTGTGTACGACATTGTTTCTTGCAGGCACCAGGAGTATTGCACGTGCTCTGGGAACTTCGAGCTCTGCCGGAGCTCTGTGTGCCCACCAGCGGAATTGTATGTGCGATTGGGTACGGATCTAACACGCCGTGATCTCAGTCACGTGCAGGGCAAGATTTTTCAGACGGCAGAGTGAAACCTGCATTTCACCCTAGGTGTGCAGGCACTTGTTTCTCCCCCTAGGACTCTACTACCCTTCAGGGATATTTCCCTGAGGGGAAGATGTATGTGAAGGGTGAGGGTGGTGCATGAAGCGTCGTGATTAACATTCCTGTCATTTGGCTCTTTCCAGTTCATTGAGAGCGCCGCTCGAGCACCGTGTGCCAAAGGCAACGTGGAAGCACAGGCGCTGCTGCAGGGAAGGAAATCCTCGTTCCTCACAGAATTTATATATCCGTTTCCCACGAGCTGGATCAACAAAGCCTCACAGCCTCTGCCCAGGCAAAGTACGGAACGTGTCCCTGGGGGCAGGAGGAAACGGCTCTTCCATTTTGGGTAGACTTGCACATAAGCCGGTCTCAAGTTCCATGGGCAAGCTTCTCTGTTGTCATCTACAAATAAGTGGGAAATCTGGTAGAGGACCTGCACCGCTTGTCTCTTCCTCATCAGAGTATGTATGCATTTGCCACAGGCAAGGTGCAAGTACAGAGTGCTGTGTAGTGTGCTTGCAATGTCAGCCAGCTAACCTTCTCCAGCACTGAGTGCTTTCTTCCTCTGCCCATTCACACAACGAGCTTTACCAAGGACTCTGATGTGTTCCTGGAAATGGACTTGACCGGACAGGAAAAAAACAGAGCCTATTCATCCCTCTTAGAATGGGAAGTTTCCCCCGGTATCCTGAGAAACACTTTGAATGGAGCCACCCACAGCATGTTTGTCTCACAGGGTTGAGTACGCTGAAGGAAAGGTAGACTTTTCCCTTTGACACACGGAGGGGTGCGTTTCGTAAACATGGAGAGCTGTTATTTCCATTTGCTGTCAGAACTTGACTGCCACCACAGCCGCTGACGAATGTGATCGCAAGGGCTTGCAGACGGCCACTCGCAACAGGTTTCACCCTGAAAGCCCATTAGGGAAGCGTTCCTCACCTTCAGAAACAACGACTACACGCTCTAATGTATCTCGCAGCGAAGACATATTTGAAGTCTAGCGCAGCACTACATTGTTGAAGAGATCAGGAATACTTTGGGCTCTCCGCTGAGGTGTTTGCAAGAAGTGCAAAACCTCTGCGTGCCAAAGGAGAGCAGGCCGGAGGGCTTGACACACTGCTGTGAATTCCTGCTGCCCATCGTAAACGGAATGTGTCGTCCTAAGCTCTGTACTCGCCGAGGTGTGTCAGAGAAGGCCAGTAAGTGCCGGAAGATGTTGAGAGTGCTAGAGCCCGAGGAGTGTCGGCGAGAGCCCTAAAATCAGCCTACCATGAGCTTAACGGAACGCTGCGTGATGCTCTCTGCTCCAAAGCCATCAAGGGAGTAAGCTGTTCAGACGGCCTGCCAAGGCTGAGTTTTGCCCAGTCAAACTTCCTCTCTCCCATTTACAGGAAGGTATCTCTGGGAACACTGTCCTTGACGTGTATGTATGGCTGGCAGGGGACTGAAACAGGGCGTGAGTTCTCTCCCATGCGTGCTAACAAGCGTGCTGGGATAGGCGGTGTTTCCTCCGTCCTAGCCTGGCAATGGCCACAGCCTGCAAACAAAGGCCTTCCGGCCCGCATACAACGAAGAGCTTCCCAAAGGGAACCTGAGCTTTTCAGCCGGCACAGTTTGACCTGTGTCTCTCACCTGAGGAATGCAGCCAAGTTTTTCCCACTCTAGATTCAATGACCCTGCCCTGCGGCCTTTCCTTGAAAGGAAGTCAAGGTCCAAGTGTGCTGTGTACGACATTGCTTCTTGCAGGCACCAGGAGTATTGCACGTGCTCTGGGAACTTCGAGCTCTGCCCGAGCTCTGTGTGCCCACCAGCGGAATTGTATGTGCGATTGGGTACGGATCTAACACGCCGTGATCTCAGTCACGTGCAGGGCAAGATTTCTCAGACGGCAGAGTGAAACCTGCATTTCACCCTAGGTGTGCAGGCACTTGTTTCTCCCCCTAGGACTCTACTACCCTTCAGGGATATTTCCCTGAGGGGAAGATGTATGTGAAGGGTGAGGGTGGTGCATGAAGCGTCGTGATTAACATTCCTGTCATTTGGCTCTTTCCAGTTCATTGAGAGCGCCGCTCGAGCACCGTGTGCCAAAGGCAACGTGGAAGCACAGGCGCTGCTGCAGGGAAGGAAATCCTCGTTCCTCACAGAATTTATATATCCGTTTCCCACGAGCTGGATCAACAAAGCCTCACAGCCTCTGCCCAGGCAAAGTACGGAACGTGTCCCTGGGGGCAGGAGGAAACGGCTCTTCCATTTTGGGTAGACTTGCACATAAGCCGGTCTCAAGTTCCATGGGCAAGCTTCTCTGTTGTCATCTACAAATAAGTGGGAAATCTAGTAGAGGACCTGCACCGCTTGTCTCTTCCTCATCAGAGTATGTATGCATTTGCCACAGGCAAGGTGCAAGTACAGAGTGCTGTGTACTGTGCCTGCAATGTCAGCCAGCTAACCTTCTCCAGCACTGAGTGCTTTCTTCCTCTGCCCATTCACACAACGAGCTTTACCAAGGACTCTGATGTGTTCCTGGAAATGGACTTGACCGGACAGGAAAAAAACAGAGCCTATTCGTCCCTCTTAGAATGGGAAGTTTCCCCCGGTATCCTGAGAAACACTTTGAATGGAGCCACCCACAGCATGTTTGTCTCACAGGGTTGAGGACTCTGAAGGAAAGGTAGACTTTTCCCTTTGACACACGGAGGGGTGCGTTTCGTAAACATGGAGAGCTGATATTTCCATTTGCTGTCAGAACTTGACTGCCACCACAGCCGCTGACGAATGTGATCGCAAGGGCTTGCAGACGGCCACTCGCAACAGGTTTCACCCTGAAAGCCCATTAGGGAAGCGTTCCTCACCTTCAGAAGCAACGACTACACGCTCTAATGTATCTCGCAGCGAAGACATATTTGAAGTCTAGTGCAGCACTACATTGTTGAAGAGATCAGGAATACTTTGGGCTCTCCGCTGAGGTGTTTGCAAGAAGTGCAAAACCTCTGCGTGCCGAAGGAGAGAAGGCCGGAGGGCTTGACACACTGCTGTGAATTCCTGCTGCCCATCGTAAACGGAATGTGTCGCCCTAAGCTCTGTACTCGCCGAGGTGTGTCAGAGAAGGCCAGTAAGTGCCGGAAGAGGTTGAGAGTGCTAGAGCCCGAGGAGTGTCGGCGAGAGCCCTAAAATCAGCCTACCATGAGCTTCACGGAACGCTGCGTGATGCTCTCTGCTCCAAAGCCATCAAGGGAGTAAGCTGTTCAGACGGCCTGCCAAGGCTGAGTTTTGCCCAGTCAAACTTCCTCTCTCCCATTTACAGGAAGGTATCTCTGGGAACACTGTCCTTGACGTGTATGTATGGCTGGCAGGGGACTGAAACAGGGCGTGAGTTCTCTCCCATGCGTGCTAACAAGCGTGCTGGGATAGGCGGTGTTTCCTCCGTCCTAGCCTGGCAATGGCCACAGCCTGCAAACAAAGGCCTTCCGGCCCGCATACAACGAAGAGCTTCCCAAAGGGAACCTGAGCTTTTCAGCCGGCACAGTTTGACCTCTGTCTCTCACCTGAGGAATGCAGCCAAGTGTTTCCCACTCTAGATTCAATGACCCTGCCCTGCGGCCTTTCCTTGAAAGGAAGTCAAGGTCCAAGTGTGCTGTGTACGACATTGCTTGTTGCAGGCACCAGGAGTATTGCACGTGCTCTGGGAACTTCGAGCTCTGCCCGAGCTCTGTGTGCCCACCAGCGGAATTGTATGTGCGATTGGGTACGGATCTAACACGCCGTGATCTCAGTCACGTGCAGGGCAAGATTTCTCAGACGGCAGAGTGAAACCTGCATTTCACCCTAGGTGTGCAGGCACTTGTTTCTCCCCCTAGGACTCTACTACCCTTCAGGGATATTTCCCTGAGGGGAAGATGTATGTGAAGGGTGAGGGTGGTGCATGAAGCGTCGTGATTAACATTCCTGTCATTTGGCTCTTTCCAGTTCATTGAGAGCGCCGCTCGAGCACCGTGTGCCAAAGGCAACGTGGAAGCACAGGCGCTGCTGCAGGGAAGGAAATCCTCGTTCCTCACAGAATTTATATATCCGTTTCCCACGAGCTGGATCAACAAAGCCTCACAGCCTCTGCCCAGGCAAAGTACGGAACGTGTCCCTGGGGGCAGGAGGAAACGGCTCTTCCATTTTGGGTAGACTTGCACATAAGCCGGTCTCAAGTTCCATGGGCAAGCGTCTCTGTTGTCATCTACAAATAAGTGGGAAATCTAGTAGAGGACCTGCACCGCTTGTCTCTTCCTCATCAGAGTATGTATGCATTTGCCACAGGCAAGGTGCAAGTACAGAGTGCTGTGTACTGTGCCTGCAATGTCAGCCAGCTAACCTTCTCCAGCACTGAGTGCTTTCTTCCTCTGCCCATTCACACAACGAGCTTTACCAAGGACTCTGATGTGTTCCTGGAAATGGACTTGACCGGACAGGAAAAAAACAGAGCCTATTCATCCCACTTAGAATGGGAAGTTTCCCCCGGTATCCTGAGAAACACTTTGAATGGAGCCACCCACAGCATGTTTGTCTCACAGGGTTGAGTACGCTGAAGGAAAGGTAGACTTTTCCCTTTGACACACGGAGGGGTGCGTTTCGTAAACATGGAGAGCTGTTATTTCCATTTGCTGTCAGAACTTGACTGCCACCACAGCCGCTGACGAATGTGATCGCAAGGGCTTGCAGACGGCCACTCGCAACAGGTTTCACCCTGAAAGCCCATTAGGGAAGCGTTCCTCACCTTCAGAAACAACGACTACACGCTCTAATGTATCTCGCAGCGAAGACATATTTGAAGTCTAGCGCAGCACTACATTGTTGAAGAGCTCAGGAATACTTTGGGCTCTCCGCTGAGGTGTTTGCAAGAAGTGCAAAACCTCTGCGTGCCAAAGGAGAGAAGGCCGGAGGGCTTGACACACTGCTGTGAATTCCTGCTGCCCATCGTAAACGGAATGTGTCGCCCTAAGCTCTGTACTCGCCGAGGTGTGTCAGAGAAGGCCAGTAAGTGCCGGAAGATGTTGAGAGTGCTAGAGCCCGAGGAGTGTCGGCGAGAGCCCTAAAATCAGCCTACCATGAGCTTAACGGAACGCTGCGTGATGCTCTCTGCTCCAAAGCCATCAAGGGAGTAAGCTGTTCAGACGGCCTGCCAAGGCTGAGTTTTGCCCAGGCAAACTTCCTCTCTCCCATTTACAGGAAGGTATCTCTGGGAACACTGTCCTTGACGTGTATGTATGGCTGGCAGGGGACTGAAACAGGGCGTGAGTTCTCTCCCATGCGTGCTAACAAGCGTGCTGGGATAGGCGGTGTTTCCTCCGTCCTAGCCTGGCAATGGCCACAGCCTGCAAACAAAGGCCTTCCGGCCCGCATACAACGAAGAGCTTCCCAAAGGGAACCTGAGCTTTTCAGCCGGCACAGTTTGACCTGTGTCTCTCACCTGAGGAATGCAGCCAAGTGTTTCCCACTCTAGATTCAATGACCCTGCCCTGCGGCCTTTCCTTGAAAGGAAGTCAAGGTCCAAGTGTGCTGTGTACGACATTGCTTGTTGCAGGCACCAGGAGTATTGCACGTGCTCTGGGAACTTCGAGCTCTGCCCGAGCTCTGTGTGCCCACCAGCGGAATTGTATGTGCGATTGGGTACGGATCTAACACGCCGTGATCTCAGTCACGTGCAGGGCAAGATTTCTCAGACGGCAGAGTGAAACCTGCATTTCACCCTAGGTGTGCAGGCACTTGTTTCTCCCCCTAGGACTCTACTACCCTTCAGGGATATTTCCCTGAGGGGAAGATGTATGTGAAGGGTGAGGGTGGTGCATGAAGCGTCGTGATTAACATTCCTGTCATTTGGCTCTTTCCAGTTCATTGAGAGCGCCGCTCGAGCACCGTGTGCCAAAGGCAACGTGGAAGCACAGGCGCTGCTGCAGGGAAGGAAATCCTCGTTCCTCACAGAATTTATATATCCGTTTCCCACGAGCTGGATCAACAAAGCCTCACAGCCTCTGCCCAGGCAAAGTACGGAACGTGTCCCTGGGGGCAGGAGGAAACGGCTCTTCCATTTTGGGTAGACTTGCACATAAGCCGGTCTCAAGTTCCATGGGCAAGCTTCTCTGTTGTCATCTACAAATAAGTGGGAAATCTAGTAGAGGACCTGCACCGCTTGTCTCTTCCTCATCAGAGTACGTATGCATTTGCCACAGGCAAGGTGCAAGTACAGAGTGCTGTGTACTGTGCCTGCAATGTCAGCCAGCTAACCTTCTCCAGCACTGAGTGCTTTCTTCCTCTGCCCATTCACACAACGAGCTTTACCAAGGACTCTGATGTGTTCCTGGAAATGGACTTGACCGGACAGGAAAAAAACAGAGCCTATTCGTCCCTCTTAGAATGGGAAGTTTCCCCCGGTATCCTGAGAAACACTTTGAATGGAGCCACCCACAGCATGTTTGTCTCACAGGGTTGAGGACTCTGAAGGAAAGGTAGACTTTTCCCTTTGACACACGGAGGGGTGCGTTTCGTAAACATGGAGAGCTGATATTTCCATTTGCTGTCAGAACTTGACTGCCACCACAGCCGCTGACGAATGTGATCGCAAGGGCTTGCAGACGGCCACTCGCAACAGGTTTCACCCTGAAAGCCCATTAGGGAAGCGTTCCTCACCTTCAGAAGCAACGACTACACGCTCTAATGTATCTCGCAGCGAAGACATATTTGAAGTCTAGTGCAGCACTACATTGTTGAAGAGATCAGGAATACTTTGGGCTCTCTGCTGAGGTGTTTGCAAGAAGTGCAAAACCTCTGCGTGCCGAAGGAGAGAATGCCGGAGGGCTTGACACACTGCTGTGAATTCCTGCTGCCCATCGTAAACGGAATGTGTCGCCCTAAGCTCTGTACTCGCCGAGGTGTGTCAGAGAAGGCCAGTAAGTGCCGGAAGAGGTTGAGAGTGCTAGAGCCCGAGGAGTGTCGGCGAGAGCCCTAAAAGCAGCCTACCATGAGCTTCACGGAACGCTGCGTGATGCTCTCTGCTCCAAAGCCATCAAGGGAGTAAGCTGTTCAGACGGCCTGCCAAGGCTGAGTTTTGCCCAGTCAAACTTCCTCTCTCCCATTTACAGGAAGGTATCTCTGGGAACACTGTCCTTGACCTGTATGTATGGCTGGCAGTGGACTGAAACAGGGCGTGAGTTCTCTCCCATGCGTGCTAACAAGCGTGCTGGGATAGGCGGTGTTTCCTCCGTCCTAGCCTGGCAATGGCCACAGCCTGCAAACAAAGGCCTTCCGGCCCGCATACAACGAAGAGCTTCCCAAAGGGAACCTGAGCTTTTCAGCCGGCACAGTTTGACCTGTGTCTCTCACCTGAGGAATGCAGCCAAGTGTTTCCCTCTCTCGATTCAATGACCCTGCCCTGCGGCCTTTCCTTGAAAGGAAGTCAAGGTCCAAGTGTGCTGTGTACGACATTGTTTCTTGCAGGCACCAGGAGTATTGCACGTGCTCTGGGAACTTCGAGCTCTGCCAGAGATCTGTGTGCCCACCAGCGGAATTGTATGTGCGATTGGGTACGGATCTAACACGCCGTGATCTCAGTCACGTGCAGGGCAAGATTTCTCAGACGGCAGAGTGAAACCTGCATTTCACCCTAGGTGTGCAGGCACTTGTTTCTCCCCCTAGGACTCTACTACCCTTCAGGGATATTTCCCTGAGGGGAAGATGTATGTGAAGGGTGAGGGTGGTGCATGAAGCGTCGTGATTAACATTCCTGTCATTTGGCTCTTTCCAGTTCATTGAGAGCGCCGCTCGAGCACCGTGTGCCAAAGGCAACGTGGAAGCACAGGCGCTGCTGCAGGGAAGGAAATCCTCGTTCCTCACAGAATTTATATATCCGTTTCCCACGAGCTGGATCAACAAAGCCTCACAGCCTCTGCCCAGGCAAAGTACGGAACGTGTCCCTGGGGGCAGGAGGAAACGGCTCTTCCATTTTGGGTAGACTTGCACATAAGCCGGTCTCAAGTTCCATGGGCAAGCTTCTCTGTTGTCATCTACAAATAAGTGGGAAAGCCAGTAGAGGACCTGCACCGCTTGTCTCTTCCTCATCAGAGTATGTATGCATTTGCCACAGGCAAGGTGCAAGTACAGAGTGCTGTGTACTGTGCCTGCAATGTCAGCCAGCTAACCTTCTCCAGCACTGAGTGCTTTCTTCCTCTGCCCATTCACACAACGAGCTTTACCAAGGACTCTGATGTGTTCCTGGAAATGGACTTGACCGGACAGGAAAAAAACAGAGCCTATTCATCCCTCTGAGAATGGGAAGTTTCCCCCGGTATCCTGAGAAACACTTTGAATGGAGCCACCCACAGCATGTTTGTCTCACAGGGTTGAGTACGCTGAAGGAAAGGTAGACTTTTCCCTTTGACACACGGAGGGGTGCGTTTCGTAAACATGGAGAGCTGATATTTCCATTTGCTGTCAGAACTTGACTGCCACCACAGCCGCTGACGAATGTGATCGCAAGGGCTTGCAGACGGCCACTCGCAACAGGTTTCACCCTGAAAGCCCATTAGGGAAGCGTTCCTCACCTTCAGAAGCAACGACTACACGCTCTAATGTATCTCGCAGCGAAGACATAGTTGAAGTCTAGTGCAGCACTACATTGTTGAAGAGATCAGGAATACTTTGGGCTCTCCGCTGAGGTGTTTGCAAGAAGTGCAAAACCTCTGCGTGCCAAAGGAGAGCAGGCCGGAAGGCTTGACACACTGCTGTGAATTCCTGCTTCCCATCGTAAACGGAATGTGTCGCCCTAAGCTCTGTACTCGCCGAGGTGTGTCAGAGAAGGCCAGTAAGGGCCGGAAGAGGTTGAGAGTGCTAGAGCCCGAGGAGTGTCGGCGAGAGCCCTAAAATCAGCCTACCATGAGCTTCACGGAACGCTGCGTGATGCTCTTGCTCCAAAGCCATCAAGGGAGTAAGCTGTTCAGACGGCCTGCCAAGGCTGAGTTTTGCCCAGGCAAACTTCCTCTCTCCCATTTACAGGAAGGTATCTCTGGGAACACTGTCCTTGACGTGTATGTATGGCTGGCAGGGGACTGAAACAGGGCGTGAGTTCTCTCCCATGCGTGCTAACAAGTGTGCTGGGATAGGCGGTGTTTCCTCCGTCCTAGCCTGGCAATGTCCACTGCCCGCAAGGAAAGGCCTTCCCGTCCTGCATACAACGAAGAGCTTCCCAAAGGGAACCTGAGCTTTTCAGCCGGCACAGTTTGACCTGTGTCTCACCTGAGGAATGCAGCCAAGTGTTTCCCTCTCTCGATTCAATGACCCTGCCCTGCAGCCTTATTTGAAAGGAAGTCAAGGTCCAAGTGTGCTGTGTACGACATTGCTTGTTGCAGCCACCAGGAGTATTGCACGTGCTCTGGGAACTTCGAGCTCTGCTGGAGCCCTGTGTGCCCACCAGCAGAAGTGTATGTGCTATTGCGTACGGATCTAACACGCCGTGATCTCAGTCACGTGCAGGGCAAGATTTTTCAGACGGCAGAGTGAAACCTGCATTTCACCCTATGTTTGCGGGCACTTGTTTCTCCCCCTAGGACTCTACTACCCTTCAGGGATATTTCCCTGAGGGGAGGATGTATGTGAAGGGTGACGGTGGTGCATCAAGCGTCGTGATTAACATTCCTGTCATTTGGCTCTTTCCAGTTCATTGAAAGCGCCGCTCGAAGCACCGTGTTCCAAAGGCAACGTGGAAGCACAGGCGCTGCTGCAGGGAAGGAAATCCTCGTTCCTCACAGAATTTATATATCCGTTTCCCAGGAGCTGGATCAACAAAGCCTCATAGACTCTGCCCAGGCAAAGTGCGGAACGTGTCCCTGGGGGCAGGAGGAAACGGCTCTTCCATTTTGGGTAGACTTGCACATAAGCCGGTCTCAAGTTCCATGGGCAAGCTTCTCTGTTGTCATCTACAAATAAGTGGGAAATCCAGTAGAGGACCTGCATCGCTTGTCTCTTCCTCATCAGAGTATGTTTGCATGTGCCACAGGCAAGGTGCAAGTACAGAGTGCTGTGTCCTGAGCCTGCAATGTCAGCCAGCCAACCTTCTCCAGCACTGAGTGCCTTCTTCCTCTGGCCATTCACACAATGAGCATGACCAAGGACTCTGATGTGTTCCTGGAAATGGACTTGACCGGACAGTAAAAAAACAGATCCTATTCGTCCCTCTTGGAATGGGAAGTTTTCCCCGGTATCCTGAGAAATACTTTGAATGGAGCCACCCACAGCATGTTTGTCTCACAGTGTTGAGGACTCTGAAGGAAAGGTAGACTTTTCCCTTTGACACACGGAGGGGTGCGTTTCGTAAACATGGAGAGCTGATATTTCCATTTGCTGTCAGAACTTGACTGCCACCACAGCCGCTGACGAATGTGATCGCAAGGGCTTGCAGACGGCCACTCGCAGCAGGTTTCACCCTGAAAGCCCATTAGGGAAGCGTTCCTCACCTTCAGAAGCAACGACTACACGCTCTAATGTATCTCGCAGCGAAGACATATTTGAAGTCTAGTGCAGCACTACATTGTTGAAGAGATCAGGAATACTTTGGGCTCTCCGCTGAGGTGTTTGCAAGAAGTGCAAAAGCTCTGCGTGCCGAAGGAGAGAAGGCCGGAGGGCTTGACACACTGCTGTGAATTCCTGCTTCCCATCGTAAACGGAATGTGTCGTCCTAAGCTCTGTACTCGCCGAGGTGTGTCAGAGAAGGCCAGTAAGTGCCGGAAGAGGTTGAGAGGGCTAGAGCCCGAGGAGTGTCAGCGAGAGCCCTAAAATCAGCCTACCATGAGCTTCACGGAACGCTGCGTGATGCTCTCTGCTCCAAAGCCATCAAGGGAGTAAGCTGTTCAGACGGCCTGCCAAGGCTGAGTTTTGCCCAGGCAAACTTCCTATCTCCCATTTACAGGAAGGTATCTCTGGGAACACTGTCCTTGACGTGTATGTATGGCTGGCAGGGGACTGAAACAGGGCGTGAGTTCTCTCCCATGCGTGCTAACAAGCGTGCTTGGAAAGGCGGTGTTTCCTCCGTCCTAGCCGGGCAATGGCCTCAGACTGCAAGTAAAGGCCTTCCCGTCCCGCACAAAACGAAGAGCTTCCCAAAGGGAACCTGAGCTTTTCAGCCGGCACAGTTTGACCTGTGTCTCACCTGAGGAATGCAGCCAAGTGTTTCCCTCTCTCGATTCAATGACCCTGCCCTGCGGCCTTTCCTTGAAAGGACGTCAAGGTCCAAGTGTGCTGTGTACGACATTGCTTGTTGCAGCCACCAGGAGTATTGCACGTGCTCTGGGAACTTCGAGCTCTGCTGGAGCTCTGTGTGCCCACCAGCGGAATTGTATGTGCGATTGGGTACGGATCTAACACGCCGTGATCTCAGTCACGTGCAGGGCAAGATTTCTCAGACGGCAGAGTGAAACCTGCATTTCACCCTAGGTGTGCAGGCACTTGTTTCTCCCCCTAGGACTCTACTACCCTTCAGGGATATTTCCCTGAGGGGAAGATGTATGTGAAGGGTGAGGGTGGTGCATGAAGCGTCGTGATTAACATTCCTGTCATTTGGCTCTTTCCAGTTCTTTGAGAGTGCCGCTCGAGCACCGTGTGCCAAAGGCAACGTGGAAGCACAGGCGCTGCTGCAGGGAAGGAAATCCTCGTTCCTCACAGAATTTATATATCCGTTTCCCACGAGCTGGATCAACAAAGCCTCACAGCCTCTGCCCAGGCAAAGTACGGAACGTGTCCCTGGGGGCAGGAGGAAACGGCTCTTCCATTTTGGGTAGACTTGCACATAAGCCGGTCTCAAGTTCCATGGGCAAGCTTCTCTGTTGTCATCTACAAATAAGTGGGAAAGCCAGTAGAGGACCTGCACCGCTTGTCTCTTCCTCATCAGAGTATGTATGCATTTGCCACAGGCAAGGTGCAAGTACAGAGTGCTGTGTCCTGTGCCTGCAATGTCAGCCAGCTAACCTTCTCCAGCACTGAGTGCTTTCTTCCTCTGCCCATTCACACAACGAGCTTTACCAAGGACTCTGATGTGTTCCTGGAAATGGACTTGACCGGACAGGAAACAAACAGAGCCTATTCGTCCCTCTTAGAATGGGAAGTTTCGCCCGGTATCCTGAGAAACACTTTGAATGGAGCCACCCACAGCATGTTTGTCTCACAGGGTTGAGGACTCTGAAGGAAAGGTAGACTTTTCCCTTTGACACACGGAGGGGTGCGTTTCGTAAACATGGAGAGCTGATATTTCCATTTGCTGTCAGAACTTGACTGCCACCACAGCCGCTGACGAATGTGATCGCAAGGGCTTGCAGACGGCCACTCGCAGCAGGTTTCACCCTGAAAGCCCATTAGGGAAGCGTTCCTCACCTTCAGAAGCAACGACTACACGCTCTAATGTATCTCGCAGCGAAGACATATTTGAAGTCTAGTGCAGCACTACATTGTTGAAGAGATCAGGAATACTTTGGGCTCTCCGCTGAGGTGTTTGCAAGAAGTGCAAAACCTCTGCGTGCCAAAGGAGAGCAGGCCGGAAGGCTTGACACACTGCTGTGAATTCCTGCTTCCCATCGTAAACGGAATGTGTCGCCCTAAGCTCTGTACTCGCCGAGGTGTGTCAGAGAAGGCCAGTAAGTGCCGGAAGAGGTTGAGAGTGCTAGAGCCCGAGGAGTGTCGGCGAGAGCCCTAAAATCAGCCTACCATGAGCTTCACGGAACGCTGCGTGATGCTCTCTGCTCCAAAGCCATCAAGGGAGTAAGCTGTTCAGACGGCCTGCCAAGGCTGAGTTTTGCCCAGGCAAACTTCCTCTCTCCCATTTACAGGAAGGTATCTCTGGGAACACTGTCCTTGACGTGTATGTATGGCTGGCAGGGGACTGAAACAGGGCGTGAGTTCTCTCCCATGCGTGCTAACAAGCGTGCTGGGATAGGCGGTGTTTCCTCCGTCCTATCCTGGCAATGGCCACAGACTGCAAGCAAAGGCCTTCCCGTCCCGCATACAACGAAGAGCTTCCCAAAGGGAACCTGAGCTTTTCAGCCGGCACAGTTTGACCTCTGTCTCTCACCTGAGGAATGCAGCCAAGTGTTTCCCTCTCTCGATTCAATGACCCTGCCCGGCGGCCTTTCCTTGAAAGGAAGTCAAGGTCCAAGTGTGCTGTGTACGACATTGCTTGTTGCAGGCACCAGGATTATTGCACGTGCTCTGGGAACTTCGAGCTCTGCCGGAGCTCTGTGTGCCCACCAGCGGAATTGTATGTGCGATTGGGTACGGATCTAACACGCCGTGATCTCAGTCATGTGCAGGGCAAGATTTTTCAGACGGCAGAGTGAAACCTGCATTTCACTCAAAGTTTGCAGGCACTTGTTTCTCCCCCTAAGACTCGACTACCCTTCAGGGATATTTCTCTGAGGGGAAGATGTATGTGAAGGGTGAGGGTGGTGCATGAAGCGTCGTGATTAACATTCCTGTCATTTGGCTCTTTCCAGTTCATTGAGAGCGCCGCTCGAGCACCGTGTGCCAAAGGCAACGTGGAAGCACAGGCGCTGCTGCAGGGAAGGAAATCCTCGTTCCTCACAGAATTTATATATCCGTTTCTCACGAGCTGGATCAACAAAGCCTCACAGCCTCTGCCCAGGCAAAGTACGGAACGTGTCCCTGGGGGCAGGAGGAAACGGCTCTTCCATTTTGGGTAGACTTGCACATAAGCCGGTCTCAAGTTCAATGGGCAAGCTTCTCTGTTGTCATCTACAATTAAGTGGGAAATCTAGTAGAGGACCTGCACCGCTTGTCTCTTCCTCATCAGAGTATGTATGCATTTGCCACAGGCAAGGTGCAAGTACAGAGTGCTGTGTACTGTGCCTGCAATGTCAGCCAGCTAACCTTGTCCAGCACTGAGTGCTTTCTTCCTCTGCCCATTCACACAACGAGCTTTACCAAGAACTCTGATGTGTTCCTGGAAATGGACTTGACCGGACAGGAAACAAACAGAGCCTATTCGTCCCTCTTAGAATGGGAAGTTTCCCCCGGTATCCTGAGAAACACTTTGAATGGAGCCACCCACACCATGTTTGTCTCACAGGGTTGAGGACTCTGAAGGAAAGGTAGACTTTTGCCTTTGACACACGGAGGGGTGCGTTTCATAAACATGGAGAGCTGATATTTCCATTTGCTGTCAGAACTTGACTGCCACCACAGCCGATGACGGATGTGATCGCAAGGGCTTGCAGACGGCCACTCGCAACAGGTTTCTCCCTGAAAGCCCATTAGGGAAGCGTTCCTCACCTTCAGAAACAACGACTACACGCTCTAATGTATCTCGCAGCGAAGACATATTTGAAGTCTAGTGCAGCACTACATTTTTGAAGAGATCAGGAATACTTTGGGCTCTCCGCTGAGGTGTTTGCAGGAAGTGCAAAACCTCTGCGTGCCGAAGGAGAGAAGACCGGAGGGCTTGACACACTGCTGTGAATTCCTGCTTCCCATCGTAAACAGAATGTGTCGCCCTAAGCTCTGTACTCACCGAGGTGTGTCAGAGAAGGCCAGTAAGGGCCGGAAGATGTTGAGAGTGCTAGAGTCCGAGGAGTATCGGCGAGAGCCCTAAAATCAGCCTACAATGAGCTTCACGGAACGCTGCGTGATGCTCTCGGCTCAAAAGCCATCAAGGGAGTAAGCTGTTCAGACGGCCTGCCAAGGCTGAGTTTTGCCCAGGCAAACTTCCTCTCTCCCATTTACAGAAAGGTATCTCTGGGAACACTGTCCTTGACGTGTATGTATGGCTGGCAGGGGACTGAAACAGGGCGTGAGTTCTCTCCCATGCGTGCTAACAAGCGTGCTGGGATAGGCGGTGTTTCCTCCGTCCTAGCCTGGCAATGGCCACAGCCTGCAAGCAAAGGCATTCCCGTCCCGCATACAACGAAGAGCTTCCCAAAGGGAACCTGAGCTTTTCAGCCGGCACAGTTTGACCTGTGTCTCACCTGAGGAATGCAGCCAAGTGTTTCCCTCTCTCGATTCAATGACCCTGCCCTGCGGCCTTTCCTTGAAAGGACGTCAAGGTCCAAGTGTGCTGTGTACGACATTGCTTGTTGCAGGCACAAGGAGTATTGCACGTGCTCTGGGAACTTCGAGCTCTGCCGGAGCTCTGTGTGCCCACCAGCGGAATTGTATGTGCGATTGGGTACGGATCTAACACGCCGTGATCTCAGTCACGTGCAGGGCAAGTTTTCTCAGACGGCAGAGTGAAACCTGCATTTCACCCTATGTTTGCGGGCACTTGTTTCTCCCCCTAGGACTCTACTACCCTTCAGGGATATTTCCCTGATGGGAGGATGTATGTGAAGGGTGAGGGTGGTGCATCAAGCGTCGTGATTAACATTCCTGTCATTTGGCTCTTTCCAGTTCATTGAGAGCAGCGCTCGAAGCACCGTGTGCCAAAGGCAACGTGGAAGCACAGGCGCTGCTGCAGGGAAGGATACCCTCGTTCCTCACAGAATTTATATATCCGTTTCCCAGGAGCTGGATCAACAAAGCCTCACAGCCTCTGCCCAGGCAAAGTACGGAACGTGTCCCTGGGGGCAGGAGGAAACGGCTCTTCCATTTTGTGTAGACTTGCACATAAGCCGGTCTCAAGTTCCATGGGCAAGCTTCTCTGTTGTCATCTACAAATAAGTGGGAAATCCAGTAGAGGACCTGCATCGCTTGTCTCTTCCTCATCAGAGTATGTATGCATGTGCCACAGGCAAGGTGCAAGTACAGAGTGCTGTGTCCTGTGCCTGCAATGTCAGCCAGCCAACCTTCTCCAGCACTGAGTGCCTTCTTCCTCTGGCCATTCACACAATGAGCTTGACCAAGGACTCTGATGTGTTCCTGGAAATGGACTTGACCGGACAGTAAAAGAACAGATCCTATTCGTCCCTCTTGGAATGGGAAGTTTTCCCCGGTATCCTGAGAAATAATTTGAATGGAGCCACCCACAGCATGTTTGTCTCACAGGGTTGAGGACTCTGAAGGAAAGGTAGACTTTTCCCTTTGACACACGGAGGGGTGCGTTTCGTAAACATGGAGAGCTGATATTTCCATTTGCTGTCAGAACTTGACTGCCACCACAGCCGCTGACGGATGTGATCGCAAGGGCTTGCAGACGGCCACTCGCAACAGGTTTCACCCTGAAAGCCCATTAGGGAAGCGTTCCTCACCTTCAGAAGCAACGACTACACGCTCTAATGTATCTCGCAGCGAAGACATATTTGAAGTCTAGTGCAGCACTACATTGTTGAAGAGATCAGGAATACTTTGGGCTCTCCGCTGAGGTGTTTGCAAGAAGTGCAAAAGCTCTGCGTGCCGAAGGAGAGAAGCCCGGAGGGCTTGACACACTGCTGTGAATTCCTGTTTCCCATCGTAAACGGAATGTGTCGTCCTAAGCTCTGTACTCGCCGAGGTGTGTCAGAGAAGGCCAGTAAGGGCCGGAAGAGGTTGAGAGTGCTAGAGCCCGAGGAGTGTCAGCGAGAGCCCTAAAATCAGCCTACCATGAGCTTCACGGAACGCTGCGTGATGCTCTCTGCTCCAAAGCCATCAAGGGAGTAAGCTGTTCAGACGGCCTGCCAAGGCTGAGTTTTGCCCAGTCAAACTTCCTCTCTCCCATTTACAGGAAGGTATCTCTGGGAACACTGTCCTTAACGTGTATGTATGGCTGGCAGGGGACTGAAACAGGGCGTGAGTTCTCTCCCATGCGTGCTAACAAGCGTGCTGGGATAGGCGGTGTTTCCTCCGTCCTAGCCTGGCAATGTCCACTGCCTGCAAGGAAAGGCCTTCCCGTCCTGCATACAACGAAGAGCTTCCCAAAGGGAACCTGAGCTTTTCAGACGGCACAGTTTGACCTGTGTCTCACCTGAGGAATGCAGCCAAGTGTTTCCCTCTCTCGATTCAATGACCCTGCCCTGCAGCCTTTCCTTGAAAGGACGTCAAGGTCCAAGTGTGCTGTGTACGACATTGCTTGTTGCAGCCACCAGGAGTATTGCACGTGCTCTGGGAACTTCGAGCTCTGCTGGAGCCCTGTGTGCCCACCAGCAGAAGTGCATGTGCTATTGCGTACGGATCTAACACGCCGTGATCTCAGTCACGTGCAGGGCAAGATTTCTCAGACGGCAGAGTGAAACCTGCATTTCACCCTAGGTGTGCAGGCACTTGTTTCTCCCCCTAGGACTCTACTACCCTTCAGGGATATTTCCCTGAGGGGAAGATGTATGTGAAGGGTGAGGGTGGTGCATGAAGCGTCGTGATTAACATTCCTGTCATTTGGCTCTTTCCAGTTCATTGAGAGTGCCGCTCGAGCACCGTGTGCCAAAGGCAACGTGGAAGCACAGGCGCTGCTGCAGGGAAGGAAATCCTCGTTCCTCACAGAATTTATATATCCGTTTCCCACGAGCTGGATCAACAAAGCCTCACAGCCTCTGCCCAGGCAAAGTACGGAACGTGTCCCTGGGGGCAGGAGGAAACGGCTCTTCCATTTTGGGTAGACTTGCACATAAGCCGGTCTCAAGTTCCATGGGCAAGCTTCTCTGTTGTCATCTACAAATAAGTGGGAAAGCCAGTAGAGGACCTGCACCGCTTGTCTCTTCCTCATCAGAGTATGTATGCATTTGCCACAGGCAAGGTGCAAGTACAGAGTGCTGTGTACTGTGCCTGCAATGTCAGCCAGCTAACCTTCTCCAGCACTGAGTGCTTTCTTCCTCTGCCCATTCACACAACGAGCTTTACCAAGGACTCTGATGTGTTCCTGGAAATGGACTTGACCGGACAGGAAACAAACAGAGCCTATTCGTCCCTCTTAGAATGGGAAGTTTCGCCCGGTATCCTGAGAAACACTTTGAATGGAGCCACCCACAGCATGTTTGTCTCACAGGGTTGAGGACTCTGAAGGAAAGGTAGACTTTTCCCTTTGACACACGGAGGGGTGCGTTTCGTAAACATGGAGAGCTGATATTTCCATTTGCTGTCAGAACTTGACTGCCACCACAGCCGCTGACGAATGTGATCGCAAGGGCTTGCAGACGGCCACTCGCAGCAGGTTTCACCCTGAAAGCCCATTAGGGAAGCGTTCCTCACCTTCAGAAGCAACGACTACACGCTCTAATGTATCTCGCAGCGAAGACATATTTGAAGTCTAGTGCAGCACTACATTGTTGAAGAGATCAGGAATACTTTGGGCTCTCCGCTGAGGTGTTTGCAAGAAGTGCAAAACCTCTGCGTGCCAAAGGAGAGCAGGCCGGAAGGCTTGACACACTGCTGTGAATTCCTGCTTCCCATCGTAAACGGAATGTGTCGCCCTAAGCTCTGTACTCGCCGAGGTGTGTCAGAGAAGGCCAGTAAGTGCCGGAAGAGGTTGAGAGTGCTAGAGCCCGAGGAGTGTCGGCGAGAGCCCTAAAATCAGCCTACCATGAGCTTCACGGAACGCTGCGTGATGCTCTCTGCTCCAAAGCCATCAAGGGAGTAAGCTGTTCAGACGGCCTGCCAAGGCTGAGTTTTGCCCAGGCAAACTTCCTCTCTCCCATTTACAGGAAGGTATCTCTGGGAACACTGTCCTTGACGTGTATGTATGGCTGGCAGGGGACTGAAACAGGGCGTGAGTTCTCTCCCATGCGTGCTAACAAGCGTGCTGGGATAGGCGGTGTTTCCTCCGTCCTATCCTGGCAATGGCCACAGACTGCAAGCAAAGGCCTTCCCGTCCCGCATACAACGAAGAGCTTCCCAAAGGGAACCTGAGCTTTTCAGCCGGCACAGTTTGACCTCTGTCTCTCACCTGAGGAATGCAGCCAAGTGTTTCCCTCTCTCGATTCAATGACCCTGCCCGGCGGCCTTTCCTTGAAAGGAAGTCAAGGTCCAAGTGTGCTGTGTACGACATTGCTTGTTGCAGGCACCAGGATTACTGCACGTGCTCTGGGAACTTCGAGCTCTGCCGGAGCTCTGTGTGCCCACCAGCGGAATTGTATGTGCGATTGGGTACGGATCTAACACGCCGTGATCTCAGTCATGTGCAGGGCAAGATTTTTCAGACGGCAGAGTGAAACCTGCATTTCACTCAAAGTTTGCAGGCACTTGTTTCTCCCCCTAAGACTCGACTACCCTTCAGGGATATTTCTCTGAGGGGAAGATGTATGTGAAGGGTGAGGGTGGTGCATGAAGCGTCGTGATTAACATTCCTGTCATTTGGCTCTTTCCAGTTCATTGAGAGCGCCGCTCGAGCACCGTGTGCCAAAGGCAACGTGGAAGCACAGGCGCTGCTGCAGGGAAGGAAATCCTCGTTCCTCACAGAATTTATATATCCGTTTCCCACGAGCTGGATCAACAAAGCCTCACAGCCTCTGCCCAGGCAAAGTACGGAACGTGTCCCTGGGGGCAGGAGGAAACGGCTCTTCCATTTTGGGTAGACTTGCACATAAGCCGGTCTCAAGTTCAATGGGCAAGCTTCTCTGTTGTCATCTACAATTAAGTGGGAAATCTAGTAGAGGACCTGCACCGCTCTTCTCTTCCTCATCAGAGTATGTATGCATTTGCCACAGGCAAGGTGCAAGTACAGAGTGCTGTGTACTGTGCCTGCAATGTCAGCCAGCTAACCTTGTCCAGCACTGAGTGCTTTCTTCCTCTGCCCATTCACACAACGAGCTTTACCAAGAACTCTGATGTGTTCCTGGAAATGGACTTGACCGGACAGGAAACAAACAGAGCCTATTCGTCCCTCTTAGAATGGGAAGTTTCCCCCGGTATCCTGAGAAACACTTTGAATGGAGCCACCCACACCATGTTTGTCTCACAGGGTTGAGGACTCTGAAGGAAAGGTAGACTTTTGCCTTTGACACACGGAGGGGTGCGTTTCATAAACATGGAGAGCTGATATTTCCATTTGCTGTCAGAACTTGACTGCCACCACAGCCGATGACGGATGTGATCGCAAGGGCTTGCAGACGGCCACTCGCAACAGGTTTCTCCCTGAAAGCCCATTAGGGAAGCGTTCCTCACCTTCAGAAACAACGACTACACGCTCTAATGTATCTCGCAGCGAAGACATATTTGAAGTCTAGTGCAGCACTACATTTTTGAAGAGATCAGGAATACTTTGGGCTCTCCGCTGAGGTGTTTGCAGGAAGTGCAAAACCTCTGCGTGCCGAAGGAGAGAAGACCGGAGGGCTTGACACACTGCTGTGAATTCCTGCTTCCCATCGTAAACAGAATGTGTCGCCCTAAGCTCTGTACTCACCGAGGTGTGTCAGAGAAGGCCAGTAAGGGCCGGAAGATGTTGAGAGTGCTAGAGTCCGAGGAGTATCGGCGAGAGCCCTAAAATCAGCCTACCATGAGCTTCACGGAACGCTGCGTGATGCTCTCGGCTCAAAAGCCATCAAGGGAGTAAGCTGTTCAGACGGCCTGCCAAGGCTGAGTTTTGCCCAGGCAAACTTCCTCTCTCCCATTTACAGAAAGGTATCTCTGGGAACACTGTCCTTGACGTGTATGTATGGCTGGCAGGGGACTGAAACAGGGCGTGAGTTCTCTCCCATGCGTGCTAACAAGCGTGCTGGGATAGGCGGTGTTTCCTCCGTCCTAGCCTGGCAATGGCCACAGCCTGCAAGCAAAGGCATTCCCGTCCCGCATACAACGAAGAGCTTCCCAAAGGGAACCTGAGCTTTTCAGCCGGCACAGTTTGACCTGTGTCTCACCTGAGGAATGCAGCCAAGTGTTTCCCTCTCTCGATTCAATGACCCTGCCCTGCGGCCTTTCCTTGAAAGGACGTCAAGGTCCAAGTGTGCTGTGTACGACATTGCTTGTTGCAGGCACAAGGAGTATTGCACGTGCTCTGGGAACTTCGAGCTCTGCCGGAGCTCTGTGTGCCCACCAGCGGAATTGTATGTGCGATTGGGTACGGATCTAACACGCCGTGATCTCAGTCACGTGCAGGGCAAGTTTTCTCAGACGGCAGAGTGAAACCTGCATTTCACCCTATGTTTGCGGGCACTTGTTTCTCCCCCTAGGACTCTACTACCCTTCAGGGATATTTCCCTGATGGGAGGATGTATGTGAAGGGTGAGGGTGGTGCATCAAGCGTCGTGATTAACATTCCTGTCATTTGGCTCTTTCCAGTTCATTGAGAGCAGCGCTCGAAGCACCGTGTGCCAAAGGCAACGTGGAAGCACAGGCGCTGCTGCAGGGAAGGATACCCTCGTTCCTCACAGAATTTATATATCCGTTTCCCAGGAGCTGGATCAACAAAGCCTCACAGCCTCTGCCCAGGCAAAGTACGGAACGTGTCCCTGGGGGCAGGAGGAAACGGCTCTTCCATTTTGGGTAGACTTGCACATAAGCCGGTCTCAAGTTCCATGGGCAAGCTTCTCTGTTGTCATCTACAAATAAGTGGGAAATCCAGTAGAGGACCTGCATCGCTTGTCTCTTCCTCATCAGAGTATGTATGCATGTGCCACAGGCAAGGTGCAAGTACAGAGTGCTGTGTCCTGTGCCTGCAATGTCAGCCAGCCAACCTTCTCCAGCACTGAGTGCCTTCTTCCTCTGGCCATTCACACAATGAGCTTGACCAAGGACTCTGATGTGTTCCTGGAAATGGACTTGACCGGACAGTAAAAGAACAGATCCTATTCGTCCCTCTTGGAATGGGAAGTTTTCCCCGGTATCCTGAGAAATAATTTGAATGGAGCCACCCACAGCATGTTTGTCTCACAGTGTTGAGGACTCTGAAGGAAAGGTAGACTTTTCCCTTTGACACACGGAGGGGTGCGTTTCGTAAACATGGAGAGCTGATATTTCCATTTGCTGTCAGAACTTGACTGCCACCACAGCCGCTGACGGATGTGATCGCAAGGGCTTGCAGACGGCCACTCGCAACAGGTTTCACCCTGAAAGCCCATTAGGGAAGCGTTCCTCACCTTCAGAAGCAACGACTACACGCTCTAATGTATCTCGCAGCGAAGACATATTTGAAGTCTAGTGCAGCACTACATTGTTGAAGAGATCAGGAATACTTTGGGCTCTCCGCTGAGGTGTTTGCAAGAAGTGCAAAAGCTCTGCGTGCCGAAGGAGAGAAGCCCGGAGGGCTTGACACACTGCTGTGAATTCCTGTTTCCCATCGTAAACGGAATGTGTCGTCCTAAGCTCTGTACTCGCCGAGGTGTGTCAGAGAAGGCCAGTAAGGGCCGGAAGAGGTTGAGAGTGCTAGAGCCCGAGGAGTGTCAGCGAGAGCCCTAAAATCAGCCTACCATGAGCTTCACGGAACGCTGCGTGATGCTCTCTGCTCCAAAGCCATCAAGGGAGTAAGCTGTTCAGACGGCCTGCCAAGGCTGAGTTTTGCCCAGTCAAACTTCCTCTCTCCCATTTACAGGAAGGTATCTCTGGGAACACTGTCCTTAACGTGTATGTATGGCTGGCAGGGGACTGAAACAGGGCGTGAGTTCTCTCCCATGCGTGCTAACAAGCGTGCTGGGATAGGCGGTGTTTCCTCCGTCCTAGCCTGGCAATGTCCACTGCCTGCAAGGAAAGGCCTTCCCGTCCTGCATACAACGAAGAGCTTCCCAAAGGGAACCTGAGCTTTTCAGACGGCACAGTTTGACCTGTGTCTCACCTGAGGAATGCAGCCAAGTGTTTCCCTCTCTCGATTCAATGACCCTGCCCTGCAGCCTTTCCTTGAAAGGACGTCAAGGTCCAAGTGTGCTGTGTACGACATTGCTTGTTGCAGCCACCAGGAGTATTGCAC
This sequence comes from Eubalaena glacialis, assembly GCF_028564815.1. Taxonomy (NCBI): domain Eukaryota; kingdom Metazoa; phylum Chordata; class Mammalia; order Artiodactyla; family Balaenidae; genus Eubalaena; species Eubalaena glacialis. Next base: position 33,180,670 of record NC_083734.1, read on the forward strand.
GTGCTCTGGGAACTTCGAGCTCTGCTGGAGCCCTGTGTGCCCACCAGCAGAAGTGTATGTGCTATTGCGTACGGATCTAACACGCCGTGATCTCAGTCACGTGCAGGGCAAGATTTCTCAGACGGCAGAGTGAAACCTGCATTTCACCCTAGGTGTGCAGGCACTTGTTTCTCCCCCTAGGACTCTACTACCCTTCAGGGATATTTCCCTGAGGGGAAGATGTATGTGAAGGGTGAGGGTGGTGCATGAAGCGTCGTGATTAACATTCCTGTCATTTGGCTCTTTCCAGTTCATTGAGAGTGCCGCTCGAGCACCGTGTGCCAAAGGCAACGTGGAAGCACAGGCGCTGCTGCAGGGAAGGAAATCCTCGTTCCTCACAGAATTTATATATCCGTTTCCCACGAGCTGGATCAACAAAGCCTCACAGCCTCTGCCCAGGCAAAGTACGGAACGTGTCCCTGGGAGCAGGAGGAAACGGCTCTTCCATTTTGGGTAGACTTGCACATAAGCCGGTCTCAAGTTCCATGGGCAAGCTTCTCTGTTGTCATCTACAAATAAGTGGGAAAGCCAGTAGAGGACCTGCACCGCTTGTCTCTTCCTCATCAGAGTATGTATGCATTTGCCACAGGCAAGGTGCAAGTACAGAGTGCTGTGTCCTGTGCCTGCAATGTCAGCCAGCTAACCTTCTCCAGCACTGAGTGCTTTCTTCCTCTGCCCATTCACACAACGAGCTTTACCAAGGACTCTGATGTGTTCCTGGAAATGGACTTGACCGGACAGGAAACAAACAGAGCCTATTCGTCCCTCTTAGAATGGGAAGTTTCGCCCGGTATCCTGAGAAACACTTTGAATGGAGCCACCCACAGCATGTTTGTCTCACAGGGTTGAGGACTCTGAAGGAAAGGTAGACTTTTCCCTTTGACACACGGAGGGGTGCGTTTCGTAAACATGGAGAGCTGATATTTCCATTTGCTGTCAGAACTTGACTGCCACCACAGCCGCTGACGAATGTGATCGCAAGGGCTTGCAGACGGCCACTCGCAGCAGGTTTCACCCTGAAAGCCCATTAGGGAAGCGTTCCTCACCTTCAGAAGCAACGACTACACGCTCTAATGTATCTCGCAGCGAAGACATATTTGAAGTCTAGTGCAGCACTACATTGTTGAAGAGATCAGGAATACTTTGGGCTCTCCGCTGAGGTGTTTGCAAGAAGTGCAAAACCTCTGCGTGCCAAAGGAGAGCAGGCCGGAAGGCTTGACACACTGCTGTGAATTCCTGCTTCCCATCGTAAACGGAATGTGTCGCCCTAAGCTCTGTACTCGCCGAGGTGTGTCAGAGAAGGCCAGTAAGTGCCGGAAGAGGTTGAGAGTGCTAGAGCCCGAGGAGTGTCGGCGAGAGCCCTAAAATCAGCCTACCATGAGCTTCACGGAACGCTGCGTGATGCTCTCTGCTCCAAAGCCATCAAGGGAGTAAGCTGTTCAGACGGCCTGCCAAGGCTGAGTTTTGCCCAGGCAAACTTCCTCTCTCCCATTTACAGGAAGGTATCTCTGGGAACACTGTCCTTGACGTGTATGTATGGCTGGCAGGGGACTGAAACAGGGCGTGAGTTCTCTCCCATGCGTGCTAACAAGCGTGCTGGGATAGGCGGTGTTTCCTCCGTCCTAGCCTGGCAATGGCCACAGACTGCAAGCAAAGGCCTTCCCGTCCCGCATACAACGAAGAGCTTCCCAAACGGAACCTGAGCTTTTCAGCCGGCACAGTTTGACCTCTGTCTCTCACCTGAGGAATGCAGCCAAGTGTTTCCCTCTCTCGATTCAATGACCCTGCCCTGCGGCCTTTCCTTGAAAGGAAGTCAAGGTCCAAGTGTGCTGTGTACGACATTGCTTGTTGCAGGCACCAGGATTATTGCACGTGCTCTGGGAACTTCGAGCTCTGCCGGAGCTCTGTGTGCCCACCAGCGGAATTGTATGTGCGATTGGGTACGGATCTAACACGCCGTGATCTCAGTCATGTGCAGGGCAAGATTTTTCAGACGGCAGAGTGAAACCTGCATTTCACTCAAAGTTTGCAGGCACTTGTTTCTCCCCCTAAGACTCGACTACCCTTCAGGGATATTTCTCTGAGGGGAAGATGTATGTGAAGGGTGAGGGTGGTGCATGAAGCGTCGTGATTAACATTCCTGTCATTTGGCTCTTTCCAGTTCATTGAGAGCGCCGCTCGAGCACCGTGTGCCAAAGGCAACGTGGAAGCACAGGCGCTGCTGCAGGGAAGGAAATCCTCGTTCCTCACAGAATTTATATATCCGTTTCTCACGAGCTGGATCAACAAAGCCTCACAGCCTCTGCCCAGGCAAAGTACGGAACGTGTCCCTGGGGGCAGGAGGAAACGGCTCTTCCATTTTGGGTAGACTTGCACATAAGCCGGTCTCAAGTTCAATGGGCAAGCTTCTCTGTTGTCATCTACAATTAAGTGGGAAATCTAGTAGAGGACCTGCACCGCTTGTCTCTTCCTCATCAGAGTATGTATGCATTTGCCACAGGCAAGGTGCAAGTACAGAGTGCTGTGTACTGTGCCTGCAATGTCAGCCAGCTAACCTTGTCCAGCACTGAGTGCTTTCTTCCTCTGCCCATTCACACAACGAGCTTTACCAAGAACTCTGATGTGTTCCTGGAAATGGACTTGACCGGACAGGAAACAAACAGAGCCTATTCGTCCCTCTTAGAATGGGAAGTTTCCCCCGGTATCCTGAGAAACACTTTGAATGGAGCCACCCACACCATGTTTGTCTCACAGGGTTGAGGACTCTGAAGGAAAGGTAGACTTTTGCCTTTGACACACGGAGGGGTGCGTTTCATAAACATGGAGAGCTGATATTTCCATTTGCTGTCAGAACTTGACTGCCACCACAGCCGCTGACGAATGTGATCGCAAGGGCTTGCAGACGGCCACTCGCAACAGGTTTCTCCCTGAAAGCCCATTAGGGAAGCGTTCCTCACCTTCAGAAACAACGACTACACGCTCTAATGTATCTCGCAGCGAAGACATATTTGAAGTCTAGTGCAGCACTACATTTTTGAAGAGATCAGGAATACTTTGGGCTCTCCGCTGAGGTGTTTGCAGGAAGTGCAAAACCTCTGCGTGCCGAAGGAGAGAAGACCGGAGGGCTTGACACACTGCTGTGAATTCCTGCTTCCCATCGTAAACAGAATGTGTCGCCCTAAGCTCTGTACTCACCGAGGTGTGTCAGAGAAGGCCAGTAAGGGCCGGAAGATGTTGAGAGTGCTAGAGTCCAAGGAGTATCGGCGAGAGCCCTAAAATCAGCCTACAATGAGCTTCACGGAACGCTGCGTGATGCTCTCGGCTCAAAAGCCATCAAGGGAGTAAGCTGTTCAGACGGCCTGCCAAGGCTGAGTTTTGCCCAGGCAAACTTCCTCTCTCCCATTTACAGAAAGGTATCTCTGGGAACACTGTCCTTGACGTGTATGTATGGCTGGCAGGGGACTGAAACAGGGCGTGAGTTCTCTCCCATGCGTGCTAACAAGCGTGCTGGGATAGGCGGTGTTTCCTCCGTCCTAGCCTGGCAATGGCCACAGCCTGCAAGCAAAGGCATTCCCGTCCCGCATACAACGAAGAGCTTCCCAAAGGGAACCTGAGCTTTTCAGCCGGCACAGTTTGACCTGTGTCTCACCTGAGGAATGCAGCCAAGTGTTTCCCTCTCTCGATTCAATGACCCTGCCCTGCGGCCTTTCCTTGAAAGGACGTCAAGGTCCAAGTGTGCTGTGTACGACATTGCTTGTTGCAGGCACAAGGAGTATTGCACGTGCTCTGGGAACTTCGAGCTCTGCCGGAGCTCTGTGTGCCCACCAGCGGAATTGTATGTGCGATTGGGTACGGATCTAACACGCCGTGATCTCAGTCACGTGCAGGGCAAGTTTTCTCAGACGGCAGAGTGAAACCTGCATTTCACCCTATGTTTGCGGGCACTTGTTTCTCCCCCTAGGACTCTACTACCCTTCAGGGATATTTCCCTGATGGGAGGATGTATGTGAAGGGTGAGGGTGGTGCATCAAGCGTCGTGATTAACATTCCTGTCATTTGGCTCTTTCCAGTTCATTGAGAGCAGCGCTCGAAGCACCGTGTGCCAAAGGCAACGTGGAAGCACAGGCGCTGCTGCAGGGAAGGATACCCTCGTTCCTCACAGAATTTATATATCCGTTTCCCAGGAGCTGGATCAACAAAGCCTCACAGCCTCTGCCCAGGCAAAGTACGGAACGTGTCCCTGGGGGCAGGAGGAAACGGCTCTTCCATTTTGGGTAGACTTGCACATAAGCCGGTCTCAAGTTCCATGGGCAAGCTTCTCTGTTGTCATCTACAAATAAGTGGGAAATCCAGTAGAGGACCTGCATCGCTTGTCTCTTCCTCATCAGAGTATGTATGCATGTGCCACAGGCAAGGTGCAAGTACAGAGTGCTGTGTCCTGTGCCTGCAATGTCAGCCAGCCAACCTTCTCCAGCACTGAGTGCCTTCTTCCTCTGGCCATTCACACAATGAGCTTGACCAAGGACTCTGATGTGTTCCTGGAAATGGACTTGACCGGACAGTAAAAGAACAGATCCTATTCGTCCCTCTTGGAATGGGAAGTTTTCCCCGGTATCCTGAGAAATAATTTGAATGGAGCCACCCACAGCATGTTTGTCTCACAGGGTTGAGGACTCTGAAGGAAAGGTAGACTTTTCCCTTTGACACACGGAGGGGTGCGTTTCGTAAACATGGAGAGCTGATATTTCCATTTGCTGTCAGAACTTGACTGCCACCACAGCCGCTGACGGATGTGATCGCAAGGGCTTGCAGACGGCCACTCGCAACAGGTTTCACCCTGAAAGCCCATTAGGGAAGCGTTCCTCACCTTCAGAAGCAACGACTACACGCTCTAATGTATCTCGCAGCGAAGACATATTTGAAGTCTAGTGCAGCACTACATTGTTGAAGAGATCAGGAATACTTTGGGCTCTCCGCTGAGGTGTTTGCAAGAAGTGCAAAAGCTCTGCGTGCCGAAGGAGAGAAGGCCGGAGGGCTTGACACACTGCTGTGAATTCCTGTTTCCCATCGTAAACGGAATGTGTCGTCCTAAGCTCTGTACTCGCCGAGGTGTGTCAGAGAAGGCCAGTAAGGGCCGGAAGAGGTTGAGAGTGCTAGAGCCCGAGGAGTGTCAGCGAGAGCCCTAAAATCAGCCTACCATGAGCTTCACGGAACGCTGCGTGATGCTCTCTGCGCTCCAAAGCCATCAAGGGAGTAAGCTGTTCAGACGGCCTGCCAAGGCTGAGTTTTGCCCAGTCAAACTTCCTCTCTCCCATTTACAGGAAGGTATCTCTGGGAACACTGTCCTTAACGTGTATGTATGGCTGGCAGGGGACTGAAACAGGGCGTGAGTTCTCTCCCATGCGTGCTAACAAGCGTGCTGGGATAGGCGGTGTTTCCTCCGTCCTAGCCTGGCAATGTCCACTGCCTGCAAGGAAAGGCCTTCCCGTCCTGCATACAACGAAGAGCTTCCCAAAGGGAACCTGAGCTTTTCAGACGGCACAGTTTGACCTGTGTCTCACCTGAGGAATGCAGCCAAGTGTTTCCCTCTCTCGATTCAATGACCCTGCCCTGCAGCCTTTCCTTGAAAGGACGTCAAGGTCCAAGTGTGCTGTGTACGACATTGCTTGTTGCAGCCACCAGGAGTATTGCACGTGCTCTGGGAACTTCGAGCTCTGCTGGAGCCCTGTGTGCCCACCAGCAGAAGTGTATGTGCTATTGCGTACGGATCTAACACGCCGTGATCTCAGTCACGTGCAGGGCAAGATTTTTCAGACGGCAGAGTGAAACCTGCATTTCACCCTATGTTTGCGGGCACTTGTTTCTCCCCCTAGGACTCTACTACCCTTCAGGGATATTTCCCTGAGGGGAGGATGTATGTGAAGGGTGACGGTGGTGCATCAAGCGTCGTGATTAACATTCCTGTCATTTGGCTCTTTCCAGTTCATTGAGAGCGCCGCTCGAAGCACCGTGTTCCAAAGGCAACGTGGAAGCACAGGCGCTGCTGCAGGGAAGGAAATCCTCGTTCCTCACAGAATTTATATATCCGTTTCCCAGGAGCTGGATCAACAAAGCCTCATAGACTCTGCCCAGGCAAAGTGCGGAACGTGTCCCTGGGGGCAGGAGGAAACGGCTCTTCCATTTTGGGTAGACTTGCACATAAGCCGGTCTCAAGTTCCATGGGCAAGCTTCTCTGTTGTCATCTACAAATAAGTGGGAAATCCAGTAGAGGACCTGCATCGCTTGTCTCTTCCTCATCAGAGTATGTATGCATGTGCCACAGGCAAGGTGCAAGTACAGAGTGCTGTGTCCTGTGCCTGCAATGTCAGCCAGCCAACCTTCTCCAGCACTGAGTGCCTTCTTCCTCTGGCCATTCACACAATGAGCTTGACCAAGGACTCTGATGTGTTCCTGGAAATGGACTTGACCGGACAGTAAAAAAACAGATCCTATTCGTCCCTCTTGGAATGGGAAGTTTTCCCCGGTATCCTGAGAAATACTTTGAATGGAGCCACCCACAGCATGTTTGTCTCACAGTGTTGAGGACTCTGAAGGAAAGGTAGACTTTTCCCTTTGACACACGGAGGGGTGCGTTTCGTAAACATGGAGAGCTGATATTTCCATTTGCTGTCAGAACTTGACTGCCACCACAGCCGCTGACGAATGTGATCGCAAGGGCTTGCAGACGGCCACTCGCAGCAGGTTTCACCCTGAAAGCCCATTAGGGAAGCGTTCCTCACCTTCAGAAGCAACGACTACACGCTCTAATGTATCTCGCAGAGAAGACATATTTGAAGTCTAGTGCAGCACTACATTGTTGAAGAGATCAGGAATACTTTGGGCTCTCTGCTGAGGTGTTTGCAAGAAGTGCAAAAGCTCTGCGTGCCGAAGGAGAGAAGGCCGGAGGGCTTGACACACTGCTGTGAATTCCTGCTTCCCATCGTAAACGGAATGTGTCGTCCTAAGCTCTGTACTCGCCGAGGTGTGTCAGAGAAGGCCAGTAAGGGCCGGAAGAGGTTGAGAGGGATAGAGCCCGAGGAGTGTCAGCGAGAGCCCTAAAATCAGCCTACCATGAGCTTCACGGAACGCTGCGTGATGCTCTCGGCTCCAAAGCCATCAAGGGAGTAAGCTGTTCAGACGGCCTGCCAAGGCTGAGTTTTGCCCAGGCAAACTTCCTATCTCCCATTTACAGGAAGGTATCTCTGGGAACACTGTCCTTGACGTGTATGTATGGCTGGCAGGGGACTGAAACAGGGCGTGAGTTCTCTCCCATGCGTGCTAACAAGCGTGCTTGGAAAGGCGGTGTTTCCTCCGTCCTAGCCGGGCAATGGCCTCAGACTGCAAGTAAAGGCCTTCCCGTCCCGCACAAAACGAAGAGCTTCCCAAAGGGAACCTGAGCTTTTCAGCCGGCACAGTTTGACCTGTGTCTCACCTGAGGAATGCAGCCAAGTGTTTCCCTCTCTCGATTCAATGACCCTGCCCTGCGGCCTTTCCTTGAAAGGACGTCAAGGTCCAAGTGTGCTGTGTACGACATTGCTTGTTGCAGGCACCAGGAGTATTGCACGTGCTCTGGGAACTTCGAGCTCTGCTGGAGCTCTGTGTGCCCACCAGCGGAATTGTATGTGCGATTGGGTATGGATCTAACACGCCGTGATCTCAGTCACGTGCAGGGCAAGATTTTTCAGATGGCAGAGTGAAACCTGCATTTCACCCTATGTTTGCGGGCACTTGTTTCTCCCCCTAGGACTCTACTACCCTTCAGGGATATTTCCCTGAGGGGAGGATGTATGTGAAGGGTGACGGTGGTGCATCAAGCGTCGTGATTAACATTCCTGTCATTTGGCTCTTTCCAGTTCATTGAGAGCGCCGCTCGAAGCACCGTGTTCCAAAGGCAACGTGGAAGCACAGGCGCTGCTGCAGGGAAGGAAATCCTCGTTCCTCACAGAATTTATATATCCGTTTCCCAGGAGCTGGATCAACAAAGCCTCATAGACTGTGCCCAGGCAAAGAGCGGAACGTGTCCCTGGGGGCAGGAGGAAACGGCTCTTCCATTTTGGGTAGACTTGCACATAAGCCGGTCTCAAGTTCCATGGGCAAGCTTCTCTGTTGTCATCTACAAATAAGTGGGAAATCCAGTAGAGGACCTGCATCGCTTGTCTCTTCCTCATCAGAGTATGTATGCATGTGCCACAGGCAAGGTGCAAGTACAGAGTGCTGTGTCCTGTGCCTGCAATGTCAGCCAGCCAACCTTCTCCAGCACTGAGTGCTTTCTTCCTCTGGCCATTCACACAATGAGCTTGACCAAGGACTCTGATGTGTTCCTCGAAATGGACTTGACCGGACAGTAAAAAAACAGATCCTATTCGTCCCTCTTGGAATGGGAAGTTTTCCCCGGTATCCTGAGAAATACTTTGAATGGAGCCACCCACAGCATGTTTGTCTCACAGGGTTGAGGACTCTGAAGGAAAGGTAGACTTTTCCCTTTGACACACGGAGGGGTGCGTTTCGTAAACATGGAGAGCTGATATTTCCATTTGCTGTCAGAACTTGACTGCCACCACAGCCGCTGACGAATGTGATCGCAAGGGCTTGCAGACGGCCACTCGCAGCAGGTTTCACCCTGAAAGCCCATTAGGGAAGCGTTCCTCACCTTCAGAAGCAACGACTACACGCTCTAATGTATCTCGCAGCGAAGACATATTTGAAGTCTAGTGCAGCACTACATTGTTGAAGAGATCAGGAATACTTTGGGCTCTCCGCTGAGGTGTTTGCAAGAAGTGCAAAAGCTCTGCGTGCCGAAGGAGAGAAGGCCGGAGGGCTTGACACACTGCTGTGAATTCCTGCTGCCCATCGTAAACGGAATATGTCGTCCTAAGCTCTGTACTCGCCGAGGTGTGTCAGAGAAGGCCAGTAAGGGCCGGAAGAGGTTGAGAGGGCTAGAGCCCGAGGAGTGTCAGCGAGAGCCCTAAAATCAGCCTACCATGAGCTTCACGGAACGCTGCGTGATGCTCTCTGCTCCAAAGCCATCAAGGGAGTAAGCTGTTCAGACGGCCTGCCAAGGCTGAGTTTTGCCCAGGCAAATTTCCTATCTCCCATTTACAGGAAGGTATCTCTGGGAACACTGTCCTTGACGTGTATGTATGGCTGGCAGGGGACTGAAACAGGGCGTGAGTTCTCTCCCATGCGTGCTAACAAGCGTGCTTGGAAAGGCGGTGTTTCCTCCGTCCTAGCCGGGCAATGGCCTCAGACTGCAAGTAAAGGCCTTCCCGTCCCGCACAAAACGAAGAGCTTCCCAAAGGGAACCTGAGCTTTTCAGCCGGCACAGTTTGACCTGTGTCTCACCTGAGGAATGCAGCCAAGTGTTTCCCTCTCTCGATTCAATGACCCTGCCCTGCGGCCTTTCTTGAAAGGACGTCAAGGTCCAAGTGTGCTGTGTACGACATTGCTTGTTGCAGGCACCAGGAGTATTGCACGTGCTCTGGGAACTTCGAGCTCTGCTGGAGCTCTGTGTGCCCACCAGCGGAATTGTATGTGCGATTGGGTATGGATCTAACACGCCGTGATCTCAGTCACGTGCAGGGCAAGATTTTTCAGATGGCAGAGTGAAACCTGCATTTCACCCTATGTTTGCGGGCACTTGTTTCTCCCCCTAGGACTCTACTACCCTTCAGGGATATTTCCCTGAGGGGAGGATGTATGTGAAGGGTGACGGTGGTGCATCAAGCGTCGTGATTAACATTCCTGTCATTTGGCTCTTTCCAGTTCATTGAGAGCGCCGCTCGAAGCACCGTGTTCCAAAGGCAACGTGGAAGCACAGGCGCTGCTGCAGGGAAGGAAATCCTCGTTCCTCACAGAATTTATATATCCGTTTCCCAGGAGCTGGATCAACAAAGCCTCATAGACTCTGCCCAGGCAAAGTGCGGAACGTGTCCCTGGGGGCAGGAGGAAACGGCTCTTCCATTTTGGGTAGACTTGCACATAAGCCGGTCTCAAGTTCCATGGGCAAGCTTCTCTGTTGTCATCTACAAATAAGTGGGAAATCCAGTAGAGGACCTGCATCGCTTGTCTCTTCCTCATCAGAGTATGTATGCATGTGCCACAGGCAAGGTGCAAGTACAGAGTGCTGTGTCCTGTGCCTGCAATGTCAGCCAGCCAACCTTCTCCAGCACTGAGTGCCTTCTTCCTCTGGCCATTCACACAATGAGCTTGACCAAGGACTCTGATGTGTTCCTGGAAATGGACTTGACCGGACAGTAAAAAAACAGATCCTATTCGTCCCTCTTGGAATGGGAAGTTTTCCCCGGTATCCTGAGAAATACTTTGAATGGAGCCACCCACACCATGTTTGTCTCACAGGGTTGAGGACTCTGAAGGAAAGGTAGACTTTTCCCTTTGACACACGGAGGGGTGCGTTTCGTAAACATGGAGAGCTGATATTTCCATTTGCTGTCAGAACTTGACTGCCACCACAGCCGCTGACGAATGTGATCGCAAGGGCTTGCAGACGGCCACTCGCAGCAGGTTTCACCCTGAAAGCCCATTAGGGAAGCGTTCCTCACCTTCAGAAGCAACGACTACACGCTCTAATGTATCTCGCAGCGAAGACATATTTGAAGTCTAGTGCAGCACTACATTGTTGAAGAGATCAGGAATACTTTGGGCTCTCCGCTGAGGTGTTTGCAAGAAGTGCAAAAGCTCTGCGTGCCGAAGGAGAGAAGGCCGGAGGGCTTGACACACTGCTGTGAATTCCTGCTTCCCATCGTAAACGGAATGTGTCGTCCTAAGCTCTGTACTCGCCGAGGTGTGTCAGAGAAGGCCAGTAAGGGCCGGAAGAGGTTGGGAGGGCTAGAGCCCGAGGAGTGTCAGCGAGAGCCCTAAAATCAGCCTACCATGAGCTTCACGGAACGCTGCGTGATGCTCTCTGCTCCAAAGCCATCAAGGGAGTAAGCTGTTCAGACGGCCTGCCAAGGCTGAGTTTTGCCCAGGCAAACTTCCTATCTCCCATTTACAGGAAGGTATCTCTGGGAACACTGTCCTTGACGTGTATGTATGGCTGGCAGGGGACTGAAACAGGGCGTGAGTTCTCTCCCATGCGTGCTAACAAGCGTGCTTGGAAAGGCGGTGTTTCCTCCGTCCTAGCCGGGCAATGGCCTCAGACTGCAAGTAAAGGCCTTCCCGTCCCGCACAAAACGAAGAGCTTCCCAAAGGGAACCTGAGCTTTTCAGCCGGCACAGTTTGACCTGTGTCTCACCTGAGGAATGCAGCCAAGTGTTTCCCTCTCTCGATTCAATGACCCTGCCCTGCGGCCTTTCCTTGAAAGGACGTCAAGGTCCAAGTGTGCTGTGTACGACATTGCTTGTTGCAGCCACCAGGAGTATTGCACGTGCTCTGGGAACTTCGAGCTCTGCTGGAGCTCTGTGTGCCCACCAGCGGAATTGTATGTGCGATTGGGTACGGATCTAACACGCCGTGATCTCAGTCACGTGCAGGGCCAGATTTCTCAGACGGCAGAGTGAAACCTGCATTTCACCCTAGGTGTGCAGGCACTTGTTTCTCCCCCTAGGACTCTACTACCCTTCAGGGATATTTCCCTGAGGGGAAGATGTATGTGAAGGGTGAGGGTGGTGCATGAAGCGTCGTGATTAACATTCCTGTCATTTGGCTCTTTCCAGTTCATTGAGAGCGCCGCTCGAAGCACCGTGTGCCAAAGGCAACGTGGAAGCACAGGCGCTGCTGCAGGGAAGGAAATCCTCGTTCCTCACAGAATTTATATATCCGTTTCCCACGAGCTGGATCAACAAAGCCTCACAGCCTCTGCCCAGGCAAAGTACGGAACGTGTCCCTGGGGGCAGGAGGAAACGGCTCTTCCATTTTGGGTAGACTTGCACATAAGCCGGTCTCAAGTTCCATGGGCAAGCTTCTCTGTTGTCATCTACAAATAAGTGGGAAAGCCAGTAGAGGACCTGCACCGCTTGTCTCTTCCTCATCAGAGTATGTATGCATTTGCCACAGGCAAGGTGCAAGTACAGAGTGCTGTGTCCTGTGCCTGCAATGTCAGCCAGCTAACCTTCTCCAGCACTGAGTGCTTTCTTCCTCTGCCCATTCACACAACGAGCTTTACCAAGGACTCTGATGTGTTCCTGGAAATGGACTTGACCGGACAGGAAACAAACAGAGCCTATTCGTCCCTCTTAGAATGGGAAGTTTCCCCCGGTATCCTGAGAAACACTTTGAATGGAGCCACCCACAGCATGTTTGTCTCACAGGGTTGAGGACTCTGAAGGAAAGGTAGACTTTTCCCTTTGACACACGGAGGGGTGCGTTTCGTAAACATGGAGAGCTGATATTTCCATTTGCTGTCAGAACTTGACTGCCACCACAGCCGCTGACGAATGTGATCGCAAGGGCTTGCAGACGGCCACTCGCAGCAGGTTTCACCCTGAAAGCCCATTAGGGAAGCGTTCCTCACCTTCAGAAGCAACGACTACACGCTCTAATGTATCTCGCAGCGAAGACATATTTGAAGTCTAGTGCAGCACTACATTGTTGAAGAGCTCAGGAATACTTTGGGCTCTCCGCTGAGGTGTTTGAAAGAAGTGCAAAACCTCTGCGTGCCGAAAGAGAGAAGGCCGGAGGGCTTGACACACTGCTGTGAATTCCTGCTGCCCATCGTAAACGGAATGTGTCGCCCTAAGCTCTGTACTCGCCGAGGTGTGTCAGAGAAGGCCAGTAAGGGCCGGAAGAGGTTGAGAGTGTTAGAGCCCGAGGAGTGTCGGCGAGAGCCCTAAAATCATCCTACCATGAGCTTCACGGAACGCTGCGTGATGCTCTCTGCTCCAAAGCCGTCAAGGGAGTAAGCTGTTCAGACGGCCTGCCAAGGCTGAGTTTTGCCCAGTCAAACTTCCTCTCTCGCATTTACAGGAAGGTATCTCTGGGAACACTGTCCTTGACGTGTATGTATGGCTGGCAGGGGACTGAAACAGGGCGTGAGTTCTCTCCCATGCGTACTAACAAGCGTGCTTCGATAGGCGGTGTTTCCTCCGTCCTAGCCTGGCAATGGCCACAGCCTGCAAGCAAAGGCCTTCCCGTCCTGCATACAACGAAGAGCTTCCCAAAGGGAACCTGAGCTTTTCAGACGGCACAGTTTGACCTGTGTCTCACCTGAGGAATGCAGCCAAGTGTTTCCCTCTCTCGATTCAATGACCCTGCCCTGCAGCCTTTCCTTGAAAGGACGTCAAGGTCCAAGTGTGCTGTGTACGACATTGCTTGTTGCAGGCACCAGGAGTATTGCACGTGCTCTGGGAACTTCGAGCTCTGCTGGAGCCCTGTGTGCCCACCAGCAGAAGTGTATGTGCTATTGGGTACGGATCTAACACGCCGTGATCTCAGTCACGTGCAGGGCAAGATTTTTCAGACGGCAGAGTGAAACCTGCATTTCACTCTATGTTTGCGGGCACTTGTTTCTCCCCCTAGGACTCTAGTACCCTTCAGGGATATTTCCCTGAGGGGAGGATGTATGTGAAGGGTGACGGTGGTGCATCAAGCGTCGTGATTAACATTCCTGTCATTTGGCTCTTTCCAGTTCATTGAGAGCGCCGCTCGAAGCACCGTGTTCCAAAGGCAACGTGGAAGCACAGGCGCTGCTGCAGGGAAGGATACCCTCGTTCCTCACAGAATTTATATATCCGTTTCCCAGGAGCTGGATCAACAAAGCCTCATAGACTCTGCCCAGGCAAAGTGCGGAACGTGTCCCTGAGGGCAGGAGGAAACGGCTCTTCCATTTTGTGTAGACTTGCACATAAGCCGGTCTCAAGTTCCATGGGCAAGCTTCTCTGTTGTCATCTACAAATAAGTGGGAAATCCAGTAGAGGACCTGCATCGCTTGTCTCTTCCTCATCAGAGTATGTATGCATGTGCCACAGGCAAGGTGCAAGTACAGAGTGCTGTGTCCTGTGCCTGCAAAGTCAGTCAGCCCACCTTCTTCAGCACTGAGTGCTTTCTTCCTCTGCCCATTCACACAACGAGCTTTACCAAGGACTCTGATGTGTTCCTGGAAATGGACTTGACCGGACAGGAATCAAAGAGAGCCTATTCGTCCCTCTTAGAATGGGAAGTTTCCCCCGGTATCCTGAGAAACACTTTGAATGGAGCCACCCACAGCATATTTGTCTCACAGGGTTGAGGACTCTGAAGGAAAGGTAGACTTTTCCCTTTGACACACGGAGGGGTGCGTTTCGTAAACATGGAGAGCTGATATTTCCATTTGCTGTCAGAACTTGACTGCCACCACAGCCGCTGACGGATGTGATCACAAGGGCTTGCAGACGGCCACTCGCAACAGGTTTCACCCTGAAAGCCCATTAGGGAAGCGTTCCTCACCTTCAGAAGCAACGACTACACGCTCTAATGTATCTCGCAGCGAAGACATATTTGAAGTCTAGTGCAGCACTACATTGTTGAAGAGATCAGGAATACTTTGGGCTCTCCGCTGAGGTGTTTGCAAGAAGTGCAAAAGCTCTGCGTGCCGAAGGAGAGAAGGCCGGAGGGCTTGACACACTGCTGTGAATTCCTGCTTCCCATCGTAAACGGAATGTGTCGTCCTAAGCTCTGTACTCGCCGAGGTGTGTCAGAGAAGGCCAGTAAGGGCCGGAAGAGGTTGAGAGGGCTAGAGCCCGAGGAGTGTCAGCGAGAGCCCTAAAATCAGCCTACCATGAGCTTCACGGAACGCTGCGTGATGCTCTCTGCTCCAAAGCCATCAAGGGAGTAAGCTGTTCAGACGGCCTGCCAAGGCTCAGTTTTGCCAGGCAAACTTCCTATCTCCCATTTACAGGAAGGTATCTCTGGGAACACTGTCCTTGACGTGTATGTATGGCTGGCAGGGGACTGAAACAGGGCGTGAGTTCTCTCCCATGCGTGCTAACAAGCGTGCTTGGAAAGGCGGTGTTTCCTCCGTCCTAGCCGGGCAATGGCCTCAGACTGCAAGTAAAGGCCTTCCCGTCCCGCACAAAACGAAGAGCTTCCCAAAGGGAACCTGAGCTTTTCAGCCGGCACAGTTTGACCTGTGTCTCACCTGAGGAATGCAGCCAACTGTTTCCCTCTCTCGATTCAATGACCCTGCCCTGCGGCCTTTCCTTGAAAGGACGTCAAGGTCCAAGTGTGCTGTGTACGACATTGCTTGTTGCAGCCACCAGGAGTATTGCACGTGCTCTGGGAACTTCGAGCTCTGCTGGAGCTCTGTGTGCCCACCAGCGGAATTGTATGTGCGATTGGGTACGGATCTAACACGCCGTGATCTCAGTCACGTGCAGGGCAAGATTTTTCAGATGGCAGAGTGAAACCTGCATTTCACCCTAGGTGTGCAGGTACTTGTTTCTCCCCCTAGGACTCTACTACCCTTCAGTGATATTTCCCTGAGGGGAAGATGTATGTGAAGGCTGAGGGTGGTGCATGAAGCGTCGTGATTAACATTCCTGTCATTTGGCTCTTTCCAGTTCATTGAGAGCGCCGCTCGAGCACCGTGTGCCAAAGGCAACGTGGAAGCACAGGCGCTGCTGCAGGGAAGGAAATCCTCGTTCCTCACAGAATTTATATATCCGTTACCCACGAGCTGGATCAACAAAGCCTCACAGCCTCTGCCCAGGCAAAGTACGGAACGTGTCCCTGGGGGCAGGAGGAAACGGCTCTTCCATTTTGGGTAGACTTGCACATAAGCCGGTCTCAAGTTCCATGGGCAAGCTTCTCTGTTGTCATCTACAAATAAGTGGGAAAGCCAGTAGAGGACCTGCACCGCTTGTCTCTTCCTCATCAGAGTATGTATGCATTTGCCACAGGCAAGGTGCAAGTACAGAGTGCTGTGTCCTGTGCCTGCAATGTCAGCCAGCTAACCTTCTCCAGCACTGAGTGCTTTCTTCCTCTGCCCATTCACACAACGAGCTTTACCAAGGACTCTGATGTGTTCCTGGAAATGGACTTGACCGGACAGGAAACAAACAGAGCCTATTCGTCCCTCTTAGAATGGGAAGTTTCCCCCGGTATCCTGAGAAACACTTTGAATGGAGCCACCCACAGCATGTTTGTCTCACAGGGTTGAGGACTCTGAAGGAAAGGTAGACTTTTCCCTTTGACACACGGAGGGGTGCGTTTCGTAAACATGGAGAGCTGATATTTCCATTTGCTGTCAGAACTTGACTGCCACCACAGCCGCTGACGAATGTGATCGCAAGGGCTTGCAGACGGCCACTCGCAGCAGGTTTCACCCTGAAAGCCCATTAGGGAAGCGTTCCTCACCTTCAGAAGCAACGACTACACGCTCTAATGTATCTCGCAGCGAAGACATATTTGAAGTCTAGTGCAGCACTACATTGTTGAAGAGCTCAGGAATACTTTGGGCTCTCCGCTGAGGTGTTTGAAAGAAGTGCAAAACCTCTGCGTGCCGAAAGAGAGAAGGCCGGAGGGCTTGACACACTGCTGTGAATTCCTGCTGCCCATCGTAAACGGAATGTGTCGCCCTAAGCTCTGTACTCGCCGAGGTGTGTCAGAGAAGGCCAGTAAGGGCCGGAAGAGGTTGAGAGTGTTAGAGCCCGAGGAGTGTCGGCGAGAGCCCTAAAATCATCCTACCATGAGCTTCACGGAACGCTGCGTGATGCTCTCTGCTCCAAAGCCGTCAAGGGAGTAAGCTGTTCAGACGGCCTGCCAAGGCTGAGTTTTGCCCAGTCAAACTTCCTCTCTCGCATTTACAGGAAGGTATCTCTGGGAACACTGTCCTTGACGTGTATGTATGGCTGGCAGGGGACTGAAACAGGGCGTGAGTTCTCTCCCATGCGTACTAACAAGCGTGCTTCGATAGGCGGTGTTTCCTCCGTCCTAGCCTGGCAATGGCCACAGCCTGCAAGCAAAGGCCTTCCCGTCCTGCATACAACGAAGAGCTTCCCAAAGGGAACCTGAGCTTTTCAGACGGCACAGTTTGACCTGTGTCTCACCTGAGGAATGCAGCCAAGTGTTTCCCTCTCTCGATTCAATGACCCTGCCCTGCAGCCTTTCCTTGAAAGGACGTCAAGGTCCAAGTGTGCTGTGTACGACATTGCTTGTTGCAGGCACCAGGAGTATTGCACGTGCTCTGGGAACTTCGAGCTCTGCTGGAGCCCTGTGTGCCCACCAGCAGAAGTGTATGTGCTATTGGGTACGGATCTAACACGCCGTGATCTCAGTCACGTGCAGGGCAAGATTTTTCAGACGGCAGAGTGAAACCTGCATTTCACTCTATGTTTGCGGGCACTTGTTTCTCCCCCTAGGACTCTAGTACCCTTCAGGGATATTTCCCTGAGGGGAGGATGTATGTGAAGGGTGACGGTGG
This sequence comes from Eubalaena glacialis, assembly GCF_028564815.1. Classification (NCBI taxonomy): domain Eukaryota; kingdom Metazoa; phylum Chordata; class Mammalia; order Artiodactyla; family Balaenidae; genus Eubalaena; species Eubalaena glacialis. Next base: position 33,198,101 of record NC_083734.1, read on the forward strand.
TGCATCAAGCGTCGTGATTAACATTCCTGTCATTTGGCTCTTTCCAGTTCATTGAGAGCGCCGCTCGAAGCACCGTGTTCCAAAGGCAACGTGGAAGCACAGGCGCTGCTGCAGGGAAGGATACCCTCGTTCCTCACAGAATTTATATATCCGTTTCCCAGGAGCTGGATCAACAAAGCCTCATAGACTCTGCCCAGGCAAAGTGCGGAACGTGTCCCTGAGGGCAGGAGGAAACGGCTCTTCCATTTTGTGTAGACTTGCACATAAGCCGGTCTCAAGTTCCATGGGCAAGCTTCTCTGTTGTCATCTACAAATAAGTGGGAAATCCAGTAGAGGACCTGCATCGCTTGTCTCTTCCTCATCAGAGTATGTATGCATGTGCCACAGGCAAGGTGCAAGTACAGAGTGCTGTGTCCTGTGCCTGCAAAGTCAGTCAGCCCACCTTCTCCAGCACTGAGTGCTTTCTTCCTCTGCCCATTCACACAACGAGCTTTACCAAGGACTCTGATGTGTTCCTGGAAATGGACTTGACCGGACAGGAATCAAAGAGAGCCTATTCGTCCCTCTTAGAATGGGAAGTTTCCCCCGGTATCCTGAGAAACACTTTGAATGGAGCCACCCACAGCATATTTGTCTCACAGGGTTGAGGACTCTGAAGGAAAGGTAGACTTTTCCCTTTGACACACGGAGGGGTGCGTTTCGTAAACATGGAGAGCTGATATTTCCATTTGCTGTCAGAACTTGACTGCCACCACAGCCGCTGACGGATGTGATCACAAGGGCTTGCAGACGGCCACTCGCAACAGGTTTCACCCTGAAAGCCCATTAGGGAAGCGTTCCTCACCTTCAGAAGCAACGACTACACGCTCTAATGTATCTCGCAGCGAAGACATATTTGAAGTCTAGTGCAGCACTACATTGTTGAAGAGATCAGGAATACTTTGGGCTCTCCGCTGAGGTGTTTGCAAGAAGTGCAAAAGCTCTGCGTGCCGAAGGAGAGAAGGCCGGAGGGCTTGACACACTGCTGTGAATTCCTGCTTCCCATCGTAAACGGAATGTGTCGTCCTAAGCTCTGTACTCGCCGAGGTGTGTCAGAGAAGGCCAGTAAGGGCCGGAAGAGGTTGAGAGGGCTAGAGCCCGAGGAGTGTCAGCGAGAGCCCTAAAATCAGCCTACCATGAGCTTCACGGAACGCTGCGTGATGCTCTCTGCTCCAAAGCCATCAAGGGAGTAAGCTGTTCAGACGGCCTGCCAAGGCTCAGTTTTGCCAGGCAAACTTCCTATCTCCCATTTACAGGAAGGTATCTCTGGGAACACTGTCCTTGACGTGTATGTATGGCTGGCAGGGGACTGAAACAGGGCGTGAGTTCTCTCCCATGCGTGCTAACAAGCGTGCTTGGAAAGGCGGTGTTTCCTCCGTCCTAGCCGGGCAATGGCCTCAGACTGCAAGTAAAGGCCTTCCCGTCCCGCACAAAACGAAGAGCTTCCCAAAGGGAACCTGAGCTTTTCAGCCGGCACAGTTTGACCTGTGTCTCACCTGAGGAATGCAGCCAACTGTTTCCCTCTCTCGATTCAATGACCCTGCCCTGCGGCCTTTCCTTGAAAGGACGTCAAGGTCCAAGTGTGCTGTGTACGACATTGCTTGTTGCAGCCACCAGGAGTATTGCACGTGCTCTGGGAACTTCGAGCTCTGCTGGAGCTCTGTGTGCCCACCAGCGGAATTGTATGTGCGATTGGGTACGGATCTAACACGCCGTGATCTCAGTCACGTGCAGGGCAAGTTTTCTCAGACGGCAGAGTGAAACCTGCATTTCACCCTATGTTTGCGGGCACTTGTTTCTCCCCCTAGGACTCTACTACCCTTCAGGGATATTTCCCTGATGGGAGGATGTATGTGAAGGGTGAGGGTGGTGCATCAAGCGTCGTGATTAACATTCCTGTCATTTGGCTCTTTCCAGTTCATTGAGAGCAGCGCTCGAAGCACCGTGTGCCAAAGGCAACGTGGAAGCACAGGCGCTGCTGCAGGGAAGGATACCCTCGTTCCTCACAGAATTTATATATCCGTTTCCCAGGAGCTGGATCAACAAAGCCTCACAGCCTCTGCCCAGGCAAAGTACGGAACGTGTCCCTGGGGGCAGGAGGAAACGGCTCTTCCATTTTGGGTAGACTTGCACATAAGCCGGTCTCAAGTTCCATGGGCAAGCTTCTCTGTTGTCATCTACAAATAAGTGGGAAATCCAGTAGAGGACCTGCATCGCTTGTCTCTTCCTCATCAGAGTATGTATGCATGTGCCACAGGCAAGGTGCAAGTACAGAGTGCTGTGTCCTGTGCCTGCAATGTCAGCCAGCCAACCTTCTCCAGCACTGAGTGCCTTCTTCCTCTGGCCATTCACACAATGAGCTTGACCAAGGACTCTGATGTGTTCCTGGAAATGGACTTGACCGGACAGTAAAAGAACAGATCCTATTCGTCCCTCTTGGAATGGGAAGTTTTCCCCGGTATCCTGAGAAATAATTTGAATGGAGCCACCCACAGCATGTTTGTCTCACAGGGTTGAGGACTCTGAAGGAAAGGTAGACTTTTCCCTTTGACACACGGAGGGGTGCGTTTCGTAAACATGGAGAGCTGATATTTCCATTTGCTGTCAGAACTTGACTGCCACCACAGCCGCTGACGGATGTGATCGCAAGGGCTTGCAGACGGCCACTCGCAACAGGTTTCACCCTGAAAGCCCATTAGGGAAGCGTTCCTCACCTTCAGAAGCAACGACTACACGCTCTAATGTATCTCGCAGCGAAGACATATTTGAAGTCTAGTGCAGCACTACATTGTTGAAGAGATCAGGAATACTTTGGGCTCTCCGCTGAGGTGTTTGCAAGAAGTGCAAAAGCTCTGCGTGCCGAAGGAGAGAAGCCCGGAGGGCTTGACACACTGCTGTGAATTCCTGTTTCCCATCGTAAACGGAATGTGTCGTCCTAAGCTCTGTACTCGCCGAGGTGTGTCAGAGAAGGCCAGTAAGGGCCGCAAGAGGTTGAGAGTGCTAGAGCCCGAGGAGTGTCAGCGAGAGCCCTAAAATCAGCCTACCATGAGCTTCACGGAACGCTGCGTGATGCTCTCTGCTCCAAAGCCATCAAGGGAGTAAGCTGTTCAGACGGCCTGCCAAGGCTGAGTTTTGCCCAGTCAAACTTCCTCTCTCCCATTTACAGGAAGGTATCTCTGGGAACACTGTCCTTAACGTGTATGTATGGCTGGCAGGGGACTGAAACAGGGCGTGAGTTCTCTCCCATGCGTGCTAACAAGCGTGCTGGGATAGGCGGTGTTTCCTCCGTCCTAGCCTGGCAATGTCCACTGCCTGCAAGGAAAGGCCTTCCCGTCCTGCATACAACGAAGAGCTTCCCAAAGGGAACCTGAGCTTTTCAGACGGCACAGTTTGACCTGTGTCTCACCTGAGGAATGCAGCCAAGTGTTTCCCTCTCTCGATTCAATGACCCTGCCCTGCAGCCTTTCCTTGAAAGGACGTCAAGGTCCAAGTGTGCTGTGTACGACATTGCTTGTTGCAGCCACCAGGAGTATTGCACGTGCTCTGGGAACTTCGAGCTCTGCTGGAGCCCTGTGTGCCCACCAGCAGAAGTGTATGTGCTATTGCGTACGGATCTAACACGCCGTGATCTCAGTCACGTGCAGGGCAAGATTTTTCAGACGGCAGAGTGAAACCTGCATTTCACCCTATGTTTGCGGGCACTTGTTTCTCCCCCTAGGACTCTACTACCCTTCAGGGATATTTCCCTGAGGGGAGGATGTATGTGAAGGGTGACGGTGGTGCATCAAGCGTCGTGATTAACATTCCTGTCATTTGGCTCTTTCCAGTTCATTGAGAGCGCCGCTCGAAGCACCGTGTTCCAAAGGCAACGTGGAAGCACAGGCGCTGCTGCAGGGAAGGAAATCCTCGTTCCTCACAGAATTTATATATCCGTTTCCCAGGAGCTGGATCAACAAAGCCTCATAGACTCTGCCCAGGCAAAGTGCGGAACGTGTCCCTGGGGGCAGGAGGAAACGGCTCTTCCATTTTGGGTAGACTTGCACATAAGCCGGTCTCAAGTTCCATGGGCAAGCTTCTCTGTTGTCATCTACAAATAAGTGGGAAATCCAGTAGAGGACCTGCATCGCTTGTCTCTTCCTCATCAGAGTATGTATGCATGTGCCACAGGCAAGGTGCAAGTACAGAGTGCTGTGTCCTGTGCCTGCAATGTCAGCCAGCCAACCTTCTCCAGCACTGAGTGCCTTCTTCCTCTGGCCATTCACACAATGAGCTTGACCAAGGACTCTGATGTGTTCCTGGAAATGGACTTGACCGGACAGTAAAAAAACAGATCCTATTCGTCCCTCTTGGAATGGGAAGTTTTCCCCGGTATCCTGAGAAATACTTTGAATGGAGCCACCCACAGCATGTTTGTCTCACAGTGTTGAGGACTCTGAAGGAAAGGTAAACATTTCCCTTTGACACACGGAGGGGTGCGTTTCGTAAACATGGAGAGCTGATATTTCCATTTGCTGTCAGAACTTGACTGCCACCACAGCCGCTGACGAATGTGATCGCAAGGGCTTGCAGACGGCCACTCGCAGCAGGTTTCACCCTGAAAGCCCATTAGGGAAGCGTTCCTCACCTTCAGAAGCAACGACTACACGCTCTAATGTATCTCGCAGCGAAGACATATTTGAAGTCTAGTGCAGCACTACATTGTTGAAGAGATCAGGAATACTTTGGGCTCTCCGCTGAGGTGTTTGCAAGAAGTGCAAAAGCTCTGCGTGCCGAAGGAGAGAAGGCCGGAGGGCTTGACACACTGCTGTGAATTCCTGCTTCCCATCGTAAACGGAATGTGTCGTCCTAAGCTCTGTACTCGCCGAGGTGTGTCAGAGAAGGCCAGTAAGGGCCGGAAGAGGTTGAGAGTGCTAGAGCCCGAGGAGTGTCAGCGAGAGCCCTAAAATCAGCCTACCATGAGCTTCACGGAACGCTGCGTGATGCTCTCTGCTCCAAAGCCATCAAGGGAGTAAGCTGTTCAGACGGCCTGCCAAGGCTGAGTTTTGCCCAGTCAAACTTCCTCTCTCCCATTTACAGGAAGGTATCTCTGGGAACACTGTCCTTAACGTGTATGTATGGCTGGCAGGGGACTGAAACAGGGCGTGAGTTCTCTCCCATGCGTGCTAACAAGCGTGCTGGGATAGGCGGTGTTTCCTCCGTCCTAGCCTGGCAATGTCCACTGCCTGCAAGGAAAGGCCTTCCCGTCCTGCATACAACGAAGAGCTTCCCAAAGGGAACCTGAGCTTTTCAGACGGCACAGTTTGACCTGTGTCTCACCTGAGGAATGCAGCCAAGTGTTTCCCTCTCTCGATTCAATGACCCTGCCCTGCAGCCTTTCCTTGAAAGGACGTCAAGGTCCAAGTGTGCTGTGTACGACATTGCTTGTTGCAGCCACCAGGAGTATTGCACGTGCTCTGGGAACTTCGAGCTCTGCTGGAGCCCTGTGTGCCCACCAGCAGAAGTGTATGTGCTATTGCGTACGGATCTAACACGCCGTGATCTCAGTCACGTGCAGGGCAAGATTTTTCAGACGGCAGAGTGAAACCTGCATTTCACCCTATGTTTGCGGGCACTTGTTTCTCCCCCTAGGACTCTACTACCCTTCAGGGATATTTCCCTGAGGGGAGGATGTATGTGAAGGGTGACGGTGGTGCATCAAGCGTCGTGATTAACATTCCTGTCATTTGGCTCTTTCCAGTTCATTGAGAGCGCCGCTCGAAGCACCGTGTTCCAAAGGCAACGTGGAAGCACAGGCGCTGCTGCAGGGAAGGAAATCCTCGTTCCTCACAGAATTTATATATCCGTTTCCCAGGAGCTGGATCAACAAAGCCTCATAGACTCTGCCCAGGCAAAGTGCGGAACGTGTCCCTGGGGGCAGGAGGAAACGGCTCTTCCATTTTGGGTAGACTTGCACATAACCCGGTCTCAAGTTCCATGGGCAAGTTTCTCTGTTGTCATCTACAAATAAGTGGGAAATCCAGTAGAGGACCTGCATCGCTTGTCTCTTCCTCATCAGAGTATGTATGCATGTGCCACAGGCAAGGTGCAAGTACAGAGTGCTGTGTCCTGTGCCTGCAATGTCAGCCAGCCAACCTTCTCCAGCACTGAGTGCCTTCTTCCTCTGGCCATTCACACAATGAGCTTGACCAAGGACTCTGATGTGTTCCTGGAAATGGACTTGACCGGACAGTAAAAAAACAGATCCTATTCGTCCCTCTTGGAATGGGAAGTTTTCCCCGGTATCCTGAGAAATACTTTGAATGGAGCCACCCACAGCATGTTTGTCTCACAGTGTTGAGGACTCTGAAGGAAAGGTAGACTTTTCCCTTTGACACACGGAGGGGTGCGTTTCGTAAACATGGAGAGCTGATATTTCCATTTGCTGTCAGAACTTGACTGCCACCACAGCCGCTGACGAATGTGATCGCAAGGGCTTGCAGACGGCCACTCGCAGCAGGTTTCACCCTGAAAGCCCATTAGGGAAGCGTTCCTCACCTTCAGAAGCAACGACTACACGCTCTAATGTATCTCGCAGCGAAGACATATTTGAAGTCTAGTGCAGCACTACATTGTTGAAGAGATCAGGAATACTTTGGGCTCTCCGCTGAGGTGTTTGCAAGAAGTGCAAAAGCTCTGCGTGCCGAAGGAGAGAAGGCCGGAGGGCTTGACACACTGCTGTGAATTCCTGCTTCCCATCGTAAACGGAATGTGTCGTCCTAAGCTCTGTACTCGCCGAGGTGTGTCAGAGAAGGCCAGTAAGGGCCGGAAGAGGTTGAGAGGGATAGAGCCCGAGGAGTGTCAGCGAGAGCCCTAAAATCAGCCTACCATGAGCTTCACGGAACGCTGCGTGATGCTCTCGGCTCCAAAGCCATCAAGGGAGTAAGCTGTTCAGACGGCCTGCCAAGGCTGAGTTTTGCCCAGGCAAACTTCCTATCTCCCATTTACAGGAAGGTATCTCTGGGAACACTGTCCTTGACGTGTATGTATGGCTGGCAGGGGACTGAAACAGGGCGTGAGTTCTCTCCCATGCGTGCTAACAAGCGTGCTTGGAAAGGCGGTGTTTCCTCCGTCCTAGCCGGGCAATGGCCTCAGACTGCAAGTAAAGGCCTTCCCGTCCCGCACAAAACGAAGAGCTTCCCAAAGGGAACCTGAGCTTTTCAGCCGGCACAGTTTGACCTGTGTCTCACCTGAGGAATGCAGCCAAGTGTTTCCCTCTCTCGATTCAATGACCCTGCCCTGCGGCCTTTCCTTGAAAGGACGTCAAGGTCCAAGTGTGCTGTGTACGACATTGCTTGTTGCAGGCACCAGGAGTATTGCACGTGCTCTGGGAACTTCGAGCTCTGCTGGAGCTCTGTGTGCCCACCAGCGGAATTGTATGTGCGATTGGGTATGGATCTAACACGCCGTGATCTCAGTCACGTGCAGGGCAAGATTTTTCAGATGGCAGAGTGAAACCTGCATTTCACCCTATGTTTGCGGGCACTTGTTTCTCCCCCTAGGACTCTACTACCCTTCAGGGATATTTCCCTGAGGGGAGGATGTATGTGAAGGGTGACGGTGGTGCATCAAGCGTCGTGATTAACATTCCTGTCATTTGGCTCTTTCCAGTTCATTGAGAGCGCCGCTCGAAGCACCGTGTTCCAAAGGCAACGTGGAAGCACAGGCGCTGCTGCAGGGAAGGAAATCCTCGTTCCTCACAGAATTTATATATCCGTTTCCCAGGAGCTGGATCAACAAAGCCTCATAGACTGTGCCCAGGCAAAGAGCGGAACGTGTCCCTGGGGGCAGGAGGAAACGGCTCTTCCATTTTGGGTAGACTTGCACATAAGCCGGTCTCAAGTTCCATGGGCAAGCTTCTCTGTTGTCATCTACAAATAAGTGGGAAATCCAGTAGAGGACCTGCATCGCTTGTCTCTTCCTCATCAGAGTATGTATGCATGTGCCACAGGCAAGGTGCAAGTACAGAGTGCTGTGTCCTGTGCCTGCAATGTCAGCCAGCCAACCTTCTCCAGCACTGAGTGCTTTCTTCCTCTGGCCATTCACACAATGAGCTTGACCAAGGACTCTGATGTGTTCCTCGAAATGGACTTGACCGGACAGTAAAAAAACAGATCCTATTCGTCCCTCTTGGAATGGGAAGTTTTCCCCGGTATCCTGAGAAATACTTTGAATGGAGCCACCCACAGCATGTTTGTCTCACAGGGTTGAGGACTCTGAAGGAAAGGTAGACTTTTCCCTTTGACACACGGAGGGGTGCGTTTCGTAAACATGGAGAGCTGATATTTCCATTTGCTGTCAGAACTTGACTGCCACCACAGCCGCTGACGAATGTGATCGCAAGGGCTTGCAGACGGCCACTCGCAGCAGGTTTCACCCTGAAAGCCCATTAGGGAAGCGTTCCTCACCTTCAGAAGCAACGACTACACGCTCTAATGTATCTCGCAGCGAAGACATATTTGAAGTCTAGTGCAGCACTACATTGTTGAAGAGATCAGGAATACTTTGGGCTCTCCGCTGAGGTGTTTGCAAGAAGTGCAAAAGCTCTGCGTGCCGAAGGAGAGAAGGCCGGAGGGCTTGACACACTGCTGTGAATTCCTGCTGCCCATCGTAAACGGAATATGTCGTCCTAAGCTCTGTACTCGCCGAGGTGTGTCAGAGAAGGCCAGTAAGGGCCGGAAGAGGTTGAGAGTGCTAGAGCCCGAGGAGTGTCAGCGAGAGCCCTAAAATCAGCCTACCATGAGCTTCACGGAACGCTGCGTGATGCTCTCTGCTCCAAAGCCATCAAGGGAGTAAGCTGTTCAGACGGCCTGCCAAGGCTGAGTTTTGCCCAGGCAAATTTCCTATCTCCCATTTACAGGAAGGTATCTCTGGGAACACTGTCCTTGACGTGTATGTATGGCTGGCAGGGGACTGAAACAGGGCGTGAGTTCTCTCCCATGCGTGCTAACAAGCGTGCTTGGAAAGGCGGTGTTTCCTCCGTCCTAGCCGGGCAATGGCCTCAGACTGCAAGTAAAGGCCTTCCCGTCCCGCACAAAACGAAGAGCTTCCCAAAGGGAACCTGAGCTTTTCAGCCGGCACAGTTTGACCTGTGTCTCACCTGAGGAATGCAGCCAAGTGTTTCCCTCTCTCGATTCAATGACCCTGCCCTGCGGCCTTTCTTGAAAGGACGTCAAGGTCCAAGTGTGCTGTGTACGACATTGCTTGTTGCAGGCACCAGGAGTATTGCACGTGCTCTGGGAACTTCGAGCTCTGCTGGAGCTCTGTGTGCCCACCAGCGGAATTGTATGTGCGATTGGGTATGGATCTAACACGCCGTGATCTCAGTCACGTGCAGGGCAAGATTTTTCAGATGGCAGAGTGAAACCTGCATTTCACCCTATGTTTGCGGGCACTTGTTTCTCCCCCTAGGACTCTACTACCCTTCAGGGATATTTCCCTGAGGGGAGGATGTATGTGAAGGGTGACGGTGGTGCATCAAGCGTCGTGATTAACATTCCTGTCATTTGGCTCTTTCCAGTTCATTGAGAGCGCCGCTCGAAGCACCGTGTTCCAAAGGCAACGTGGAAGCACAGGCGCTGCTGCAGGGAAGGAAATCCTCGTTCCTCACAGAATTTATATATCCGTTTCCCAGGAGCTGGATCAACAAAGCCTCATAGACTCTGCCCAGGCAAAGTGCGGAACGTGTCCCTGGGGGCAGGAGGAAACGGCTCTTCCATTTTGGGTAGACTTGCACATAAGCCGGTCTCAAGTTCCATGGGCAAGCTTCTCTGTTGTCATCTACAAATAAGTGGGAAATCCAGTAGAGGACCTGCATCGCTTGTCTCTTCCTCATCAGAGTATGTATGCATGTGCCACAGGCAAGGTGCAAGTACAGAGTGCTGTGTCCTGTGCCTGCAATGTCAGCCAGCCAACCTTCTCCAGCACTGAGTGCCTTCTTCCTCTGGCCATTCACACAATGAGCTTGACCAAGGACTCTGATGTGTTCCTGGAAATGGACTTGACCGGACAGTAAAAAAACAGATCCTATTCGTCCCTCTTGGAATGGGAAGTTTTCCCCGGTATCCTGAGAAATACTTTGAATGGAGCCACCCACACCATGTTTGTCTCACAGGGTTGAGGACTCTGAAGGAAAGGTAGACTTTTCCCTTTGACACACGGAGGGGTGCGTTTCGTAAACATGGAGAGCTGATATTTCCATTTGCTGTCAGAACTTGACTGCCACCACAGCCGCTGACGAATGTGATCGCAAGGGCTTGCAGACGGCCACTCGCAGCAGGTTTCACCCTGAAAGCCCATTAGGGAAGCGTTCCTCACCTTCAGAAGCAACGACTACACGCTCTAATGTATCTCGCAGCGAAGACATATTTGAAGTCTAGTGCAGCACTACATTGTTGAAGAGATCAGGAATACTTTGGGCTCTCCGCTGAGGTGTTTGCAAGAAGTGCAAAAGCTCTGCGTGCCGAAGGAGAGAAGGCCGGAGGGCTTGACACACTGCTGTGAATTCCTGCTTCCCATCGTAAACGGAATGTGTCGTCCTAAGCTCTGTACTCGCCGAGGTGTGTCAGAGAAGGCCAGTAAGGGCCGGAAGAGGTTGGGAGGGCTAGAGCCCGAGGAGTGTCAGCGAGAGCCCTAAAATCAGCCTACCATGAGCTTCACGGAACGCTGCGTGATGCTCTCTGCTCCAAAGCCATCAAGGGAGTAAGCTGTTCAGACGGCCTGCCAAGGCTGAGTTTTGCCCAGGCAAACTTCCTATCTCCCATTTACAGGAAGGTATCTCTGGGAACACTGTCCTTGACGTGTATGTATGGCTGGCAGGGGACTGAAACAGGGCGTGAGTTCTCTCCCATGCGTGCTAACAAGCGTGCTTGGAAAGGCGGTGTTTCCTCCGTCCTAGCCGGGCAATGGCCTCAGACTGCAAGTAAAGGCCTTCCCGTCCCGCACAAAACGAAGAGCTTCCCAAAGGGAACCTGAGCTTTTCAGCCGGCACAGTTTGACCTGTGTCTCACCTGAGGAATGCAGCCAAGTGTTTCCCTCTCTCGATTCAATGACCCTGCCCTGCGGCCTTTCCTTGAAAGGACGTCAAGGTCCAAGTGTGCTGTGTACGACATTGCTTGTTGCAGCCACCAGGAGTATTGCACGTGCTCTGGGAACTTCGAGCTCTGCTGGAGCTCTGTGTGCCCACCAGCGGAATTGTATGTGCGATTGGGTACGGATCTAACACGCCGTGATCTCAGTCACGTGCAGGGCAAGATTTCTCAGACGGCAGAGTGAAACCTGCATTTCACCCTAGGTGTGCAGGCACTTGTTTCTCCCCCTAGGACTCTACTACCCTTCAGGGATATTTCCCTGAGGGGAAGATGTATGTGAAGGGTGAGGGTGGTGCATGAAGCGTCGTGATTAACATTCCTGTCATTTGGCTCTTTCCAGTTCATTGAGAGTGCCGCTCGAGCACCGTGTGCCAAAGGCAACGTGGAAGCACAGGCGCTGCTGCAGGGAAGGAAATCCTCGTTCCTCACAGAATTTATATATCCGTTTCCCACGAGCTGGATCAACAAAGCCTCACAGCCTCTGCCCAGGCAAAGTACGGAACGTGTCCCTGGGGGCAGGAGGAAACGGCTCTTCCATTTTGGGTAGACTTGCACATAAGCCGGTCTCAAGTTCCATGGGCAAGCTTCTCTGTTGTCATCTACAAATAAGTGGGAAAGCCAGTAGAGGACCTGCACCGCTTGTCTCTTCCTCATCAGAGTATGTATGCATTTGCCACAGGCAAGGTGCAAGTACAGAGTGCTGTGTCCTGTGCCTGCAATGTCAGCCAGCTAACCTTCTCCAGCACTGAGTGCTTTCTTCCTCTGCCCATTCACACAACGAGCTTTACCAAGGACTCTGATGTGTTCCTGGAAATGGACTTGACCGGACAGGAAACAAACAGAGCCTATTCGTCCCTCTTAGAATGGGAAGTTTCCCCCGGTATCCTGAGAAACACTTTGAATGGAGCCACCCACAGCATGTTTGTCTCACAGGGTTGAGGACTCTGAAGGAAAGGTAGACTTTTCCCTTTGACACACGGAGGGGTGCGTTTCGTAAACATGGAGAGCTGATATTTCCATTTGCTGTCAGAACTTGACTGCCACCACAGCCGCTGACGAATGTGATCGCAAGGGCTTGCAGACGGCCACTCGCAGCAGGTTTCACCCTGAAAGCCCATTAGGGAAGCGTTCCTCACCTTCAGAAGCAACGACTACACGCTCTAATGTATCTCGCAGCGAAGACATATTTGAAGTCTAGTGCAGCACTACATTGTTGAAGAGCTCAGGAATACTTTGGGCTCTCCGCTGAGGTGTTTGAAAGAAGTGCAAAACCTCTGCGTGCCGAAAGAGAGAAGGCCGGAGGGCTTGACACACTGCTGTGAATTCCTGCTGCCCATCGTAAACGGAATGTGTCGCCCTAAGCTCTGTACTCGCCGAGGTGTGTCAGAGAAGGCCAGTAAGGGCCGGAAGAGGTTGAGAGTGTTAGAGCCCGAGGAGTGTCGGCGAGAGCCCTAAAATCATCCTACCATGAGCTTCACGGAACGCTGCGTGATGCTCTCTGCTCCAAAGCCGTCAAGGGAGTAAGCTGTTCAGACGGCCTGCCAAGGCTGAGTTTTGCCCAGTCAAACTTCCTCTCTCGCATTTACAGGAAGGTATCTCTGGGAACACTGTCCTTGACGTGTATGTATGGCTGGCAGGGGACTGAAACAGGGCGTGAGTTCTCTCCCATGCGTACTAACAAACGTGCTTCGATAGGCGGTGTTTCCTCCGTCCTAGCCTGGCAATGGCCACAGCCTGCAAGCAAAGGCCTTCCCGTCCTGCATACAACGAAGAGCTTCCCAAAGGGAACCTGAGCTTTTCAGACGGCACAGTTTGACCTGTGTCTCACCTGAGGAATGCAGCCAAGTGTTTCCCTCTCTCGATTCAATGACCCTGCCCTGCAGCCTTTCCTTGAAAGGACGTCAAGGTCCAAGTGTGCTGTGTACGACATTGCTTGTTGCAGGCACCAGGAGTATTGCACGTGCTCTGGGAACTTCGAGCTCTGCTGGAGCCCTGTGTGCCCACCAGCAGAAGTGTATGTGCGATTGGGTACGGATCTAACACGCCGTGATCTCAGTCACGTGCAGGGCAAGATTTTTCAGATGGCAGAGTGAAACCTGCATTTCACCCTAGGTGTGCAGGTACTTGTTTCTCCCCCTAGGACTCTACTACCCTTCAGGGATATTTCCCTGAGGGGAAGATGTATGTGAAGGCTGAGGGTGGTGCATGAAGCGTCGTGATTAACATTCCTGTCATTTGGCTCTTTCCAGTTCATTGAGAGCGCCGCTCGAGCACCGTGTGCCAAAGGCAACGTGGAAGCACAGGCGCTGCTGCAGGGAAGGAAATCCTCGTTCCTCACAGAATTTATATATCCGTTACCCACGAGCTGGATCAACAAAGCCTCACAGCCTCTGCCCAGGCAAAGTACGGAACGTGTCCCTGGGGGCAGGAGGAAACGGCTCTTCCATTTTGGGTAGACTTGCACATAAGCCGGTCTCAAGTTCCATGGGCAAGCTTCTCTGTTGTCATCTACAAATAAGTGGGAAAGCCAGTAGAGGACCTGCACCGCTTTTCTCTTCCTCATCAGAGTATGTATGCATTTGCCACAGGCAAGGTGCAAGTACAGAGTGCTGTGTACTGTGCCTGCAATGTCAGCCAGCTAACCTTCTCTAGCTTTGAGTGCTTTCTTCCTCTGCCCATTCACACAACGAGCTTTACCAAGGACTCTGATGTGTTCCTGGAAATGGACTTGACCGGACAGGAAACAAACAGAGCCTATTCGTCCCTCTTAGAATGGGAAGTTTCCCCCGGTATCCTGAGAAACACTTTGAATGGAGCCACCCACAGCATGTTTGTCTCACAGGGTTGAGGACTCTGAAGGAAAGGTAGACTTTTCCCTTTGACACACGGAGGGGTGCGTTTCGTAAACATGGAGAGCTGATATTTCCATTTGCTGTCAGAACTTGACTGCCACCACAGCCGCTGACGGATGTGATCGCAAGGGCTTGCAGACGGCCACTCGCAGCAGGTTTCACCCTGAAAGCCCATTAGGGAAGCGTTCCTCACCTTCAGAAGCAACGACTACACGCTCTAATGTATCTCGCAGCGAAGACATATTTGAAGTCTAGTGCAGCACTACATTGTTGAAGAGCTCAGGAATACTTTGGGCTCTCCGCTGAGGTGTTTGCAAGAAGTGCAAAACCTCTGCGTGCCGAAAGAGAGAAGGCCGGAGGGCTTGACACACTGCTGTGAATTCCTGCTGCCCATCGTAAACGGAATGTGTCGCCCTAAGCTCTGTACTCGCCGAGGTGTGTCAGAGAAGGGCAGTAAGGGCCGGAAGAGGTTGAGAGTGCTAGAGCCCGAGGAGTGTCGGCGAGAGCCCTAAAATCAGCCTACCATGAGCTTCACCTAACGCTGCGTGATGCTCTCTGCTCCAAAGTCGTCAAGGGAGTAAGCTGTTCAGACGGCCTGCCAAGGCTGAGTTTTGCCCAGTCAAACTTCCTCTCTCGCATTTACAGGAAGGTATCTCTGGGAACACTGTCCTTGACGTGTATGTATGGCTGGCAGGGGACTGAAACAGGGCGTGAGTTCTCTCCCATGCATGCTAACAAGCGTGCTTCGATAGGCGGTGTTTCCTCCGTCCTAGCCTGGCAATGGCCACAGCCTGCAAGCAAAGGCCTTTCCGTCCTGCATAAAACGAAGAGCTTCCCAAAGGGAACCTGAGCTTTTCAGCCGGCACAGTTTGACCTGTGTCTCACCTGAGGAATGCAGCCAAGTGTTTCCCTCTCTCGATTCAATGACCCTGCCCTGCAGCCTTTCCTTGAAAGGAAGTCAAGGTCCAAGTGTGCTGTGTACGACATTGCTTGTTGCAGGCACCAGGAGTATTGCACGTGCTCTGGGAACTTCGAGCTCTGCTGGAGCCCTGTGTGCCCACCAGCAGAAGTGTATGTGCTATTGGGTACGGATCTAACACGCCGTGATCTCAGTCACGTGCAGGGCAAGCTTTTTCAGACGGCAGAGTGAAACCTGCATTTCACCCTATGTTTGCGGGCACTTGTTTCTCCCCCTAGGACTCTACTACCCTTCAGGGATATTTCCCTGAGGGGAGGATGTATGTGAAGGGTGACGGTGGTGCATCAAGCGTCGTGATTAACATTCCTGTCATTTGGCTCTTTCCAGTTCATTGAGAGAGCCGCTCGAAGCACCGTGTTCCAAAGGCAACGTGGAAGCACAGGCGCTGCTGCAGGGAAGGATACCCTCGTTCCTCACAGAATTTATATATCCGTTTCCCAGGAGCTGGATCAACAAAGCCTCATAGACTCTGCCCAGGCAAAGTGCGGAACGTGTCCCTGAGGGCAGGAGGAAACGGCTCTTCCATTTTGTGTAGACTTGCACATAAGCCGGTCTCAAGTTCCATGGGCAAGCTTCTCTGTTGTCATCTACAAATAAGTGGGAAATCCAGTAGAGGACCTGCATCGCTTGTCTCTTCCTCATCAGAGTATGTATGCATGTGCCACAGGCAAGGTGCAAGTACAGAGTGCTGTGTCCTGTGCCTGCAAAGTCAGTCAGCCAACCTTCTCCAGCACTGAGTGCTTTCTTCCTCTGCCCATTCACACAACGAGCTTTACCAAGCACTCTGATGTGTTCCTGGAAATGGACTTGACCGGACAGGAATCAAACAGAGCCTATTCGTCCCTCTTAGAATGGGAAGTTTCCCCCGGTATCCTGAGAAACACTTTGAATGGAGCCACCCACAGCATGTTTGTCTCACAGGGTTGAGGACTCTGAAGGAAAGGTAGACTTTTCCCTTTGACACACGGAGGGGTGCGTTTCGTAAACATGGAGAGCTGATATTTCCATTTGCTGTCAGAACTTGACTGCCACCACAGCCGCTGACGAATGTGATCGCAAGGGCTTGCAGACGGCCACTCACAGCAGGTTTCACCCTGAAAGCCCATTAGGGAAGCGTTCCTCACCTTCAGAAGCAACGACTACACGCTCTAATGTATCTCGCAGCGAAGACATATTTGATGTCTAGTGCAGCACTACATTGTTGAAGAGCTCAGGAATACTTTGGGCTCTCCGCTGAGGTGTTTGCAAGAAGTGCAAAACCTCTGCGTGCCGAAGGAGAGAAGGCCGGAGGGCTTGACACACTGCTGTGAATTCCTGCTGCCCATCGTAAACGGAATGTGTCGCCCTAAGCTCTGTACTCGCCGAGGTGTGTCAGAGAAGGCCAGTAAGGGCCGGAAGAGGTTGAGAGTGCTAGAGCCCGAGGAGTGTCGGCGAGAGCCCTAAAATCAGCCTACCATGAGCTTCACGGAACGCTGCGTGATGCTCTCTGCTCCAAAGCCATCAAGGGAGTAAGCTGTTCAGACGGCCTGCCAAGGCTGAGTTTTGCCCAGTCAAACTTCCTCTCTCCCATTTACAGGAAGGTATCTCTGGGAACACTGTCCTTGACGTGTATGTATGGCTGGCAGGGGACTGAAACAGGGCGTGAGTTCTCTCCCATGCGTGCTAACAAGCGTGCTGGGATAGGCGGTGTTTCCTCCGTCCTAGCCTGGCAATGTCCACAGCCTGCAAGCAAAGGCCCTCCCGTCCTGCATACAACGAAGAGCTTCCCAAAGGGAACCTGAGGTTTCCAGGCGGCACAGTTTGTCCTGTGTCTCACCTGAGGAATGCAGCCAAGTGTTTCCCTCTCTCGATTCAATGACCCTGCCCTGCGGCCTTTCCTTGAAAGGAAGTCAAGGTCCAAGTGTGCTGTGTACGACATTGCTTGTTGCAGCCACCAGGAGTATTGCACGTGCTCTGGGAACTTCGAGCTCTGCTGGAGCCCTGTGTGCCCACCAGCAGAAGTGTATGTGCTATTGGGTACGGATCTAACACGCTGTGATCTCAGTCACGTGCAGGGCAAGATTTTTCAGACGGCAGAGTGAAACCTGCATTTCACCCTATGTTTGCGGGCACTTGTTTCTCCCCCTAGGACTCTACTACCCTTCAGGGATATTTCCCTGATGGGAGGATGTATGTGAAGGGTGAGGGTGGTGCATGAAGCGTCGTGATTTACATTCCTGTCATTTGGCTCTTTCCAGTTCATTGAGAGCGCCGCTCGAGCACCGTGTGCCAAAGGCAAAGTGGAAGCACAGGCGCTGCTGCAGGGAAGGAAATCCTCGTTCCTCACAGAATTTATATATCCGTTTCCCACGAGCTGGATCAACAAAGCCTCACAGCCTCTGCCCAGGCAAAGTACGGAACGTGTCCCTGGGGGCAGAGGAAACGGCTCTTCCATTTTGGGTAGACTTGCACATAAGCCGGTCTCAAGTTCCATGGGCAAGCTTCCCTGTTGTCATCTACAAATAAGTGGGAAAGCCACTAGAGGACCTGCACCGCTTGTCTCTTCCTCATCAGAGTATGTATGCATTTGCCACAGGCAAGGTGCAAGTACAGAGTGCTGTGTCCTGTGCCTGAAATGTCAGCCAGCTAACCTTCTCCAGCACTGAGTGCCTTCTTCCTCTGGCCATTCACACAATGAGCTTGACCAAGGACTCTGATGTGTTCCTGGAAATGGACTTGACCGGACAGTAAAAAAACAGATCCTATTCGTCCCTCTTGGAATGGGAAGTTTTCCCCGGTATCCTGAGAAATACTTTGAATGGAGCCACCCACAGCATGTTTGTCTCACAGGGTTGAGGACTCTGAAGGAAAGGTAGACTTTTCCCTTTGACACACGGAGGGGTGCGTTTCGTAAACATGGAGAGCTG
The DNA here is from genome assembly GCF_028564815.1 of Eubalaena glacialis. Classification (NCBI taxonomy): domain Eukaryota; kingdom Metazoa; phylum Chordata; class Mammalia; order Artiodactyla; family Balaenidae; genus Eubalaena; species Eubalaena glacialis. Next base: position 33,216,003 of record NC_083734.1, read on the forward strand.
ATATTTCCATTTGCTGTCAGAACTTGACTGCCACCACAGCCGCTGACGGATGTGATCGCAAGGGCTTGCAGACGGCCACTCGCAACAGGTTTCACCCTGAAAGCCCATTAGGGAAGCGTTCCTCACCTTCAGAAGCAACGTCTACACGCTCTAATGTATCTCGCAGCGAAGACATATTTGAAGTCTAGTGCAGCACTACATTCTTGAAGAGATCAGGAATACTTTGGGCTCTCCGCTGAGGTGTTTGCAAGAAGTGCAAAAGCTCTGCGTGCCGAAGGAGAGAAGGCCGGAGGGCTTGACACACTGCTGTGAATTCCTGCTTCCCATCGTAAACGGAATGTGTCGTCCTAAGCTCTGTACTCGCCGAGGTGTGTCAGAGAAGGCCAGTAAGGGCCGGAAGAGGTTGAGAGGGCTAGAGCCCGAGGAGTGTCAGCGAGAGCCCTAAAATCAGCCTACCATGAGCTTCACGGAACGCTGCGTGATGCTCTCTGCTCCAAAGCCATCAAGGGAGTAAGCTGTTCAGACGGCCTGCCAAGGCTGAGTTTTGCCCAGTCAAACTTCCTCTCTCCCATTTACAGGAAGGTATCTCTGGGAACACTGTCCTTGACGTGTATGTATGGCTGGCAGGGGACTGAAACAGGGCGTGAGTTCTCTCCCATGCGTGCTAACAAGCGTGGTGGGATAGGCGGTGTTTCCTCCGTCCTAGCCTGGCAATGGCCACAGCCTGAAAGCAAAGGCCTTCCCGTCCCGCATACAACGAAGAGCTTCCCAAAGGGAACCTGAGCTTTTCAGACGACACAGTTTGACCTGTGTCTCACCTGAGGAATGCAGCCAAGTGTTTCCCTCTCTCGATTCAATGACCCTGCCCTGCGGCCTTTCCTTGAAAGGACGTCAAGGTCCAAGTGTGCTGTGTACGACATTGCTTGTTGCAGGCACAAGGAGTATTGCACGTGCTCTGGGAACTTCGAGCTCTGCCGGAGCTCTGTGTGCCCACCAGCGGAATTGTATGTGCGATTGGGTACGGATCTAACACGCCGTGATCTCAGTCACGTGCAGGGCAAGATTTCTCAGACGGCAGAGTGAAACCTGCATTTCACCCTAGGTGTGCAGGCACTTGTTTCTCCCCCTAGGACTCTACTACCCTTCAGGGATATTTCCCTGAGGGGAAGATGTATGTGAAGGGTGAGGGTGGTGCATGAAGCGTCGTGATTAACATTCCTGTCATTTGGCTCTTTCCAGTTCATTGAGAGCGCCGCTCGAGCACCGTGTGCCAAAGGCAACGTGGAAGCACAGGCGCTGCTGCAGGGAAGGAAATCCTCGTTCCTCACAGAATTTATATATCCGTTTCCCACGAGCTGGATCAACAAAGCCTCACAGCCTCTGCACAGGCAAAGTATGGAACGTGTCCCTGGGGGCAGGAGGAAACGGCTCTTCCATTTTGGGTAGACTTGCACATAAGCCGGTCTCAAGTTCCATGGGCAAGCTTCTCTGTTGTCATCTACAAATAAGTGGGAAAGCCAGTAGAGGACCTGCACCGCTTGTCTCTTCCTCATCAGAGTATGTATGCATTTGCCACAGGCAAGGTGCAAGTACAGAGTGCTGTGTACTGTGCCTGCAATGTCAGCCAGCTAACCTTCTCCAGCACTGAGTGCTTTCTTCCTCTGCCCATTCACACAACGAGCTTTACCAAGGACTCTGATGTGTTCCTGGAAATGGACTTGACCGGACAGGAAACAAACAGAGCCTATTCGTCCCTCTTGGAATGGGAAGTTTTCCCCGGTATCCTGAGAAATACTTTGAATGGAGCCACCCACAGCATGTTTGTCTCACAGGGTTGAGGACTCTGAAGGAAAGGTAGACTTTTCCCTTTGACACACGGAGGGGTGCGTTTCGTAAACATGGAGAGCTGATATTTCCATTTGCTGTCAGAACTTGACTGCCACCACAGCCGCTGACGAATGTGATCGCAAGGGCTTGCAGACGGCCACTCGCAGCAGGTTTCACCCTGAAAGCCCATTAGGGAAGCGTTCCTCACCTTCAGAAGCAACGACTACACGCTCTAATGTATCTCGCAGCGAAGACATATTTGAAGTCTAGTGCAGCACTACATTGTTGAAGAGATCAGGAATACTTTGGGCTCTCCGCTGAGGTGTTTGCAAGAAGTGCAAAAGCTCTGCGTGCCGAAGGAGAGAAGGCCGGAGGGCTTGACACACTGCTGTGAATTCCTGCTTCCCATCGTAAACGGAATGTGTCGTCCTAAGCTCTGTACTCGCCGAGGTGTGTCAGAGAAGGCCAGTAAGGGCCGGAAGAGGTTGGGAGGGCTAGAGCCCGAGGAGTGTCAGCGAGAGCCCTAAAATCAGCCTACCATGAGCTTCACGGAACGCTGCGTGATGCTCTCTGCTCCAAAGCCATCAAGGGAGTAAGCTGTTCAGACGGCCTGCCAAGGCTGAGTTTTGCCCAGGCAAACTTCCTATCTCCCATTTACAGGAAGGTATCTCTGGGAACACTGTCCTTGACGTGTATGTATGGCTGGCAGGGGACTGAAACAGGGCGTGAGTTCTCTCCCATGCGTGCTAACAAGCGTGCTTGGAAAGGCGGTGTTTCCTCCGTCCTAGCCGGGCAATGGCCTCAGACTGCAAGTAAAGGCCTTCCCGTCCCGCACAAAACGAAGAGCTTCCCAAAGGGAACCTGAGCTTTTCAGCCGGCACAGTTTGACCTGTGTCTCACCTGAGGAATGCAGCCAAGTGTTTCCCTCTCTCGATTCAATGACCCTGCCCTGCGGCCTTTCCTTGAAAGGACGTCAAGGTCCAAGTGTGCTGTGTACGACATTGCTTGTTGCAGCCACCAGGAGTATTGCACGTGCTCTGGGAACTTCGAGCTCTGCTGGAGCTCTGTGTGCCCACCAGCGGAATTGTATGTGCGATTGGGTACGGATCTAACACGCCGTGATCTCAGTCACGTGCAGGGCAAGATTTCTCAGACGGCAGAGTGAAACCTGCATTTCACCCTAGGTGTGCAGGCACTTGTTTCTCCCCCTAGGACTCTACTACCCTTCAGGGATATTTCCCTGAGGGGAAGATGTATGTGAAGGCTGAGGGTGGTGCATGAAGCGTCGTGATTAACATTCCTGTCATTTGGCTCTTTCCAGTTCATTGAGAGCGCCGCTCGAGCACCGTGTGCCAAAGGCAACGTGGAAGCACAGGCGCTGCTGCAGGGAAGGAAATCCTCGTTCCTCACAGAATTTATATATCCGTTTCCCACGAGCTGGATCAACAAAGCCTCACAGCCTCTGCCCAGGCAAAGTACGGAACGTGTCCCTGGGGGCAGGAGGAAACGGCTCTTCCATTTTGGGTAGACTTGCACATAAGCCGGTCTCAAGTTCCATGGGCAAGCTTCTCTGTTGTCATCTACAAATAAGTGGGAAAGCCAGTAGAGGACCTGCACCGCTTGTCTCTTCCTCATCAGAGTATGTATGCATTTGCCACAGGCAAGGTGCAAGTACAGAGTGCTGTGTCCTGTGCCTGCAATGTCAGCCAGCTAACCTTCTCCAGCACTGAGTGCTTTCTTCCTCTGCCCATTCACACAACGAGCTTTACCAAGGACTCTGATGTGTTCCTGGAAATGGACTTGACCGGACAGGAAACAAACAGAGCCTATTCGTCCCTCTTAGAATGGGAAGTTTCCCCCGGTATCCTGAGAAACACTTTGAATGGAGCCACCCACAGCATGTTTGTCTCACAGGGTTGAGGACTCTGAAGGAAAGGTAGACTTTTCCCTTTGACACACGGAGGGGTGCGTTTCGTAAACATGGAGAGCTGATATTTCCATTTGCTGTCAGAACTTGACTGCCACCACAGCCGCTGACGAATGTGATCGCAAGGGCTTGCAGACGGCCACTCGCAGCAGGTTTCACCCTGAAAGCCCATTAGGGAAGCGTTCCTCACCTTCAGAAGCAACGACTACACGCTCTAATGTATCTCGCAGCGAAGACATATTTGAAGTCTAGTGCAGCACTACATTGTTGAAGAGCTCAGGAATACTTTGGGCTCTCCGCTGAGGTGTTTGAAAGAAGTGCAAAACCTCTGCGTGCCGAAAGAGAGAAGGCCGGAGGGCTTGACACACTGCTGTGAATTCCTGCTGCCCATCGTAAACGGAATGTGTCGCCCTAAGCTCTGTACTCGCCGAGGTGTGTCAGAGAAGGCCAGTAAGGGCCGGAAGAGGTTGAGAGTGTTAGAGCCCGAGGAGTGTCGGCGAGAGCCCTAAAATCATCCTACCATGAGCTTCACGGAACGCTGCGTGATGCTCTCTGCTCCAAAGCCGTCAAGGGAGTAAGCTGTTCAGACGGCCTGCCAAGGCTGAGTTTTGCCCAGTCAAACTTCCTCTCTCGCATTTACAGGAAGGTATCTCTGGGAACACTGTCCTTGACGTGTATGTATGGCTGGCAGGGGACTGAAACAGGGCGTGAGTTCTCTCCCATGCGTACTAACAAGCGTGCTTCGATAGGCGGTGTTTCCTCCGTCCTAGCCTGGCAATGGCCACAGCCTGAAAGCAAAGGCCTTCCCGTCCCGCATACAACGAAGAGCTTCCCAAAGGGAACCTGAGCTTTTCAGACGACACAGTTTGACCTGTGTCTCACCTGAGGAATGCAGCCAAGTGTTTCCCTCTCTCGATTCAATGACCGTGCCCTGCGGCCTTTCCTTGAAAGGACGTCAAGGTCCAAGTGTGCTGTGTACGACATTGCTTGTTGCAGGCACAAGGAGTATTGCACGTGCTCTGGGAACTTCGAGCTCTGCCGGAGCTCTGTGTGCCCACCAGCGGAATTGTATGTGCGATTGGGTACGGATCTAACACGCCGTGATCTCAGTCACGTGCAGGGCAAGATTTCTCAGACGGCAGAGTGAAACCTGCATTTCACCCTAGGTGTGCAGGCACTTGTTTCTCCCCCTAGGACTCTACTACCCTTCAGGGATATTTCCCTGAGGGGAAGATGTATGTGAAGGGTGAGGGTGGTGCATGAAGCGTCGTGATTAACATTCCTGTCATTTGGCTCTTTCCAGTTCATTGAGAGCGCCGCTCGAGCACCGTGTGCCAAAGGCAACGTGGAAGCACAGGCGCTGCTGCAGGGAAGGAAATCCTCGTTCCTCACAGAATTTATATATCCGTTTCCCACGAGCTGGATCAACAAAGCCTCACAGCCTCTGCACAGGCAAAGTATGGAACGTGTCCCTGGGGGCAGGAGGAAACGGCTCTTCCATTTTGGGTAGACTTGCACATAAGCCGGTCTCAAGTTCCATGGGCAAGCTTCTCTGTTGTCATCTACAAATAAGTGGGAAAGCCAGTAGAGGACCTGCACCGCTTGTCTCTTCCTCATCAGAGTATGTATGCATTTGCCACAGGCAAGGTGCAAGTACAGAGTGCTGTGTACTGTGCCTGCAATGTCAGCCAGCTAACCTTCTCCAGCACTGAGTGCTTTCTTCCTCTGCCCATTCACACAACGAGCTTTACCAAGGACTCTGATGTGTTCCTGGAAATGGACTTGACCGGACAGGAAACAAACAGAGCCTATTCGTCCCTCTTGGAATGGGAAGTTTTCCCCGGTATCCTGAGAAACACTTTGAATGGAGCCACCCACAGCATGTTTGTCTCACAGGGTTGAGGACTCTGAAGGAAAGGTAGACTTTTCCCTTTGACACACGGAGGGGTGCGTTTCGTAAACATGGAGAGCTGATATTTCCATTTGCTGTCAGAACTTGACTGCCACCACAGCCGCTGACGAATGTGATCGCAAGGGCTTGCAGACGGCCACTCGCAGCAGGTTTCACCCTGAAAGCCCATTAGGGAAGCGTTCCTCACCTTCAGAAGCAACGACTACACGCTCTAATGTATCTCGCAGCGAAGACATATTTGAAGTCTAGTGCAGCACTACATTGTTGAAGAGATCAGGAATACTTTGGGCTCTCCGCTGAGGTGTTTGCAAGAAGTGCAAAAGCTCTGCGTGCCGAAGGAGAGAAGGCCGGAGGGCTTGACACACTGCTGTGAATTCCTGCTGCCCATCGTAAACGGAATGTGTCGTCCTAAGCTCTGTACTCGCCGAGGTGTGTCAGAGAAGGCCAGTAAGGGCCGGAAGAGGTTGGGAGGGCTAGAGCCCGAGGAGTGTCAGCGAGAGCCCTAAAATCAGCCTACCATGAGCTTCACGGAACGCTGCGTGATGCTCTCTGCTCCAAAGCCATCAAGGGAGTAAGCTGTTCAGACGGCCTGCCAAGGCTGAGTTTTGCCCAGGCAAACTTCCTATCTCCCATTTACAGGAAGGTATCTCTGGGAACACTGTCCTTGACGTGTATGTATGGCTGGCAGGGGACTGAAACAGGGCGTGAGTTCTCTCCCATGCGTGCTAACAAGCGTGCTTGGAAAGGCGGTGTTTCCTCCGTCCTAGCCGGGCAATGGCCTCAGACTGCAAGTAAAGGCCTTCCCGTCCCGCACAAAACGAAGAGCTTCCCAAAGGGAACCTGAGCTTTTCAGCCGGCACAGTTTGACCTGTGTCTCACCTGAGGAATGCAGCCAAGTGTTTCCCTCTCTCGATTCAATGACCCTGCCCTGCGGCCTTTCCTTGAAAGGACGTCAAGGTCCAAGTGTGCTGTGTACGACATTGCTTGTTGCAGCCACCAGGAGTATTGCACGTGCTCTGGGAACTTCGAGCTCTGCTGGAGCTCTGTGTGCCCACCAGCGGAATTGTATGTGCGATTGGGTACGGATCTAACACGCCGTGATCTCAGTCACGTGCAGGGCAAGATTTCTCAGACGGCAGAGTGAAACCTGCATTTCACCCTAGGTGTGCAGGCACTTGTTTCTCCCCCTAGGACTCTACTACCCTTCAGGGATATTTCCCTGAGGGGAAGATGTATGTGAAGGGTGAGGGTGGTGCATGAAGCGTCGTGATTAACATTCCTGTCATTTGGCTCTTTCCAGTTCATTGAGAGTGCCGCTCGAGCACCGTGTGCCAAAGGCAACGTGGAAGCACAGGCGCTGCTGCAGGGAAGGAAATCCTCGTTCCTCACAGAATTTATATATCCGTTTCCCACGAGCTGGATCAACAAAGCCTCACAGCCTCTGCCCAGGCAAAGTACGGAACGTGTCCCTGGGGGCAGGAGGAAACGGCTCTTCCATTTTGGGTAGACTTGCACATAAGCCGGTCTCAAGTTCCATGGGCAAGCTTCTCTGTTGTCATCTACAAATAAGTGGGAAAGCCAGTAGAGGACCTGCACCGCTTGTCTCTTCCTCATCAGAGTATGTATGCATTTGCCACAGGCAAGGTGCAAGTACAGAGTGCTGTGTCCTGTGCCTGCAATGTCAGCCAGCTAACCTTCTCCAGCACTGAGTGCTTTCTTCCTCTGCCCATTCACACAACGAGCTTTACCAAGGACTCTGATGTGTTCCTGGAAATGGACTTGACCGGACAGGAAACAAACAGAGCCTATTCGTCCCTCTTAGAATGGGAAGTTTCCCCCGGTATCCTGAGAAACACTTTGAATGGAGCCACCCACAGCATGTTTGTCTCACAGGGTTGAGGACTCTGAAGGAAAGGTAGACTTTTCCCTTTGACACACGGAGGGGTGCGTTTCGTAAACATGGAGAGCTGATATTTCCATTTGCTGTCAGAACTTGACTGCCACCACAGCCGCTGACGAATGTGATCGCAAGGGCTTGCAGACGGCCACTCGCAGCAGGTTTCACCCTGAAAGCCCATTAGGGAAGCGTTCCTCACCTTCAGAAGCAACGACTACACGCTCTAATGTATCTCGCAGCGAAGACATATTTGAAGTCTAGTGCAGCACTACATTGTTGAAGAACTCAGGAATACTTTGGGCTCTCCGCTGAGGTGTTTGAAAGAAGTGCAAAACCTCTGCGTGCCGAAAGAGAGAAGGCCGGAGGGCTTGACACACTGCTGTGAATTCCTGCTGCCCATCGTAAACGGAATGTGTCGCCCTAAGCTCTGTACTCGCCGAGGTGTGTCAGAGAAGGCCAGTAAGGGCCGGAAGAGGTTGAGAGTGTTAGAGCCCGAGGAGTGTCGGCGAGAGCCCTAAAATCATCCTACCATGAGCTTCACGGAACGCTGCGTGATGCTCTCTGCTCCAAAGCCGTCAAGGGAGTAAGCTGTTCAGACGGCCTGCCAAGGCTGAGTTTTGCCCAGTCAAACTTCCTCTCTCGCATTTACAGGAAGGTATCTCTGGGAACACTGTCCTTGACGTGTATGTATGGCTGGCAGGGGACTGAAACAGGGCGTGAGTTCTCTCCCATGCGTACTAACAAGCGTGCTTCGATAGGCGGTGTTTCCTCCGTCCTAGCCTGGCAATTGCCACAGCCTGCAAGCAAAGGCCTTCCCGTCCTGCATACAACGAAGAGCTTCCCAAAGGGAACCTGAGCTTTTCAGACGGCACAGTTTGACCTGTGTCTCACCTGAGGAATGCAGCCAAGTGTTTCCCTCTCTCGATTCAATGACCCTGCCCTGCAGCCTTTCCTTGAAAGGACGTCAAGGTCCAAGTGTGCTGTGTACGACATTGCTTGTTGCAGGCACCAGGAGTATTGCACGTGCTCTGGGAACTTCGAGCTCTGCTGGAGCCCTGTGTGCCCACCAGCAGAAGTGTATGTGCTATTGGGTACGGATCTAACACGCCGTGATCTCAGTCACGTGCAGGGCAAGATTTTTCAGACGGCAGAGTGAAACCTGCATTTCACTCTATGTTTGCGGGCACTTGTTTCTCCCCCTAGGACTCTAGTACCCTTCAGGGATATTTCCCTGAGGGGAGGATGTATGTGAAGGGTGACGGTGGTGCATCAAGCGTCGTGATTAACATTCCTGTCATTTGGCTCTTTCCAATTCATTGAGAGCGCCGCTCGAAGCACCGTGTTCCAAAGGCAACGTGGAAGCACAGGCGCTGCTGCAGGGAAGGATACCCTCGTTCCTCACAGAATTTATATATCCGTTTCCCAGGAGCTGGATCAACAAAGCCTCATAGACTCTGCCCAGGCAAAGTGCGGAACGTGTCCCTGAGGGCAGGAGGAAACGGCTCTTCCATTTTGTGTAGACTTGCACATAAGCCGGTCTCAAGTTCCATGGGCAAGCTTCTCTGTTGTCATCTACAAATAAGTGGGAAATCCAGTAGAGGACCTGCATCGCTTGTCTCTTCCTCATCAGAGTATGTATGCATGTGCCACAGGCAAGGTGCAAGTACAGAGTGCTGTGTCCTGTGCCTGCAAAGTCAGTCAGCCCACCTTCTCCAGCACTGAGTGCTTTCTTCCTCTGCCCATTCACACAACGAGCTTTACCAAGGACTCTGATGTGTTCCTGGAAATGGACTTGACCGGACAGGAATCAAAGAGAGCCTATTCGTCCCTCTTAGAATGGGAAGTTTCCCCCGGTATCCTGAGAAACACTTTGAATGGAGCCACCCACAGCATATTTGTCTCACAGGGTTGAGGACTCTGAAGGAAAGGTAGACTTTTCCCTTTGACACACGGAGCGGTGCGTTTCGTAAACATGGAGAGCTGATATTTCCATTTGCTGTCAGAACTTGACTGCCACCACAGCCGCTGACGGATGTGATCGCAAGGGCTTGCAGACGGCCACTCGCAACAGGTTTCACCCTGAAAGCCCATTAGGGAAGCGTTCCTCACCTTCAGAAGCAACGACTACACGCTCTAATGTATCTCGCAGCGAAGACATATTTGAAGTCTAGTGCAGCACTACATTGTTGAAGAGATCAGGAATACTTTGGGCTCTCCGCTGAGGTGTTTGCAAGAAGTGCAAAAGCTCTGCGTGCCGAAGGAGAGAAGGCCGGAGGGCTTGACACACTGCTGTGAATTCCTGCTTCCCATCGTAAACGGAATGTGTCGTCCTAAGCTCTGTACTCGCCGAGGTGTGTCAGAGAAGGCCAGTAAGGGCCGGAAGAGGTTGAGAGGGCTAGAGCCCGAGGAGTGTCAGCGAGAGCCCTAAAATCAGCCTACCATGAGCTTCACGGAACGCTGCGTGATGCTCTCTGCTCCAAAGCCATCAAGGGAGTAAGCTGTTCAGACGGCCTGCCAAGGCTCAGTTTTGCCAGGCAAACTTCCTATCTCCCATTTACAGGAAGGTATCTCTGGGAACACTGTCCTTGACGTGTATGTATGGCTGGCAGGGGACTGAAACAGGGCGTGAGTTCTCTCCCATGCGTGCTAACAAGCGTGCTTGGAAAGGCGGTGTTTCCTCCGTCCTAGCCGGGCAATGGCCTCAGACTGCAAGTAAAGGCCTTCCCGTCCCGCACAAAACGAAGAGCTTCCCAAAGGGAACCTGAGCTTTTCAGCCGGCACAGTTTGACCTGTGTCTCACCTGAGGAATGCAGCCAACTGTTTCCCTCTCTCGATTCAATGACCCTGCCCTGCGGCCTTTCCTTGAAAGGACGTCAAGGTCCAAGTGTGCTGTGTACGACATTGCTTGTTGCAGCCACCAGGAGTATTGCACGTGCTCTGGGAACTTCGAGCTCTGCTGGAGCCCTGTGTGCCCACCAGCAGAAGTGTATGTGCTATTGGGTACGGATCTAACACGCTGTGATCTCAGTCACGTGCAGGGCAAGATTTTTCAGACGGCAGAGTGAAACCTGCATTTCACCCTATGTTTGCGGGCACTTGTTTCTCCCCCTAGGACTCTACTACCATTCAGGGATATTTCCCTGATGGGAGGATGTATGTGAAGGGTGAGGGTGGTGCATGAAGCGTCGTGATTTACATTCCTGTCATTTGGCTCTTTCCAGTTCATTGAGAGCGCCGCTCGAGCACCGTGTGCCAAAGGCAACGTGGAAGCACAGGCGCTGCTGCAGGGAAGGAAATCCTCGTTCCTCACAGAATTTATATATCCGTTTCCCACGAGCTGGATCAACAAAGCCTCACAGCCTCTGCCCAGGCAAAGTACGGAACGTGTCCCTGGGGGCAGAGGAAACGGCTCTTCCATTTTGGGTAGACTTGCACATAAGCCGGTCTCAAGTTCCATGGGCAAGCTTCCCTGTTGTCATCTACAAATAAGTGGGAAAGCCAGTAGAGGACCTGCACCGCTTGTCTCTTCCTCATCAGAGTATGTATGCATTTGCCACAGGCAAGGTGCAAGTACAGAGTGCTGTGTCCTGTGCCTGCAAAGTCAGTCAGCCCACCTTCTCCAGCACTGAGTGCTTTCTTCCTCTGCCCATTCACACAACGAGCTTTACCAAGGACTCTGATGTGTTCCTGGAAATGGACTTGACCGGACAGGAAACAAAGAGAGCCTATTCGTCCCTCTTAGAATGGGAAGTTTCCCCCGGTATCCTGAGAAACACTTTGAATGGAGCCACCCACAGTATGTTTGTCTCACAGGGTTGAGGACTCTGAAGGAAAGGTAGACTTTTCCCTTTGACACACGGAGGGGTGCGTTTTGTAAACATGGAGAGCTGATATTTCCATTTGCTGTCAGAACTTGACTGCCACCACAGCCGCTGACGAATGTGATCGCAAGGGCTTGCAGAAGGCCACTCGCAACAGGTTTCACCCTGAAAGCCCATTTGGGAAGCGTTCCTCACCTTCAGAAGCAACGACTACACGCTGTAATATATCTCGCAGCGAAGACATATTTGAAGTCTAGTGCAGCACTACATTGTTGAAGAGATCAGGAATACTTTGGGCTCTCCGCTGAGGTGTTTGTAAGAAGTGCAAAAGCTCTGCGTGCCAAAGGAGAGAAGGCCGCAGGGCTTGACACACTGCTGTGAATTCCTGCTTCCCATCGTAAACGGAATGTGTCGCCCTAAGCTCTGTACTCGCAGAGGTGTGTCAGAGAAGGCCAGTAAGGGCCGGAAGAGGTTGAGAGTGCTAGAGCCCGAGGAGTGTCGGCGAGAGCCCTAAAATCAGCCTACCATGAGCTTCACGGAACGCTGCGTGATGCTCTCTGCTCCAAAGCCATCAAGGGAGTAAGCTGTTCAGACGGCCTGCCAAGGCTGAGTTTTGCCCAGTCAAACTTCCTCTCTCCCATTTACAGGAAGGTATCTCTGGGAACACTGTCCTTGACGTGTATGTATGGCTGGCAGGGGACTGAAACAGGGCGTGAGTTCTCTCCCATGCGTGCTAACAAGCGTGCTGGGATAGGCGGTGTTTCCTCCGTCCTAGCCTGGCAATGGCCACAGCCTGCAAGCAAAGGCCTTCCCGTCCCGCCTACAACGAAGAGCTTCCCAAAGGGAACCTGAGCTTTTCAGCCGGCACAGTTTGACCTGTGTCTCACCTGAGGAATGCAGCCAAGTGTTTCCCTCTCTCGATTCAATGACCCTGCCCTGCGGCCTTTCCTTGAAAGGACGTCAAGGTCCAAGTGTGCTGTGTACGACATTGCTTGTTGCAGGCACCAGGAGTATTGCACGTGCTCTGGGAACTTCGAGCTCTGCCGGAGCTCTGTGTGCCCACCAGCGGAATTGTATGTGCGATTGGGTACGGATCTAACACGCCGTGATCTCAGTCACGTGCAGGGCACGATTTTTCAGACGGCAGAGTGAAACCTGCACTTCACCCTAGGTTTGCAGGCACTTGTTTCTCCCCCAGGACTCTACTACCCTTCAGGGATATTTCCCTGAGGGGAAGATGTATGTGAAGGGTGAGGGTGGTGCATGAAGCGTCGTGATTAACATTCCTGTCATTTGGCTCTTTCCAGTTCATTGAGAGCGCCGCTCGAGCACCGTGTGCCAAAGGCAACGTGGAAGCACAGGCGCTGCTGCAGGGAAGGAAATCCTCGTTCCTCACAGAATTTATATATCCGTTTCCCACGAGCTGGATCAACAAAGCCTCAAAGCCTCTGCACAGGCAAAGTATGGAACGTGTCCCTGGGGGCAGGAGGAAACGGCTCTTCCATTTTGGGTAGACTTGCACATAAGCCGGTCTCAAGTTCCATGGGCAAGCTTCTCTGTTGTCATCTACAAGTAAGTGGGAAAGCCAGTAGAGGACCTGCACCGCTTGTCTCTTCCTCATCAGAGTATGTATGCATTTGCCACAGGCAAGGTGCAAGTACAGAGTGCTGTGTACTGTGCCTGCAATGTCAGCCAGCTAACCTTCTTCAGCACTGAGTGCTTTCTTCATCTGCCCATTCACACAACGAGCTTTACCAAGGACTCTGATGTGTTCCTGGAAATGGACTTGACCGGATAGGAAACAAACATAGCCTATTCGTCCCTCTTAGAATGGGAAGTTTCACCCGGTATCCTGAGAAACACTTTGAATGGAGCCACCCACAGCATGTTTGTCTCACAGGGTTGAGGACTCTGAAGGAAAGGTAGACTTTTCCCTTTGACACAAGGAGGGGTGCGTTTTGTAAACATGGAGAGCTGATATTTCCATTTGCTGTCAGAACTTGACTGCCACCACAGCCGCTGACGAATGTGATCGCAACGGCTTGCAGAAGGCCACTCGCAACAGGTTTCACCCTGAAAGCCCATTTGGGAAGGGTTCCTCACCTTCAGAAGCAACGACTACACGCTCTAATGTATCTCGCAGCAGAGACATATTTGAAGTCTAGTGCAGCACTACATTGTTGAAGAGATCAGGAATACTTTGGGCTCTCCGCTGAGGTGTTTGCAAGAAGTGCAAAAGCTCTGCGTGCCAAAGGAGAGAAGGCCGGAGGGCTTGACACACTGCTGTGAATTCCTGCTTCCCATCGTAAACGGAATGTGTCGCCCTAAGCTCTGTACTCGCCGAGGTGTGTCAGAGAAGGCCAGTAAGGGCCGGAAGAGGTTGAGAGTGCTAGAGCCCGAGGAGTGTCGGCGAGAGCCCTAAAATCAGCCTACCATGAGCTTCACGGAACGCTGCGTGATGCTCTCTTCTCCAAAGCCATCAAGGGAGTAAGCTGTTCAGACGGCCTGCCAAGGCTGAGTTTTGCCCAGTCAAACTTCCTCTCTCCCATTTAGAGGAAGGTATCTCTGGGAACACTGTCCTTGACGTGTATGTATGGCTGGCAGGGGACTGAAACAGGGCGTGAGTTCTCTCCCATGCGTGCTAACAAGCGTGCTTGGAAAGTCGGTGTTTCCTCCGTCCTAGCCTGGCAATGGCCACAGCCTGCAAGCAAAGGCCTTCCCGTCCCGCATACAACGAAGAGCTTCCCAAAGGGAACCTGAGCTTTTCAGCCGGCACAGTTTGACCTGTGTCTCACCTGAGGAATGCAGCCAAGTGTTTCCCTCTCTCGATTCAATGACCCTGCCCTGCGGCCTTTCCTTGAAAGGAAGTCAAGGTCCAAGTGTGCTGTGTACGACATTGCTTGTTGCAGGCACCAGGAGTATTGCACGTGCTCTGGGAACTTCGAGCTCTGCCGGAGCTCTGTGTGCCCACCAGCGGAATTGTATGTGCGATTGGGTACGGATCTAACACGCCGTGATCTCAGTCACGTGCAGGGCAAGATTTTTCAGACGGCAGAGTGAAACCTGCATTTCACCCTAGGTTTGCAGGCACTTGTTTCTCCCCCTAGGACTCTACTACCCTTCAGGGATATTTCCCTGAGGGGAAGATGTATGTGAAGGGTGAGGGTGGTGCATGAAGCGTCGTGATTAACATTCCTGTCATTTGGCTCTTTCCAGTTCATTGAGAGCGCCGCTCGAGCACCGTGTGCCAAAGGCAACGTGGAAGCACAGGCGCTGCTGCAGGGAAGGAAATCCTCGTTCCTCACAGAATTTATATATCCGTTTCCCACGAGCTGGATCAACAAAGCCTCACAGCCTCTGCCCAGGCAAAGTATGGAACGTGTCCCTGGGGGCAGGAGGAAACGGCTCTTCCATTTTGGGTAGACTTGCACATAAGCCGGTCTCAAGTTCCATGGGCAAGCTTCTGTGTTGTCATCTACAAGTAAGTGGGAAATCCAGTAGAGGACCTGCACCGCTTGTCTCTTCCTCATCAGAGTATGTATGCATTTGCCACAGGCAAGGTGCAAGTACAGAGTGCTGTGTACTGTGCCTGCAATGTCAGCCAGCTAAACTTCTCCAGCACTGAGTGCTTTCTTCCTCTGCCCATTCACACAACGAGCTTTACCAAGGACTCTGATGTGTTCCTGGAAATGGACTTGACCGGACAGGAAACAAACAGAGCCTATTCGTCCCTCTTAGAATGGGAAGTTTCCCCCGGTATCCTGAGAAACACTTTGAATGGAGCCACCCACAGCATGTTTGTCTCACAGGGTTGAGGACTCTGAAGGAAAGGTAGACTTTTCCGTTTGACACACGGAGCGGTGCGTTTCGTAAACATGGAGAGCTGATATTTCCATTTGCTGTCAGAACTTGACTGCCACCACAGCCGCTGACGAATGTGATCGCAAGGGCTTGCAGACGGCCACTCGCAGCAGGTTTCACCCTGAAAGCCCATTAGGGAAGCGTTCCTCACCTTCAGAAGCAACGACTACACGCTCTAATGTATCTCGCAGCGAAGACATATTTGAAGTCTAGTGCAGCACTACATTGTTGAAGAACTCAGGAATACTTTGGGCTCTCCGCTGAGGTGTTTGAAAGAAGTGCAAAACCTCTGCGTGCCGAAAGAGAGAAGGCCGGAGGGCTTGACACACTGCTGTGAATTCCTGCTGCCCATCGTAAACGGAATGTGTCGCCCTAAGCTCTGTACTCGCCGAGGTGTGTCAGAGAAGGCCAGTAAGGGCCGGAAGAGGTTGAGAGTGTTAGAGCCCGAGGAGTGTCGGCGAGAGCCCTAAAATCATCCTACCATGAGCTTCACGGAACGCTGCGTGATGCTCTCTGCTCCAAAGCCGTCAAGGGAGTAAGCTGTTCAGACGGCCTGCCAAGGCTGAGTTTTGCCCAGTCAAACTTCCTCTCTCGCATTTACAGGAAGGTATCTCTGGGAACACTGTCCTTGACGTGTATGTATGGCTGGCAGGGGACTGAAACAGGGCGTGAGTTCTCTCCCATGCGTACTAACAAGCGTGCTTCGATAGGCGGTGTTTCCTCCGTCCTAGCCTGGCAATTGCCACAGCCTGCAAGCAAAGGCCTTCCCGTCCTGCATACAACGAAGAGCTTCCCAAAGGGAACCTGAGCTTTTCAGACGGCACAGTTTGACCTGTGTCTCACCTGAGGAATGCAGCCAAGTGTTTCCCTCTCTCGATTCAATGACCCTGCCCTGCAGCCTTTCCTTGAAAGGACGTCAAGGTCCAAGTGTGCTGTGTACGACATTGCTTGTTGCAGGCACCAGGAGTATTGCACGTGCTCTGGGAACTTCGAGCTCTGCTGGAGCCCTGTGTGCCCACCAGCAGAAGTGTATGTGCTATTGGGTACGGATCTAACACGCCGTGATCTCAGTCACGTGCAGGGCAAGATTTTTCAGACGGCAGAGTGAAACCTGCATTTCACTCTATGTTTGCGGGCACTTGTTTCTCCCCCTAGGACTCTAGTACCCTTCAGGGATATTTCCCTGAGGGGAGGATGTATGTGAAGGGTGACGGTGGTGCATCAAGCGTCGTGATTAACATTCCTGTCATTTGGCTCTTTCCAATTCATTGAGAGCGCCGCTCGAAGCACCGTGTTCCAAAGGCAACGTGGAAGCACAGGCGCTGCTGCAGGGAAGGATACCCTCGTTCCTCACAGAATTTATATATCCGTTTCCCAGGAGCTGGATCAACAAAGCCTCATAGACTCTGCCCAGGCAAAGTGCGGAACGTGTCCCTGAGGGCAGGAGGAAACGGCTCTTCCATTTTGTGTAGACTTGCACATAAGCCGGTCTCAAGTTCCATGGGCAAGCTTCTCTGTTGTCATCTACAAATAAGTGGGAAATCCAGTAGAGGACCTGCATCGCTTGTCTCTTCCTCATCAGAGTATGTATGCATGTGCCACAGGCAAGGTGCAAGTACAGAGTGCTGTGTCCTGTGCCTGCAAAGTCAGTCAGCCCACCTTCTCCAGCACTGAGTGCTTTCTTCCTCTGCCCATTCACACAACGAGCTTTACCAAGGACTCTGATGTGTTCCTGGAAATGGACTTGACCGGACAGGAATCAAAGAGAGCCTATTCGTCCCTCTTAGAATGGGAAGTTTCCCCCGGTATCCTGAGAAACACTTTGAATGGAGCCACCCACAGCATATTTGTCTCACAGGGTTGAGGACTCTGAAGGAAAGGTAGACTTTTCCCTTTGACACACGGAGCGGTGCGTTTCGTAAACATGGAGAGCTGATATTTCCATTTGCTGTCAGAACTTGACTGCCACCACAGCCGCTGACGGATGTGATCGCAAGGGCTTGCAGACGGCCACTCGCAACAGGTTTCACCCTGAAAGCCCATTAGGGAAGCGTTCCTCACCTTCAGAAGCAACGACTACACGCTCTAATGTATCTCGCAGCGAAGACATATTTGAAGTCTAGTGCAGCACTACATTGTTGAAGAGATCAGGAATACTTTGGGCTCTCCGCTGAGGTGTTTGCAAGAAGTGCAAAAGCTCTGCGTGCCGAAGGAGAGAAGGCCGGAGGGCTTGACACACTGCTGTGAATTCCTGCTTCCCATCGTAAACGGAATGTGTCGTCCTAAGCTCTGTACTCGCCGAGGTGTGTCAGAGAAGGCCAGTAAGGGCCGGAAGAGGTTGAGAGGGCTAGAGCCCGAGGAGTGTCAGCGAGAGCCCTAAAATCAGCCTACCATGAGCTTCACGGAACGCTGCGTGATGCTCTCTGCTCCAAAGCCATCAAGGGAGTAAGCTGTTCAGACGGCCTGCCAAGGCTCAGTTTTGCCAGGCAAACTTCCTATCTCCCATTTACAGGAAGGTATCTCTGGGAACACTGTCCTTGACGTGTATGTATGGCTGGCAGGGGACTGAAACAGGGCGTGAGTTCTCTCCCATGCGTGCTAACAAGCGTGCTTGGAAAGGCGGTGTTTCCTCCGTCCTAGCCGGGCAATGGCCTCAGACTGCAAGTAAAGGCCTTCCCGTCCCGCACAAAACGAAGAGCTTCCCAAAGGGAACCTGAGCTTTTCAGCCGGCACAGTTTGACCTGTGTCTCACCTGAGGAATGCAGCCAACTGTTTCCCTCTCTCGATTCAATGACCCTGCCCTGCGGCCTTTCCTTGAAAGGACGTCAAGGTCCAAGTGTGCTGTGTACGACATTGCTTGTTGCAGCCACCAGGAGTATTGCACGTGCTCTGGGAACTTCGAGCTCTGCTGGAGCCCTGTGTGCCCACCAGCAGAAGTGTATGTGCTATTGGGTACGGATCTAACACGCTGTGATCTCAGTCACGTGCAGGGCAAGATTTTTCAGACGGCAGAGTGAAACCTGCATTTCACCCTATGTTTGCGGGCACTTGTTTCTCCCCCTAGGACTCTACTACCATTCAGGGATATTTCCCTGATGGGAGGATGTATGTGAAGGGTGAGGGTGGTGCATGAAGCGTCGTGATTTACATTCCTGTCATTTGGCTCTTTCCAGTTCATTGAGAGCGCCGCTCGAGCACCGTGTGCCAAAGGCAACGTGGAAGCACAGGCGCTGCTGCAGGGAAGGAAATCCTCGTTCCTCACAGAATTTATATATCCGTTTCCCACGAGCTGGATCAACAAAGCCTCACAGCCTCTGCCCAGGCAAAGTACGGAACGTGTCCCTGGGGGCAGAGGAAACGGCTCTTCCATTTTGGGTAGACTTGCACATAAGCCGGTCTCAAGTTCCATGGGCAAGCTTCCCTGTTGTCATCTACAAATAAGTGGGAAAGCCAGTAGAGGACCTGCACCGCTTGTCTCTTCCTCATCAGAGTATGTATGCATTTGCCACAGGCAAGGTGCAAGTACAGAGTGCTGTGTCCTGTGCCTGCAAAGTCAGCCAGCCCACCTTCTCCAGCACTGAGTGCTTTCTTCCTCTGCCCATTCACACAACGAGCTTTACCAAGGACTCTGATGTGTTCCTGGAAATGGACTTGAC
The DNA here is from genome assembly GCF_028564815.1 of Eubalaena glacialis. Lineage (NCBI taxonomy): Eukaryota > Metazoa > Chordata > Mammalia > Artiodactyla > Balaenidae > Eubalaena > Eubalaena glacialis. Next base: position 33,234,904 of record NC_083734.1, read on the forward strand.
CGGACAGGAAACAAAGAGAGCCTATTCGTCCCTCTTAGAATGGGAAGTTTCCCCCGGTATCCTGAGAAACACTTTGAATGGAGCCACCCACAGTATGTTTGTCTCACAGGGTTGAGGACTCTGAAGGAAAGGTAGACTTTTCCCTTTGACACACGGAGGGGTGCGTTTTGTAAACATGGAGAGCTGATATTTCCATTTGCTGTCAGAACTTGACTGCCACCACAGCCGCTGACGAATGTGATCGCAAGGGCTTGCAGAAGGCCACTCGCAACAGGTTTCACCCTGAAAGCCCATTTGGGAAGCGTTCCTCACCTTCAGAAGCAACGACTACACGCTGTAATATATCTCGCAGCGAAGACATATTTGAAGTCTAGTGCAGCACTACATTGTTGAAGAGATCAGGAATACTTTGGGCTCTCCGCTGAGGTGTTTGTAAGAAGTGCAAAAGCTCTGCGTGCCAAAGGAGAGAAGGCCGCAGGGCTTGACACACTGCTGTGAATTCCTGCTTCCCATCGTAAACGGAATGTGTCGCCCTAAGCTCTGTACTCGCAGAGGTGTGTCAGAGAAGGCCAGTAAGGGCCGGAAGAGGTTGAGAGTGCTAGAGCCCGAGGAGTGTCGGCGAGAGCCCTAAAATCAGCCTACCATGAGCTTCACGGAACGCTGCGTGATGCTCTCTGCTCCAAAGCCATCAAGGGAGTAAGCTGTTCAGACGGCCTGCCAAGGCTGAGTTTTGCCCAGTCAAACTTCCTCTCTCCCATTTACAGGAAGGTATCTCTGGGAACACTGTCCTTGACGTGTATGTATGGCTGGCAGGGGACTGAAACAGGGCGTGAGTTCTCTCCCATGCGTGCTAACAAGCGTGCTGGGATAGGCGGTGTTTCCTCCGTCCTAGCCTGGCAATGGCCACAGCCTGCAAGCAAAGGCCTTCCCGTCCCGCCTACAACGAAGAGCTTCCCAAAGGGAACCTGAGCTTTTCAGCCGGCACAGTTTGACCTGTGTCTCACCTGAGGAATGCAGCCAAGTGTTTCCCTCTCTCGATTCAATGACCCTGCCCTGCGGCCTTTCCTTGAAAGGACGTCAAGGTCCAAGTGTGCTGTGTACGACATTGCTTGTTGCAGGCACCAGGAGTATTGCACGTGCTCTGGGAACTTCGAGCTCTGCCGGAGCTCTGTGTGCCCACCAGCGGAATTGTATGTGCGATTGGGTACGGATCTAACACGCCGTGATCTCAGTCACGTGCAGGGCACGATTTTTCAGACGGCAGAGTGAAACCTGCACTTCACCCTAGGTTTGCAGGCACTTGTTTCTCCCCCAGGACTCTACTACCCTTCAGGGATATTTCCCTGAGGGGAAGATGTATGTGAAGGGTGAGGGTGGTGCATGAAGCGTCGTGATTAACATTCCTGTCATTTGGCTCTTTCCAGTTCATTGAGAGCGCCGCTCGAGCACCGTGTGCCAAAGGCAACGTGGAAGCACAGGCGCTGCTGCAGGGAAGGAAATCCTCGTTCCTCACAGAATTTATATATCCGTTTCCCACGAGCTGGATCAACAAAGCCTCAAAGCCTCTGCACAGGCAAAGTATGGAACGTGTCCCTGGGGGCAGGAGGAAACGGCTCTTCCATTTTGGGTAGACTTGCACATAAGCCGGTCTCAAGTTCCATGGGCAAGCTTCTCTGTTGTCATCTACAAGTAAGTGGGAAAGCCAGTAGAGGACCTGCACCGCTTGTCTCTTCCTCATCAGAGTATGTATGCATTTGCCACAGGCAAGGTGCAAGTACAGAGTGCTGTGTACTGTGCCTGCAATGTCAGCCAGCTAACCTTCTTCAGCACTGAGTGCTTTCTTCATCTGCCCATTCACACAACGAGCTTTACCAAGGACTCTGATGTGTTCCTGGAAATGGACTTGACCGGACAGGAAACAAACATAGCCTATTCGTCCCTCTTAGAATGGGAAGTTTCCCCCGGTATCCTGAGAAACACTTTGAATGGAGCCACCCACAGCATGTTTGTCTCACAGGGTTGAGGACTCTGAAGGAAAGGTAGACTTTTCCCTTTGACACAAGGAGGGGTGCGTTTTGTAAACATGGAGAGCTGATATTTCCATTTGCTGTCAGAACTTGACTGCCACCACAGCCGCTGACGAATGTGATCGCAACGGCTTGCAGAAGGCCACTCGCAACAGGTTTCACCCTGAAAGCCCATTTGGGAAGGGTTCCTCACCTTCAGAAGCAACGACTACACGCTCTAATGTATCTCGCAGCAGAGACATATTTGAAGTCTAGTGCAGCACTACATTGTTGAAGAGATCAGGAATACTTTGGGCTCTCCGCTGAGGTGTTTGCAAGAAGTGCAAAAGCTCTGCGTGCCAAAGGAGAGAAGGCCGGAGGGCTTGACACACTGCTGTGAATTCCTGCTTCCCATCGTAAACGGAATGTGTCGCCCTAAGCTCTGTACTCGCCGAGGTGTGTCAGAGAAGGCCAGTAAGGGCCGGAAGAGGTTGAGAGTGCTAGAGCCCGAGGAGTGTCGGCGAGAGCCCTAAAATCAGCCTACCATGAGCTTCACGGAACGCTGCGTGATGCTCTCTTCTCCAAAGCCATCAAGGGAGTAAGCTGTTCAGACGGCCTGCCAAGGCTGAGTTTTGCCCAGTCAAACTTCCTCTCTCCCATTTAGAGGAAGGTATCTCTGGGAACACTGTCCTTGACGTGTATGTATGGCTGGCAGGGGACTGAAACAGGGCGTGAGTTCTCTCCCATGCGTGCTAACAAGCGTGCTTGGAAAGTCGGTGTTTCCTCCGTCCTAGCCTGGCAATGGCCACAGCCTGCAAGCAAAGGCCTTCCCGTCCCGCATACAACGAAGAGCTTCCCAAAGGGAACCTGAGCTTTTCAGCCGGCACAGTTTGACCTGTGTCTCACCTGAGGAATGCAGCCAAGTGTTTCCCTCTCTCGATTCAATGACCCTGCCCTGCGGCCTTTCCTTGAAAGGAAGTCAAGGTCCAAGTGTGCTGTGTACGACATTGCTTGTTGCAGGCACCAGGAGTATTGCACGTGCTCTGGGAACTTCGAGCTCTGCCGGAGCTCTGTGTGCCCACCAGCGGAATTGTATGTGCGATTGGGTACGGATCTAACACGCCGTGATCTCAGTCACGTGCAGGGCAAGATTTTTCAGACGGCAGAGTGAAACCTGCATTTCACCCTAGGTTTGCAGGCACTTGTTTCTCCCCCTAGGACTCTACTACCCTTCAGGGATATTTCCCTGAGGGGAAGATGTATGTGAAGGGTGAGGGTGGTGCATGAAGCGTCGTGATTAACATTCCTGTCATTTGGCTCTTTCCAGTTCATTGAGAGCGCCGCTCGAGCACCGTGTGCCAAAGGCAACGTGGAAGCACAGGCGCTGCTGCAGGGAAGGAAATCCTCGTTCCTCACAGAATTTATATATCCGTTTCCCACGAGCTGGATCAACAAAGCCTCACAGCCTCTGCCCAGGCAAAGTATGGAACGTGTCCCTGGGGGCAGGAGGAAACGGCTCTTCCATTTTGGGTAGACTTGCACATAAGCCGGTCTCAAGTTCCATGGGCAAGCTTCTGTGTTGTCATCTACAAGTAAGTGGGAAATCCAGTAGAGGACCTGCACCGCTTGTCTCTTCCTCATCAGAGTATGTATGCATTTGCCACAGGCAAGGTGCAAGTACAGAGTGCTGTGTACTGTGCCTGCAATGTCAGCCAGCTAAACTTCTCCAGCACTGAGTGCTTTCTTCCTCTGCCCATTCACACAACGAGCTTTACCAAGGACTCTGATGTGTTCCTGGAAATGGACTTGACCGGACAGGAAACAAACAGAGCCTATTCGTCCCTCTTAGAATGGGAAGTTTCCCCCGGTATCCTGAGAAACACTTTGAATGGAGCCACCCACAGCATGTTTGTCTCACAGGGTTGAGGACTCTGAAGGAAAGGTAGACTTTTCCGTTTGACACACGGAGCGGTGCGTTTCGTAAACATGGAGAGCTGATATTTCCATTTGCTGTCAGAACTTGACTGCCACCACAGCCGCTGACGAATGTGATCGCAAGGGCTTGCAGACGGCCACTCGCAACAGGTTTCACCCTGAAAGCCCATTTGGGAAGGGTTCCTCACCTTCAGAAGCAACGACTACACACTCTAATGTATCTCGCAGCGCAGACACATTTCAAGTCTAGAGCAACACTACATTGTTGAAGAGATCAGGAATACTTTGGGCTCTCCGCTGAGGTGTTTGCAAGAAGTGCAAAAGCTCTGCGTGCCAAAGGAGAGAAGGCCGGACGGAGTGACACACTGCTGTGAATTCCTGCTTCCCATCGTAAACGGAATGTTTCGCCCTAAGCTCTGTACTCGCCGAGGTGTGTCAGAGAAGGCCAGTAAGGGCCGGAAGAGGTTGAGAGTGCTAGAGCCCGAGGAGTGTCGGCGAGAGCCCTAAAATCAGCCTACCATGAGCTTCACGGAACGCTGCGTGATGCTCTCTGCTCCAAAGCCATCAAGGGAGTAAGCTGTTCAGACGGCCTGCCAAGGCTGAGTTTTGCCCAGTCAAACTTCCTCTCTCCCATTTAGAGGAAGGTATCTCTGGGAACACTGTCCTTGACGTGTATGTATGGCTGGCAGGGGACTGAAACAGGGCGTGAGTTCTCTCCCATGCGTGCTAACAAGCGTGCTTGGAAAGTCGGTGTTTCCTCCGTCCTAGCCTGGCAATGGCCACAGCCTGCAAGCAAAGGCCTTCCCGTCCCGCATACAACGAAGAGCTTCCCAAAGGGAACCTGAGCTTTTCAGCCGGCACAGTTTGACCTGTGTCTCACCTGAGGAATGCAGCCAAGTGTTTCCCTCTCTCGATTCAATGACCCTGCCCTGCGGCCTTTCCTTGAAAGGAAGTCAAGGTCCAAGTGTGCTGTGTACGACATTGCTTGTTGCAGGCACCAGGAGTATTGCACGTGCTCTGGGAACTTCGAGCTCTGCCGGAGCTCTGTGTGCCCACCAGCGGAATTGTATGTGCGATTGGGTACGGATCTAACACGCCGTGATCTCAGTCACGTGCAGGGCAAGATTTTTCAGACGGCAGAGTGAAACCTGCATTTCACCCTAGGTTTGCAGGCACTTGTTTCTCCCCCTAGGACTCTACTACCCTTCAGGGATATTTCCCTGAGGGGAAGATGTATGTGAAGGGTGAGGGTGGTGCATGAAGCGTCGTGATTAACATTCCTGTCATTTGGCTCTTTCCAGTTCATTGAGAGCGCCGCTCGAGCACCGTGTGCCAAAGGCAACGTGGAAGCACAGGCGCTGCTGCAGGGAAGGAAATCCTCGTTCCTCACAGAATTTATATATCCGTTTCCCACGAGCTGGATCAACAAAGCCTCACAGCCTCTGCACAGGCAAAGTATGGAACGTGTCCCTGGGGGCAGGAGGAAACGGCTCTTCCATTTTGGGTAGACTTGCACATAAGCCGGTCTCAAGTTCCATGGGCAAGCTTCTCTGTTGTCATCTACAAGTAAGTGGGAAATCCAGTAGAGGACCTGCACCGCTTGTCTCTTCCTCATCAGAGTATGTATGCATTTGCCACAGGCAAGGTGCAAGTACAGAGTGCTGTGTACTGTGCCTGCAATGTCAGCCAGCTAAACTTCTCCAGCACTGAGTGCTTTCTTCCTCTGCCCATTCACACAACGAGCTTTACCAAGGACTCTGATGTGTTCCTGGAAATGGACTTGACCGGACAGGAAACAAACAGAGCCTATTCGTCCCTCTTAGAATGGGAAGTTTCCCCCGGTATCCTGAGAAACACTTTGAATGGAGCCACCCACAGCATGTTTGTCTCACAGGGTTGAGGACTCTGAAGGAAAGGTAGACTTTTCCGTTTGACACACGGAGCGGTGCGTTTCGTAAACATGGAGAGCTGATATTTCCATTTGCTGTCAGAACTTGACTGCCACCACAGCCGCTGACGAATGTGATCGCAAGGGCTTGCAGACGGCCACTCGCAACAGGTTTCACCCTGAAAGCCCATTTGGGAAGGGTTCCTCACCTTCAGAAGCAACGACTACACACTCTAATGTATCTCGCAGCGCAGACACATTTCAAGTCTAGAGCAACACTACATTGTTGAAGAGATCAGGAATACTTTGGGCTCTCCGCTGAGGTGTTTGCAAGAAGTGCAAAAGCTCTGCGTGCCAAAGGAGAGAAGGCCGGACGGAGTGACACACTGCTGTGAATTCCTGCTTCCCATCGTAAACGGAATGTTTCGCCCTAAGCTCTGTACTCGCCGAGGTGTGTCAGAGAAGGCCAGTAAGGGCCGGAAGAGGTTGAGAGTGCTAGAGCCCGAGGAGTGTCGGCGAGAGCCCTAAAATCAGCCTACCATGAGCTTCACGGAACGCTGCGTGATGCTCTCTGCTCCAAAGCCATCAAGGGAGTAAGCTGTTCAGACGGCCTGCCAAGGCTGAGTTTTGCCCAGTCAAACTTCCTCTCTCCCATTTAGAGGAAGGTATCTCTGGGAACACTGTCCTTGACGTGTATGTATGGCTGGCAGGGGACTGAAACAGGGCGTGAGTTCTCTCCCATGCGTGCTAACAAGCGTGCTTGGAAAGTCGGTGTTTCCTCCGTCCTAGCCTGGCAATGGCCACAGCCTGCAAGCAAAGGCCTTCCCGTCCCGCATACAACGAAGAGCTTCCCAAAGGGAACCTGAGCTTTTCAGCCGGCACAGTTTGACCTGTGTCTCACCTGAGGAATGCAGCCAAGTGTTTCCCTCTCTCGATTCAATGACCCTGCCCTGCGGCCTTTCCTTGAAAGGAAGTCAAGGTCCAAGTGTGCTGTGTACGACATTGCTTGTTGCAGGCACCAGGAGTATTGCACGTGCTCTGGGAACTTCGAGCTCTGCCGGAGCTCTGTGTGCCCACCAGCGGAATTGTATGTGCGATTGGGTACGGATCTAACACGCCGTGATCTCAGTCACGTGCAGGGCAAGATTTTTCAGACGGCAGAGTGAAACCTGCATTTCACCCTAGGTTTGCAGGCACTTGTTTCTCCCCCTAGGACTCTACTACCCTTCAGGGATATTTCCCTGAGGGGAAGATGTATGTGAAGGGTGAGGGTGGTCCATGAAGCGTCGTGATTAACATTCCTGTCATTTGGCTCTTTCCAGTTCATTGAGAGCGCCGCTCGAGCACCGTGTGCCAAAGGCAACGTGGAAGCACAGGCGCTGCTGCAGGGAAGGAAATCCTCGTTCCTCACAGAATTTATATATCCGTTTCCCACCAGCTGGATCAACAAAGCCTCACAGCCTCTGCACAGGCAAAGTATGGAACGTGTCCCTGGGGGCAGGAGGAAACGGCTCTTCCATTTTGGGTAGACTTGCACATAAGCCGGTCTCAAGTTCCATGGGCAAGCTTCTGTGTTGTCATCTACAAGTAAGTGGGAAATCCAGTAGAGGACCTGCACCGCTTGTCTCTTCCTCATCAGAGTATGTATGCATTTGCCACAGGCAAGGTGCAAGTACAGAGTGCTGTGTACTGTGCCTGCAATGTCAGCCAGCTAACCTTCTCCAGCACTGAGTGCTTTCTTCCTCTGCCCATTCACACAACGAGCTTTACCAAGGACTCTGATGTGTTCCTGGAAATGGACTTGACCGGACAGGAAACAAACAGAGCCTATTCGTCCCTCTTAGAATGGGAAGTTTCCCCCGGTATCCTGAGAAACACTTTGAATGGAGCCACCCACAGCATGTTTGTCTCACAGGGTTGAGGACTCTGAAGGAAAGGTAGACTTTTCCGTTTGACACACGGAGCGGTGCGTTTCGTAAACATGGAGAGCTGATATTTCCATTTGCTGTCAGAACTTGACTGCCACCACAGCCGCTGACGAATGTGATCGCAAGGGCTTGCAGACGGCCACTCGCAACAGGTTTCACCCTGAAAGCCCATTTGGGAAGGGTTCCTCACCTTCAGAAGCAACGACTACACACTCTAATGTATCTCGCAGCGCAGACACATTTCAAGTCTAGAGCAACACTACATTGTTGAAGAGATCAGGAATACTTTGGGCTCTCCGCTGAGGTGTTTGCAAGAAGTGCAAAAGCTCTGCGTGCCAAAGGAGAGAAGGCCGGACGGAGTGACACACTGCTGTGAATTCCTGCTTCCCATCGTAAACGGAATGTTTCGCCCTAAGCTCTGTACTCGCCGAGGTGTGTCAGAGAAGGCCAGTAAGGGCCGGAAGAGGTTGAGAGTGCTAGAGCCCGAGGAGTGTCGGCGAGAGCCCTAAAATCAGCCTACCATGAGCTTCACGGAACGCTGCGTGATGCTCTCTGCTCCAAAGCCATCAAGGGAGTAAGCTGTTCAGACGGCCTGCCAAGGCTGAGTTTTGCCCAGTCAAACTTCCTCTCTCCCATTTAGAGGAAGGTATCTCTGGGAACACTGTCCTTGACGTGTATGTATGGCTGGCAGGGGACTGAAACAGGGCGTGAGTTCTCTCCCATGCGTGCTAACAAGCGTGCTTGGAAAGTCGGTGTTTCCTCCGTCCTAGCCTGGCAATGGCCACAGCCTGCAAGCAAAGGCCTTCCCGTCCCGCATACAACGAAGAGCTTCCCAAAGGGAACCTGAGCTTTTCAGCCGGCACAGTTTGACCTGTGTCTCACCTGAGGAATGCAGCCAAGTGTTTCCCTCTCTCGATTCAATGACCCTGCCCTGCGGCCTTTCCTTGAAAGGAAGTCAAGGTCCAAGTGTGCTGTGTACGACATTGCTTGTTGCAGGCACCAGGAGTATTGCACGTGCTCTGGGAACTTCGAGCTCTGCCGGAGCTCTGTGTGCCCACCAGCGGAATTGTATGTGCGATTGGGTACGGATCTAACACGCCGTGATCTCAGTCACGTGCAGGGCAAGATTTTTCAGACGGCAGAGTGAAACCTGCATTTCACCCTAGGTTTGCAGGCACTTGTTTCTCCCCCTAGGACTCTACTACCCTTCAGGGATATTTCCCTGAGGGGAAGATGTATGTGAAGGGTGAGGGTGGTGCATGAAGCGTCGTGATTAACATTCCTGTCATTTGGCTCTTTCCAGTTCATTGAGAGCGCCGCTCGAGCACCGTGTGCCAAAGGCAACGTGGAAGCACAGGCGCTGCTGCAGGGAAGGAAATCCTCGTTCCTCACAGAATTTATATATCCGTTTCCCACGAGCTGGATCAACAAAGCCTCAAAGCCTCTGCACAGGCAAAGTATGGAACGTGTCCCTGGGGGCAGGAGGAAACGGCTCTTCCATTTTGGGTAGACTTGCACATAAGCCGGTCTCAAGTTCCATGGGCAAGCTTCTCTGTTGTCATCTACAAGTAAGTGGGAAAGCCAGTAGAGGACCTGCACCGCTTGTCTCTTCCTCATCAGAGTATGTATGCATTTGCCACAGGCAAGGTGCAAGTACAGAGTGCTGTGTACTGTGCCTGCAATGTCAGCCAGCTAACCTTCTCCAGCACTGAGTGCTTTCTTCCTCTGCCCATTCACACAACGAGCTTTACCAAGGACTCTGATGTGTTCCTGGAAATGGACTTGACCGGACAGGAAACAAAGAGAGCCTATTCGTCCCTCTTAGAATGGGAAGTTTCCCCCGGTATCCTGAGAAACACTTTGAATGGAGCCACCCACAGCATGTTTGTCTCACAGGGTTGAGGACTCTGAAGGAAAGGTAGACTTTTCCCTTTGACACACGGAGGGGTGCGTTTTGTAAACATGGAGAGCTGATATTTCCATTTGCTGTCAGAACTTGACTGCCACCACAGCCGCTGACGAATGTGATCGCAAGGGCTTGCAGAAGGCCACTCGCAACAGGTTTCACCCTGAAAGCCCATTTGGGAAGCGTTCCTCACCTTCAGAAGCAACGACTACACGCTGTAATATATCTCGCAGCGAAGACATATTTGAAGTCTAGTGCAGCACTACATTGTTGAAGAGATCAGGAATACTTTGGGCTCTCCGCTGAGGTGTTTGCAAGAAGTGCAAAAGCTCTGCGTGCCAAAGGAGAGAAGGCCGCAGGGCTTGACACACTGCTGTGAATTCCTGCTTCCCATCGTAAACGGAATGTGTCGCCCTAAGCTCTGTACTCGCCGAGGTGTGTCAGAGAAGGCCAGTAAGGGCCGGAAGAGGTTGAGAGTGCTAGAGCCCGAGGAGTGTCGGCGAGAGCCCTAAAATCAGCCTACCATGAGCTTCACGGAACGCTGCGTGATGCTCTCTGCTCCAAAGCCATCAAGGGAGTAAGCTGTTCAGACGGCCTGCCAAGGCTGAGTTTTGCCCAGTCAAACTTCCTCTCTCCCATTTAGAGGAAGGTATCTCTGGGAACACTGTCCTTGACGTGTATGTATGGCTGGCAGGGGACTGAAACAGGGCGTGAGTTCTCTCCCATGCGTGCTAACAAGCGTGCTTGGAAAGTCGGTGTTTCCTCCGTCCTAGCCTGGCAATGGCCACAGCCTGCAAGCAAAGGCCTTCCCGTCCCGCATACAACGAAGAGCTTCCCAAAGGGAACCTGAGCTTTTCAGCCGGCACAGTTTGACCTGTGTCTCACCTGAGGAATGCAGCCAAGTGTTTCCCTCTCTCGATTCAATGACCCTGCCCTGCGGCCTTTCCTTGAAAGGAAGTCAAGGTCCAAGTGTGCTGTGTACGACATTGCTTGTTGCAGGCACCAGGAGTATTGCACGTGCTCTGGGAACTTCGAGCTCTGCCGGAGCTCTGTGTGCCCACCAGCGGAATTGTATGTGCGATTGGGTACGGATCTAACACGCCGTGATCTCAGTCACGTGCAGGGCAAGATTTTTCAGACGGCAGAGTGAAACCTGCATTTCACCCTAGGTTTGCAGGCACTTGTTTCTCCCCCTAGGACTCTACTACCCTTCAGGGATATTTCCCTGAGGGGAAGATGTATGTGAAGGGTGAGGGTGGTCCATGAAGCGTCGTGATTAACATTCCTGTCATTTGGCTCTTTCCAGTTCATTGAGAGCGCCGCTCGAGCACCGTGTGCCAAAGGCAACGTGGAAGCACAGGCGCTGCTGCAGGGAAGGAAATCCTCGTTCCTCACAGAATTTATATATCCGTTTCCCACCAGCTGGATCAACAAAGCCTCACAGCCTCTGCACAGGCAAAGTATGGAACGTGTCCCTGGGGGCAGGAGGAAACGGCTCTTCCATTTTGGGTAGACTTGCACATAAGCCGGTCTCAAGTTCCATGGGCAAGCTTCTGTGTTGTCATCTACAAGTAAGTGGGAAATCCAGTAGAGGACCTGCACCGCTTGTCTCTTCCTCATCAGAGTATGTATGCATTTGCCACAGGCAAGGTGCAAGTACAGAGTGCTGTGTACTGTGCCTGCAATGTCAGCCAGCTAACCTTCTCCAGCACTGAGTGCTTTCTTCCTCTGCCCATTCACACAACGAGCTTTACCAAGGACTCTGATGTGTTCCTGGAAATGGACTTGACCGGACAGGAAACAAACAGAGCCTATTCGTCCCTCTTAGAATGGGAAGTTTCCCCCGGTATCCTGAGAAACACTTTGAATGGAGCCACCCACAGCATGTTTGTCTCACAGGGTTGAGGACTCTGAAGGAAAGGTAGACTTTTCCGTTTGACACACGGAGCGGTGCGTTTCGTAAACATGGAGAGCTGATATTTCCATTTGCTGTCAGAACTTGACTGCCACCACAGCCGCTGACGAATGTGATCGCAAGGGCTTGCAGACGGCCACTCGCAACAGGTTTCACCCTGAAAGCCCATTTGGGAAGGGTTCCTCACCTTCAGAAGCAACGACTACACACTCTAATGTATCTCGCAGCGCAGACACATTTCAAGTCTAGAGCAACACTACATTGTTGAAGAGATCAGGAATACTTTGGGCTCTCCGCTGAGGTGTTTGCAAGAAGTGCAAAAGCTCTGCGTGCCAAAGGAGAGAAGGCCGGACGGAGTGACACACTGCTGTGAATTCCTGCTTCCCATCGTAAACGGAATGTTTCGCCCTAAGCTCTGTACTCGCCGAGGTGTGTCAGAGAAGGCCAGTAAGGGCCGGAAGAGGTTGAGAGTGCTAGAGCCCGAGGAGTGTCGGCGAGAGCCCTAAAATCAGCCTACCATGAGCTTCACGGAACGCTGCGTGATGCTCTCTGCTCCAAAGCCATCAAGGGAGTAAGCTGTTCAGACGGCCTGCCAAGGCTGAGTTTTGCCCAGTCAAACTTCCTCTCTCCCATTTAGAGGAAGGTATCTCTGGGAACACTGTCCTTGACGTGTATGTATGGCTGGCAGGGGACTGAAACAGGGCGTGAGTTCTCTCCCATGCGTGCTAACAAGCGTGCTTGGAAAGTCGGTGTTTCCTCCGTCCTAGCCTGGCAATGGCCACAGCCTGCAAGCAAAGGCCTTCCCGTCCCGCATACAACGAAGAGCTTCCCAAAGGGAACCTGAGCTTTTCAGCCGGCACAGTTTGACCTGTGTCTCACCTGAGGAATGCAGCCAAGTGTTTCCCTCTCTCGATTCAATGACCCTGCCCTGCGGCCTTTCCTTGAAAGGAAGTCAAGGTCCAAGTGTGCTGTGTACGACATTGCTTGTTGCAGGCACCAGGAGTATTGCACGTGCTCTGGGAACTTCGAGCTCTGCCGGAGCTCTGTGTGCCCACCAGCGGAATTGTATGTGCGATTGGGTACGGATCTAACACGCCGTGATCTCAGTCACGTGCAGGGCAAGATTTTTCAGACGGCAGAGTGAAACCTGCATTTCACCCTAGGTTTGCAGGCACTTGTTTCTCCCCCTAGGACTCTACTACCCTTCAGGGATATTTCCCTGAGGGGAAGATGTATGTGAAGGGTGAGGGTGGTGCATGAAGCGTCGTGATTAACATTCCTGTCATTTGGCTCTTTCCAGTTCATTGAGAGCGCCGCTCGAGCACCGTGTGCCAAAGGCAACGTGGAAGCACAGGCGCTGCTGCAGGGAAGGAAATCCTCGTTCCTCACAGAATTTATATATCCGTTTCCCACGAGCTGGATCAACAAAGCCTCAAAGCCTCTGCACAGGCAAAGTATGGAACGTGTCCCTGGGGGCAGGAGGAAACGGCTCTTCCATTTTGGGTAGACTTGCACATAAGCCGGTCTCAAGTTCCATGGGCAAGCTTCTCTGTTGTCATCTACAAGTAAGTGGGAAAGCCAGTAGAGGACCTGCACCGCTTGTCTCTTCCTCATCAGAGTATGTATGCATTTGCCACAGGCAAGGTGCAAGTACAGAGTGCTGTGTACTGTGCCTGCAATGTCAGCCAGCTAACCTTCTCCAGCACTGAGTGCTTTCTTCCTCTGCCCATTCACACAACGAGCTTTACCAAGGACTCTGATGTGTTCCTGGAAATGGACTTGACCGGACAGGAAACAAAGAGAGCCTATTCGTCCCTCTTAGAATGGGAAGTTTCCCCCGGTATCCTGAGAAACACTTTGAATGGAGCCACCCACAGCATGTTTGTCTCACAGGGTTGAGGACTCTGAAGGAAAGGTAGACTTTTCCCTTTGACACACGGAGGGGTGCGTTTTGTAAACATGGAGAGCTGATATTTCCATTTGCTGTCAGAACTTGACTGCCACCACAGCCGCTGACGAATGTGATCGCAAGGGCTTGCAGAAGGCCACTCGCAACAGGTTTCACCCTGAAAGCCCATTTGGGAAGCGTTCCTCACCTTCAGAAGCAACGACTACACGCTGTAATATATCTCGCAGCGAAGACATATTTGAAGTCTAGTGCAGCACTACATTGTTGAAGAGATCAGGAATACTTTGGGCTCTCCGCTGAGGTGTTTGCAAGAAGTGCAAAAGCTCTGCGTGCCAAAGGAGAGAAGGCCGCAGGGCTTGACACACTGCTGTGAATTCCTGCTTCCCATCGTAAACGGAATGTGTCGCCCTAAGCTCTGTACTCGCAGAGGTGTGTCAGAGAAGGCCAGTAAGGGCCGGAAGAGGTTGAGAGTGCTAGAGCCCGAGGAGTGTCGGCGAGAGCCCTAAAATCAGCCTACCATGAGCTTCACGGAACGCTGCGTGATGCTCTCTGCTCCAAAGCCATCAAGGGAGTAAGCTGTTCAGACGGCCTGCCAAGGCTGAGTTTTGCCCAGTCAAACTTCCTCTCTCCCATTTACAGGAAGGTATCTCTGGGAACACTGTCCTTGACGTGTATGTATGGCTGGCAGGGGACTGAAACAGGGCGTGAGTTCTCTCCCATGCGTGCTAACAAGCGTGCTGGGATAGGCGGTGTTTCCTCCGTCCTAGCCTGGCAATGGCCACAGCCTGCAAGCAAAGGCCTTCCCGTCCCGCCTACAACGAAGAGCTTCCCAAAGGGAACCTGAGCTTTTCAGCCGGCACAGTTTGACCTGTGTCTCACCTGAGGAATGCAGCCAAGTGTTTCCCTCTCTCGATTCAATGACCCTGCCCTGCGGCCTTTCCTTGAAAGGACGTCAAGGTCCAAGTGTGCTGTGTACGACATTGCTTGTTGCAGGCACCAGGAGTATTGCACGTGCTCTGGGAACTTCGAGCTCTGCCGGAGCTCTGTGTGCCCACCAGCGGAATTGTATGTGCGATTGGGTACGGATCTAACACGCCGTGATCTCAGTCACGTGCAGGGCACGATTTTTCAGACGGCAGAGTGAAACCTGCACTTCACCCTAGGTTTGCAGGCACTTGTTTCTCCCCCAGGACTCTACTACCCTTCAGGGATATTTCCCTGAGGGGAAGATGTATGTGAAGGGTGAGGGTGGTGCATGAAGCGTCGTGATTAACATTCCTGTCATTTGGCTCTTTCCAGTTCATTGAGAGCGCCGCTCGAGCACCGTGTGCCAAAGGCAACGTGGAAGCACAGGCGCTGCTGCAGGGAAGGAAATCCTCGTTCCTCACAGAATTTATATATCCGTTTCCCACCAGCTGGATCAACAAAGCCTCAAAGCCTCTGCACAGGCAAAGTATGGAACGTGTCCCTGGGGGCAGGAGGAAACGGCTCTTCCATTTTGGGTAGACTTGCACATAAGCCGGTCTCAAGTTCCATGGGCAAGCTTCTCTGTTGTCATCTACAAGTAAGTGGGAAAGCCAGTAGAGGACCTGCACCGCTTGTCTCTTCCTCATCAGAGTATGTATGCATTTGCCACAGGCAAGGTGCAAGTACAGAGTGCTGTGTCCTGTGCCTGCAATGTCAGCCAGCCAACCTTCTCCAGCACTGAGTGCCTTCTTCCTCTGGCCATTCACACAATGAGCTTGACCAAGGACTCTGATGTGTTCCTGGAAATGGACTTGACCGGACAGTAAAGAAACAGATCCTATTCATCCCTCTTGGAATGGGAAGTTTTCCCCGGTATCCTGAGAAATACTTTGAATGGAGCCACCCACAGCATGTTTGTCTCACAGGGTTGAGGACTCTGAAGGAAAGGTAGACTTTTCCCTTTGACACACGGAGGGGTGCGTTTCGTAAACATGGAGAGCTGATATTTCCATTTGCTGTCAGAACTTGACTGCCACCACAGCCGCTGACGGATGTGATCGCAAGGGCTTGCAGACGGCCACTCGCAACAGGTTTCACCCTGAAAGCCCATTAGGGAAGCGTTCCTCACCTTCAGAAGCAACGACTACACGCTGTAATGTATCTCGCAGCGAAGACATATTTGAAGTCTAGTGCAGCACTACATTGTTGAAGAGATCAGGAATACTTTGGGCTCTCCGCTGAGGTGTTTGCAAGAAGTGCAAAAGCTCTGCGTGCCGAAGGAGAGAAGGCCGGAGGGCTTGACACACTGCTGTGAATTCCTGCTTCCCATCGTAAACGAAATGTGTCGTCCTAAGCTCTGTACTCGCCGAGGTGTGTCAGAGAAGGCCAGTAAGGGCTGGAAGAGGTTGAGAGGGCTAGAGCCCGAGGAGGGTCAGCGAGAGCCCTAAAATCAGCCTACCATGAGCTTCACGGAACGCTGCGTGATGCTCTCTGCTCCAAAGCCATCAAGGGAGTAAGCTGTTCAGACGGCCTGCCAAGGCTGAGTTTTGCCCAGGCAAACTTCCTATCTCCCATTTACAGGAAGGTATCTCTGGGAACACTGTCCTTGACGTGTATGTATGGCTGGCAGGGGACTGAAACAGGGCGTGAGTTCTCTCCCATGCGTGCTAACAAGCGTGCTTGGAAAGGCGGTGTTTCCTCCGTCCTAGCCGGGCAATGGCCTCAGACTGCAAGTAAAGGCCTTCCCGTCCCGCACAAAACGAAGAGCTTCCCAAAGGGAACCTGAGCTTTTCAGCCGGCACAGTTTGACCTGTGTCTCACCTGAGGAATGCAGCCAAGTGTTTCCCTCTCTCGATTCAATGACCCTGCCCTGCGGCCTTTCCTTGAAAGGACGTCAAGGTCCAAGTGTGCTGTGTACGACATTGCTTGTTGCAGCCACCAGGAGTATTGCACGTGCTCTGGGAACTTCGAGCTCTGCTGGAGCTCTGTGTGCCCACCAGCGGAATTGTATGTGCGATTGGGTACGGATCTAACACGCCGTGATCTCAGTCACGTGCAGGGCAAGATTTTTCAGATGGCAGAGTGAAACCTGCATTTCACCCTAGGTGTGCAGGCACTTGTTTCTCCCCCTAGGACTCTACTACCCTTCAGGGATATTTCCCTGAGGGGAAGATGTATGTGAAGGGTGAGGGTGGTGCATGAAGCGTCGTGATTAACACTCCTGTCATTTGGCTCTTTCCAGTTCATTGAGAGCGCCGCTCGAGCACCGTGTGCCAAAGGCAACGTGGAAGCACAGGCGCTGCTGCAGGGAAGGAAATCCTCGTTCCTCACAGAATTTATATATCCGTTTCCCACGAGCTGGATCAACAAAGCCTCACAGCCTCTGCCCAGGCAAAGTACGGAACGTGTCCCTGGGGGCAGGAGGAAACGGCTCTTCCATTTTGGGTAGACTTGCACATAAGCCGGTCTCAAGTTCCATGGGCAAGCTTCTCTGTTGTCATCTACAAATAAGTGGGAAAGCCAGTAGAGGACCTGCACCGCTTGCCTCTTCCTCATCAGAGTATGTATGCATTTGCCACAGGCAAGGTGCAAGTACAGAGTGCTGTGTACTGTGCCTGCAATGTCAGCCAGCTAACCTTCTCCAGCACTGAGTGCTTTCTTCCTCTGCCCATTCACACAACGAGCTTTACCAAGGACTCTGATGTGTTCCTGGAAATGGACTTGACCGGACAGGAAACAAACAGAGCCTATGCGTCCCTCTTAGAATGGGAAGTTTCCCCCGGTATCCTGAGAAACACTTTGAATGGAGCCACCCACAGCATGTTTGTCTCACAGGGTTGAGGACTCTGAAGGAAAGTTAGACTTTTCCCTTTGACACACGGAGGGGTGCGTTTCGTAAACATGGAGAGCTGATATTTCCATTTGCTGTCAGAACTTGACTGCCACCACAGCCGCTGACGAATGTGATCGCAAGGGCTTGCAGACGGCCACTCGCAGCAGGTTTCACCCTGAAAGCCCATTAGGGAAGCGTTCCTCACCTTCAGAAGCAACGACTACACGCTCTAATGTATCTCGCAGCGAAGACATATTTGAAGTCTAGTGCAGCACTACATTGTTGAAGAGCTCAGGAATACTTTGGGCTCTCCGCTGAGGTGTTTGCAAGAAGTGCAAAACCTCTGCGTGCCGAAAGAAAGAAGGCCGGAGGGCTTGACACACTGCTGTGAATTCCTGCTGCCCATCGTAAACGAAATGTGTCGCCCTAAGCTCTGTACTCGCCGAGGTGTGTCAGAGAAGGCCAGTAAGGGCCGGAAGAGGTTGAGAGTGCTAGAGCCCGAGGAGTGTCGGGGAGAGCCCTAAAATCAGCCTACCATGAGCTTCACGGAACGCTGCGTGATGCTCTCTGCTCCAAAGCCATCAAGGGAGTAAGCTGTTCAGACGGCCTGCCAAGGCTCAGTTTTGCCCAGTCAAACTTCCTCTCTCCCATTTACAGGAAGGTATCTCTGGGAACACTGTCCTTGACGTGTATGTATGGCTGGCAGGGGACTGAAACAGGGCGTGAGTTCTCTCCCATGCGTGCTAACAAGCGTGCTTGGATAGGCGGTGTTTCCTCCGTCCTAGCCTGGCAATGTCCACAGCCTGCAAGCAAAGGCCTTCCCGTCCTGCATACAACGAAGAGCTTCCCAAAGGGAACCTGAGCTTTTCAGACGGCACAGTTTGACCTGTGTCTCACCTGAGGAATGCAGCCAAGTGTTTCCCTCTCTCGATTCAATGACCCTGCCCTGCGGCCTTTCCTTGACAGGAAGTCAAGGTCCAAGTGTGCTGTGTACGACATTGCTTGTTGCAGCCACCAGGAGTATTGCACGTGCTCTGGGAACTTCGAGCTCTGCTGGAGCCCTGTGTGCCCACCAGCAGAAGTGTATGTGCTATTGGGTACGGATCTATCACGCCGTGATCTCAGTCACGTGCAGGGCAAGATTTTTCAGACGGCAGAGTGAAACCTGCATTTCACCCTATGTTTGCGGGCACTTGTTTCTCCCCCTAGGACTCTACTACCCTTCAGGGATATTTCCCTGAGGGGAGGATGTATGTGAAGGGTGACGGTGGTGCATCAAGCGTCGTGATTAACATTCCTGTCATTTGGCTCTTTCCAGTTCATTGAGAGAGCCGCTCGAAGCACCGTGTTCCAAAGGCAACGTGGAAGCACAGGCGCTGCTGCAGGGAAGGATACCCTCGTTCCTCACAGAATTTATATATCCGTTTCCCAGGAGCTGGATCAACAAAGCCTCATAGACTCTGCCCAGGCAAAGTGCGGAACGTGTCCCTGAGGGCAGGAGGAAACGGCTCTTCCATTTTGTGTAGACTTGCACATAAGCCGGTCTCAAGTTCCATGGGCAAGCTTCTCTGTTGTCATCTACAAATAAGTGGGAAAGCCAGTAGAGGACCTGCATCGCTTATCTCTTCCTCATCAGAGTATGTATGCATGTGCCACAGGCAAGGTGCAAGTACAGAGTGCTGTGTCCTGTGCCTGCAATGTCAGTCAGCCAACCTTCTCCAGCACTGAATGCCTTCTTCCTCTGGCCATTCACACAATGAGCTTGACCAAGGACTCTGATGTGTTCCTGGAAATGGACTTGACCGGACAGTAAAGAAACAGATCCTATTCATCCCTCTTGGAATGGGAAGTTTTCCCCGGTATCCTGAGAAATACTTTGAATGGAGCCACCCACAGCATGTTTGTCTCACAGGGTTGAGGACTCTGAAGGAAAGGTAGACTTTTCCCTTTGACACACGGAGGGGTGCGTTTCGTAAACATGGAGAGCTGATATTTCCATTTGCTGTCAGAACTTGACTGCCACCACAGCCGCTGACGGATGTGATCGCAAGGGCTTGCAGACGGCCACTCGCAACAGGTTTCACCCTGAAAGCCCATTAGGGAAGCGTTCCTCACCTTCAGAAGCAACGACTACACGCTGTAATGTATCTCGCAGCGAAGACATATTTGAAGTCTAGTGCAGCACTACATTGTTGAAGAGATCAGGAATACTTTGGGCTCTCCGCTGAGGTGTTTGCAAGAAGTGCAAAACCTCTGCGTGCCGAAAGAAAGAAGGCCGGAGGGCTTGACACACTGCTGTGAATTCCTGCTGCCCATCGTAAACGGAATGTGTCGCCCTAAGCTCTGTACTCGCCGAGGTGTGTCAGAGAAGGCCAGTAAGGGCCGGAAGAGGTTGAGAGTGCTAGAGCCCGAGGAGTGTCAGCGAGAGCCCTAAAATCATCCTACCATGAGCTTCACGGAACGCTGCGTGATGCTCTCTGCTCCAAAGCCATCAAGGGAGTAAGCTGTTCAGACGGCCTGCCAAGGCTCAGTTTTGCCCAGTCAAACTTCCTCTCTCCCATTTACAGGAAGGTATCTCTGGGAACACTGTCCTTGACCTGTATGTATGGCTGGCAGGGGACTGAAACAGGGCGTGAGTTTTCTCCCATGCGTGCTAACAAGCGTGCTTGGATAGGCGGTGTTTCCTCCGTCCTAGCCTGGCAATGTCCACAGCCTGCAAGCAAAGGCCTTCCCGTCCTGCATACAACGAAGAGCTTCCCAAAGGGAACCTGAGCTTTTCAGACGGCACAGTTTGACCTGTGTCTCACCTGAGGAATGCAGCCAAGTGTTTCCCTCTCTCGATTCAATGACCCTGCCCTGCGGCCTTTCTTTGACAGGAAGTCAAGGTCCAAGTGTGCTGTGTACGACATTGCTTGTTGCAGCCACCAGGAGTATTGCACGTGCTCTGGGAACTTCGAGCTCTGCTGGAGCTCTGTGTGCCCACCAGCGGAATTGTATGCGCGATTGGGTACGGATCTAACACGCCGTGATCTCAGTCACGTGCAGGGCAAGAAATTTTCAGACGGCAGAGTGAAACCTGCATTTCACCCTATGTTTGCGGGCACTTGTTTCTCCCCCTAGGACTCTACTACCCTTCAGGGATATTTCCCTGAGGGGAGGATGTATGTGAAGGGTGACGGTGGTGCATCAAGCGTCGTGATTAACATTCCTGTCATTTGGCTCTTTCCAGTTCATTGAGAGCGCCGCTCGAAGCACCGTGTTCCAAAGGCAACGTGGAAGCACAGGCGCTGCTGCAGGGAAGGATACCCTCGTTCCTCACAGAATTTATATATCCGTTTCCCACGAGCTGGATCAACAAAGCCTCATAGACTCTGCCCAGGCAAAGTGCGGAACGTGTCCCTGAGGGCAGGAGGAAACGGCTCTTCCATTTTGTGTAGACTTGCACATAAGCCGGTCTCAAGTTCCATGGGCAAGCTTCTCTGTTGTCATCTACAAATAAGTGGGAAATCCAGTAGAGGACCTGCATCGCTTATCTCTTCCTCATCAGAGTATGTATGCATGTGCCACAGGCAAGGTGCAAGTACAGAGTGCTGTGTCCTGTGCCTGCAATGTCAGTCAGCCAACCTTCTCCAGCACTGAGTGCCTTCTTCCTCTGGCCATTCACACAATGAGCTTGACCAAGGACTCTGATGTGTTCCTGGAAATGGACTTGACCGGACAGTAAAGAAACAGATCCTATTCATCCCTCTTGGAATGGGAAGTTTTCCCCGGTATCCTGAGAAATACTTTGAATGGAGCCACCCACAGCATGTTTGTCTCACAGGGTTGAGGACTCTGAAGGAAAGGTAGACTTTTCCCTTTGACACACGGAGGGGTGCGTTTCGTAAACATGGAGAGCTGATATTTCCATTTGCTGTCAGAACTTGACTGCCACCACAGCCGCTGACGGATGTGATCGCAAGGGCTTGCAGACGGCCACTCGCAACAGGTTTCACCCTGAAAGCCCATTAGGGAAGCGTTCCTCACCTTCAGAAGCAACGACTACACGCTGTAATGTATCTCGCAGCGAAGACATATTTGAAGTCTAGTGCAGCACTACATTGTTGAAGAGATCAGGAATACTTTGGGCTCTCCGCTGAGGTGTTTGCAAGAAGTGCAAAACCTCTGCGTGCCGAAAGAAAGAAGGCCGGAGGGCTTGACACACTGCTGTGAATTCCTGCTGCCCATCGTAAACGGAATGTGTCGCCCTAAGCTCTGTACTCGCCGAGGTGTGTCAGAGAAGGCCAGTAAGGGCCGGAAGAGGTTGAGAGTGCTAGAGCCCGAGGAGTGTCAGCGAGAGCCCTAAAATCATCCTACCATGAGCTTCACGGAACGCTGCGTGATGCTCTCTGCTCCAAAGCCATCAAGGGAGTAAGCTGTTCAGACGGCCTGCCAAGGCTCAGTTTTGCCCAGTCAAACTTCCTCTCTCCCATTTACAGGAAGGTATCTCTGGGAACACTGTCCTTGACGTGTATGTATGGCTGGCAGGGGACTGAAACAGGGCGTGAGTTCTCTCCCATGCGTGCTAACAAGCGTGCTTGGATAGGCGGTGTTTCCTCCGTCCTAGCCTGGCAATGTCCACAGCCTGCAAGCAAAGGCCTTCCCGTCCTGCATACAACGAAGAGCTTCCCAAAGGGAACCTGAGCTTTTCAGACGGCACAGTTTGACCTGTGTCTCACCTGAGGAATGCAGCCAAGTGTTTCCCTCTCTCGATTCAATGACCCTGCCCTGCGGCCTTTCTTTGACAGGAAGTCAAGGTCCAAGTGTGCTGTGTACGACATTGCTTGTTGCAGCCACCAGGAGTATTGCACGTGCTCTGGGAACTTCGAGCTCTGCTGGAGCCCTGTGTGCCCACCAGCAGAAGTGTATGTGCTATTGGGTACGGATCTAACACGCCGTGATCTCAGTCACGTGCAGGGCAAGATTTTTCAGACGGCAGAGTGAAACCTGCATTTCACCCTGTTTGCGGGCACTTGTTTCTCCCCCTAGGACTCTACTACCCTTCAGGGATATTTCCCTGAGGGGAGGATGTATGTGAAGGGTGACGGTGGTGCATCAAGCGTCGTGATTAACATTCCTGTCATTTGGCTCTTTCCAGTTCATTGAGAGCGCCGCTCGAAGCACCGTGTTCCAAAGGCAACGTGGAAGCACAGGCGCTGCTGCAGGGAAGGATACCCTCGTTCCTCACAGAATTTATATATCCGTTTCCCAGGAGCTGGATCAACAAAGCCTCATAGACTCTGCCCAGGCAAAGTGCGGAACGTGTCCCTGAGGGCAGGAGGAAACGGCTCTTCCATTTTGTGTAGACTTGCACATAAGCCGGTCTCAAGTTCCATGGGCAAGCTTCTCTGTTGTCATCTACAAATAAGTGGGAAATCCAGTAGAGGACCTGCATCGCTTATCTCTTCCTCATCAGAGTATGTATGCATGTGCCACAGGCAAGGTGCAAGTACAGAGTGCTGTGTCCTGTGCCTGCAATGTCAGTCAGCCAACCTTCTCCAGCACTGAGTGCCTTCTTCCTCTGGCCATTCACACAATGAGCTTGACCAAGGACTCTGATGTGTTCCTGGAAATGGACTTGACCGGACAGTAAAGAAACAGATCCTATTCATCCCTCTTGGAATGGGAAGTTTTCCCCGGTATCCTGAGAAATACTTTGAATGGAGCCACCCACAGCATGTTTGTCTCACAGGGTTGAGGACTCTGAAGGAAAGGTAGACTTTTCCCTTTGACACACGGAGGGGTGCGTTTCGTAAACATGGAGAGCTGATATTTCCATTTGCTGTCAGAACTTGACTGCCACCACAGCCGCTGACGGATGTGATCGCAAGGGCTTGCAGACGGCCACTCGCAACAGGTTTCACCCTGAAAGCCCATTAGGGAAGCGTTCCTCACCTTCAGAAGCAACGACTACACGCTGTAATGTATCTCGCAGCGAAGACATATTTGAAGTCTAGTGCAGCACTACATTGTTGAAGAGATCAGGAATACTTTGGGCTCTCCGCTGAGGTGTTTGCAAGAAGTGCAAAAGCTCTGCGTGCCGAAGGAGAGAAGGCCGGAGGGCTTGACACACTGCTGTGAATTCCTGCTTCCCATCGTAAACGAAATGTGTCGTCCTAAGCTCTGTACTCGCCGAGGTGTGTCAGAGAAGGCCAGTAAGGGCTGGAAGAGGTTGAGAGGGCTAGAGCCCGAGGAGGGTCAGCGAGAGCCCTAAAATCAGCCTACCATGAGCTTCACGGAACGCTGCGTGATGCTCTCTGCTCCAAAGCCATCAAGGGAGTAAGCTGTTCAGACGGCCTGCCAAGGCTGAGTTTTGCCCAGGCAAACTTCCTATCTCCCATTTACAGGAAGGTATCTCTGGGAACACTGTCCTTGACGTGTATGTATGGCTGGCAGGGGACTGAAACAGGGCGTGAGTTCTCTCCCATGCGTGCTAACAAGCGTGCTTGGAAAGGCGGTGTTTCCTCCGTCCTAGCCGGGCAATGGCCTCAGACTGCAAGTAAAGGCCTTCCCGTCCCGCACAAAACGAAGAGCTTCCCAAAGGGAACCTGAGCTTTTCAGCCGGCACAGTTTGACCTGTGTCTCACCTGAGGAATGCAGCCAAGTGTTTCCCTCTCTCGATTCAATGACCCTGCCCTGCGGCCTTTCCTTGAAAGGACGTCAAGGTCCAAGTGTGCTGTGTACGACATTGCTTGTTGCAGCCACCAGGAGTATTGCACGTGCTCTGGGAACTTCGAGCTCTGCTGGAGCTCTGTGTGCCCACCAGCGGAATTGTATGTGCGATTGGGTACGGATCTAACACGCCGTGATCTCAGTCACGTGCAGGGCAAGATTTTTCAGATGGCAGAGTGAAACCTGCATTTCACCCTAGGTGTGCAGGCACTTGTTTCTCCCCCTAGGACTCTACTACCCTTCAGGGATATTTCCCTGAGGGGAAGATGTATGTGAAGGGTGAGGGTGGTGCATGAAGCGTCGTGATTAACATTCCTGTCATTTGGCTCTTTCCAGTTCATTGAGAGTGCCGCTCGAGCACCGTGTGCCAAAGGCAAAGTGGAAGCACAGGCGCTGCTGCAGGGAAGGAAATCCTCGTTCCTCACAGAATTTATATATCCGTTTCCCACGAGCTGGATCAACAAAGCCTCACAGCCTCTGCCCAGGCAAAGTACGGAACGTGTCCCTGGGGGCAGGAGGAAACGGCTCTTCCATTTTGGGTAGACTTGCACATAAGCCGGTCTCAAGTTCCATGGGCAAGCTTCTCTGTTGTCATCTACAAATAAGTGGGAAAGCCAGTAGAGGACCTGCACCGCTTGTCTCTTCCTCATCAGAGTATGTATGCATTTGCCACAGGCAAGGTGCAAGTACAGAGTGCTGTGTACTGTGCCTGCAATGTCAGCCAGCTAACCTTCTCCAGCACTGAGTGCTTTCTTCCTCTGCCCATTCACACAACGAGCTTTACCAAGGACTCTGATGTGTTCCTGGAAATGGACTTGACCGGACAGGAAACAAACAGAGCCTATTCGTCCCTCTTAGAATAGGAAGTTTCCCCCGGTATCCTGAGAAGCACTTTGAATGGAGCCACCCACAGCATGTTTGTCTCACAGGGTTGAGGACTCTGAAGGAAAGGTAGACTTTTCCCTTTGACACACGGAGGGGTGCGTTTCGTAAACATGGAGAGCTGATATTTCCATTTGCTGTCAGAACTTGACTGCCACCACAGCCGCTGACGAATGTGATCGCAAGGGCTTGCAGACGGCCACTCGCAGCAGGTTTCACCCTGAAAGCCCATTAGGGAAGCGTTCCTCACCTTCAGAAGCAATGACTACACGCTCTAATGTATCTCGCAGCGAAGACATATTTGAAGTCTACTGCAGCACTACATTGTTGAAGAGCTCAGGAATACTTTGGGCTCTCCGCTGAGGTGTTTGCAAGAAGTGCAAAACCTCTGCGTGCCGAAAGAAAGAAGGCCGGAGGGCTTGACACACTGCTGTGAATTCCTGCTGCCCATCGTAAACGGAATGTGTCGCCCTAAGCTCTGTACTCGCCGAGGTGTGTCAGAGAAGGCCAGTAAGGGCCGGAAGAGGTTGAGAGTGCTAGAGCCCGAGGAGTGTCAGCGAGAGCCCTAAAATCATCCTACCATGAGCTTCACGGAACGCTGCGTGATGCTCTCTGCTCCAAAGCCATCAAGGGAGTAAGCTGTTCAGACGGCCTGCCAAGGCTGAGTTTTGCCCAGTCAAACTTCCTCTCTCCCATTTACAGGAAGGTATCTCTGGGAACACTGTCCTTGACGTGTATGTATGGCTGGCAGGGGACTGAAACAGGGCGTGAGTTCTCTCCCATGCGTGCTAACAAGCGTGCTTGGATAGGCGGTGTTTCCTCCGTCCTAGCCTGGCAATGTCCACAGCCTGCAAGCAAAGGCCTTCCCGTCCTGCATACAACGAAGAGCTTCCCAAAGGGAACCTGAGCTTTTCAGACGGCACAGTTTGACCTGTGTCTCACCTGAGGAATGCAGCCAAGTGTTTCCCTCTCTCGATTCAATGACCCTGCCCTGCGGCCTTTCTTTGACAGGAAGTCAAGGTCCAAGTGTGCTGTGTACGACATTGCTTGTTGCAGCCACCAGGAGTATTGCACGTGCTCTGGGAACTTCGAGCTCTGCTGGAGCCCTGTGTGCCCACCAGCAGAAGTGTATGTGCTATTGGGTACGGATCTAACACGCCGTGATCTCAGTCACGTGCAGGGCAAGATTTTTCAGACGGCAGAGTGAAACCTGCATTTCACCCTATGTTTGCGGGCACTTGTTTCTCCCCCTAGGACTCTACTACCCTTCAGGGATATTTCCCTGAGGGGAGGATGTATGTGAAGGGTGACGGTGGTGCATCAAGCGTCGTGATTAACATTCCTGTCATTTGGCTCTTTCCAGTTCATTGAGAGAGCCGCTCGAAGCACCGTGTTCCAAAGGCAACGTGGAAGCACAGGCGCTGCTGCAGGGAAGGATACCCTCGTTCCTCACAGAATTTATATATCCGTTTCCCAGGAGCTGGATCAACAAAGCCTCATAGACTCTGCCCAGGCAAAGTGCGGAACGTGTCCCTGAGGGCAGGAGGAAACGGCTCTTCCATTTTGTGTAGACTTGCACATAAGCCGGTCTCAAGTTCCATGGGCAAGCTTCTCTGTTGTCATCTACAAATAAGTGGGAAATCCAGTAGAGGACCTGCATCGCTTATCTCTTCCTCATCAGAGTATGTATGCATGTGCCACAGGCAAGGTGCAAGTACAGAGTGCTGTGTCCTGTGCCTGCAATGTCAGTCAGCCAACCTTCTCCAGCACTGAGTGCCTTCTTCCTCTGGCCATTCACACAATGAGCTTGACCAAGGACTCTGATGTGTTCCTGGAAATGGACTTGACCGGACAGTAAAGAAACAGATCCTATTCATCCCTCTTGGAATGGGAAGTTTTCCCCGGTATCCTGAGAAATACTTTGAATGGAGCCACCCACAGCATGTTTGTCTCACAGGGTTGAGGACTCTGAAGGAAAGGTAGACTTTTCCCTTTGACACACGGAGGGGTGCGTTTCGTAAACATGGAGAGCTGATATTTCCATTTGCTGTCAGAACTTGACTGCCACCACAGCCGCTGACGGATGTGATCGCAAGGGCTTGCAGACGGCCACTCGCAACAGGTTTCACCCTGAAAGCCCATTAGGGAAGCGTTCCTCACCTTCAGAAGCAACGACTACACGCTGTAATGTATCTCGCAGCGAAGACATATTTGAAGTCTAGTGCAGCACTACATTGTTGAAGAGATCAGGAATACTTTGGGCTCTCCGCTGAGGTGTTTGCAAGAAGTGCAAAAGCTCTGCGTGCCGAAGGAGAGAAGGCCGGAGGGCTTGACACACTGCTGTGAATTCCTGCTTCCCATCGTAAACGAAATGTGTCGTCCTAAGCTCTGTACTCGCCGAGGTGTGTCAGAGAAGGCCAGTAAGGGCTGGAAGAGGTTGAGAGGGCTAGAGCCCGAGGAGGGTCAGCGAGAGCCCTAAAATCAGCCTACCATGAGCTTCACGGAACGCTGCGTGATGCTCTCTGCTCCAAAGCCATCAAGGGAGTAAGCTGTTCAGACGGCCTGCCAAGGCTGAGTTTTGCCCAGGCAAACTTCCTATCTCCCATTTACAGGAAGGTATCTCTGGGAACACTGTCCTTGACGTGTATGTATGGCTGGCAGGGGACTGAAACAGGGCGTGAGTTCTCTCCCATGCGTGCTAACAAGCGTGCTTGGAAAGGCGGTGTTTCCTCCGTCCTAGCCGGGCAATGGCCTCAGACTGCAAGTAAAGGCCTTCCCGTCCCGCACAAAACGAAGAGCTTCCCAAAGGGAACCTGAGCTTTTCAGCCGGCACAGTTTGACCTGTGTCTCACCTGAGGAATGCAGCCAAGTGTTTCCCTCTCTCGATTCAATGACCCTGCCCTGCGGCCTTTCCTTGAAAGGACGTCAAGGTCCAAGTGTGCTGTGTACGACATTGCTTGTTGCAGCCACCAGGAGTATTGCACGTGCTCTGGGAACTTCGAGCTCTGCTGGAGCTCTGTGTGCCCACCAGCGGAATTGTATGTGCGATTGGGTACGGATCTAACACGCCGTGATCTCAGTCACGTGCAGGGCAAGATTTTTCAGATGGCAGAGTGAAACCTGCATTTCACCCTAGGTGTGCAGGCACTTGTTTCTCCCCCTAGGACTCTACTACCCTTCAGGGATATTTCCCTGAGGGGAAGATGTATGTGAAGGGTGAGGGTGGTGCATGAAGCGTCGTGATTAACATTCCTGTCATTTGGCTCTTTCCAGTTCTTTGAGAGTGCCGCTCGAGCACCGTGTGCCAAAGGCAACGTGGAAGCACAGGCGCTGCTGCAGGGAAGGAAATCCTCGTTCCTCACAGAATTTATATATCCGTTTCCCACGAGCTGGATCAACAAAGCCTCACAGCCTCTGCCCAGGCAAAGTACGGAACGTGTCCCTGGGGGCAGGAGGAAACGGCTCTTCCATTTTGGGTAGACTTGCACATAAGCCGGTCTCAAGTTCCATGGGCAAGCTTCTCTGTTGTCATCTACAAATAAGTGGGAAAGCCAGTAGAGGACCTGCATCGCTTGTCTCTTCCTCATCAGAGTATGTATGCATGTGCCACAGGCAAGGTGCAAGTACAGAGTGCTGTGTCCTGTGCCTGCAATGTCAGCCAGCCAACCTTCTCCAGCACTGAGTGCCTTCTTCCTCTGGCCATTCACACAATGAGCTTGACCAAGGACTCTGATGTGTTCCTGGAAATGGACTTGACCGGACAGTAAAAAAACAGATCCTATTCGTCCCTCTTGGAATGGGAAGTTTTCCCCGGTATCCTGAGAAATACTTTGAATGGAGCCACCCACAGCATGTTTGTCTCACAGGGTTGAGGACTCTGAAGGAAAGGTAGACTTTTCCCTTTGACACACGGAGGGGTGCGTTTCGTAAACATGGAGAGCTGATATTTCCATTTGCTGTCAGAACTTGACTGCCACCACAGCCGCTGACGAATGTGATCGCAAGGGCTTGCAGACGGCCACTCGCAGCAGGTTTCACCCTGAAAGCCCATTAGGGAAGCGTTCCTCACCTTCAGAAGCAACGACTACACGCTCTTATGTATCTCGCAGCGAAGACATATTTGAAGTCTAGTGCAGCACTACATTGTTGAAGAGATCAGGAATACTTTGGGCTCTCCGCTGAGGTGTTTGCAAGAAGTGCAAAAGCTCTGCGTGCCGAAGGAGAGAAGGCCGGAGGGCTTGACACACTGCTGTGAATTCCTGCTTCCCATCGTAAACGGAATGTGTCGTCCTAAGCTCTGTACTCGCCGAGGTGTGTCAGAGAAGGCCAGTAAGGGCCGGAAGAGGTTGGGAGGGCTAGAGCCCGAGGATTGTCAGCGAGAGCCCTAAAATCAGCCTACCATGAGCTTCACGGAACGCTGCGTGATGCTCTCTGCTCCAAAGCCATCAAGGGAGTAAGCTGTTCAGACGGCCTGCCAAGGCTGAGTTTTGCCCAGGCAAACTTCCTATCTCCCATTTACAGGAAGGTATCTCTGGGAACACTGTCCTTGACGTGTATGTATGGCTGGCAGGGGACTGAAACAGGGCGTGAGTTCTCTCCCATGCGTGCTAACAAGCGTGCTTGGAAAGGCGGTGTTTCCTCCGTCCTAGCCGGGCAATGGCCTCAGACTGCAAGTAAAGGCCTTCCCGTCCCGCACAAAACGAAGAGCTTCCCAAAGGGAACCTGAGCTTTTCAGCCGGCACAGTTTGACCTGTGTCTCACCTGAGGAATGCAGCCAAGTGTTTCCCTCTCTCGATTCAATGACCCTGCCCTGCGGCCTTTCCTTGAAAGGACGTCAAGGTCCAAGTGTGCTGTGTACGACATTGCTTGTTGCAGCCACCAGGAGTATTGCACGTGCTCTGGGAACTTCGAGCTCTGCTGGAGCTCTGTGTGCCCACCAGCGGAATTGTATGTGCGATTGGGTACGGATCTAACACGCCGTGATCTCAGTCACGTGCAGGGCAAGATTTCTCAGACGGCAGAGTGAAACCTGCATTTCACCCTAGGTGTGCAGGCACTTGTTTCTCCCCCTAGGACTCTACTACCCTTCAGGGATATTTCCCTGAGGGGAAGATGTATGTGAAGGGTGAGGGTGGTGCATGAAGCGTCGTGATTAACATTCCTGTCATTTGGCTCTTTCCAGTTCTTTGAGAGTGCCGCTCGAGCACCGTGTGCCAAAGGCAACGTGGAAGCACAGGCGCTGCTGCAGGGAAGAAAATCCTCGTTCCTCACAGAATTTATATATCCGTTTCCCACGAGCTGGATCAACAAAGCCTCACAGCCTCTGCCCAGGCAAAGTACGGAACGTGTCCCTGGGGGCAGGAGGAAACGGCTCTTCCATTTTGGGTAGACTTGCACATAAGCCGGTCTCAAGTTCCATGGGCAAGCTTCTCTGTTGTCATCTACAAATAAGTGGGAAAGCCAGTAGAGGACCTGCACCGCTTGTCTCTTCCTCATCAGAGTATGTATGCATTTGCCACAGGCAAGGTGCAAGTACAGAGTGCTGTGTCCTGTGCCTGCAATGTCAGCCAGCTAACCTTCTCCAGCACTGAGTGCTTTCTTCCTCTGCCCATTCACACAACGAGCTTTACCAAGGACTCTGATGTGTTCCTGGAAATGGACTTGACCGGACAGGAAACAAACAGAGCCTATTCGTCCCTCTTAGAATGGGAAGTTTCCCCCGGTATCCTGAGAAACACTTTGAATGGAGCCACCCACAGCATGTTTGTCTCACAGGGTTGAGGACTCTGAAGGAAAGGTAGACTTTTCCCTTTGACACACGGAGGGGTGCGTTTCGTAAACATGGAGAGCTGATATTTCCATTTGCTGTCAGAACTTGACTGCCACCACAGCCGCTGACGAATGTGATCGCAAGGGCTTGCAGACGGCCACTCGCAGCAGGTTTCACCCTGAAAGCCCATTAGGGAAGCGTTCCTCACCTTCAGAAGCAACGACTACACGCTCTAATGTATCTCGCAGCGAAGACATATTTGAAGTCTAGTGCAGCACTACATTGTTGAAGAGCTCAGGAATACTTTGGGCTCTCCGCTGAGGTGTTTGAAAGAAGTGCAAAACCTCTGCGTGCCGAAAGAGAGAAGGCCGGAGGGCTTGACACACTGCTGTGAATTCCTGCTGCCCATCGTAAACGGAATGTGTCGCCCTAAGCTCTGTACTCGCCGAGGTGTGTCAGAGAAGGCCAGTAAGGGCCGGAAGAGGTTGAGAGTGTTAGAGCCCGAGGAGTGTCGGCGAGAGCCCTAAAATCATCCTACCATGAGCTTCACGGAACGCTGCGTGATGCTCTCTGCTCCAAAGCCGTCAAGGGAGTAAGCTGTTCAGACGGCCTGCCAAGGCTGAGTTTTGCCCAGTCAAACTTCCTCTCTCGCATTTACAGGAAGGTATCTCTGGGAACACTGTCCTTGACGTGTATGTATGGCTGGCAGGGGACTGAAACAGGGCGTGAGTTCTCTCCCATGCGTACTAACAAGCGTGCTTCGATAGGCGGTGTTTCCTCCGTCCTAGCCTCGCAATGGCCACAGCCTGCAAGCAAAGGCCTTCCCGTCCTGCATACAACGAAGAGCTTCCCAAAGGGAACCTGAGCTTTTCAGACGGCACAGTTTGACCTGTGTCTCACCTGAGGAATGCAGCCAAGTGTTTCCCTCTCTCGATTCAATGACCCTGCCCTGCAGCCTTTCCTTGAAAGGACGTCAAGGTCCAAGTGTGCTGTGTACGACATTGCTTGTTGCAGGCACCAGGAGTATTGCACGTGCTCTGGGAACTTCGAGCTCTGCTGGAGCCCTGTGTGCCCACCAGCAGAAGTGTATGTGCTATTGGGTACGGATCTAACACGCCGTGATCTCAGTCACGTGCAGAGCAAGATTTTTCAGACGGCAGAGTGAAACCTGCATTTCACTCTATGTTTGCGGGCACTTGTTTCTCCCCCTAGGACTCTAGTACCCTTCAGGGATATTTCCCTGAGGGGAGGATGTATGTGAAGGGTGACGGTGGTGCATCAAGCGTCGTGATTAACATTCCTGTCATTTGGCTCTTTCCAGTTCATTGAGAGCGCCGCTCGAAGCACCGTGTTCCAAAGGCAACGTGGAAGCACAGGCGCTGCTGCAGGGAAGGATACCCTCGTTCCTCACAGAATTTATATATCCGTTTCCCAGGAGCTGGATCAACAAAGCCTCATAGACTCTGCCCAGGCAAAGTGCGGAACGTGTCCCTGAGGGCAGGAGGAAACGGCTCTTCCATTTTGTGTAGACTTGCACATAAGCCGGTCTCAAGTTCCATGGGCAAGCTTCTCTGTTGTCATCTACAAATAAGTGGGAAATCCAGTAGAGGACCTGCATCGCTTGTCTCTTCCTCATCAGAGTATGTATGCATATGCCACAGGCAAGGTGCAAGTACAGAGTGCTGTGTCCTGTGCCTGCAAAGTCAGTCAGCCCACCTTCTCCAGCACTGAGTGCTTTCTTCCTCTGCCCATTCACACAACGAGCTTTACCAAGGACTCTGATGTGTTCCTGGAAATGGACTTGACCGGACAGGAATCAAAGAGAGCCTATTCGTCCCTCTTAGAATGGGAAGTTTCCCCCGGTATCCTGAGAAACACTTTGAATGGAGCCACCCACAGCATATTTGTCTCACAGGGTTGAGGACTCTGAAGGAAAGGTAGACTTTTCCCTTTGACACACGGAGGGGTGCGTTTCGTAAACATGGAGAGCTGATATTTCCATTTGCTGTCAGAACTTGACTGCCACCACAGCCGCTGACGGATGTGATCACAAGGGCTTGCAGACGGCCACTCGCAACAGGTTTCACCCTGAAAGCCCATTAGGGAAGCGTTCCTCACCTTCAGAAGCAACGACTACACGCTCTAATGTATCTCGCAGCGAAGACATATTTGAAGTCTAGTGCAGCACTACATTGTTGAAGAGATCAGGAATACTTTGGGCTCTCCGCTGAGGTGTTTGCAAGAAGTGCAAAAGCTCTGCGTGCCGAAGGAGAGAAGGCCGGAGGGCTTGACACACTGCTGTGAATTCCTGCTTCCCATCGTAAACGGAATGTGTCGTCCTAAGCTCTGTACTCGCCGAGGTGTGTCAGAGAAGGCCAGTAAGGGCCGGAAGAGGTTGAGAGGGCTAGAGCCCGAGGAGTGTCAGCGAGAGCCCTAAAATCAGCCTACCATGAGCTTCACGGAACGCTGCGTGATGCTCTCTGCTCCAAAGCCATCAAGGGAGTAAGCTGTTCAGACGGCCTGCCAAGGCTCAGTTTTGCCAGGCAAACTTCCTATCTCCCATTTACAGGAAGGTATCTCTGGGAACACTGTCCTTGACGTGTATGTATGGCTGGCAGGGGACTGAAACAGGGCGTGAGTTCTCTCCCATGCGTGCTAACAAGCGTGCTTGGAAAGGCGGTGTTTCCTCCGTCCTAGCCGGGCAATGGCCTCAGACTGCAAGTAAAGGCCTTCCCGTCCCGCACAAAACGAAGAGCTTCCCAAAGGGAACCTGAGCTTTTCAGCCGGCACAGTTTGACCTGTGTCTCACCTGAGGAATGCAGCCAAGTGTTTCCCTCTCTCGATTCAATGACCCTGCCCTGCGGCCTTTCCTTGAAAGGACGTCAAGGTCCAAGTGTGCTGTGTACGACATTGCTTGTTGCAGCCACCAGGAGTATTGCACGTGCTCTGGGAACTTCGAGCTCTGCTGGAGCTCTGTGTGCCCACCAGCGGAATTGTATGTGCGATTGGGTACGGATCTAACACGCCGTGATCTCAGTCACGTGCAGGGCAAGATTTTTCAGATGGCAGAGTGAAACCTGCATTTCACCCTAGGTGTGCAGGTACTTGTTTCTCCCCCTAGGACTCTACTACCCTTCAGGGATATTTCCCTGAGGGGAAGATGTATGTGAAGGCTGAGGGTGGTGCATGAAGCGTCGTGATTAACATTCCTGTCATTTGGCTCTTTCCAGTTCATTGAGAGCGCCGCTCGAGCACCGTGTGCCAAAGGCAACGTGGAAGCACAGGCGCTGCTGCAGGGAAGGAAATCCTCGTTCCTCACAGAATTTATATATCCGTTACCCACGAGCTGGATCAACAAAGCCTCACAGCCTCTGCCCAGGCAAAGTACGGAACGTGTCCCTGGGGGCAGGAGGAAACGGCTCTTCCATTTTGGGTAGACTTGCACATAAGCCGGTCTCAAGTTCCATGGGCAAGCTTCTCTGTTGTCATCTACAAATAAGTGGGAAAGCCAGTAGAGGACCTGCACCGCTTTTCTCTTCCTCATCAGAGTATGTATGCATTTGCCACAGGCAAGGTGCAAGTACAGAGTGCTGTGTACTGTTCCTGCAATGTCAGCCAGCTAACCTTCTCTAGCTTTGAGTGCTTTCTTCCTCTGCCCATTCACACAACGAGCTTTACCAAGGACTCTGATGTGTTCCTGGAAATGGACTTGACCGGACAGGAAACAAACAGAGCCTATTCGTCCCTCTTAGAATGGGAAGTTTCCCCCGGTATCCTGAGAAACACTTTGAATGGAGCCACCCACAGCATGTTTGTCTCACAGGGTTGAGGACTCTGAAGGAAAGGTAGACTTTTCCCTTTGACACACGGAGGGGTGCGTTTCGTAAACATGGAGAGCTGATATTTCCATTTGCTGTCAGAACTTGACTGCCACCACAGCCGCTGACGGATGTGATCGCAAGGGCTTGCAGACGGCCACTCGCAGCAGGTTTCACCCTGAAAGCCCATTAGGGAAGCGTTCCTCACCTTCAGAAGCAACGACTACACGCTCTAATGTATCTCGCAGCGAAGACATATTTGAAGTCTAGTGCAGCACTACATTGTTGAAGAGCTCAGGAATACTTTGGGCTCTCCGCTGAGGTGTTTGCAAGAAGTGCAAAACCTCTGCGTGCCGAAAGAGAGAAGGCCGGAGGGCTTGACACACTGCTGTGAATTCCTGCTGCCCATCGTAAACGGAATGTGTCGCCCTAAGCTCTGTACTCGCCGAGGTGTGTCAGAGAAGGCCAGTAAGGGCCGGAAGAGGTTGAGAGTGCTAGAGCCCGAGGAGTGTCGGCGAGAGCCCTAAAATCAGCCTACCATGAGCTTCACCTAACGCTGCGTGATGCTCTCTGCTCCAAAGTCGTCAAGGGAGTAAGCTGTTCAGACGGCCTGCCAAGGCTCAGTTTTGCCCAGTCAAACTTCCTCTCTCGCATTTACAGGAAGGTATCTCTGGGAACACTGTCCTTGACGTGTATGTATGGCTGGCAGGGGACTGAAACAGGGCGTGAGTTCTCTCCCATGCATGCTAACAAGCGTGCTTCGATAGGCGGTGTTTCCTCCGTCCTAGCCTGGCAATGGCCACAGCCTGCAAGCAAAGGCCTTCCCGTCCTGCATACAACGAAGAGCTTCCCAAAGGGAACCTGAGCTTTTCAGCCGGCACAGTTTGACCTGTGTCTCACCTGAGGAATGCAGCCAAGTGTTTCCCTCTCTCGATTCAATGACCCTGCCCTGCAGCCTTTCCTTGAAAGGAAGTCAAGGTCCAAGTGTGCTGTGTACGACATTGCTTGTTGCAGCCACCAGGAGTATTGCACGTGCTCTGGGAACTTCGAGCTCTGCTGGAGCCCTGTGTGCCCACCAGCAGAAGTGTATGTGCTATTGGGTACGGATCTAACACGCCGTGATCTCAGTCACGTGCAGGGCAAGCTTTTTCAGACGGCAGAGTGAAACCTGCATTTCACCCTATGTTTGCGGGCACTTGTTTCTCCCCCTAGGACTCTACTACCCTTCAGGGATATTTCCCTGAGGGGAGGATGTATGTGAAGGGTGACGGTGGTGCATCAAGCGTCGTGATTAACATTCCTGTCATTTGGCTCTTTCCAGTTCATTGAGAGCGCCGCTCGAAGCACCGTGTTCCAAAGGCAACGTGGAAGCACAGGCGCTGCTGCAGGGAAGGATACCCTCGTTCCTCACAGAATTTATATATCCGTTTCCCAGGAGCTGGATCAACAAAGCCTCATAGACTCTGCCCAGGCAAAGTGCGGAACGTGTCCCTGAGGGCAGGAGGAAACGGCTCTTCCATTTTGTGTAGACTTGCACATAAGCCGGTCTCAAGTTCCATGGGCAAGCTTCTCTGTTGTCATCTACAAATAAGTGGGAAATCCAGTAGAGGACCTGCATCGCTTGTCTCTTCCTCATCAGAGTATGTATGCATGTGCCACAGGCAAGGTGCAAGTACAGAGTGCTGTGTCCTGTGCCTGCAAAGTCAGTCAGCCAACCTTCTCCAGCACTGAGTGCTTTCTTCCTCTGCCCATTCACACAACGAGCTTTACCAAGCACTCTGATGTGTTCCTGGAAATGGACTTGACCGGACAGGAATCAAACAGAGCCTATTCGTCCCTCTTAGAATGGGAAGTTTCCCCCGGTATCCTGAGAAACACTTTGAATGGAGCCACCCACAGCATGTTTGTCTCACAGGGTTGAGGACTCTGAAGGAAAGGTAGACTTTTCCCTTTGACACACGGAGGGGTGCGTTTCGTAAACATGGAGAGCTGATATTTCCATTTGCTGTCAGAACTTGACTGCCACCACAGCCGCTGACGAATGTGATCGCAAGGGCTTGCAGACGGCCACTCGCAGCAGGTTTCACCCTGAAAGCCCATTAGGGAAGCGTTCCTCACCTTCAGAAGCAACGACTACACGCTCTAATGTATCTCGCAGCGAAGACATATTTGATGTCTAGTGCAGCACTACATTGTTGAAGAGCTCAGGAATACTTTGGGCTCTCCGCTGAGGTGTTTGCAAGAAGTGCAAAACCTCTGCGTGCCGAAGGAGAGAAGGCCGGAGGGCTTGACACACTGCTGTGAATTCCTGCTGCCCATCGTAAACGGAATGTGTCGCCCTAAGCTCTGTACTCGCCGAGGTGTGTCAGAGAAGGCCAGTAAGGGCCGGAAGAGGTTGAGAGTGCTAGAGCCCGAGGAGTGTCGGCGAGAGCCCTAAAATCAGCCTACCATGAGCTTCACGGAACGCTGCGTGATGCTCTCTGCTCCAAAGTCATCAAGGGAGTAAGCTGTTCAGACGGCCTGCCAAGGCTGAGTTTTGCCCAGTCAAACTTCCTCTCTCCCATTTACAGGAAGGTATCTCTGGGAACACTGTCCTTGACGTGTATGTATGGCTGGCAGGGGACTGAAACAGGGCGTGAGTTCTCTCCCATGCGTGCTAACAAGCGTGCTGGGATAGGCGGTGTTTCCTCCGTCCTAGCCTGGCAATGTCCACAGCCTGCAAGCAAAGGCCCTCCCGTCCTGCATACAACGAAGAGCTTCCCAAAGGGAACCTGAGGTTTTCAGGCGGCACAGTTTGTCCTGTGTCTCACCTGAGGAATGCAGCCAAGTGTTTCCCTCTCTCGATTCAATGACCCTGCCCTGCGGCCTTTCCTTGAAAGGAAGTCAAGGTCCAAGTGTGCTGTGTACGACATTGCTTGTTGCAGCCACCAGGAGTATTGCACGTGCTCTGGGAACTTCGAGCTCTGCTGGAGCCCTGTGTGCCCACCAGCAGAAGTGTATGTGCTATTGGGTACGGATCTAACACGCTGTGATCTCAGTCACGTGCAGGGCAAGATTTTTCAGACGGCAGAGTGAAACCTGCATTTCACCCTATGTTTGCGGGCACTTGTTTCTCCCCCTAGGACTCTACTACCCTTCAGGGATATTTCCCTGATGGGAGGATGTATGTGAAGGGTGAGGGTGGTGCATGAAGCGTCGTGATTTACAT
Organism: Eubalaena glacialis; assembly: GCF_028564815.1. Taxonomy (NCBI): domain Eukaryota; kingdom Metazoa; phylum Chordata; class Mammalia; order Artiodactyla; family Balaenidae; genus Eubalaena; species Eubalaena glacialis. The sequence goes on from NC_083734.1 coordinate 33,272,579, forward strand.
TCCTGTCATTTGGCTCTTTCCAGTTCATTGAGAGCGCCGCTCGAGCACCGTGTGCCAAAGGCAACGTGGAAGCACAGGCGCTGCTGCAGGGAAGGAAATCCTCGTTCCTCACAGAATTTATATATCCGTTTCCCACGAGCTGGATCAACAAAGCCTCACAGCCTCTGCCCAGGCAAAGTACGGAACGTGTCCCTGGGGGCAGAGGAAACGGCTCTTCCATTTTGGGTAGACTTGCACATAAGCCGGTCTCAAGTTCCATGGGCAAGCTTCCCTGTTGTCATCTAAAAATAAGTGGGAAAGCCAGTAGAGGACCTGCACCGCTTGTCTCTTCCTCATCAGAGTATGTATGCATTTGCCACAGGCAAGGTGCAAGTACAGAGTGCTGTGTCCTGTGCCTGAAATGTCAGCCAGCCAACCTTCTCCAGCACTGAGTGCCTTCTTCCTCTGGCCATTCACACAATGAGCTTGACCAAGGACTCTGATGTGTTCCTGGAAATGGACTTGACCGGACAGTAAAAAAACAGATCCTATTCGTCCCTCTTGGAATGGGAAGTTTTCCCCGGTATCCTGAGAAATACTTTGAATGGAGCCACCCACAGCATGTTTGTCTCACAGGGTTGAGGACTCTGAAGGAAAGGTAGACTTTTCCCTTTGACACACGGAGGGGTGCGTTTCGTAAACATGGAGAGCTGATATTTCCATTTGCTGTCAGAACTTGACTGCCACCACAGCCGCTGACGGATGTGATCGCAAGGGCTTGCAGACGGCCACTCGCAACAGGTTTCACCCTGAAAGCCCATTAGGGAAGCGTTCCTCACCTTCAGAAGCAACGTCTACACGCTCTAATGTATCTCGCAGCGAAGACATATTTGAAGTCTAGTGCAGCACTACATTCTTGAAGAGATCAGGAATACTTTGGGCTCTCCGCTGAGGTGTTTGCAAGAAGTGCAAAAGCTCTGCGTGCCGAAGGAGAGAAGGCCGGAGGGCTTGACACACTGCTGTGAATTCCTGCTTCCCATCGTAAACGGAATGTGTCGTCCTAAGCTCTGTACTCGCCGAGGTGTGTCAGAGAAGGCCAGTAAGGGCCGGAAGAGGTTGAGAGGGCTAGAGCCCGAGGAGTGTCGGCGAGAGCCCTAAAATCAGCCTACCATGAGCTTCACGGAACGCTCCGTGATGCTCTCTGCTCCAAAGCCATCAAGGGAGTAAGCTGTTCAGACGGCCTGCCAAGGCTGAGTTGTGCCCAGTCAAACTTCCTCTCTCCCATTTACAGGAATGTATCTCTGGGAACACTGTCCTTGACGTGTATGTATGGCTGGCAGGGGACTGAAACAGGGCGTGAGTTCTCTCCCATGCGTGCTAACAAGCGTGCTGGGATAGGCGGTGTTTCCTCCGTCCTAGCCTGGCAATGGCCACAGCCTGAAAGCAAAGGCCTTCCCGTCCCGCATACAACGAAGAGCTTCCCAAAGGGAACCTGAGCTTTTTCAGACGACACAGTTTGACCTGTGTCTCACCTGAGGAATGCAGCCAAGTGTTTCCCTCTCTCGATTCAATGACCCTGCCCTGCGGCCTTTCCTTGAAAGGACGTCAAGGTCCAAGTGTGCTGTGTACGACATTGCTTGTTGCAGGCACAAGGAGTATTGCACGTGCTCTGGGAACTTCGAGCTCTGCCGGAGCTCTGTGTGCCCACCAGCGGAATTGTATGTGCGATTGGGTACGGATCTAACACGCCGTGATCTCAGTCACGTGCAGGGCAAGATTTCTCAGACGGCAGAGTGAAACCTGCATTTCACCCTAAGTATGCAGGCACTTGTTTCTCCCCCTAAGACTCTACTACCCTTCAGGGATATTTCTCTGAGGGGAAGATGTATGTGAAGGGTGAGGGTGGTGCATGAAGCGTCGTGATTAACATTCCTGTCATTTGGCTCTTTCCAGTTCATTGAGAGCGCCGCTCGAAGCACCGTGTGCCTAAGGCAACGTGGAAGCACAGGCGCTGCTGCAGGGAAGGATACCCTCGTTCCTCACAGAATTTATATATCCGTTTCCCACGAGCTGGATCAACAAAGCCTCATAGACTCTGCCCAGGCAAAGTGCGGAACGTGTCCCTGGGGGCAGGAGGAAACGGCTCTTCCATTTTGTGTAGACTTGCACATAAGCCGGTCTCAAGTTCCATGGGCAAGCTTCTCTGTTGTCATCTACAAATAAGTGGGAAGTCCAGTAGAGGACCTGCATCGCTTGTCTCTTCCTCATCAGAGTATGTATGCATGTGCCACAGGCAAGGTGCAAGTACAGAGTGCTGTGTCCTGTGCCTGCAATGTCAGCCAGCTAACCTTCTCCACCACTGAGTGCTTTCTTCCTCTGCCCATTCACACAACGAGCTTTACCAAGGACTCTGATGTGTTCCTGGAAATGGACTTGACCGGACAGGAAACAAACAGAGCCTATTCGTCCCTCTTAGAATGGGCAGTTTCCCCCGGTATCCTGAGAAACACTTTGAATGGAGCCACCCACAGCATGTTTGTCTCACAGGGTTGAGGACTCTGAAGGAAAGGTAGACTTTTCCCTTTGACACACGGAGGGGTGCGTTTCGTAAACATGGAGAGCTGATATTTCCATTTGCTGTCAGAACTTGACTGCCACCACAGCCGCTGACGGATGTGATCGCAAGGGCTTGCAGACGGCCACTCGCAGCAGGTTTCACCCTGAAAGCCCATTAGGGAAGCGTTCCTCACCTTCAGAAGCAACGACTACACGCTCTAATGTATCTCGCAGCGAAGACATATTTGAAGTCTAGTGCAGCACTACATTGTTGAAGAGCTCAGGAATAATTTGGGCTCTCCGCTGAGGTGTTTGCAAGAAGTGCAAAAGCTCTGCGTGCCGAAGGAGAGAAGGCCGGAGGGCTTGACACACTGCTGTGAATTCCTGCTTCCCATCGTAAACGGAATGTGTCGTCCTAAGCTCTGTACTCGCCGAGGTGTGTCAGAGAAGGCCAGTAAGGGCCGGAAGAGGTTGAGAGGGCTAGAGCCCGAGGAGTGTCAGCGAGAGCCCTAAAATCAGCCTACCATGAGCTTCACGGAACGCTGCGTGATGCTCTCTGCTCCAAAGCCATCAAGGGAGTAAGCTGTTCAGACGGCCTGCCAAGGCTGAGTTTTGCCCAGGCAAACTTCCTATCTCCCATTTACAGGAAGGTATCTCTGGGAACACTGTCCTTGACGTGTATGTATGGCTGGCAGGGGACTGAAACAGGGCGTGAGTTCTCTCCCATGCGTGCTAACAAGCGTGCTTGGAAAGGCGGTGTTTCCTCCGTCCTAGCCGGGCAATGGCCTCAGACTGCAAGTAAAGGCCTTCCCGTCCCGCACAAAACGAAGAGCTTCCCAAAGGGAACCTGAGCTTTTCAGCCGGCACAGTTTGACCTGTGTCTCACCTGAGGAATGCAGCCAAGTGTTTCCCTCTCTCGATTCAATGACCCTGCCCTGCGGCCTTTCCTTGAAAGGACGTCAAGGTCCAAGTGTGCTGTGTACGACATTGCTTGTTGCAGCCACCAGGAGTATTGCACGTGCTCTGGGAACTTCGAGCTCTGCTGGAGCTCTGTGTGCCCACCAGCGGAATTGTATGTGCGATTGGGTACGGATCTAACACGCCGTGATCTCAGTCACGTGCAGGGCAAGATTTTTCAGATGGCAGAGTGAAACCTGCATTTCACCCTAGGTGTGCAGGCACTTGTTTCTCCCCCTAGGACTCTACTACCCTTCAGGGATATTTCCCTGAGGGGAAGATGTATGTGAAGGGTGAGGGTGGTGCATGAAGCGTCGTGATTAACATTCCTGTCATTTGGCTCTTTCCAGTTCATTGAGAGTGCCGCTCGAGCACCGTGTGCCAAAGGCAAAGTGGAAGCACAGGCGCTGCTGCAGGGAAGGAAATCCTCGTTCCTCACAGAATTTATATATCCGTTTCCCACGAGCTGGATCAACAAAGCCTCACAGCCTCTGCCCAGGCAAAGTACGGAACGTGTCCCTGGGGGCAGGAGGAAACGGCTCTTCCATTTTGGGTAGACTTGCACATAAGCCGGTCTCAAGTTCCATGGGCAAGCTTCTCTGTTGTCATCTACAAATAAGTGGGAAAGCCAGTAGAGGACCTGCACCGCTTGTCTCTTCCTCATCAGAGTATGTATGCATTTGCCACAGGCAAGGTGCAAGTACAGAGTGCTGTGTACTGTGCCTGCAATGTCAGCCAGCTAACCTTCTCCAGCACTGAGTGCTTTCTTCCTCTGCCCATTCACACAACGAGCTTTACCAAGGACTCTGATGTGTTCCTGGAAATGGACTTGACCGGACAGGAAACAAACAGAGCCTATTCGTCCCTCTTAGAATAGGAAGTTTCCCCCGGTATCCTGAGAAGCACTTTGAATGGAGCCACCCACAGCATGTTTGTCTCACAGGGTTGAGGACTCTGAAGGAAAGGTAGACTTTTCCCTTTGACACACGGAGGGGTGCGTTTCGTAAACATGGAGAGCTGATATTTCCATTTGCTGTCAGAACTTGACTGCCACCACAGCCGCTGACGAATGTGATCGCAAGGGCTTGCAGACGGCCACTCGCAGCAGGTTTCACCCTGAAAGCCCATTAGGGAAGCGTTCCTCACCTTCAGAAGCAATGACTACACGCTCTAATGTATCTCGCAGCGAAGACATATTTGAAGTCTACTGCAGCACTACATTGTTGAAGAGCTCAGGAATACTTTGGGCTCTCCGCTGAGGTGTTTGCAAGAAGTGCAAAACCTCTGCGTGCCGAAAGAAAGAAGGCCGGAGGGCTTGACACACTGCTGTGAATTCCTGCTGCCCATCGTAAACGGAATGTGTCGCCCTAAGCTCTGTACTCGCCGAGGTGTGTCAGAGAAGGCCAGTAAGGGCCGGAAGAGGTTGAGAGTGCTAGAGCCCGAGGAGTGTCAGCGAGAGCCCTAAAATCATCCTACCATGAGCTTCACGGAACGCTGCGTGATGCTCTCTGCTCCAAAGCCATCAAGGGAGTAAGCTGTTCAGACGGCCTGCCAAGGCTCAGTTTTGCCCAGTCAAACTTCCTCTCTCCCATTTACAGGAAGGTATCTCTGGGAACACTGTCCTTGACGTGTATGTATGGCTGGCAGGGGACTGAAACAGGGCGTGAGTTCTCTCCCATGCGTGCTAACAAGCGTGCTTGGATAGGCGGTGTTTCCTCCGTCCTAGCCTGGCAATGTCCACAGCCTGCAAGCAAAGGCCTTCCCGTCCTGCATACAACGAAGAGCTTCCCAAAGGGAACCTGAGCTTTTCAGACGGCACAGTTTGACCTGTGTCTCACCTGAGGAATGCAGCCAAGTGTTTCCCTCTCTCGATTCAATGACCCTGCCCTGCGGCCTTTCTTTGACAGGAAGTCAAGGTCCAAGTGTGCTGTGTACGACATTGCTTGTTGCAGCCACCAGGAGTATTGCACGTGCTCTGGGAACTTCGAGCTCTGCTGGAGCCCTGTGTGCCCACCAGCAGAAGTGTATGTGCTATTGGGTACGGATCTAACACGCCGTGATCTCAGTCACGTGCAGGGCAAGATTTTTTCAGACGGCAGAGTGAAACCTGCATTTCACCCTATGTTTGCGGGCACTTGTTTCTCCCCCTAGGACTCTACTACCCTTCAGGGATATTTCCCTGAGGGGAGGATGTATGTGAAGGGTGACGGTGGTGCATCAAGCGTCGTGATTAACATTCCTGTCATTTGGCTCTTTCCAGTTCATTGAGAGAGCCGCTCGAAGCACCGTGTTCCAAAGGCAACGTGGAAGCACAGGCGCTGCTGCAGGGAAGGATACCCTCGTTCCTCACAGAATTTATATATCCGTTTCCCAGGAGCTGGATCAACAAAGCCTCATAGACTCTGCCCAGGCAAAGTGCGGAACGTGTCCCTGAGGGCAGGAGGAAACGGCTCTTCCATTTTGTGTAGACTTGCACATAAGCCGGTCTCAAGTTCCATGGGCAAGCTTCTCTGTTGTCATCTACAAATAAGTGGGAAATCCAGTAGAGGACCTGCATCGCTTATCTCTTCCTCATCAGAGTATGTATGCATGTGCCACAGGCAAGGTGCAAGTACAGAGTGCTGTGTCCTGTGCCTGCAATGTCAGTCAGCCAACCTTCTCCAGCACTGAGTGCCTTCTTCCTCTGGCCATTCACACAATGAGCTTGACCAAGGACTCTGATGTGTTCCTGGAAATGGACTTGACCGGACAGTAAAGAAACAGATCCTATTCATCCCTCTTGGAATGGGAAGTTTTCCCCGGTATCCTGAGAAATACTTTGAATGGAGCCACCCACAGCATGTTTGTCTCACAGGGTTGAGGACTCTGAAGGAAAGGTAGACTTTTCCCTTTGACACACGGAGGGGTGCGTTTCGTAAACATGGAGAGCTGATATTTCCATTTGCTGTCAGAACTTGACTGCCACCACAGCCGCTGACGGATGTGATCGCAAGGGCTTGCAGACGGCCACTCGCAACAGGTTTCACCCTGAAAGCCCATTAGGGAAGCGTTCCTCACCTTCAGAAGCAACGACTACACGCTGTAATGTATCTCGCAGCGAAGACATATTTGAAGTCTAGTGCAGCACTACATTGTTGAAGAGATCAGGAATACTTTGGGCTCTCCGCTGAGGTGTTTGCAAGAAGTGCAAAAGCTCTGCGTGCCGAAGGAGAGAAGGCCGGAGGGCTTGACACACTGCTGTGAATTCCTGCTTCCCATCGTAAACGAAATGTGTCGTCCTAAGCTCTGTACTGCCGAGGTGTGTCAGAGAAGGCCAGTAAGGGCTGGAAGAGGTTGAGAGGGCTAGAGCCCGAGGAGGGTCAGCGAGAGCCCTAAAATCAGCCTACCATGAGCTTCACGGAACGCTGCGTGATGCTCTCTGCTCCAAAGCCATCAAGGGAGTAAGCTGTTCAGACGGCCTGCCAAGGCTGAGTTTTGCCCAGGCAAACTTCCTATCTCCCATTTACAGGAAGGTATCTCTGGGAACACTGTCCTTGACGTGTATGTATGGCTGGCAGGGGACTGAAACAGGGCGTGAGTTCTCTCCCATGCGTGCTAACAAGCGTGCTTGGAAAGGCGGTGTTTCCTCCGTCCTAGCCGGGCAATGGCCTCAGACTGCAAGTAAAGGCCTTCCCGTCCCGCACAAAACGAAGAGCTTCCCAAAGGGAACCTGAGCTTTTCAGCCGGCACAGTTTGACCTGTGTCTCACCTGAGGAATGCAGCCAAGTGTTTCCCTCTCTCGATTCAATGACCCTGCCCTGCGGCCTTTCCTTGAAAGGACGTCAAGGTCCAAGTGTGCTGTGTACGACATTGCTTGTTGCAGCCACCAGGAGTATTGCACGTGCTCTGGGAACTTCGAGCTCTGCTGGAGCTCTGTGTGCCCACCAGCGGAATTGTATGTGCGATTGGGTACGGATCTAACACGCCGTGATCTCAGTCACGTGCACGGCAAGATTTTTCAGATGGCAGAGTGAAACCTGCATTTCACCCTAGGTGTGCAGGCACTTGTTTCTCCCCCTAGGACTCTACTACCCTTCAGGGATATTTCCCTGAGGGGAAGATGTATGTGAAGGGTGAGGGTGGTGCATGAAGCGTCGTGATTAACATTCCTGTCATTTGGCTCTTTCCAGTTCTTTGAGAGTGCCGCTCGAGCACCGTGTGCCAAAGGCAACGTGGAAGCACAGGCGCTGCTGCAGGGAAGGAAATCCTCGTTCCTCACAGAATTTATATATCCGTTTCCCACGAGCTGGATCAACAAAGCCTCACAGCCTCTGCCCAGGCAAAGTACGGAACGTGTCCCTGGGGGCAGGAGGAAACGGCTCTTCCATTTTGGGTAGACTTGCACATAAGCCGGTCTCAAGTTCCATGGGCAAGCTTCTCTGTTGTCATCTACAAATAAGTGGGAAAGCCAGTAGAGGACCTGCACCGCTTGCCTCTTCCTCATCAGAGTATGTATGCATTTGCCACAGGCAAGGTGCAAGTACAGAGTGCTGTGTACTGTGCCTGCAATGTCAGCCAGCTAACCTTCTCCAGCACTGAGTGCTTTCTTCCTCTGCCCATTCACACAACGAGCTTTACCAAGGACTCTGATGTGTTCCTGGAAATGGACTTGACCGGACAGGAAACAAACAGAGCCTATGCGTCCCTCTTAGAATGGGAAGTTTCCCCCGGTATCCTGAGAAACACTTTGAATGGAGCCACCCACAGCATGTTTGTCTCACAGGGTTGAGGACTCTGAAGGAAAGGTAGACTTTTCCCTTTGACACACGGAGGGGTGCGTTTCGTAAACATGGAGAGCTGATATTTCCATTTGCTGTCAGAACTTGACTGCCACCACAGCCGCTGACGAATGTGATCGCAAGGGCTTGCAGACGGCCACTCGCAGCAGGTTTCACCCTGAAAGCCCATTAGGGAAGCGTTCCTCACCTTCAGAAGCAACGACTACACGCTCTAATGTATCTCGCAGCGAAGACATATTTGATGTCTAGTGCAGCACTACATTGTTGAAGAGCTCAGGAATACTTTGGGCTCTCCGCTGAGGTGTTTGCAAGAAGTGCAAAACCTCTGCGTGCCGAAGGAGAGAAGGCCGGAGGGCTTGACACACTGCTGTGAATTCCTGCTGCCCATCGTAAACGGAATGTGTCGCCCTAAGCTCTGTACTCGCCGAGGTGTGTCAGAGAAGGCCAGTAAGGGCCGGAAGAGGTTGAGAGTGCTAGAGCCCGAGGAGTGTCGGCGAGAGCCCTAAAATCAGCCTACCATGAGCTTCACGGAACGCTGCGTGATGCTCTCTGCTCCAAAGTCATCAAGGGAGTAAGCTGTTCAGACGGCCTGCCAAGGCTGAGTTTTGCCCAGTCAAACTTCCTCTCTCCCATTTACAGGAAGGTATCTCTGGGAACACTGTCCTTGACGTGTATGTATGGCTGGCAGGGGACTGAAACAGGGCGTGAGTTCTCTCCCATGCGTGCTAACAAGCGTGCTGGGATAGGCGGTGTTTCCTCCGTCCTAGCCTGGCAATGTCCACAGCCTGCAAGCAAAGGCCCTCCCGTCCTGCATACAACGAAGAGCTTCCCAAAGGGAACCTGAGGTTTTCAGGCGGCACAGTTTGTCCTGTGTCTCACCTGAGGAATGCAGCCAAGTGTTTCCCTCTCTCGATTCAATGACCCTGCCCTGCGGCCTTTCCTTGAAAGGAAGTCAAGGTCCAAGTGTGCTGTGTACGACATTGCTTGTTGCAGCCACCAGGAGTATTGCACGTGCTCTGGGAACTTCGAGCTCTGCTGGAGCCCTGTGTGCCCACCAGCAGAAGTGTATGTGCTATTGGGTACGGATCTAACACGCTGTGATCTCAGTCACGTGCAGGGCAAGATTTTTCAGACGGCAGAGTGAAACCTGCATTTCACCCTATGTTTGCGGGCACTTGTTTCTCCCCCTAGGACTCTACTACCCTTCAGGGATATTTCCCTGATGGGAGGATGTATGTGAAGGGTGAGGGTGGTGCATGAAGCGTCGTGATTTACATTCCTGTCATTTGGCTCTTTCCAGTTCATTGAGAGCGCCGCTCGAGCACCGTGTGCCAAAGGCAACGTGGAAGCACAGGCGCTGCTGCAGGGAAGGAAATCCTCGTTCCTCACAGAATTTATATATCCGTTTCCCACGAGCTGGATCAACAAAGCCTCACAGCCTCTGCCCAGGCAAAGTACGGAACGTGTCCCTGGGGGCAGAGGAAACGGCTCTTCCATTTTGGGTAGACTTGCACATAAGCCGGTCTCAAGTTCCATGGGCAAGCTTCCCTGTTGTCATCTAAAAATAAGTGGGAAAGCCAGTAGAGGACCTGCACCGCTTGTCTCTTCCTCATCAGAGTATGTATGCATTTGCCACAGGCAAGGTGCAAGTACAGAGTGCTGTGTCCTGTGCCTGAAATGTCAGCCAGCCAACCTTCTCCAGCACTGAGTGCCTTCTTCCTCTGGCCATTCACACAATGAGCTTGACCAAGGACTCTGATGTGTTCCTGGAAATGGACTTGACCGGACAGTAAAAAAACAGATCCTATTCGTCCCTCTTGGAATGGGAAGTTTTCCCCGGTATCCTGAGAAATACTTTGAATGGAGCCACCCACAGCATGTTTGTCTCACAGGGTTGAGGACTCTGAAGGAAAGGTAGACTTTTCCCTTTGACACACGGAGGGGTGCGTTTCGTAAACATGGAGAGCTGATATTTCCATTTGCTGTCAGAACTTGACTGCCACCACAGCCGCTGACGGATGTGATCGCAAGGGCTTGCAGACGGCCACTCGCAACAGGTTTCACCCTGAAAGCCCATTAGGGAAGCGTTCCTCACCTTCAGAAGCAACGTCTACACGCTCTAATGTATCTCGCAGCGAAGACATATTTGAAGTCTAGTGCAGCACTACATTCTTGAAGAGATCAGGAATACTTTGGGCTCTCCGCTGAGGTGTTTGCAAGAAGTGCAAAAGCTCTGCGTGCCGAAGGAGAGAAGGCCGGAGGGCTTGACACACTGCTGTGAATTCCTGCTTCCCATCGTAAACGGAATGTGTCGTCCTAAGCTCTGTACTCGCCGAGGTGTGTCAGAGAAGGCCAGTAAGGGCCGGAAGAGGTTGAGAGGGCTAGAGCCCGAGGAGTGTCGGCGAGAGCCCTAAAATCAGCCTACCATGAGCTTCACGGAACGCTCCGTGATGCTCTCTGCTCCAAAGCCATCAAGGGAGTAAGCTGTTCAGACGGCCTGCCAAGGCTGAGTTGTGCCCAGTCAAACTTCCTCTCTCCCATTTACAGGAATGTATCTCTGGGAACACTGTCCTTGACGTGTATGTATGGCTGGCAGGGGACTGAAACAGGGCGTGAGTTCTCTCCCATGCGTGCTAACAAGCGTGCTGGGATAGGCGGTGTTTCCTCCGTCCTAGCCTGGCAATGGCCACAGCCTGAAAGCAAAGGCCTTCCCGTCCCGCATACAACGAAGAGCTTCCCAAAGGGAACCTGAGCTTTTTCAGACGACACAGTTTGACCTGTGTCTCACCTGAGGAATGCAGCCAAGTGTTTCCCTCTCTCGATTCAATGACCCTGCCCTGCGGCCTTTCCTTGAAAGGACGTCAAGGTCCAAGTGTGCTGTGTACGACATTGCTTGTTGCAGGCACAAGGAGTATTGCACGTGCTCTGGGAACTTCGAGCTCTGCCGGAGCTCTGTGTGCCCACCAGCGGAATTGTATGTGCGATTGGGTACGGATCTAACACGCCGTGATCTCAGTCACGTGCAGGGCAAGATTTCTCAGACGGCAGAGTGAAACCTGCATTTCACCCTAAGTATGCAGGCACTTGTTTCTCCCCCTAAGACTCTACTACCCTTCAGGGATATTTCTCTGAGGGGAAGATGTATGTGAAGGGTGAGGGTGGTGCATGAAGCGTCGTGATTAACATTCCTGTCATTTGGCTCTTTCCAGTTCATTGAGAGCGCCGCTCGAAGCACCGTGTGCCTAAGGCAACGTGGAAGCACAGGCGCTGCTGCAGGGAAGGATACCCTCGTTCCTCACAGAATTTATATATCCGTTTCCCACGAGCTGGATCAACAAAGCCTCATAGACTCTGCCCAGGCAAAGTGCGGAACGTGTCCCTGGGGGCAGGAGGAAACGGCTCTTCCATTTTGTGTAGACTTGCACATAAGCCGGTCTCAAGTTCCATGGGCAAGCTTCTCTGTTGTCATCTACAAATAAGTGGGAAGTCCAGTAGAGGACCTGCATCGCTTGTCTCTTCCTCATCAGAGTATGTATGCATGTGCCACAGGCAAGGTGCAAGTACAGAGTGCTGTGTCCTGTGCCTGCAATGTCAGCCAGCTAACCTTCTCCACCACTGAGTGCTTTCTTCCTCTGCCCATTCACACAACGAGCTTTACCAAGGACTCTGATGTGTTCCTGGAAATGGACTTGACCGGACAGGAAACAAACAGAGCCTATTCGTCCCTCTTAGAATGGGCAGTTTCCCCCGGTATCCTGAGAAACACTTTGAATGGAGCCACCCACAGCATGTTTGTCTCACAGGGTTGAGGACTCTGAAGGAAAGGTAGACTTTTCCCTTTGACACACGGAGGGGTGCGTTTCGTAAACATGGAGAGCTGATATTTCCATTTGCTGTCAGAACTTGACTGCCACCACAGCCGCTGACGGATGTGATCGCAAGGGCTTGCAGACGGCCACTCGCAGCAGGTTTCACCCTGAAAGCCCATTAGGGAAGCGTTCCTCACCTTCAGAAGCAACGACTACACGCTCTAATGTATCTCGCAGCGAAGACATATTTGAAGTCTAGTGCAGCACTACATTGTTGAAGAGCTCAGGAATAATTTGGGCTCTCCGCTGAGGTGTTTGCAAGAAGTGCAAAAGCTCTGCGTGCCGAAGGAGAGAAGGCCGGAGGGCTTGACACACTGCTGTGAATTCCTGCTTCCCATCGTAAACGGAATGTGTCGTCCTAAGCTCTGTACTCGCCGAGGTGTGTCAGAGAAGGCCAGTAAGGGCCGGAAGAGGTTGAGAGGGCTAGAGCCCGAGGAGTGTCAGCGAGAGCCCTAAAATCAGCCTACCATGAGCTTCACGGAACGCTGCGTGATGCTCTCTGCTCCAAAGCCATCAAGGGAGTAAGCTGTTCAGACGGCCTGCCAAGGCTGAGTTTTGCCCAGGCAAACTTCCTATCTCCCATTTACAGGAAGGTATCTCTGGGAACACTGTCCTTGACGTGTATGTATGGCTGGCAGGGGACTGAAACAGGGCGTGAGTTCTCTCCCATGCGTGCTAACAAGCGTGCTTGGAAAGGCGGTGTTTCCTCCGTCCTAGCCGGGCAATGGCCTCAGACTGCAAGTAAAGGCCTTCCCGTCCCGCACAAAACGAAGAGCTTCCCAAAGGGAACCTGAGCTTTTCAGCCGGCACAGTTTGACCTGTGTCTCACCTGAGGAATGCAGCCAAGTGTTTCCCTCTCTCGATTCAATGACCCTGCCCTGCGGCCTTTCCTTGAAAGGACGTCAAGGTCCAAGTGTGCTGTGTACGACATTGCTTGTTGCAGGCACCAGGAGTATTGCACGTGCTCTGGGAACTTCGAGCTCTGCTGGAGCTCTGTGTGCCCACCAGCGGAATTGTATGTGCGATTGGGTACGGATCTAACACGCCGTGATCTCAGTCACGTGCAGGGCAAGATTTTTCAGATGGCAGAGTGAAACCTGCATTTCACCCTAGGTGTGCAGGCACTTGTTTCTCCCCCTAGGACTCTACTACCCTTCAGGGATATTTCCCTGAGGGGAAGATGTATGTGAAGGGTGAGGGTGGTGCATGAAGCGTCGTGATTAACATTCCTGTCATTTGGCTCTTTCCAGTTCATTGAGAGTGCCGCTCGAGCACCGTGTGCCAAAGGCAAAGTGGAAGCACAGGCGCTGCTGCAGGGAAGGAAATCCTCGTTCCTCACAGAATTTATATATCCGTTTCCCACGAGCTGGATCAACAAAGCCTCACAGCCTCTGCCCAGGCAAAGTACGGAACGTGTCCCTGGGGGCAGGAGGAAACGGCTCTTCCATTTTGGGTAGACTTGCACATAAGCCGGTCTCAAGTTCCATGGGCAAGCTTCTCTGTTGTCATCTACAAATAAGTGGGAAAGCCAGTAGAGGACCTGCACCGCTTGTCTCTTCCTCATCAGAGTATGTATGCATTTGCCACAGGCAAGGTGCAAGTACAGAGTGCTGTGTACTGTGCCTGCAATGTCAGCCAGCTAACCTTCTCCAGCACTGAGTGCTTTCTTCCTCTGCCCATTCACACAACGAGCTTTACCAAGGACTCTGATGTGTTCCTGGAAATGGACTTGACCGGACAGGAAACAAACAGAGCCTATTCGTCCCTCTTAGAATAGGAAGTTTCCCCCGGTATCCTGAGAAGCACTTTGAATGGAGCCACCCACAGCATGTTTGTCTCACAGGGTTGAGGACTCTGAAGGAAAGGTAGACTTTTCCCTTTGACACACGGAGGGGTGCGTTTCGTAAACATGGAGAGCTGATATTTCCATTTGCTGTCAGAACTTGACTGCCACCACAGCCGCTGACGAATGTGATCGCAAGGGCTTGCAGACGGCCACTCGCAGCAGGTTTCACCCTGAAAGCCCATTAGGGAAGCGTTCCTCACCTTCAGAAGCAATGACTACACGCTCTAATGTATCTCGCAGCGAAGACATATTTGAAGTCTACTGCAGCACTACATTGTTGAAGAGCTCAGGAATACTTTGGGCTCTCCGCTGAGGTGTTTGCAAGAAGTGCAAAACCTCTGCGTGCCGAAAGAAAGAAGGCCGGAGGGCTTGACACACTGCTGTGAATTCCTGCTGCCCATCGTAAACGGAATGTGTCGCCCTAAGCTCTGTACTCGCCGAGGTGTGTCAGAGAAGGCCAGTAAGGGCCGGAAGAGGTTGAGAGTGCTAGAGCCCGAGGAGTGTCAGCGAGAGCCCTAAAATCATCCTACCATGAGCTTCACGGAACGCTGCGTGATGCTCTCTGCTCCAAAGCCATCAAGGGAGTAAGCTGTTCAGACGGCCTGCCAAGGCTCAGTTTTGCCCAGTCAAACTTCCTCTCTCCCATTTACAGGAAGGTATCTCTGGGAACACTGTCCTTGACGTGTATGTATGGCTGGCAGGGGACTGAAACAGGGCGTGAGTTCTCTCCCATGCGTGCTAACAAGCGTGCTTGGATAGGCGGTGTTTCCTCCGTCCTAGCCTGGCAATGTCCCACAGCCTGCAAGCAAAGGCCTTCCCGTCCTGCATACAACGAAGAGCTTCCCAAAGGGAACCTGAGCTTTTCAGACGGCACAGTTTGACCTGTGTCTCACCTGAGGAATGCAGCCAAGTGTTTCCCTCTCTCGATTCAATGACCCTGCCCTGCGGCCTTTCTTTGAC